>NC_068360.1:24766323-25403823 GCF_020536995.1 Dreissena polymorpha | reverse complement strand
ACCCGGGCATCGGACTTACTGCATCTGATGATATTTTAATCGCCGACTGACGCAAAATATTGCAAAAATAATTAGTGAATTAAGCAATTCATTGGGACAAAACTATTTGCAATTGTCAAAGAAAGCGTTGTTAAAAAAGGTGGCTGATTTCTGGCATAGCGTTCTGGTGTGTTGGAGATTTTTAAGAAGGTCTCCAACCTGCCAATGCAAAAAATACAATACCATGCAAAAGAACGACACACTTATCATAGCAACGCATTGATATCTGCCTGATATAACGTTTCCTTATATTTTTAATCATACCACAACATTGATATCGGCCTGATATAACGTTGCCTGATATATTTTTATATCATGGTCAACAGGAAGTTCTTATATTAGTCAATGTTTGGAGTTACGTGGGATTTGCAATAAATTCAACAATTTCTATCAACATGAATCAGGTTCAACAAAACACTTTGATACCAAGAACGTACATATTTTATTCAAGTTTAAAGTCATAAAGCACAAAAACATTTTTTTTTAAATGACGTCATCAATGAGACAATAAATCTTTAATATCGATATAGTCATTGCACTCTCAAATGTTGCACAGAAAGTCAAGACAAATGATAACTGTATGCTAATCCTCAACTATTTAAACGAAGGATTAGACACGCTTATGTCAATATTGACACCATCATCAAAATGTCATTCTCAAAACACATGTCCAACATGGCGTCTGCAAACTATTTGGTAAGGTGTGTTCTTCGATTAAATTTGTCGCTGCAGTCCCATCCTGATCTCTAATTCAAGACGTTTAGAATTAATGCGGGTGTGCTCTTCTCATTCGTAGTGCAAACAACTTTTTTTCTCTATACGATGTTTAAAATAAGCGATTATTCGCGTCGTCTTTTCGAACGCCGTTGCTACATGTATGTCAGCGTGTTAAAGCCGAATCAGCAAGATCAGCGGGGATCCGTACATTTTACATATAATATGGATTATTTTGCAGATTTTTAGGAAAATGTGGTATGATAAACAGAAAAACTGGTTACTGTCCCATCGTTTTGTATATATCAGGCTCGGCACGAATACAATAACGGCTCGGCAAGCCTCGCCGTTTTGTTATTCTAAGCCTTGCCTGATTTATTACAAAAAGATCAGGCAGTAACCTCTTATTTTCTATATATCCACCACAGTGAGAAAAATGCAAAGATAATAGACTAACGATATACTTATTTTGATTCATCTGCTATTTAAGGGTCTTGTCATTCTATTTTGGGAGACTTCATATAAACTTTATCTTAAAAAGGCCTTCTATGCAAATTTGTGATGCTTTTTAACTGACAATTTTATTTTACTATGTAGGCCTATTGCGCATGAACACTTATTGCAATGTTATAGAGTGATCTACTTAACTGAATCCAAACACTTGTGTTATCAATCAATGTCCAATGTCCGCTTTAAATCGATACTGTGTGCATGTAAATCTTCATCCGGTTTTTGTATTTGTTGACAGCAACAAGCATTACATTTTAATGTTATAGACGAGTTTAATTATAATATTTGTATACTCTATAGAACCTCATTGAACATTTTATGATAAATAGGTTAATGTAGAACAGTTTGCATTTCCAGTAAATCAAATATTAAAGGGGCCTTTTCACAGATTTTGGCATGTATTGAAGCTTGTCATTAAATGCTTTATATGTATAAATTTAAACATGGGACCTAAAAATCTCCAGTCAACAATAGGATACAATTTAAAAACGTAACAAAAAAGTAACCCGCAACTGGACTCGAACCCCTGACCCCTGGAGTCCTGGAGTAAAAAATCTCCCGTTTAGACCATTCTACCATCCGTGCTCATGCTATGTCCGAATGCATTTTTTACTTATATCAGCAATCCTCGAAGTTTCCCAAAATAAAACGACAACAACAGAACTGTCCAAATTATTCAATCGTTACTCGTTGCATCGATTTATATTTTTCAGGTTTTCAAATCGTCAAAAGATGCATATAATGGATATTTTAGAGCATGGTAAATGTTCAGTTTTACCATTTCCTCACAAATATCATAACTAAAACGAAAATTTGTGAATCTGAAACAATTCTTTTTAATTTTGTCAATTTATCAAAACATGAAAAGGCCCCTTTAAAATGTTAATTACAACCCATTTCATATGGGGATTTTGCCCGTGAGTGTCAACTTTTATGTATCAGGGACAACACTTTCCGCCTAAACTGGATTTTTGATAAGCAATGACTTTCCGTAAACGAAACAAACCATAAAAGCGGAAAGTGTCGTCCCTGATTAGCCTGTACGGACTGCACATGCTTATCATGAACGACACTACACATATGCAGTAAACCCCCTTTTCACAGAGCACGGCACATATATTGTTTATGTTTGTTTTCTATAACGTGGTTCTGAGTCATCGGGTTTCAAGCTGTAATACTATTGAACTATTGATAACGTGCTTTTGTGAAAAAAATGTTCACAGTGTTTTTTTTTATATATAATATATAACATTTGTTCACTTTTTAGACAATATTGGCAACTAGTTTTGCATAATACCTTTTGTCTTTTTTCAATGCAATTTATAACATAATACTCGAGAACAAAAGTTGTGTTGAGCCGGGCTTTACTATCATATTGGCTTTCAAAACAATTAGAACAGAGTCTGCCTTTTAAGAGCTCCATAACGAATTCATAGGTGAAACATGAATCATACCTTTTGACACTTTTGTCTGAAGAATAACATACGCGTTTACATGACAATGATGAAGTAGAAACACGTCGGCTGAGACCAAACACTATGAATAATTCATGAATGTATTGACATGCTTGCGACGGAAGTACTGAAAGTCTAGACCGTTCCCTTTCATTCGTTATTGTATATTTATTCTAAAGCTGAACATTACGGAATAGTTGAGATACCGTCATACGGGTAATTCATATATTGGAGTAGTAGGTACCGTAATTACTCTTTGAGCGCACTTAAAACTTTGTTTTGGTTTTCTGCCATTGTGATGAATAATATACGCCCTTCATCAATGTTTGGGTATCCCCATGTCACTTGCCGACATGACAACGCGTGTTTGTAAATACCACTTATTTAATTGTTAAAGTAACTGAAAGATAATACATGTTGCAATTTGAACATCGAGTAAAATACCTGCCTGCTATTTAATCTACAGTGGTATGAACCTTTTATCATTAAAATTTAGCTAATATATACCTAACTTTTGCTTATTATGATTACCTTAACTATTATTGAATAATATACGCATTCAAATACTATACAACATCAAATTGTCAAACTTCAAAATTCGAAAGGGAGCTTGTTGCCGTAGAAAACTAAATTTATATAGTTGTAACAAGCATACTCCAATAAAACAATAGCGTTAAATAGCATCGAGAATATCATTGGTACTAAATGAAAGCGAACAATTATTCTCGTAATTGTGTAAAACACTAAATATATGAATCGCGCCATGAGAAAACCATCCTTAATGACTTCGACGACGTCATCGGTAAATCGTCATTTTCATTACGTCATAATTTTCTGCGAAAAATTGATTTGCATTTGTGCGTGAGATATGTATTTACACGTGTGTTTTATATCGTTCGGAATTTAAAGGGACCGTCAACCACATTGACGAAAAAAAGAAAAGTTTTAAAATACCTTATTTTTTTACAATTATTAGTTTATATTCATTAAAATATCACCACTGGTATAAAACATTACTTGAAAAATGTTGCTAAGTTTTCATATTTTAAGTATATTCGGTAAGAAAGTTTGTCTACAAGGTAACTACTAGTTAACCATAAATAACGCAAGTAGACTGATCATCATCGTCACGTGGTAAACTCAGGATTGCAAAATGTGCATGTGAAGTGATTTGTATATTTATAAATATATAGTGACCAATCTACTTGCATTATTTATTGTGTGTATATAGTTATGTCACCTATTTTCGAGATGTACTTCCGATTTCACATCGCGAAATTTTATTACTGAATTACGGAATACCGTTAGTGCCATCGTGGTTACTCATTTAAATCCAGAGGGCGACAATGTGATAGTGTAATAGTACAATTACGACAGTGCAACAATACATGGCGACAATGCGATAGTACACTGGCGATGGTGCGATAATATGATGACGAAAGTGCGACAATACGATGACGACAGTGCGACAATACGATGGCGACAGTTCGATAGTACGATGGCGACAATGCGTTAGTGCGATAATACGATAACGAAAGTGCGACAATACGATGACGACAGTGCGACAATACGATGGCGACAGTGCGATAGTACGATGGCGACAATGCGATGGTGCGATAATACGATGACGACAGTGCGACAAAACGATGACGAGAGTGCGACAATACGATGGCGACAGTGCAATAGTACGGCTGAATTGGTCAAGTTCCTCCCGGGTACTTCTTCCCCGTACCCCGGGTACTTAGAAGTATACTTCACCGTACACCGATTTCCAAATGATACTTTTGGGTACCCCGGTATACTTACAGGTACCCCATTTTTCCTAATAAAAAAAATCGTACCCAAAATTTTGTTCGTACCCAAAATTTTCGTACACAATTTTTTTTCGTACCCAAAAATGTCGTACACAATTTTTTTTTCGTACGCAAATTTTTTTTGGCACAATTTTTTCGTTCCAATAATTTTAGTATCAAATTTGTATTTCGTACCCACATTTTATTTCGTACCGAAATTTTTTGCGTCAAAATTTTTTCATACCCAAAATTGGCGTACCCACATTTTTTTTGCGTACCCAAAATGTTCATACCTACACTTTTTCATACCCAAAACTTTTGTACCCACATTTTTTTCATAACGAAAATTTTTGTACCCACATTTTTTTTCATACCCAAAATTATCTGGGTTTTTTCGTAAACATATGTAAAAAAATGTGGGTACGATAATTTTGGGTACATAAAAAATGTGGCAACGAAAATTTTGGTAACGAACAAAAATGTGGGAACGAACATTTGGGTACGAAAAAAATTATGCCAAAAAATTAATTTGGGTAAAAACAAAACTTGGGTACAAAAAAATTGTAGGAACGACAATTTTGGGTACGAAAAAAATGTGGATACGAAATTGTGGGAACGAACAAAATGTGGGTACGATTTTTTTTTTGGAAAGATGGGGTACCTGTTAGTATACCGGGGTACCCAAAAGTATCATTTGAAAATCGGTGTGCGGTGAAGTATACTTCAAAGTACCCGGGGTACGGGGAAGTAGTACCCGGGGGGAACTTGACCCATTCAGCGATAGTACGATGGCGACAATGCGATAGTGCGATAATACGATGACGACAGTGCGACAATACGATGGCGACAGTGCGATAGTACGATGGTGACAATGCGATAATACGAAGGTGAGAGTACGATATGATTATCGCATTGTCGCCATCGTACCATTGCACTGTCGCCATCGTATTGTCGCACTATTGCATTGTCTTCATCGTACTAGCGCGTTGTCGCATTGTAGCCATCGTACTATCGCATTGTCGCATTCGTATTGTCGCACTGTCGTCATCGTATTTTCGCACTGTCGTCATCGTACTATCGCATTGTCGCCCTCTGGATTTTAATGTGTAACCACGATGGCGCTAACGGTATTCCGTACCGAATATACTGAAATTATGAAAAATTAACAACTTTTTTCAGGTAATGTCATAAACCTGTCGTGATATTTTAATCAATATAAACTAATGATTGTAAAAATACGGTATTTAAGAACTTTTCTTTTTTCGTCAATCTGGTTGACGGTCCCTTTAAGAACTTGTGAAATGAATGCCGAACTTGAGGTAAGAACCTTAATACTATATTCATTCATTTTAGATTATGATTATTTTGCAAAATTTGTCACTGAATAAATTGTTTAAAGTTATTTATTAAAGCTTCCTATTGATTATTAAACCACGTCACGTATTGTTTTTGCACTGAATCATTGAAAGACACTGTGGTTGATCGTAGAATATTTTCAGACAATTACATTTTTATTTTTTATTTTTTAAACCATGATTCACTGTCTAATATGTGATGTTCTATCTAAATTGTATGAATGTTTAGTTCATTATTAACGCCTCTTAATATATTGCTGCTTGCGAAGAGCGAAGTGTACGGCGCCTTAAAATCACTTCTTTCAAAAGCATTTTCCGCACATTCGAATTGCCAAACCAAGAGAGGACGTTTGTGGCACGTGCGAGCGACTTCGCAAGTACATTGTCGGCGCTGTAACAGAAGAAAAGAAGTTACACGCACTGAGCGCAATTGAGAACCCACATCACTGACGCGCGCAAGGTTGTTAAATTAATTACAACTAAATTGATTGTTAGCCTATAAATTTAAGTAATAATGTATTGTAATATCCCCATATTTTGCTTGTTTAGTTAAAATGCCAGTGAAAATGAAAACCAAAGCGGTAATTGGTATTGATAATTAATTCATGTTCATATTTTTACAGGAAAGAAATGTTTACTCAGACTGCGTGGAGCTGGCGTAAATGGAAGTCGTTCATAGACGAACACTTCAATGCGCTACTTGGCATCCGGTATGTAGCAGCTATTAAATAAAATAAAAAAAAAGTAAATGTACGCAAATATTTATTTACACTTATTTCATTTGGAAAAACTACCACAAATAGAATGTGTACTTCCGCTACAGGAAATATTTGTACTTCCCAATGTCTGCAACCCCCGGCGTTGTCATGGTGAAGACATGTAGCAACGGTGAAGAAACCTCCTTTTGTTTGCTGAAGAACGAATGTTTTCGCTTCACGAACACCGACCGCCTAGTGCCGATACTTGCCGCTGGATTATCTGCAGCACGGCGTGACAACGTGCGCTCTATATTGTCAGCTCGGGGTTTTCCGTGTTACACAGCATGTGGCATTTGTATTGTTGCTATAGTGTTTCATTTAACAAGTAATGGTCAATATATGATGTATTCTGCACGTTTGTTTGTATCGCAAAACGATAGCATGAGTAGGCGATTATTTAAATTGAAAAAAAAGTTAATGGAAATTAATTGTACGAAGAAATTCGTAAATTAATATTAACACAATATATGGCATAACCAAACAGAAACACATTAACGTCATCGGTATCAAAAACAAAAACATTGAAATTATCAATCAATGATTACGGACATTACAAATTATTATAGATATCCGTAGTGAATTAGAAAAAAAACTCCGTACGACATCTCATCAAAATTACGTCGTAATGACGCTCGTATCAGCGTTACATAGGTTCACGAAAATGGAAATTATTATAGGCTATAGGAAGAAAATCATGACGTTTTATACATATTTCGAACCGGAAAAGAACGTACATACCGAAAATGCAAAAAAGTAAAAATCGAAAAATTTGTCAATAAGGCTGGTTTTCTCATGGCGCGATTCATATGAATTAAGCCGATTTTAGTGATTTATTAACAAATTTAATTTCAAATCCATTAATACTTACAAATATACATGCCTATTGACACAAAGCAAGCCAATCTAATGGTATACAGATTCCTCATATAAATGTTCCAGATTAATTCCCATTATCTGGTTGTTAAAACACATGTGTGGTGTATGATAAGATTAATGTAAATAAGATTAATTATGCTAAAAATGTTACTGATGGAAAATTGAGAGTCATTAATATTAGGTGAACATCTAGGTGTCCGAAAAATAAGAGTCTCACAAAATAAATAAAACGAGGATGTACGAAAATTTAGATACTCCGATAAAATAGTAATATTCATCTTTAACGATTAGCAATCACATTATTAACGAAGATACAAACATTAAATTGTTCAAATGGTCAATTATAACACTGCCTCGCCAAAACAATTACTCTGCTTGCATTTGGAATAAATTTGGTACGTGAACCGCTGTCGTATTATCGTTTCAAGCCATTCAACGGAGTCAACTCTCCCGAACCGTCCCGGCATAAACAGGCAACCATACATATCAAAACCGCTCTTATCATTGTGTACACACCGGTCTTACTGACTTGTGTGCTAACGCGAAAGGAATTGTGGGTAGCACTTCTTTTACAAGTAAAACGTGAAAGCGAAAGCAGGTCAGGTAATCGTGCTTCTGACAATCGCTATTAATCTTAATAGGGATTCAAAATCACATTTAAACATAATTAAATAACATTTCTGTAAACGACATTCCGTTTTAAACACACAATAACAAACGAGTTTTCTTTCATTATTAACATGTTCATTCCTACGCAGAACTACTTTGGCGGAAGCATAATTTCCAAAACCAGGGGAATGTGATGCGTCTAAGAATATGATGATCAGTTTGTGAAAGCACGTCGCACTGGAATGTCTACGAAGTAAGAAGATGCAGGATTGAATAGGCAACAAACATGGCTATAACATTTCTTTTGAAATGTCTTATTGTTTACTGCATAACTATTATTTTTGTGGGTCACTTGACCACAGGTCAACAAGACTCATGTTCAGATTGTACAAGGTTCGAAATGAGGAAGGACTTGTCTTGTCATGTAGTGTTAAAATTTTTAAAAAGAACAGATGTGACACATTGCATGAGGGATTGCACGGACGATTGTCATGGATTGTTGTTCAATGAACTTGAAAGAAATTGTACTTTATGCGCATCGGTAAAAAGTGAAACTGGAAACCCTGACAAAAAGGCGACGGCGTTTGAAAAGGTACCTTACAGAGTTTAATTGCTGCGTATTTCTATTCCATTTATATGATTTTGTAGAAATTTATTTAAAAAACTGTTTCAGCAGCAAGTCGTATAATATTGTTTACAGAGACGTTTAAATTTAATTAATATTTTTGTACCAACGATAATAAATTTGATTTAAAAAACTTGGTTAAAAGCGAAGAGAAACGAAGATACATTTGGACATTGTTCTCCACTTGCATTTTATTCTTATTATTTCACGTGATATTATGAACAATTATGTCGAATGTTTTACTTCAGAAGTTGCATATGAACAGATTGTGCTTTTATTCATCGTTGGGCCAACTAAGATCTCTGAGATTGACCTTCTCATTTGAACACACTGGCTTATTAACGATACGTGTAAATATATCTGAACATGCACATGTGGTGTACACGACAAATATCATAAACTATACAATAAGTAATAGAGGATAGTTTTTTATTTAATTATACATAATCGATAGTGCTACATCCGCTAGATGATATAAACGTTTATTGAGTTACTCGCAAATTCCAAAAAATTATCGCCCGACTTTTAAGATATCTTCTTTTAAGAAGGTGTTAGTTTGCTTAAGACCATGATTTCCAGGAACCGATTTTTTTATATGCACTTTTACGTTTGCAATTTTGTTGTTTCTGGAGTCGGAAATGTTGAACATGTTTTCTTTATTCTCAGACAGAAAGCTCTGACTTGTTTCGATTTACTTGCGCTTCTTTTTATGACGGCTTAACCGCCTAGTGATTGTTATTGATTTAAGGGTGATTGTGTCCAATTTACGCTGATTTTCGTCAATATTTTCTAATCTGGTCAGCAATTTGCTGAAACCAATCCGACTCTCGTAAGATTAAATAGCTTAAGTTGTGAATATCCGCCACACTATCTAAAACATCAGCATAAGTATTCATGGCGAGATTGGTCGGCTGATTGCTATCATTATTTCGACTAAGAATAAAATTCTATGTAACTTCGGTTAATTAGCAATTAAACCAGATCGAAACTGATGTAAATACAACCAATTTCATTTATATTAGATTTCCTAAGTAAAAGTTTATTTGATTTAGAAGTAAAATTACACAAACGCGATTTGTGGTCAGAGGCGTGATCGTTTCAAGCATTAAAAGGACCAGTATTGATATTACGTTGACAATACAGTACGCTCTCCATCTTGGAAGAACCGTTACGCGACAAATATGTGTGAATGTATTACTTTCTTCGGCAGTTCATAAAACGAATATTTGTATTGGTTTTATAGTTTAAGACCATGGTTAAATTGTGAACGAACCGAAGAGTCTCGATTTGTTTACAATCTGGTTCTTAAAATGTATGTAATTCATTGATGCATTATTTTTATAATATGGCATCGAGTCCCTTATATGTTATTACATTCGTGTTAATTGTTATTTATCGATTTGCTGATAAAGAAAACTGACTTGTCACGACTATTTTACATGCAATATTTTAGCGTTTAAAACTAAATTAACATAGTATTTGACGCTTTTATAATATATATATATATATATATATATATATATATATATATATATATATATATATATAATTTCATATATTTTTATTAAAACAAGTTGCATCAATCACTCAATTCAAATAAAAACATCATTAATATCAACCTAATCGGGAATAGCCCCACCAAAAACCAACATTAAGAACTATAACGTAAATAATGAAAATACTATTAGATTAAGAACATCAAAACATATTTCCAAACACGAAAGCAAAAGGCAAATGCACAAACAACGCTAACGACATACTGATAGTGTGTGTGCGCGCATAATTGTATTTCCTCGGTAAAATATTACATATACACATACAAGCATGCTATATACAGATCATTTTAATAACATATATTTGATGGGTACATAAATGAAGTTGTAAGTATGTATATCTTATCTGTAATATATTGCAAGTTAGAAAGTTAATTTAGTGCTGAATTGCATTGTGTAATATAAATTAATATTACATATCGTTACTATAAATAATAATAAAATAGCGTCGTGAGCGGGCCGTTATTCGTATCTAACGTGCCAATATAAATTATATCGATCCGCTATGCCGGGCCGATGTTTCATATCTGAAAAGAATCGGATCACGCGGCTTAAACTGAACAAAATGACGTTCACATTAAGTTTTAGCCGATGTGGATCAATAAAATTGATGCCACATTTCAACGAAAGAATCGAACATAATTATTATGACACGTAGCACAAATTTGGATAGTACTATTATCGACTGAAACTGAAACTCTGCTGTTTATTCGATTGATGCCTCTATCATGTCTGACAATGACACATATACCGTTTAATATCCAGGACAAACAGTTTAAAAATATTTCATTTTGGAGTCGTAATTCATGTTTAAAATCCGGATATCTTTAGGGCTGGAAAAAAATGGGTATGACAAATTTTGGGTACGAGTTTTTTTATTGAGGAAGATGGAGTACCTGTAAGTATACCGGGGTACCCAAAAGTATTATTTGAAAATCGGTGTACGGTGAAGTATACTTCCAAGTACCCAGGGTTCGGGGAAGTAGTACCCGTGGGGAACTTGTCCCATTCAGCCATAATGGTTCGATTCAAGTGAGGACAAGAATGTAAATGGTTTTCCCCATCTTCTATCAATTTATCTATATAACGAATAAGAGCCACTTTTAATTATTATTACCGTACATTTTCTATTTCATTGTGTAGATCAATAAATTGGTCTTCAAAGTTTCATTTACCGATGTTTGAAGTCGATCACTTTCATAAATGAAATTATATTCCCCTTGTGAATTGAGCTATATGATGAGAACTACACAGTTTTTCGTCTAATTTCCATAATAAATGTTTCAAGGAATAAATGGAAGACCGAATATGATTTGGTAATTTGTAAAAAACTTTGCCGCAGCTCACATCATTTCCAAACAATTATGATATTCTTAGATAATTGGCTAATAGATCAGCCTTTTCAGCACCGGTATGTAGGGATAAAAGTTCATGAAGTAAATTATCTTTAACCCACTAGGTTAGGATTAATCATAAACTCCGGGGTATTCGAATTTAGCATATTTTCCATAAGTTGTAATGCTTCAAATAGTTTCAGTTCATCTTCAGGTATGCCTCCAAATGAAACTTACGATACATATTCCTCTAGCTTTGTAGCCAAGACTGCAAAGTTAGCTAATGGAAGTTATGTAGCAGTTTTAAATTTATTTATCTTTTGATATAAAAGTACAGTTAAATGTACCCCAAGCCCCTTTGATTACTTTTTGAAACCAGCAATACCAGTATGTCTTGAAGTATTGATGGATTACATATCACTTATGCCAATCTTAACAATTACTACAAAATATTCCTTTTCGTAATTATTTAAAATGTTGATTACATTTTAGCAAATAATAACAATCCAATGTTTGTAAATCATTTGATACCGATCAATAAAATGTTATATACTAATTTAATCATTTTTAATCGATTTATTTTCAATAATAAAATTAATAATCACTGATTAATTATTTTATAATAATTAATCAACGAATATAACAATTACATGATGATGTTAAACATTACTATAATTTCAATATGAAAATAAGTAATTTTTATGCCCCCGGTAGGGTGGCATAATGCAGTTGAACTGTCCATCAGTCAGTTTGTCAGTATGTCAGTATGTGTGTATGTGTGTATGTCAGTCTGTCCGTCCGTCCGTCCGAAAAAAAACTTTAACGTTTGCCATAACTTTTGCATTATTGAAGATAGAAACTTGATATTTGGCATGCGTGTGTACCTTATGGAGCTGAACATTTTGAGTGGTGAAAGATAAAGGTCAAGGTCATCCTTCAAGGTCAAATGTCAAATATATGGCGTCTGTCCGTCCGAAAACTTTAACATTGGCCATAACTTTTTCAATATTAAAGATAGCAGCTTGATATTTTGCATTTATGTGTATCTCATGAAGCTGCACATTTTGAGTGGTGGAAGTTTAAGGTCAAGGTCATCCTTCAAAGTCAAAGGTCAAAAAAAATAATTCAGAGCGTCGTTCACAGAAGCTGCACATTTTGAGTGGTGGAAGTTCAAGGTCAAGGTCTTCCTTCAAGGTCAAGGTCATCCTTCAAAGTCAAAGGTCAATTATTTTTTTCAAAGCGGCGTTTTCATGAAGCTTCACATTTTGAGTGCAGGAAGTTCAAGGTCAAGGTCATCCTTCAAGGTCAATAGTCGAAACAATTATTTTTTTTTTCAAAGCGGCTTTCTCATGAAGCTGCACATTTTGAGTGGTGGAAGTTCAAGGTCAAGGTCATCCTTCAAGGTCAAAGGTAAAAAACAAATTTCAAAGCGGCGCAATAGGGGGCTTTGTGTTTATGATGAACACATCTTTTGTTTTTAAGTAAATTCATTCGTTGTTTACTGTTTCCTATATTTTAAGTAATCGTGATGCCACATCGTTTAAGCAATAAGTCATAGAACCGTTTGGTATACATTGTTTTAATAATTGTATGTAGTACTGCGTTGCTAACTAATAAAAATAGTCAAAGCGTTGATTTTAATTTTAATGGTTTATTAAAAAGTGTAAATGTATGAAATTGAAATGCAAACTTGTGTATGTTTTTTATTATGATAATTTTAGTTTAATGTTAACATTTGTGTTTTTTATTAATAAAGGTCAAGAAAAAATGTGGTGACCAGACTCCATCTGAATCTACAAAAACTTCGCAAAAATGTGAGTTATCGTCAGGATTTTCAGAAATGTGTCGTACAGATGGTATATTCATTTATAAGCAAGTATAATACATTCGGTAAATGTTTTGTGGTATTTTAGCTCTGTGCAATAAAACTATATATATATATATATATATATATATATATATATATATATATATATATATATATATATATATATATATATATATATATATATATATATATACAAAATTTTGCAGCGGCCGTTTTCAGTAACATCTAACCAATCAAGTTTCAAACAACGGTTCACAGATATTGATATATTAAGATATTGTTTTTCATCACACATGTACCAGCGTTATCTAATGGTACAGTATAAAGGTAATGCACATGTTCATTGAAAGGTGATTCCAACCGACTCTTTAACTGCGTAAACAAACACTACATAATTGACCTTCAAAGGATGCTATAGTCCTCATGAAACCAAATAGCAATTGTCAGACGTGAAAATTCCAATAGTCGAATACAACGACATATTTTACAAATAAACATTATAAATGAACTATTATTCAACGTTCCGAAATGTTTATATAATCGATCAGTATATCCCAACTAATTATCGTTATATCAACTCATTCACATTGAAAATATGTAAATATTTAATAAATACAAGTATTTGTCTCCAGTACAAAGGTACATATTTCCCTTATAGTTTTAAACATGTTAAACAATACAGACACACATGCATGTTGCAATAATTTGAAAGTAATTTATATTATACGTTTATATCGTGTCATTTAAGACGAAGAATTAATGAATAGATTATTTCGGAAATAATGAAGACCATATTGTGAAAACATACCAGTAGTGTTTAGTGCTTGAGACCCACGCCCTTTTCTGTTTATCCATTTGTACTTTTTACATATGCTAAATAAAATTAAGAAATTAACTAAAAAACAGAGATTTAGAACATACACATAACATAAACTATACTGAAAACGATTCCATATACAATATTGGTCCGCTGTAATAGCTACTAATATTATGTAACCCACACCATCTGTGACATAACCATATTGTTTATTCTTATGGTAGAAATTAAAGTACATATAGATTTAATAATAGGGAAATATTTTAATAATATGTTTGAGTAATTAATTTAATTAGTAACTGTTATAATTACTGATATGTAAGAAAATGTTGAAAGGTTATTTACATCAATATTTCTATCTTATACGTAAACAGAAGTTAAAAGTTTAAAGTGATCAAACTATTTGAGAGTTCATCTTGTAAAGTAGCTGTATATTGTGGGTATTTAGGAATTAACATAACAGATGTCTTTGGATGGGGAATGTAATGAAGTTTGAAAAATTGATTATGGAAGTATGGTTTCATTTCTCCAATGTAGTTCATTTATCGGGAACATATATTGATTTGTCTTTAGCCCTTGATTAACAATTCGGCTCGTACATAACAAGCCCCAATTCAGATATGGTATATAATGAAATTTAAATAATTGAAATATCCAATTTCCCAATGTACATAACAAATGTAAGTTCGGATTGAGTGTGTATCTTATGGGTATCGGGGTTCACGTAATCGATTATAGGAGTGTTAGGTTTCACACTACTAATGTGGTTTGTCCATAGAGAGCATCTGTTTGTATGATCAAGTATGCAAATGAAATGAGGTCTCCTGTTCCCAAAGTGATAATTGTATATTGCACTCTTCTGCTGTGACATGTGGTAGGTGTATAAGCGATCCATCCAATCAACAAGGGTTATTCGAAGGGGTGGGTTTAGAAAATCGGGGTAAGAGAACAGTTAACCAACCAAGAATAAGAAAGGAAATATCTAAATTTTATGTTCATGTATCTTGGAATAAAATGCTGTGCTTTGTGGTAAGAAAAATTCTAGGGTCCTAGTTTGACAATCGAGTAGAGCAGTCACGCTTCCTTGACGAGGCGGCCAATAGGCCGCCGCGCTGTAAAATTGTACTTCATGAATATTAGAAGCGTTGTGTTAAACATTATTTAACAGAAATAAATCTCAATGAAAATAGAAATGAACTTTGTTTGTTACTGTGTGTTATCCACGAACAATACATAATTACGTGACACATCCTTCATTGTTAACACACATTGAATGATTATTTCTGTTTGTGGTTGTGTAAATAAAAGTATTCAAATTATAATATGGCTAAACGTCTCAATGTAGGAATATGTTTGAAATCAAGTGCCATTAAAAGTATAAACGAAACTGTTCCGTTATAGTGTGCCCTCCGTTCGAGAACAAAAAGAACGGGAAAGTGGTTGGAGAATCTCTGCTTGAAGGTGCCACTAAGAATTTGACCTGCCACCCCGGATATAGTCCTCGAGACAGAAATAACGTTGTGAGCCAATGTAAAAATAGCCAATGGACGAAAATTACGGAGTGTGCTATAGGTATCATTTGTGAATGTTAGATTTTTAATTTTATGAAAGTGAATTTTTGATTTGAATTTCCTTCACCATGACCAAGTAAATTTCCACTATTTGATGAAAAGGTCCGATCATAATCTTCTAAAAGCATTTGCAACTTAAATATTATATCGTTACGCAAATTATTAAACCTTTGCATTCATTTAAGTAAATACCGATTTTAACAGGAACAAAAGAACCCGTTTTGGGGTTGAGTAAATGCGCAAAGCGTTGTTTATTACGAAACTAGAAACTGCTTGAGACAAATATAGCATCAGCCTATTCCTTGTGTACTTAGTTCACACAAGCCTATAAAAGTGTTCTTACAAAATAGTGAAAACATTTAAATTATATATCAAATGCCGATGCTCTGTTCCTTACATTAGCCTAAGCACTTTATGCAGCTTACATGGTCATTTTACTATTGGTTAAATTGTCTGTGTCTTTATGATCAACTATTCATTTCTAAAATATTTCAACGCACATTCCAATTAAGGCACAGTTCTAGATAATTGCCCTCTGTTGATTTTTTTTATTCGCTGTCTTTCGAAATTGTTCCTTTGTAGTGTGCCCTACTTTTGAGAACATCAACAACGGGAAAGTTGGAGGAGACACTCTGTTCGAAGGTGCAACTAGAAATTTGACTTGCAATCCCGGATACGTTCCCCGAGACAGCAATGCTGTATTGAGTCTTTGTCAAAATGGCCAATGGACAAAAATACCGGAATGTATTAAAGGTATCACTTATAAAATTAAATGTTTTTTGTACAGTTGGTATTGCTTGATTTTAATTTCCATCACCATGTCAAAGTATTACCACCAGTTGTCGAAAAGGCAAGATCGTAATTTTGTTAGAGCATTTACATTTTGAAAATAATTATGTACTCATATATTCAACCTTTACAATTATTTTAATTAAAACAACGACCTTGACAGGAACAAAAGCTACCGTTTTGCGCTATGCTTACATTCATTTTGCAACTAGGAACTGCTAAAGACAAAAATCGAATCATGTGAATCCATCTGAACTTAAAATGTATTTACTAAACAGACAAGAAGTTTACTTTCAAACAAACTGTTAGATCATGTAGATTAGATATCAACCTGAAATGCTTACAATACTAGTCCGTTTTAATAGTTTAACGATGCTCTGTTTTCAACACAAGCCCCCAGCAGTCGGCTAATATGGTCACATTTAATTATTATTACCGTACATTTTCTATTTAATTGTGTAGATCAATAAATTGGTCTTCAAAGTTTCATTTACCGATGTTTGAAGTCGATCACTTTCTTAAATGAAATTATATTCCCCTTGTGAATTGAGCTATTTGATGAGAACTACACTGTTTTTCGTCTAATTTCCTTAATAAATGTTTCTAGGAATAAATAGAAGACCGAATATGATTTGGTAATTTGTAAAAACTTTGCCGCAGTGTGCTATAGGTATCATTTGTGAATGTTAGATTTTTAATTTTATGAAAGTGAATTTTTGATTAGAATTTCCTTCACCATGACCAAGTAAATTTCCACTATTTGATGAAAAGGTCCGATCATAATCTTCTAAAAGCATTTGCAGCTTATTAAACCTTTACATTCATTTAAGTAAACACCGATTTTGACAGGAACAAAAGATACCCGTTTTGGGGTTGAGTAAATGCGCAACGCGTTGTTTATTACGAAACTAGACACTGCTTGAGACAAATATCGCATCAGCCTATTCCTTGTGTACTTAGTTCACACACGCCTATAAAAGTGTTCTTACAAAGTAGTGAAAACATTTTAATTATATATCAAATGCCGATGCTCTGTTCCCTACATTAGCCTAAGCACTTTATGCAGCTTACATGGTCATTTTACTATTGGTTAAATTGTCTGTGTCTTTATGATCAACTATTCATTTCTAAAATATTTCAACGCACATTCCAATTAAGGCACAGTTCTAGATAATTGCCCTCTTTTGATTTTTTTTATTCGCTGTCTTTCGAAATTGTTCCTTTGTAGTGTGCCCTACTTTTGAGAACATCAACAACGGGAAAGTTGAAGGAGACACTCTGTTCGAAGGTGCAACTAGAAATTTGACTTGCAATCCCGGATACAGTCCCCGAGACAGCAATGCTGTATTGAGTCTTTGTCAAAATGGCCAATGGACACAAATTACGGAATGTGTTAAAGGTATCACTTATAAAATTAAATGTTTTTTGTACAGTTGGTATTGTTTGATTTTAATTTCCATCACCATGTCAAAGTATAACCACCAGTTGTCGAAAAGGCCAGATCGTAATTTTGTTAGAGCATTTACATTTGGAATATAATATATGTACTCATATATTCAACCTTTACCATTATTTTAATTAAAACAACGACCTTGACAGGAACAAAAGCTACCGTTTTGCGCTATGCTTACATTTATTTTGCAACTAGGAACTGGTGAAGACAAATATCGAATCATGTGAATCCATCTGAACTTAAAATGTATTTACTAAACAGACAAGAGGTTTACTTTCAAACAAAGTGTTAGATCATGTAGATTAGATATCAACCTGAAATGCTTACAATACTAGTCCGTTTTCATAGTTTAACGATGCTCTGTTTTCAACACAAGCCCCCAGCAGTCGGCTAATATGGTCAGTTTTACTCTTTGCTAAATTATCCGTGTTGTTGATACAAATTATTCAATGTAAAAATATGACAACGCATCGTGTCAATTATAGCACAGTTGTGAGACTATTTCCCCTCTTTTAAAACACAAGTGTTGTATATATGCTGTCTTTGGAAACTGTTCATTTTGTAGACTGCCCTCCTTTTGAGAACAACAGCAAAGGGAACGTTACAGGAGACTCTCTGTTTGAAGGTGCAACTATAAATTTGACTTGCGAGACAGGATACAGTCCTCGAGACATCAATGTCGTAGTCAGCCGATTGTCAAAATGGTCCAATGGACGAACATAACGGAATGTGTTCCAGGTATCATTAATGCACGTTAAATATGTGTTCGTAAAGTAGTCAATGTTTGATTTTAATTTTCATGACCATTGCCAATTATATTTCCACCAGTTGTCGAAAAGGTCATATCATAATTTTGTAAAAGCATTTACAACTTAAAAAGTATATCTTAACTCAACAAATTACAACTACATTCCTGAAATTAAAATACCGACTTTTACAGCAACAAAAGCTACCGTTTTGGGATTGATTAAATGCGCTAGGAGTAAATTTAATTTGCAACCAGAACTTGCTGGAGACAAATATCGCTTTAGTTTTGCTTATTACATATATCAAATAAGGCTAAGAAATTAGCTTCACAACAAAAAGTTATACATATACATTATATGAAAAAGAATGGGAATTAATAACATTAATTCTTGCCCGCTTTACTTGCTTACCGATCTCTAGCCCCGGCAGCCCATATATCGTAAATGGTCATTTTACTCTTTATTAAAGTACCAGTGCTTTTATGATAAAAAGTATTCCATTTTTAGCTCATCTATTTCTTGAAAAAAAAAATTATGAGCTATTGTCATCACCTTGGCGTCGGCGTCTGCGTCGGCGTCAGCGTCAGGCGTCCGGTTAAGTTTTGTGTTTAGGTCCACTTTTCTCATAAAGTATCAAAGCTATTGCATTCAAACTTGGTACACTTACTTACTATCATGAGGGGACTGTGCAGGCAAAGTTAGATCACTCTGGCGTGCATTTTGACAGAAAAATGTGCCCTTTTTATACTTAGAAAATTGAAAATTTGGTTAAGTTTTGTGCTTAGGTCCACTTTATTCCTAAAGTATCAAAGCTATTGCTACTTGCGACATACTGTGTAGGCAACGTTATGTACCTCTGACTGGCATGTTGACAGAATTATGGCTCCTTTATACTTAGAAAATTGAAAATTTGGATAAGTTTTGTGTTTTGGGCCGCTTTATTCCTAAAGTATCATAGCTATTGCTTTCAGACTTGGAACACTCACAAACTATCATAAGGGCACTGTACGGAACAAGTTGCATAAATCTGGTTGTCATTTTGACGGAATTATGGCCATTTTTTTACTTAGAAACTTTGAATATATGGTTAAAGTTTGTGTACATCCACTTTATTTCCAAAGTATCAAGGCTATTGCTTTCAAACTTCAAATACTTTCATACTATAATGAGGGTACTGTCAAGTTGAATTGTACCTTGACCTTTGAATGACATTAACTCTCAAGGTCAAATAATTAAATTTTGCAAAAATTGCCATGATTTCGTTATTTATGATCAGATTTGATTGACTACTTTTACAAAAACATCTCTTACATGACATACTACAATAGACTCCACCCAAACCATCCCCTCCCCCATTTTTTTTATTTTTTTAATTTTGTTTTTGCATTATTATTTCTTATTTTTGGAAGATAATGTAATAAATGACCACACCCCCACACTATACACCCCTCTCCACCCCACCCATCCATCTTTTTTATTGAAGTATTCCCTTCACGTTTAAAAAGAAAAATAGATGAACGGTCTGCACCCACAAGGCGATGCTCTTGTATAAATATTGCAACAAACGTATCAATTATGACATAGATGTTTTATCATGTTTGTATTAATCATTAACTAATCAAAAGGTATTAATCTTACATTACAACAATTGTTATTGCAAATATAAATGCCAATTGTATAAAGACATATGCTAGATCAAATTAACTTGTGCTATACTTTGGTATTACAATGCAATATGGTCATGTTGATGAAGTGCTAGTAAGCTGTCTTTTATAGATTTAAGAATAACATTTTGAATACAATGAATACAATATAATGTTATATGTTTGTTGTTGTTGCTCAGTGAAAGACTGCACCGAGCTACTAAACAGAGATTCCACAAAGCTAAGCGGTGTGCACACCATCATCACCCCTGTCACTCACACCAAGGTACAGGTGCTCTGCGACATGGAGATGGATGGGGGAGGCTGGACGGTAGTATCATTCTTATCTAAAATACAATATCACCATGTTATTCATTTCACACCAAGATACGGCTGTAATGTGACGTGGAGATTTATGAAGAAAGATCGTCGACTTGTTTCATACATACAATACTTTCGATTCACGAACGATCGTAATAGTGCAGTGGCTAATTTTATGTTATATCTTCATGGCATTTTGTTGCCTTGTTGGGTTCAACATGCACAAAATCCATGTTTTTCATATGTAGCGATTTTCATATGTGATGTCAATTGTCAACCCGACCGCACTACTTTAAAAAACAATACCTTACATGTATGGAAAGATAACTTTGTTTGTAAAACATAACATGTTTAGAAATCTTGACGATTCAACTAAACATATTCACCTATAAAATCACACAAGGAGTGTTTACTGGTAGGGGGATGAAGCAGGCATTGATATTATGAAAAAAGTCAACTCAATCAACAACATCTATTTTCGTTTTGTCATGTCGGCGTGTTGGCGACCTGCAAAAGCGCAAACGCTCAAAAAAGACATAGTGAGAGAGCCAGTCGTCCACTACACGTGCGTTGTAGTCACAAGGTCAAAACAGATGCATGTACATTCCTTTGCCCATTATTTTGCGCTGTTGACCTTCGAATATTTTGTTACAGCAATTTTTTATAACGACAAAACGTACGCCGATAAAAGTCATTAAGTATTTAATGTTCTTAAGTTATAGCTTGTTGGCACAAACTTCACGAAAGACTCCATATATCTGTATTTAGTATTGGCCAACTCACACAAAATCGAACCCTTTAACTGTAGGTTTGATTAATCTTTACATTCACAATAATCACATGAATTTCTGCAACTTGCAATTTTCAAAATTTTAGGATTTTAAAGCCAATGGCGGAATGTTGGGGCATCTGTGTCCTCAGCTCACATGTGCATATGATGAAAAGTATATTCGCACATACATATAACAGTAATCAATTGAATTGCTGCTATTAATAATTGTATAAGGCTTAAATTAGGCTTAAATTTAGTTTGATAAACACTCAATAATTTGTGTTCAAACAATGTGTTATGCTGTGGTATATGTATAACCTTATTTTCGGAAGAATTGGGATTGATTCAAAAATGTCAGTCATTTGTCCCTCAGTCGTATTTTGATGCCACGCGAAACTTATTATTGCTTCTTTATTTATGAATTGTTTCAAATCATTGGCACACGTGTGATCTTATGCCCCTGCATGTTTAATTATGTTATTTTGTTTACAAAAGGGGGATATTGGGCTTTTAAAAGGGACATTGTTTAGCTCGTGTCTCGTGCCGTACTTAAAAATATACTGCTCTTAAAAGAAATAAAACCTGTACAAACATTTTGACCAGCATGGTAACTGGTTTTAGTTTTGAATTTTTATTCTTTGCAAATTGTATCTATTTAATTTTGGCCGTCTAGCAGCTGTAACGTTGTTGTGTATTAAACATAATCTATTGATTTAAGGTCTACTAACACTACATAGAAGAGCGATAGTTTCATTTACGTTTTGATTAGAACGCTGTGTATCTCTTCCAATACAATCTATTTTAATCAAGAATACATAATTGTAGTTTCTTTAAAAACCAATTATTTTGTTCCCAAAATACAATGTTTCTTTAAAATTTGGTAAATTATTGAAATTAAAACGACCGTCTATCTACAATAACTATATCAAACTGGTTTGACAAAGGTAAAGAGGTCTAAATGAGTGCAAATGGATACAAATAAAAACTGTTGTCATGTGGTACCATATGTCTTATCGGGAGTAGATAATATGATCAATACTTATATACGCTTGTTCAGTGTTCTATACCTATTCTATTTTGACTTTTCAAAGATGAAGTTTCAATTTGTTACATGAGTACCTTTCATGTCTTGAGATTTAATTATGGTCATCGGTTATATTGCTCAGTTGATAACGGCATAAAATAATCGAATCGATTTTACAGTTTTAGTGTCGTAGTTGGAAGAGCAATATTTAAAAGTGTTACAAGTTTTTACAGTTGCAATTGAGAATATTAATTATTTTATACATCCAGACTGAAACATAGCGTATGAGATTTACCTCAGGTTAACAAAAACACATGTTTTATAGTTGTGTAGTGTTGGCTTTTTACGATCAACAATAGATGACGAGGTGTATCTGACAATGGTTGTTCTTTCATCGTGCTCTAGGTAGCATACTCAACCTTCAGTTGCTAATTTTAATTTAATCGAAATATATTCTCTTCTAGCGAAGTTTTATTTGAATTGTGATGTTATAGTTTAACAATGATTTACACTCGATTGTTTTATTAAACTATTTTGGCCCAAATTGAGCTTTGGTTGACATTAAACCTGTTTTTAATCCCAAATGCTATGATGTGTATTAACTCTAAGGTGTTGAGTTCAGTCTGTTGCAGTTATTTGTTTTTCCTTTGTAATTTTATAAATGTATGCCTTTTGGTAAGCTGCCTATAATCATGTACGTTCTTGTAATAATAATAATGATCTCCTGATCATGAAGATGATGCTTCACTATCATGTACGTTCTTGTAATGATAATAATGATCTCCTGATCATGAAGATGATGCTTCACTATTATGTACGTTCTTGTAATGATAATAATGATCTCCTGATAATGAAGATGATGCTTCACTATCATGTATATTCTTGTAATGATAATAATGATCTCCTGATAATGAAGATGATGCTTCACTATCATGTACGTTCTTGTAATGATAATAATGATCTCTTGATAATGAAGATGATGCTTCACTATCATGTATGTTCTTGTAATGATAATAATGATCTCCTGATAATGAAGATGATGCTTCACTATCATGTATGTTCTTGTAATGATAATAATGATCTCCTGATAATGAAGATGATGCTTCACTATCATGTATATTCTTGTAATGATAATAATGATCTCCTGATCATGAAGATGATGCTTCACTATTATGTACGTTCTTGTAATGATAATAATGATCTCCTGATCATGAAGATGATGCTTCACTATCATGTACTTTCTTGTAATGATAATAATGATCTCCTGATAATGAAGATGATGCTTCACTATCATGTACGTTCTTGTAATGATAATAATGATCTCCTGATAATGAAGATGATGCTTCACTATCATGTACGTTCTTGTAATGATAATAATGATCTCCTGATCATGAAGATGATGCTTCACTATCATGTACGTTCTTGTAATGATAATAATGATCTCCTGATCATGAAGATGATGCTTCACTATCATGTACGCTCTTGTAATGATAATAATGATCTCCTGATAATGAAGATAATGCTTCACTATCATGTACGTTCTTGTAATGATAATAATGATCTCCTGATCATGAAGATGATGCTTCACTATCATGTATATTCTTGTAATGATAATAATGATCTCCTGATCATGAAGATGATGCTTCACTATCATGTACGTTCTTGTAATGATAATAATGATCTCCTGATAATGAAGATAATGCTTCACTATCATGTATATTCTTGTAATGATAATAATGATCTCCTGATAATGAAGATGATGCTTCACTATCATGTACGTTCTTGTAATGATAATAATGATCTCCTGATAATGAAGATGATGCTTCACTATCATGTACGTTCTTGTAATGATAATAATGATCTCCTGATAATGAAGATAATGCTTCACTATCATGTATATTCTTGTAATGATAATAATGATCTCCTGATAATGAAGATGATGCTTCACTATCATGTATATTCTTGTAATGATAATAATGATCTCCTGATAATGAAGATAATGCTTCACTATCATGTATATTCTTGTAATGATAATAATGATCTCCTGATAATGAAGATGATGCTTCACTATCATGTACGTTCTTGTAATGATAATAATGATCTCCTGATAATGAAGATGATGCTTCACTTAACATATTAATGAAATTATGACCCTTTTGGCAAAATAAGGATGTTAAGCATTGCATTTGTCGTACTTATGTGCGTTCCGAAGCTTGTATTTTGAACGCCGTTTTAACTCAAAAAGGGATCTCGCCTAAACTTTCACAGTTAAATGACCTTAATGGTTAAATGACCCTTAAGAAAGAAACTTCGGATGCGACGAGTTTTAGCAGAATTAAGGTCCTGTGTATGCGTTTCAACATTATCATATTTAGCCTCTTGAAGATTGTGTGTTTAAGTTGTCTGTAACAACTGTGTGTATCTCGCTCACAATTTCACCGGTGGATAACATTTATGAGCTGATGACTGTGAAGGAATTTCGTTTGCAACGTAGTTTTGCATATTGATGTCCCTTTGTATGTTTTCTACTCAAGAATATATATTCCTAATTTTTTCAACGTTTTTTTAACTCCACGGTTGATCTCGCTATTACTCTCAAAGTTGAATAACGTGTATGTGTAGACAAAAAGTAATTGTGGCTGCAATTTAAGAATGGGGATGGATTCACAAAGTTCGGTACATTAGTCTCTCAGTCGTATTTTGGTGTCACGCTTTACTGGAAAAGTATTGTTTCTTTATCGATGTATTCTTTCCTATTATTGACAAACGTGTGATATTGGTGTGATATTATGCACACTCATATTTCAAATATGTTATTTTGTTTAAACAAGGGAGATGTGGGCTTAAAAAAGAAAATTGTTGAGCTCGTGTCTAGAGGTTAATCTCGATATAAATAAATATATATATATATATATATATATATATATATATATATATATATATATATATATATATATATATATATATATATATATATATATATTAATATTTACAGTAGAAAAAAACATCGTTTCATGTAACTTCATTGAGTGCCTTTTACACTGAAATTCACGACGCTCTTTGATGCTTTGCATGAATACTTATCTTGTTTATTCAATGGCATGCACTTAAATAACACGATCTCTGAACAAGACAGTTTAAGGTTCAGCTCCTTTTAGAATGAAGTATGACGAGTAATGCATCGATATTTTGCTAGTGACAAAACTGAATGCTCGAAGTATCCAAATATTTTGATCATAATAAATTTACGGACGTAAATCAAGCGCACAACCTCTTTTTGAGATGCATTAATAAATGAGCCGAAGCAACTTCCGAGTTGGCGCACGGGCCCGGATGTTTTCAAATTTCATGGATAATTTTACAGAGTGATTAGGTTATGTATGTTTTTTCAACATAGTTCGCATTATTTTTAAAATTGGGCGATGTAGGGCAAATCAATGAAAATGAATTCAACCAAAAATGTACAGCAACATACATTCTCAACCCATTTACAAACGTGAGAACCTTTATTAGTTGTGGCACGATAATTAGCATTAGCTCATTTATCAATGCATCTCAAAAAGAGGCGGCGCGCGTGATCAACGGCCGTGAAAGTACAATAATTCACGTGTGTATGGTCAACCTTTTAACTTCAAGATAGACCATTAAGGCGGATATAAACACGGATATACGATGTCTAAATTATTAAAAATTGAAATATTCAATGATGAAGTCATAATCAATAATAAAGCGAAAGTGGAAATTAAAGGTTGTTTGTTAAGTGATATTGATTTTAGGAAAAAATCAGTGCATATACATGTTGTGGATATAATCACTTTACCATGTCATTATTCTATAATTGAGGGAGTGTTCATTGCAACCTGCCGTATTTATTCATGTTTTCCATTCTTTTTTAGTATATGGTTTTCATTCCCGATTTGGGTCTTTTGTAGGTCTTTCAAAAGCGGTTCAATGGCAGTGAAGATTTTTATCGGAACTTTAGTGACTATGAAGAGGGCTTCGGAACTGTTTACGCAGAACACTGGCTGGGTGAGTTTATTCCACTATTTGTTATCTAAAAGAATTAACAAAAATATTTAAAAATATTTCATCAACATGACGCTCATAATAAGCCTTAAGTATATCCCGTATTGCATTTTTGTTTTCAAAAAAACAAAATGATACACCAACATTTGTTCAGGAATAAAATTTAAATATGTAAGATTGGCTTTGCAAAATAAGTTCTGATATACAAAATGTAATTTGTGTCAACATTTTGATGATGTTTTGAAAGTGTATTTGTTTCTTCATATATATGCAATACAATACACAATGGACACATCTTGCATATCATATTAAACATTCAACAACAGACGCATGATTGACGTTAATTTTTACCTGAGTTAAATGTACACAAGTAATTATTTTCACTGAGGACTTTGGGGTCATTTATAATTTTCTTGGAAGATATAGAGATTTACTTATGAGCGTCACAATCGTATTTGAAGCTCTGAAATATAAATTTAATGATAGCTACCGTTTTTACATGTATTGTGCAGACCATTGATCTCATCCTAAAATAACGATAAAGGTATTTTGTTAAAACGATTTTGAAGACATGTGTTTGAGCTACATAATCAATATTTCTTTAAATATGCAAAACAATAAACAATCATACCTTTAAAATTTGGCTAGACTTCAAAATGGAGCTTAAGAGAATGTATCGAAAATTGATACGACAAGTAACGGACAATTACGAAGGACCTCCTTTACCAAAATCGTTCTGCTTTAAACACTTTTATATAAGGAAATATAATTACTTTATTGTTCGGTGATTTGCGTTAACATTTACAAATAAAAGTTCAATAAGTAATGTCCGGTTTAAATTATGATCCTATCAATAGGTTTGCAATGCTCTCAATTCTAGGTCTTAAATACATTTACGAGATGACATCGCATGGTTCCTACCAACTCCGTGTGGACATTGTACGTTCGAACGGAAGCAGTGGATACGATGTGTACGGGGGCTTTAGTCTTCAGCCTGGGACGAACTACACACTGAACGTTGGGTCGCGTATAACGTCAAATGGTCGTAAGTGATTTAATCGTTTGAATAATTCTTGTTTTAAAGACTTTGTCTTACCCAGCACTCACCTACTTAATATAAAATAATATTTCTTGCAAAATTTCAAGAATTGGTACAATTGCATAATAAAATTGGAATAAGAAACTTTTAATTTAATACTGTGACTTATATTAAAGAAGATTAAATAAAGCTGCGGGATTTGTTTTATTGACAATGAAGTACTGTATTTTGATATTGACCTAAATGAAACATTCTGAAGTAGCAATGTGGTTCTCGTTCTCGACAATTGGTCTTATTAAGATTTACTTTTGTTCCAAGTCATATCAACCTGATTCAATGCTAGGTCTAGATAATATATATCGCAAACATTTCCGGAAAGAGCGAAAGCTAAACATACGGCAATTATTCCGTTCAAGTTCAAACTCGCACACAATGTACCGCTTGAAAGACAATGCTCGAGCAACATGGCGCATATATCTGTTGCACCCATAGTTACCGTCCTTCTAAACGAATAACGAAACATGTCTGGTCAATCGTAATGAGAAACACAATACAAAGTATATATAAACATATCGATCGGTTTAGACATTAAAACCGTAATGTAACAAAGATACTTCCTTTATTTACTACAGAACTTAATTTAAAACGGTACATTGTATATTTAAATAAGACAATTAAATGGTATAATAAGATGTGTACAGCATTATTAGGTAGTATAGTGTATTGTTCAAATTGGTTTATATCTTAAGGAAAACCGAATATTGTTTGTAAACACTATGGTTTCTAAATACACTCGTGTTTCACATGTATATCAATCCGATTATCTTAACATAAATTAAATCATACCTAGATTATATCACACATTATATATATATGTTTATATGTTTTTTTTTAATTAAGCGCGCTCGATAGCAAATACATCGTTAAACAGATACTTGTTTAATTGAATAAACTATATACACTCACGAAACACTATGCAACAGTTACAAATTAGATTCACATAATTATATGTTTGATATATTTACATTTGTGTCGTTTTGTTTTATCATACAGTTCTCAACACAACCCTCTCATTTAGTGATGGAAGCTCTTCAGGGAAACCGGTCGGAAATGCCTTCACTACGTATGATCATGACGTTGACCGTTATCCGGACAACTGTGCAGTAAAGGATCAAGGGGGCTGGTGGTACAATCACTGCAATGACTACATCAATCTGAATGGACTTTACCGACCAGGACAAATAAGTGGACGGGGCATGAATTATGACTCTGACTACGGTCTTGCTGCCAGCACCATGATGTTTAAAAGCGTGTCATAACAATGCATATTTGAACATATTTGAATATTTTACACCACCTAATACACCTTCTCAATACGACCACAAATTGTGCGCAATGATCTTAATGTCACAAACTATAAATATATGATGCAATGTCTCTTTTTTAAATAAAGACAATAATTATGTAGCTAATACTCGTTTTGGTTTCATGTCGTAATGCACTGATTGTAATGGTTCTTGTGTTCTGAATTGTATATAACATTTTAGTAGATAAATAGTAAGGAAATATAATTGCATTATCCTTGAATGCTAATCAATTCAATTGCAATGCTATAAAGCTAACAGGTATGTAAACTTCAATAGTAAATGAATACTTCTCGAAGAAGTGTGAAGTTTGGAACTCCTTAACACCAGTTTAAACCCTCAGTGCTTTTGTATTGACCGTTCCAAGGCATTGACCCCGGAGTTGTTTATGGTATTTGTGCTCCTGTAATGATATGCGTGTCTTGTCTTGTACATGTGTTTTTTATCTCACTGTCTTGCAACTGATTCCTCGCCATATATATACAACATTGTATAATATAAGTTTTCTCTCTCTGTCTGTGCAGCTGTATTTTCATTCTATGTGTATAGCACCTGGCAATAAAGTTATTAACACGCTCATACCAATTTGTGCTGTCTTCAAGATGTCATTATCTCGGCTTTTATAACACTGACTTCATTAAATTAAACATTTTTGCAAAGTTAAACGTATATAAAACTTTATTCAAGACAGCCTATATATCCTATTGCTACAATATTAGAACATAAGAATACGGTTATACGTGCGTTTGTACAAGGATCTATTAAATATTGAAAGATACATTTGTAGATTCCGAAAATCCAGTTTAAAAGTAAATTATCGTACCTGAGTAGCCCCGTTTTCACAGAGCGACACTCATATCATATGAACTTTGCCCTGTTGTTGCATAACATTAGGACACTATCAGTGTTTACGTTCACACCAATTTTCTTTTTAAAATTAATGTATTGCTTCTTGTTTTTTTACGGACATTTGTATGCTAATTACAACAACCAACAGCATGTTATCCTGTTCGCGAGCATGTGACCTCAGATTCGCAACTCTATGGCAGGAAATTGCCTGGCGCTTCTGTCCCATAGGTCTTTAAACCAATAGTCGGCATCTTTAATGACTTCAAACTCCTTCACGTGATGTGTACTGCTAAAGGCGACGTTTTCTTGACTGCAATAAGAAAAACAGCAGTAATCACAGTAATCGTGTCATTAGATACATATATTTCTTTGACATTTTGTAAAAGGTCAAATTGTTATCCCGAACGATGATTATAATTGTTATTATTATAATAATACTAAATGTCGTACTTTTAAGAATAGATGTAATACAACAGATATTTAAAGGACATTTGGGAACAGACTTTTGAAAATATTTTACAGAGAATAATGCCCTCACTTCTTAGGAAAACAATTCGACTTTCCAAAGGGTAAATGAAATATATTTACAACGCGTTTTTAACATTTGTTTAGTAAGAAGTTAAATAAAAATCATACAAAGAATCTTTATTTGAAGCCTATACTGTTGATATACTTTTTATTTTGGAATATTGATTCATGGAGCGTAGGTACTATGAAATAGGATTACAAATACAATCCTGTAGAGAAACAAGTTATGTGCTAATTCAGTAGCACAAACAATATTTTTAAATGTCACTGTGTACAAAAGGTGTCATAATTAGTACATTATACATGTATACATGTATACATGTATACATATATGAACGAAAATCGAACCGAATTCGTCTATTTGCAAATTAAGTACAATACATGCAATGTTTTGCTTGTTGGACTATGAATACATTATATTGTATTATCGACTTTTACCAATAAACAACTGTATGGCACCATTATGCGTGAATGGCCGAAATGTTTATCGGTCAACAAACAACCTATTTGGTCTTCCCACGTTGTAGCCGTCTAGCGTTAAAAAGGTTCCGGATTAGAGTCTCATTCTGAGATCGTTTTCGATATATTCCAGTAAGACATTAAGTGGCGGTTTTACCAAAGCATCCAACTGAAAAGTGTATAAAAAAGTTGTAGGCTTTAAACGCAATCAAGATACAACAATTAAGGTTGAAGATTACCGTTTTAGACTAGACAAAAGAGATGTTTATATGCAGATACACAACAACAATTCGTTAAAATATACTCATAATGTCTACATCGACATGTATCCAAAATATTATCATAAATAACAACAATCTCAAAGAAAGCCATATACCCCGCCGTTATCCTTTTGAGTTCCACGTGGGAACTTTTACAATGACAGATGGTGACTTGACTGCCTCGTGCCTTTTGCCTACATTCGATACACATATAAGACATGATTCATGAAAATCATGTCACGGCCACATAAGTTATAGAACATACATGAACATATATGCGCGAATATTTGACTGTAAAGGTTGACCTTATATTGACGTTTATAGATAATGGCATTTGCAAATGAGTTAAATGAGAAGACCGTTTTCACAAATTTGGTATAAACTTTTTTCTAATTGGAGTGGCGCGAGCATGTTACGGACAGATGGTCGGACTGACTGTCGGACGGAATAAGGCCATTCTTAAACCCGCTGTTGCCTTGGTTGCAGATAAAATAGCCTCGTTCTTGGAAATGTGTATTCAATTCATGTGCGGGAAGTGTCGTCCGATATGTGCCTGTGCAATCTGCCTGAACTTGATTTTCGTTATGAAAAGACTTCAATGAAACAAAAATACCATACATACTGCACAGGCTAATTTGGTACGACACTTTTTGCACATGCATGAAGCCAAGTTTAACCAGAACGCGGTTGAAAAAAAAGTTTATCCCGGGTAGATATGGTTGTCACCTCTTTCCCGAACATAAAATTGTTTCATTCAGGGCGAGAACTCGCACGAGATGGCCTCGAACCGTGAATACATCTAGGTCACTGCATACAGTATCGGCCCCTAGACCACAGCAGTTCACCAGGACACTATAACGGCCTGTACATTTTAACTATGGAACACAAACATGTGACCAATCTCTAAAAAATACATGCATGATCAATGGTCGAACAAAAACTTAAATTGACATAACCTCCTGATTTATTCTTATTGACCGGATGATATACCTTGAATGAGGAATATATTTACTTCCGGTTCCTAATTTCTAGGCTCTGCTTGGCAGGGATGCTAGCTGTTCCTATTCGATGTTACTATATGATTGGCTGGTTAATAGGGGTATTCCACTACGACCCGATTCCCCACGATTTGTCCCGATTTCCAATAATTTGAGGTCGGGGACATTCGTAGCTCAATCGGCGAAGGTCCTAACTCTTTCGTAGCTAGTCGTGGGCCGGTCGTAAGTGATTCCTGCAACTCGTGAGCTAACGAAAAATTGTGGCCAGATTTTAAACGTGTTTAAAATTTGGCCAGGACCTCCAGGAGTGAATTTAATCGCAATCGACTCGTAACAGCGTCGTTATGCGTTCTTGGGCGTCGTAATGGAATCGTAGGTAATTCGTGACTCAATCGGGAATTCGGTGATCACGTGATCTGTCTACGAATCAGCTACGACTTTGTCAAGACTCTCACGAGTTCACCCCGAGTGAATTGCGAGCCCGCTAAGATTTTCGCGATTTAGTTACGAAACAGTTACGATATTCGGAGAATGGGTGTGGTATATAAACAGAGCTTCTCTGTTTTTTAGTCATTCGGTTGTTAGGGCTTTGTATGAATAACAGGTAATTTGTTTATATTCAAAAAAGGCAAGAAAATGCAAGGGCATGGGGAAGATAAGTAAGAATACACGGGTTGTTGATGTTCAAGTTCTAGTGCAAATACTACAGCTGCTCTTCGTCGAACTTCCATTTTTGATGTGGCGCTTAAAAAGGAACGGAGGCTTTCTTACACATGTACATGTACACAGAAGATTGTAGGTCACACTGTAAAGAATGATCAATATAAATAGATATTGACGCTTCATTCTTGAGTGCGTTCGGTGAGGTCCTAGCTTAGTCGTTACCGATCTGCATTGTTCGTAGTACAGTCGCAGTAGATTCTTACACATCGTAGTGAGGTTGCGACCCTATTCGCAAGACTTCAACCGAACCCCACGATTCGTCGTAACTCAATCGTACCAGTGTCGTAAATGAATCATAGACTGTCACGAGTCTTCCCGATTCAATAAATGTGATAAATCGTAGCGAATCGTGGACTTGTTTTCGTAGTGGAATAGGGCCATAAGCCAAGACGTCAAATTGAATATTAGCACAGGCAGCGAACGAAACTTCGATATCTTTTAAACTCAAACGGATATCCGATAATTTTAGTGGAAAGTACACGTTCTTCTAATCTCGGCGACCCTGGTTCATTTCCCAATCCCGTCGGATGTGTGTTCAGTCGGTAGTTACCCCGCGGCACACGATAAAAAAACAGCACAAATATCATGGAATTGGAAATATACTTGACAATTAGTCCCAACTGTCGTTAGACTAGTTGGAGTGATAAGACATACACTGCGTGTCCCACATAATGCAGTATCAAACACGATAGGATTTATTAAACATCGCTTGATTTTATTATTTAACTGATTTGTAGCCTTTGTTAACTACTGTTGAACGCTTTGAATTTTACACGGCTAATTTATTTGCATATTGTCATAACAAATTTGTCACCCAGAATTTGACACTTCGCTAGAGCAAAATGATCGAATTGAAAATCATTGGTATTCTCTGCTTATTGATCACATAGCATGAACTAATATCAAGTCTTACCGATTGAATAACGTCTATTGTTCTACTCTCCAGCGTCTCACATTGCGATACAAACCTTCGATAAAATTATTAATTGAAACAAGTTATATTTTGTTGTAAATTATGATTTTCAGTGACATACAGAATGTTTTAATCGGACACAATCGATCATAATGTAAAATATGAAATTATATTTGTTTCACTGTACTGAACATACAAGAAATACGTAATTTATTAACAGTTTAATTGATCGTGAAAAACAATATTAAGGACAAAGTGCGTTTCTGTTTCGATAATATTTGTGGTATCATATATCAATATAGTTAATTCACTTTCAGAACAAAAGTATGTGGCATATCTTAAGCGCCGCGTTTAATCTTCAATAAAAAAAACAACTCATATATTATAATATTATATTTAATTCCTTTAAAACGCGTTCCCAAAAAAGGTTGCGCAAATAACATGATTGTACAACATGCGCGTAAATAAACTGAAACTTAAACTTGTTTTACCGTTTTATCCAGCAGGGTAAATAGCGACGACTTTCTATCATCAGTTTTCTATATGTCCAACCCACCCTGCACAGACAAACATCGGGATTTTAAAGTTTGAACGAGACAATACCAGATACCGGTTCATAAACTAAATTTTAGAGATTAAAACTATCATAATCGGCCTTTTATATGCGTCTGTAGACACTGCTATTGATAATAGGACATCACATGTATAATAATAAACTCTTAAACGATATATATATAACAACGTGGTTGTTACGGCTGTAGGGATTGGATAAAAACCTAATTTCTAAGAGTTTAAGATAAAACAGAGCCAAGTTGATTACTTTATCATGTATATTCGGCGCCCCGTTTAATTCAAAGCTAAGATCATGAATACTCCTAACTTAGATCTTTAATATACTTCAGAAATTTAGGACATGTGTTCAATAACACTACACTAGAATCTAAGTACAACCACACGAAAGTACTTTCAAAATTACAATTACAACCCAAGTGCATGTACAATTAAGAAATAATATAATATTATAATAAAAAATGTTTACCGGTCATAGATTTGGAGTCCAAGACTCTTTAAAATCAAAAGTCTTACAACAAACTTAAGTAACGATATAATTTATATACACAATATACATTTATGTTCCTACAAATAAAGTACATGTGAAGGATTAAAATAAAATAAATCACGTATCAACTTATTATGGAGGGAGGTGCTAAGCGATTATAATTCTGCACATATTGTATTGTAAATCAAATATCACACACTGTTTGAGGAGACGGGCCCCAGATAAGTAGTACTTTAACCACGATATGCGTTGGGCCAAGTTGTCTAATGGCAAATTAAATTGTGAAACCGCCTGTTTAAGTTTAAAAAGAGATGTACGAACTTGTGGTTGCCGGGGAGTACCTTTAATTCTTTGTCCGAAAACTGCAAATTATATCGTGGTCAAATGGGAGCTGCGAAACAAATATTCACACGTAAAATAATTAACCCATTATTTTAAAACGCTTATTAGCCAGAAGTGTTATTTCGCTTGTCAAACATGATGTAGACAGTCTCTTTTAAATCAATGATTTTCTGATTTGTCATTTCTTTAAAATTTGATTAAATCCCTGCAAATCTCGTTAAAGCTTTGTATCACATGTGTTAAACATTTTCGCTTGGTTATTCAATAAACTGGTACCGGCCACTCTGCTGTGTTTCAACAGTGGAACCAAGCAAATTAATCTGTACACAGCTTCCTGTGAAAGTAAATGTATTAATTGACAGTCATTTGAGTTTTTTGAGATATGTTTTCATAAATCGTTTTGTTTGATGAAATGTTGATTACTTACCACTGACTTAATTTGTATACGCTATATATAGTGTATTTGCTGGTTTTAGTATAAATGTAGTCTAGAACCGTTTCGATTTTAGAAGTTTCAATAGAAAAGGTAATTTTAAAATATGAAAACAAGTATTTTCTGACGCGACGAGTGAAACCATACAATATTTCAGAATTCAGAAGTTACCTCTATCAAGGAAAATGTGTCGAGATTAATACAAATAATGACTTTCTTACATATTAAAAAATATTAAGAGGCGTTAAATTACTGAACGTGTCTAAAGAAACACAATACTCCTTCATACCAAAACTGTTCCAACGATTTCTCCGGCGTCTTCTCCGTCGTCGGTCGGAAGATGCCGGCGGCGCCATGGCTGGCCGCCTCCGCCGTGAATATGTCGGCGATTATGGTCACGTGGCTGCCCGATGTTCCTCTAGGATGCACACGGTGGTCGAGAGGCCATCGGCACCCGCCACTAGGACTATGATATATTGTACATAACCGGAAGCGATTTCGTTTGCGGGCACTATTACCTGAAATGTACGCCCCATGCAGTAAAATACCACCTAACATTTGAACATTAATTAGCTTAACACGTGGCATCTAAAATGCACGCGATGTACACATACATAATACCACACAACGTTACAACAATAAATACATTTAAACGTTGCATCATACATAGCATAAGATACGTATATACCATACGATATATAAGTGCATTAAACAAATACTCATCGCATTGTTTCTCTTAATTTACCGTGTGATGAAACACATTTTTAAATTCTAATATAATACAGTATAAGTCGTGAACAGATCCCAAAAAAATAGCTTTAGTTCAGTACTTTTTAACTTGTGTGTACTAATAAACCTACTCTGATCAACTGTACAATCACAGAGCAAGGTGCCTGATATTGAGTTATTTATAGATATCGCATAGACTTATCAATATCGGCCTCGATCTGATAAAACGGGACTTATTCAATGTGCAAGTTTCGTTTTATATAAGCCTGTTGACTCTGCACGGACTAATCACGCACGGAAAAGTCCACTTGTATGGTATTTTGCGTTTAAAGGAAGTCTCTCCGTAGCGAATATCCAGTTAAAGCAGACTCCACAAGCTAATTTGGAACAACACTTACGCATGCGCATTAAGCCCCGTTTTCCAAGAGCGCAGCTTGAATACATTTCTACCAGAGACTCTGTGAACGCTTTTAATACCAGCAGACTGAGATTTATGAAGAAGGCGAATAACTTTGTACGCTTTAACGGTGACATTGTTTTCATTCATACATCCTGGTTTTGCGTCCCTTCAATTACGAATAATGTTCAATTACGAATAATGTCAAATGATAAACTTATTCAGGGCTAGGTTAAGCCTCTCACATTATTCAGTAAGCATTGCATTGATGTTTGCTTAAAACATTTCCCCACAATCACAAGGAAGTACACATAAGAGCCATGATTGAAAACAATGAGCGTTTATTTATTGACGCGAGTCCATTGTCAGCTTTATACCAATGCATGTACATATATTTAAGGCGGAAAACGATCACGTTTCAATAGCTGTAAAATGGCACAAACAAGATCCAATAACCTGTTAGCATTGTTCTTGTCAACCCCGTTCGCCATGTTGTAAACATTTTATCATAATCTTATGAATCAGTGTCTAATAAACCATAATACTCAATAATATAATAAATAACTACATTTTAGTCTACGACATAGGATCCAGCACACATCCGTTTCCTATCTTTTTAAGCACCTCTTCAGTTAAGTTTTGATTATTTACCTAAAAGGGAGATAACTATTCGTTTAAGATTAAAAAACACCTCCCAACGGTTCCCTCCCTAAAATTTTAAATGTAAAATAAAGTCTAACATATGAATAAGAAATCGTCAAATTTGAAAGGAATTGTCAACCCTCGCGAATAGATTTGACTGGACCAGCATACCTCGATTAAATCCCTGTCGTTATACCCAACCACGTGATGATAGCCGAGGTACAAACATGCTCCCGTTGTTATTATTACGTTTTTAATTTAAGTTATTAGTTTTTCATTATGAACCTAAATGTATATACAACTTTAATATAATAGAAAATTATATTACTTTTTTCATAATTTAATACTTATACAAACAGATCCGTCCAGAGTGAAGGATTTGTTTGAGATGCATATATTATATGTGAGATCATGGAACGACAACTTTGCGTGGACATTCAGGAATTGTGGTTTGTAAGATATCTGGTTTAACGAAAATCACGCAGAACTTCGAAATTGTTTCAGTCGGTTCAATTATGTACGTATGTAAGCATTTTGATGAGGAAAATAAAACGTCTGGATTAAAAATATATGAATTTTAAATTATAAAATAAGTCAAATTCCATTTGAAAGTATTACGAATATGTTACACATATACAAACATTCTGCCCATAGCCATGTAAACACATACTATTTTACTATTTTAAGTTGATTTCTTAAAGCATAATTAAATGGATTCTGAATGCTTGAGCTAAACGTTGTCTGTACAGATACTTTAAATTTATCATTAATATTTCACATTGTCACGCTATATCATTTAAATATTTAAGTATACCAATACAATATTTGCAAATACGGATAAATGCAAACATATTTAATACAGAAATACGTTTGGTAATAACAGGACAACGACTATCATGATATTTCAAAATATAACATAAAAGTATACACTTTTAATAACTTTGTTCTACAACATTCGTCAACAGTTCCAGTCACTTTCATGACCCAGGAACTTGAGAGGAGCGTTCTGTTCGTCGATGATTAAATTCAAGGTCAGGTCGACCTTGAAGCGTGGTGACGTAGAAGCTCGCACATATTCCCTGAATGATCTGCCGGTTTTCGTTCACGCAAGGCGAGTTGCTTGTCTTGCAGAAATGTGAAATAGGGCACGCTGAAGTTGAATGTTTTGAAGCAATTAAATTGGGTACACGAATATTACGATATCGATTGCCTAAGGCCTAAGAGGCGTGCAGACGCTTCTTAAACTAAATATACATATGTATGTAAAGCAACATGGAATGGAACAAGGTACATTTTCTCTTGATTATCAGTTAGGTATTTAGTAACACTGTTATAATGATAAAATCGTTAAAAACATATCGTGACACAATAGTTTTTTTGTATAAACTCCCGTAGGATTCGAACTAACGCCTAAACATTCGCCTAAGTCAATTGATTTTTCTGTTCCCTACCGGTGAAACCGGAGGGGACTTATAGTTTGCACTCCGTCTGTTTGTCTGTCTGTCTGTCAGTCCGTCTGTCAGTCTGTCTGTCTGTCAGTCCGTCACACCTTTCTGGATCTTGCGATAATTTTAAAAGTTCTTAATATTCTTTCATGAAACTTGAAACATGGATAGATGGCAATATGGAGATTATGCACGTCATTTCATTTTGTTCCTACGTCAAAAATTCTGGTTGCTATGGCAACAAATATTTAAAAAAACATTGACAATGGTGGAGTTTCACCGGTAGGGGACCATATTGATTAGCAATCTCTTGTTTCAATGCTAAATTCCGGTGCGCATACGTACAGAGGTACTGGAGGGACTCCTTCATTCATGCCGATTTATCTCTTACTACTGATTTTCCTTCAACCGCCATTATACTCAATTTATTCTTTTCTATTATATTCTATACTGTATTTTTTTACATTTAAGCTATAACAATGTTATTTCAATAATCTCTATTTTTACATTTTGTCTCATGATGGATTTTATGTCCCCCAGTCTATACTGGGAGATATATTGTTTTTGTCCTGTCTGTGTGTTGGTTAGTTTGTTGGTTTGTTTGCTTTAAACTTAAACATTGACCATAACTTTTGCAATATTGAAGATACAAACTTGATATTTGGCATGCATGTGTATCTCATGGAGCTGCACATTTTGTGTGGTAAAAGGTCAAGGTCATCCTTTAAGGTCAAAGGCGAAATATATGGGGGAAATAGTGTTTCACAAACACATCTTCGGGTAATGAAACGATTGGACTCTATGTATTTCCAGCCTTCTTTTTACCGCCGCCTAAGATCTAGCAATCCTTATACCCTCCATTTCCTACCTTGCAGCAGACTTTTCAATAACCCAACTTTGTTAGCGGCCGCTAGAGGTAGGTGAATATCAAGGCCATTCCAATGTTTCCATATGTTTCCCAAACAATCTTCTGTTGCAGATCGTTTGGTCGATGATTCTAATCGAACCAATATTGTTTTTCATTCAGTTCCTTATGTTGCTTTTATTGAAACTGGCTCCATGGTTTCTACTGTATCAAGTTTATTTACCAGTCTCTTTAAAAAAAAACTCCTCTCTGTGATATATCAAGCTTGGGTATTGATTTAAATGTTTCTGTTGCAAATGGAGACCAGTTAGAAATACTTGATTTTATTGAAACCTCCATTTTTATTCAATTGTTGAATTTTGATATAGCCTTGCCTGTTTTAGTTTTTCCACACACCAAGTCTAGTCCATTTTTGTCCTGTTATTTTGGGTACTAATATCATTCGTCGATGTAAGTCTGTCGCAGCTGAGCTAGAGCTGCCTGAAGTTTGGCCAATGGCCTTTGACACTTTGGTTTGTAAACCATCAACTGTTTTTTCCAACAATGAACACACGGTTAAAGTGAAACCTTATGAGTCAATCTCATTTAGTGTAAATGTAAGAGGGCTTAGCCATACCATTCAGAAGATTGTCACAGAAAATTTGTCAGATGATGGTCCATTGATTGTCAGATCTTTTGTGGTAAAACACAACATGGAAGGTATGTCAAGATTCCTGTTAGTGATATAGTGTCGAGTGTCATATCATGCGTCGAGAGAATGTCTCGCGTCGTATCGTGCGTCGAGAGAATGTCGCGTGTCGACCTAGGGATTTTTAGGGCGACATGCGACATTTTCGCGATATATCATATCGAGAGAATGTCGAGTGTCGCGCTCGAACGTCGACACACGACATTCAAGCGACATACAAGCGACATTCTCTCGACGCACGATACGACGCGCGACAATTCAGTCGACAGTCAAGATTTTCTGCAATATTTTTTTTTCTAAAACCCAGCGCGATATGCGCACTCAAATCCTGATTGTCGCATGATTGTCGCGCGTCGTATCGAGCGTCGAGAGAATGTCGCTTGAATGTCGTGCGTCGACCTCGAAGGTCGACACGCGACAATCAACTTGGCCCTAACCGGATTCCGTAAGGGATTGGATTAGAACCTTATTTCTTAGAGTTTAAGATGAAACAGAGCCAAGTTTATTACTTTATCAGGTAAATTCGGCGCCCCGTTTAATTCAAACCTTAGATCCTATATGCTCATAACTTAGATCTTTAATATACTTTTCGAAAATAAATTTAGGGCATATGTTTCATGACATTTCACCTGAATCTAAGTGCAGCCACGCACAATGTCAAAATAAATGTTATCATCTTACATTGGTATTCATGTTGGTTTTAAGTATTGTTTTGTTTGATTTAATGTTCATTATTTACAAGTGACTTGATTTATATATGCTGTATAGAAGGTATTTGCTGGTTTCGGTATAAAATAGGTTATGAAATACATATGAAAACATGTATTTTCTATAGTGAAAACATACGATACTTCAGATTTAAACCTTTTTTAACTTATTGTGTTTTATTTAAATCCCATTGTAACCTCTATTTCGTACAATTTGGTAGGATTTATACAAATATCAACTTTCTTACATATTTTAAGAAACATTTAGTCCAGTTTCATTAGCGAATGTGTCTAAATAAAAACGCTATTCCTTCAAACTTAAACTGTTCAAGCGAATTCGCTGCCGTTTACTCTGTCGTCGGACGAAAGTTGTCGGCGGCGAAATGGCTGGTCGTAGCCGAAGTGAATTTGTCGGCGATTATGGTCACGTGTAGGCCCGGAAGTTCCCTTTGGAATGTCATAGAGTAAATAAACAAAATATTATTTCTTTACAAAATCTCATCATCAATATCTATCTATTTTACTATTAATCTTAATTCTTTCCAAACAGTTACTACAGTTCAGCTAACAACCTAACCAGTTTGTATCACCTAAACCTATTACACGCATGACTGGTTCGCGGGATTGGGTTCGCCAGAACATGAACATCTTATATATCTTTGATATATTGTTCTGCGTTGTTATAACAGGTTAGTGATAAATCAATTTATAAACTTTTACCATTGTATTGTTATAATCTCGGTTCTAATTAAATTCAACGTAAGTTATTTATTGTATTTATTGTATTAATTGTATTTATTGTATAACAATATTGCCATGTTTTTATGAATGTTATTACTGTTATTGTTGTTTAATAATGGTGATTAATGTCGGTTTTGGCCACTTGACCGCCAGAACATAAACATCTTACATATCTTTGATATATTGTTTTGCGTTGTTATTACAGTCTCTTCACACGAACGTTAAACTATATTTGCCGAGAGCTACGTCGACGGGAAGAACACGGCGGTAGACAGACCGACGGCGCTAGCCCCTACGACAAAGATATTGTACATAACCGGAAGCTATCTTGTTGGCGGGTACTAGTACCCGAAATTAACACCCCATTCAATTAAATACCACCTAACGTTTGAACATTAATAAGGTTAACACGTTGATTCACACATTTTGAATCTGAAATGTACGTGCTATACAATAACATAATATCACAAAACTTTACAACAATAAATAAGTTTAAACTTTGCATCCTAAAAAGCATAAAATATGTATGTACAATACAATATATAAGTGCAGTGCATTAAACAAATACTCATCGCATAGCTTCTCGCTTGATCTCTAAATTTACCATTTGATGAGCTGTATATTGAAATGCTCATATAATACAGTCTAACTTGACTTGACTTATTCCCTTGAGGTCCTTGTGGAACATAGGGCCTCGGCAACAGTCCTCCAGCGTACAGTCTTAAGTCGAGAAAAAATCCAGAAACGACAGCATCTGTTATGGGCTTTAAAACTGGCGTGAACGATTAAACTCACGCTGATCCACTCTGCCGTCACAAAGCAAGTTGCCTGATATTGCGCTATTTATCTGCATTGGCTTGACTTATCAACATCAGCCTCACTCTGCCGTCACATAGCAAGTTGCCTGATATTGCGCTATTTATCTGCTTTGGCAAGACTTATCAACATCAGCCTCACTCTGCCGTCACATAGCAAGTCGCCTGATATTGCGCTATTTATCTGCAATGGCTAGACTTATCAACATCAGCCTCACTCTGCCGTCACATAGCAAGTCGCGTGATATTGCGCTATTTATCTGCATTGGCTAGACTTATCAACATCAGCCTCAATCTGCCGTCGCATAGGAAGTCGCTTGATATTGCGCTATTTATCTGCATTGGCAAGACTTATCAACATCAGCCTCACTCTGCCGTCACATAGCAAGTCGCCTGATATTGCGCTATTTATCAGCAATGGCTAGACTTATCAACAACAGCCTCACTCTGCCGTCACATAGCAAGTCGCCTGATATTGCGATATTTATTTGCATTGGCTAGACTTATCAACATCAGCCTCACTCTGCCGTCGCATAGGAAGTCGCTTGATATTGCGCTATTTATCTGCATTGGCTAGACTTATCAACATCAGCCTCACTCTGCCGTCACATAGCAAGTCGCGTGATATTGCGCTATTTATCTGCATTGGCTAGACTTATCAACATCAGCCTCACTCTGCCGTCGCATAGCAAGTCGCGTGATATTGCGCTATTTATCTGCATTGGCTAGACTTATCAACATCAGCCTCACTCTGCCGTCGCATAGGAAGTCGCTTGATATTGCGCTATTTATCTGCATTGGCAAGACTTATCAACATCAGCCTCACTCTGCCGTCACATAGCAAGTCGCCTGATATTGCGCTATTTATCTGCAATGGCTAGACTTATCAACATCAGCCTCACTCTGCCGTCACATAGCAAGTCGCCTGATATTGCGATATTTATTTGCATTGGCTAGACTTATCAACATCAGTCTCACTCTGCCGCCACATAGCAAGTCGCTTGATATTGCGCTATTTATCTGCAATGGCTAGACGTATCAACATCAGCCTCACTCTGCCGTAACATAGCAAGTTGCCTGATATTGCGCTATTTATCTGCATTGGCTAGACTTATCAACATCAGCCTCACTCTGCCGTCACATAGCAAGTTGTCTGATATTGCGCTATTTATCTGCATTGGATAGACTTATTCATATTTCATCTGCTGCCGTACATTTAGCACACAAAAATGACCAGTGTTTATCCACAGGGATTCTCTTTTTAAAAGACAAGTGGCGTTTATCATTTCTTACCTAACTGTAAATCTGTTTGTTGCATTAATTTACACCATAGCATATCATTTAACTAGAATTTCCTTGCACCATGCATTTCACGAGGTGTGTTAATTATAAAAACCGACAGCATGTAACCCTGATTTCGTGACGTCATGTTTGCGATTATGTAACCTCGCACCTTTAAGACACCTTTAAGAAGATGTAATCTTGCAGACTTCGCAATGCATTCAAGATCAAACAAATTGTGAAATATTTATTTGTAAAATAAGTCCTCGACTTGATGTTGATGTACGCGATTTCAACTCAATGCTAGAAGATGTATCAAGCGAACTTCCGGTAAAGCTGATCGATTGTTATAATTGTTTTGTGTACGGAAACGGACAATTGGCGAATCGACTATTCAGACCTGATGGAATTCACCCAAGTAATTATGGATCAAGTTCACTTGTGGCAGCAATCAATGAAGAAGTGCATATAACTAAGAAAAGAATGCAGCAGCAACAACAACAAGATCGTCAACTTGATCAAAATCAGAGGAGGCGTACTTCTAATGGTGACTTCAAAAACGGGCATCGTGAATACCGGAGCGCTAAACCGAACTTCCAATACGGGCTTCATGGCTTTAGGAACGGGCATCGTGACTTCCGGAACGGTTATCATGACTTCCGGAAAGGGCATCATGACTTCCGTTATGGGCACCATAACTTCTTCAGGCAGCATGTTCTAAGGAACGCACACCTGGACACCCAGAGTGAATATCAGGATTGTCATAATGAAAATCGTGACTTCCGGTACGTTCGTCGACACGTCAATCATGAAAACAGTCGACAGTGCACGAACTGTGGACGTCAAAATCATGTTTCAAGTGACTGCAGACTACCCAAAAGACAATAGGTTACTGATGACAGACGTACTACATCGTTATATAGCACAAATAAATTTGACATTCTTTCGTCGGTATGTAACCAATGTGACTCGCACAAATGAAAGTGTAGTTTAATTATTGCTAATGATGATGCAGATCAACATAAACCACATTACTTAAGATTGAATAATGTTGTATGTAGCACAACAAATAATTTAGACACTGATATATCATCCCTGGATAGTAACGTTCTTATGGAATCTCACATACAATCTACTTTAAAATGTAACATAAATAATGATTTATATATTCCATTTACATATAAAGGTTTGCATATTATGCATTTGAATATCCAACTTGTATTGCCTAAATTGGATGAAGATCGTGTTTACTTACACGAAAATAGTTCTTTAGATATAGTAGGCTTTTGTGAAACATTTTTAAATGATAAAACGGAGATTAATACAATATCCATTTCCGGTTACAGCATTGTAAGACGTGATAGGGCTATTTCTGCTGGAGGCGCTATAATAGTTTATATAAAAGATAGCATCTCTTTTGTACGTAGACATGATTTAGAAAGTGAATATATTGAATCTATTTGGCTACAAATCAACATTGTAAAGTACAAACCATATCTTATTAACTTTGTTTATCGCCCACCAAATAGCCCTCAATCTTGGATTGACTCATTTGAATTACAGATAAATAAGGCAGACATGGAAGATTGTAATATGTATTCAACCGGGGATTTTAATTTTCACTGTTTAAGCTAAAACATATTTAACAATAAGAAAGGGGAAAAACTTATCACTGATTTTAATTTAAAACAACACGTGTCTTTTCCAACAAGGGTTACGAAACGTTCATCATCACTATTAGACCATTTGTATTCAAAATATGACAACATTTCTGAGGTAATCATACCAAAAATAGGCATAAGTGACCATCACCCAGTAGTTTTTACATTAAGCGTCAAAGGTAAAATTGTGAAAACAGATGATCATAAAATTATTAAGTACAGATGTTTTAACAAATTTAATGAAATCAATTTTCAAAATGACTTAGCGAATGCTAATTTTGATATGGTTGAAACAATAGAGGATGCTAATGAGGCATTTGAAGTATTTTATAACATATTAAACTCAGTCCTTAATAAGAATGCCCCTATCATGTATAAAAAAGTGAAGAGATTACAACAACCTGGTTGGTACAACGAAAACGTAAAACAAGCCAGGTCTTTAAGGGATAAATATAAACGTGAATCTAATTGGCCACAATATAAGTTGTGGCGTAATAAATGTAACAGTGCAATCAAAATGGCTAAAAAAGAATATTTTTCGAATGCGGTACAAAACAAAACAAGTGCGAAATCGCTCTGGAAAACTATTAAATTAGCATCAAATGAACACACAGAATCCTCTATTTTGCCAAATGTAATAAGGAAGGATGATGAGATAATATCTGGTTAAACAAATGTAGCTAATGCACTTAATGACCACTTTGTTGACATTTCGAAACTTATTAAAAAGACTAAATTTGCTGAACACGTTTTCCATTCACTGAAAACATATCTAGATGCTAAGCTAAAATCTAAGCATTTCTCTGTTCAGTTTATTACTACATCAGAAGTTAGTACTTTAGTTAATCAACTTCATTCAAACAAATCTGCTGGGGCTGATGGTATAGGGCCCAGCATTATTAAACTTTGCCAAGAATCCATTATACAACCAATCACTGCTCTTATAAATAACTGTATATCGCATGGAACCTTTCCCGACATGCTTAAAATTGCAAACGTAATACCTTTATACAAGGGTGGATCGGTAGAAGATCCCAATAATTATAGACCAATATCACTTTTACCTACTATATCTAAAATATTTGAAAAGCATATAGCTAAACAATTGCATATATATCTCGAAACTACAGGTCTATTAAACAAAACTCAGTCGGGTTTTCGCAAATATCATTCTTGTCAAACAGCATTGATTAATATAGTTGATTCATGGCTTAAACAAATTGATGATGGAAATCTGGTAGGTACAATTTTCTTCGGTTTTAAAAAAGCATCTTGTGGACCATAGGGTCCTATTACACAAATTAAAACTTTATCATTTTAATGATAGGTCATGCGACCAATTTTCTTCATATCTCCGCAATCGATTTCAGTTTATCAAAGCAGAAAACACTACCTCTACTTGTAAAAGCATCATTGCTGGTGTTCCACAAGGATCTATTTTAGGACCTCTTCTATTTCTTATTTACGTTAATGATCTTTCGCTAGATCTCACATGTGATTCTGCAATGTATGCTGATGATACAACATTGCACACTGTGGGAACAAATATTCAAACACTTCAAAAAAAGCTACAAACAAATCTTTCAATTGTTAATGATTGGTGCCAAACTAATAACATGATTATTAATCCACTAAAAACTACTTGTATGGTATTAGGGTCAAAACGGAAAGCTCAAAACATAACAGATCTAAAACTTAAAATTTCAGATACGGTGATCAAAAAATGTCAAAAACTTCTTGGCCTTTATATTGACAATACTCTATCTTGGAAACTACACATTAACAGCGTTTGTTCAAAAATGTAATCACGAATGTTTCTTTTGCAAAAAATAAAACCATATTTAACCCTTGAAATGCGTAAGCTCTTCTATAATGGTTATATCTCACCTATATCCGACTACGCATGCGTTACCTGGAGTTCAGCGGCCAAAACGGAAATTAATAGAATAGTCAAAATACAAAAGCGTTGTGGTGCACATATTTTAAATAAAAAGTACAACACTAATTCAAAAACACTATTTAAAGATCTAAAATGGTTGACTTTCGAACAGCGTAATCACTATTTCACGTCAGTTATTGTATTTAAAGCATTTCACAATCAAACCCCAACATACATACGTGACCTTTTGACACCTTCACAAAATAATCACTATAACTTGCGATCTTGCGAAAAGGGGGATTTAAAGCTAGTGCGAATACCCAAAACAAACTATTTCAAACAATCGTTTGAATTTTCTAGCAAAACAATTTGGAATTCGTTACCCCAATCTATACGTCAAACAAACAATTTAATTACATTTAAGAAAAAATTAAAAGCTTGTTTTTTCTTCCACACTGAACATGCTTCATGTTGTTTTAGTAAATAACATTAGTTTAATGTTTAAATACTGTTCTTGCATAAATGGTTATTGTAGTTTTATGTCTGTCATGTGTTTTTAATTATAATATATATCATTATATGTGCATGCATATATGATTTTTTATGTTTTGTTCTTATTGCTCAAGATGAAATATGATGTATTTGTTGTAAATTGTATCTTGTTAGAAGACCTTGTTGAAAATAAGAAATGTATTATATAAATTGCATATTATGTAATTTCATCTGATGTATTTCTTAACAAGTCTATCTTCTTTAAATAAAGATTTTATTATTATTATTATTATTTAAAACAACCTGGTGCTTCTTTCCAATATGTCTTTAAACCAATAGTCGGCATTCTTTAGGACGTCATATTCTCCCACATGACGTGTACCGCCAATGGCGACGTTGTCTTGTCTACAATACGAAAAAGCATATTAAGCACATTTATTATAGGTGTATGCATTTTGGAAAAGTCAAATTGTTTTCCCGAATTAATTTTTTTTTTAAGTTGTTCATTAAAAAGATATGTCATGAAAATGTGAGAGCCGTCTGTCAATTTATTTTTCATCAGCATCGAGGGCAATATTTTGAAGCACTGACCGAAGCTGCAATATTTAAATATTGCACTCTATACTTCGGAAAAATAACCTATAATTATTTGATAACATTTATTTAGAAATTTTATTAATTTTGAGTACCAAGGGAACAAAGTTTGCTTCTCATTCTCAAATCATGTCAAACAAAAATTTTCTTTACAAACTACACAGATTAAATGTGTCTTATTCCGATAAAACTGGGCTTAATTCATGTGCGTAAAGTGTCGTCTCAGATAAGCCTGTGCAGTCCGCACAGGCTAATCAGGGACGACACTTTCCGCCTAAACTTGATTTTCGGTAAGGAGGGACTTCCTTGAAACTAAACATACCATTAAAGCGGAAAGTGTCGGCCCTGATTAGCCTGTGCGGACTGCACAGGCTAATCTGGGACGACACTTTACGCACATGAATTAAGCCCAGTTTTATCAGAACAAGACCCAAATGTCCTTCTCAAGGGCAAAATCGACTCAAGTGCGAGTAACCCGATAGATCTGTATAGTCTGTATCCGAATAATGCGTTACTCAAATTAATTGAGTTGAGTACGTAATAAAATAAAATACACACATGTGTGTGTATGGAGTTTATGATGTTGATTATTTTTCATTTATCTAGACGTGGGGCGTAGGCACCTATAATATAAATATATTTGTACAAAGTGGAGAGAGACAATGTGTTTGACATATAATAAAGAAGCACCAACAAAGCCAAAACCTTTTTACATGACACATGTACACAAACTAAAAGGTGTTATTTATATTACATTATACATATCTAAATATATGAACGAAAATCGAACAAAAATTGGCTGTTTACAACTTAAGTACAATAAATGAAATATTTCCCTTGTTTGAGTATAAATACATTGCATCCGTATTACCGTAATTTATTTCCCGACTAACAACTCATGCACGAACAGCCTACCGGGTTTGATCCCTTTTCAAGATCGTCAGATTACGCATAAATTACTGGTTTTAACCCAGCAATGTGAGGACTGGTTTTACCCAGCGATCGGAGTACTTGTTCTACCCAGCGATCTGACTGTACAGTGTCTCAATGCGTTGCAGGATTGTGATGTAATCGATATATATACGGTTTGACTATACAAAAGAGATGTGTATATGCATATACACAACGACAATACGATAATACGTTTACCATCAAAACGTCTCCGAAACATTAAAATACATTACTTAAATCAAACAAGTCTGTGTAAAAGACAGATATATCTCTGCCGTGCTCCTTTTGATGTTTAAATGTTGACCTTGAACTTGCGGTTGCTTGGCTGCCTCGTGCCTACTGCACTTTGCCTAACTTTGATACACATATAATAAACGTTTCGTGAAAATCGTTCCTAGGACGCAGTATATATAGAACAGACATGAATACATACGCACAGACAATCATACATATAGAACAGACATGAACACATACGCGCAGACAATCAGACATATAGAACAGACATGAACACATACGCGCAGACAATCAGACATATAGAACAGACATGATCACATACGCGCAGACAATCAGACATATAGAACAGACATGAACACATACGCGCAGACAATCAGACATATAGAACAGACATGAACACATACGCGCAGACAATCATACTATATATATATAGAACAGACATGAACACATACGTGCAGACAATCAGACATATAGAATAGACATGAGCACATACGCGCAGACAATAAGACATATTGAACAAACATGAACACATACGCGCAGACAATCAGACATATAAAACAGATATGAACACATACGCGCAGACAATCATACTATATATAGAACAGACATGAACACATACGCGCAGACAATCAGACATATAGAACAGACATGAACACATAAGCGCAGACAATCAGACTATATATAGAACAGACATGAACACATACGCGCAGACAATCAGACATATAAAACAGACATGAACACATACACGCAGACAATCATACTATATATACAACAGACATGAACACATACACGCAGACAATCAGACATATAGAATAGACATGAACACATACGCGCAGACAATCAGACATATAGAACAGACATGAACACATACGCGCAGACAATCAGACTATATCGAGAACATACATGAACACATACGCGCAGACAATCAGACATATAGAACAGACATGAACACATACGCGCAGGCAATCAGACTTTATATAGAACATACATGAACACATACGCGCAGACAATCAGACTTTATATAGAACAGACATGAACACATACGCGCAGACAATCAGACTTTATATAGAACAGACATGAACACATACGCGCAGACAATCAGAATCAGGCTGATCATGGATGACACTTTCCGCCTTATCTGGATTCCGCCTCAATAAAATACTCTTTTAACGAAAAATACCATAACAGCGGAAAGGGTCGTCCTTAATTAGCCTGAGACGGCACTTATCATACATGCATTGAGCCCAGTTTTCCCAGAATGAAGCTCAAACAAAAAATGTTTACCCCGGATAGATTTAGCTGTCACCCCCGTCCCACACATAAAAGTGTTTCATCCAAGGGGCGAGAACTCGCACGAGATGTCCTCGAACTGGGAACACATTCGGGTCACTGCACAGTTGAGCGGCCCCTAGACCACAACAGTTCACCAGGACATTACACCGGCCTGCAAACTATAAAATATCATTACAGACGTTCTATCAATGTCCACAGAAATTGTGAGTATTTTAAATTACATAATCATGGGTCGAGCAACAAATAAAGATTTATTGCTAACTTTTCTAGTGATTTAGTCAGTTATGACGTATGAGGTACCCCGGTATCTTTACGTCCGGTTCCATAATGTACCAGGCGATTTTTAGGGATTCGAGAGTTTCTCTTCTATATTTCTTGCTGCTTGGCTGGTAAAGCAAAAAGGACGACCATATTAGCACAAGCATCGTGCGAACCTTTGATCTCTTTAGAACCCCAAACCGGCTGTCCGCTTTGCACAGTATATAGTACACGTTCTCCTCAATGCCATTGAAATAAAAGAATTGTTTAAACAGCCAAACTATATATTCATATTCAACTCGGATAGTTTTGTGTTAGTAGCGATGTCAGTTAATTTGACATCATAACTTGGCGTAACATAACCTTATAACAAGTAAACGTATGATGCGTATTGGTTATATGTAATATATTAAGCAAAATATGTAATTCTTTGTATTGACCATTTCAAGTAGGTGACCGCAGTTTGAATAATGTTTATGTTAAGCGTTGTGATTTGTCATGCAATATGTTGTATTGACAGTTGGTCACTTGCATTAAATACAAATGAAACTAACGGTTGTATTCTGGTAATGTCTACGGACTTACATTAATAAAATGCATAACGCATCGTTAGAATATTATTGATACTAAACGCGATGCACCGTTGATTTGAACTACAGCGTTACCGCAATGAAATAATTTATTTCAATGGCCTTGTGATCTTTTCGAAATATAAATCTAAGCGATCATTTGTATGTGCCATTCAATCGTTACATATAATCTCGACGCAATCGCGTTGAAATAAATATCTGTTGCAAATCTGTAATTAACCGGAGCTGAAATGAAGAAAGAAATGAAAGTTGTTCCGTATGTACTTAATCTCGCTGTTACAGCATTCGCAGCGGATTCCGCATGTCCTGTGTGCTCTAAATATCATTACGAAGAAATGCTGTTGGAGCGAGTTCTCCGAAATGAGCTGGCCATGGAACAAACGCTTAAAGACATAAAGGAAACTGATACAAAGATTGTGGGTTCATTGAAGAAGCTTCACGATGAAAACAATAAATGCAACATTGCTATTGAAGCAATGGAACGGAAGCAGATTGTTATGGAAGCGAAGTTGGATTATTCGATAAAAATAGCACTGACCAACGTGTCTGAATCTCTGACTAATATCCTGACTGAATCAGGACGGTCGATTAAAGACATGGAAGGCAGATTCGCTCTTATTAAAGGTAAAATGTATAAGCATACTTGATCTATTTTTAACATCATAAGTTACTCAAAAGTTATCGTATGGAGCTATTTTATTGTTCTATGCATTTTAAACTTAAAGCATGTTCTCAAACGTTTAATGCTGTATTGGTGATATTGAATCTCTTATGTAAGGATGATTCGTACGCTTCCAATCACAAATCACATTTTGTTAAGCAATACATCGCAAATGATGCAATTGTGTTACGTTAATGTTTCATGAATGATATTTATGATAACATTTAATAATACAAATATTAAATTATTGTTAATAATGTTAACTCAATAATATATTTTTTTTCTAGCGGTATAAAGTATCAATACTTTGAATTATAAAACTAACAATAAATGCATCAATTGAAACATAAAAAATAAGCTTAATAATCGGCGCCTGGTTGTTAGACAATTACAATGAATTTCTGTAAAACAATTAATAGGCAACGTGCATTTGAACTGATATGGAACGATCCCTATAAGACAACAAAACAACGTGAGCGCTGTTATTGCAGGAATAGTGCAGCCCCCCACAATACAGTTTCGTGCCCAGCTCGCCTCCGGTGTAACTGTCAAAACTGTTGCAGTGTTTACACAAGTGGAGGTCAACGAAGGTGAAGGCTATGACAAAGGAACAGGAAAGTTCACCGCCTCTGTTGCCGGTCTATACATCTTTGCCGTACACTATTGCAGTCAGGTTGACGAATGGCTTTATCCGGAGATTGTACATAACGACAAGACTCTACAGAGGTTGGTTCAGTACGGGGCTGGTAGAGCAACGCCATGCACTTCACTGCAGGCCTTTGTCGTAATGTCCATCGGCGACACTGTTTGGGTTCGAAATGGGTCTACAAGTAATTTTTTTCATTATGAAAATGCTGTGCTTACTACATTTTGTGGAGTACTGATTCGTGCGTGATATTCGAATGACGTGCATATTATATAATGGCGTTTGTTTCAATCAATCAATAGTTTTCCTGAACTCGTATTCTTGTTTCAAAGATAACATTCGTTTTATTATGCTAGTATATGAGAAACACGGTTTGTATTTTTGCGACAATATATGTGTATATTATCATTTGTTCTCAATAACATGTAAGCAAATTAAATATTCTTTTCTTTGAGTATAAAATATTAAACGATTGGCTACTGAACAACAAATCTGTGTTTCTTCTTTTTTTTTAACAACGATTACCGTAAGCAGGAGTTTTGTCGAATTTAACAAAACCATGTGACATTTCTGCGAACATGGATGTACATGTATTTAATAATTCGATACTACATTTTAGGGTGAGTTTTTTGGTCTACTTTCAAGTGAAAACTGTTCGCTTGTCACGCTTGCAAATAAAAAAAAACCGACTTATGGTGACAAACTGAAGATGCAAGTCGCAGGGCATGAAGTGGTTTATACTTACGACAACGAGACTCTTTTTGAAATATAAACTGTATTTAATAACTTTAAATTATATATTTACAAAGTATATAGACACATCAAAATGCAACTATCTATAGTTAAGTACATACACATACTCTTCGTGTAATTTTTTATAACATGACAACAACATTAAAAGTAACGGGTAGTGGTATTTATTTAAAAATATTGACGATATTCCAATATCATTTAATGCGTCCCATTATACAGTATTCGCATATTGAACACGTGCATTCCGGTTCAAATCACACTGTTATTCGAAAATTCGAAAGAAAATCAACTAAAGAACCCCAATAGTTCGTACGCATATAAAATCCATGTCTTATTAAATACTGTGTTTACTATTAGATGCATTTCTTAAATGCTAAAATCGTCTGCAGGTCGTTCAAGGCTGCAACGTTGGTCAAATAAGATTGAATTGATTATTATGTCTGAGCATGCAACACCAGTGATGAATACGCCTGACACTATCTTTATCAAGTTGTTAAGATCGTTTTAAAGGAATTCTTAGTTGTATAAGCTAAAAATATAAGCAATTTATAAATAAGGATAATACAAATTTCACACGCATTACTTCATATCGTAAGGGACAATGCATGTCAGTTTTAATCTTGAACGTTTACAAGCGTAGGATTACGCCCTCGGACAAGTGTGTACGGGCAGATAAACTGACGTCCATGGTGAATCAAGTAATGCCCTGAATAATTATAACTAATTTACGCGAGTGTATTTGTTTTTTTTTTCGCAGATAATATTTTTATATCAATTCTTTTGGAATATTGACGAATGCGACATGTGTGCATAGAAAAGTACAACCGTATATCACGGGCGCCACCTCTTTTTGCGATGCATTAATATATAAGCCAATGCTCCTTTTGAGGTGGCGCTTTGTACCACATTTTATTCAAGTCAAGCCAATTCAATTTTATTGGCAAATACATGTGTACATAGCCAAAATAAAATATTAATGTACATGTAATGACGGTGTAGAGAAAAAAGATATAAATTCTATAATTAATGAGATGAAAAGTATAGTATATCATGGTTATGAATTGATGACTAAAACGAAAATACAGTAAACAATCAGTTAATAACTATTTTTTTCTTTCCTAACTTTAAACGATGCGTGTATAAAAAACACATTCAATTAGCGAACCAAGGCTAACATGTTTGCCTTGAAAAAAATGGAAAAAAATATAGCAAAAGAAAAAGAAAGAAGAAAGAATGGGGGAAAATGAAACAAAAAACAAGTTTGACGTACCGGGTGTTTGGAAATTTCATGCATGATTCTTTAGGGTGGGTAGGTTTTCTATGGATATTTCAATATATTGCATATTATATAGAAAATGGGGAAATGTAGTGCGATTCAGCGATTATTATGTACAGGAACATTCAATTACAACCCATTTATAAGTTGCGGCATGTGGAGAATTTGAAAGCAAATGTATTTTGCCAGTGTGACGAGCAAGTTTCCACCCGATTAATTCGCTAACAACATCGCGCGATTGCTTTCAGGGTAGACAAGATGCTGCATGCACAAACACATTTGCTTCTTGCAGATCTAGTACATAATTTTGAATTTCCAAAAGTGATGGAGCCAATACCAAGAAGGTGGCGCTAAGGATAGGAGGTGGTGCCAATGCACGATTTGAATCATCACATGACTTACATTTAAAAGATTATTTTCCTTTATCATATTTTTTATTTGTCAACGTTGGTACGTAAACCCAAATATGTACAGAACATATACACAATCTATTATAAACAAGATGTAAGTATGTAAATATAAGGTACTAGGGCTCAAAAAAAAAGTTAGCAACATAAATAAAACATATTGTATTATATTAACCCAAAATATATAATACTCAAATAATAGTTAAATAATCAAATTTCTGAATTCTCAAAATAATTCTTCTATAACAAAAGGTGTTCATACAGTTAGATAATTCAAGAAATAATTAAAAGATGTTACTTTTGCTCCAAACGATTAGTTTTGGCCCCTAATCCAAATGCTTAATTCACTTAAAGCAAAAGGTTCACGATTCTTAGTCAGGCTCAATTATAACGTTTGTTATCACTAAAAACTCCAAAATTAAGGATAGCTCGGTCTCTAATCGCAAACCGTTTTACCATCCTCAAGTTAGTTTCCAGTTGTATAGTACATTAAATCACAGAAATCTTCCAAACCTCTTTGCCCAAACACAGGTTTCTTCATAATTTTGTAGACTTTGCATTTTCGATTATATTTCATTATGATGGAATGAAGAAAAAAGATCAAATGCTCGACCTGGAATACCGCACACAAAGTGTATGGTCGGAACAGACAATTTAATTAGCTGAAAATATCTATTGGCGCCACCTCCTGTCATAAGCGCATAAGCATGGGCTCAATCTTCGTTTTTGTGCATGCAACAACTTGTACATATTCTAATCAATGGTTTGATGTCATTAGCGATTTCATTGGGTGGAGATTGGCTCGTCACACGGGAAAAATACATCGATTTTCTTTTTTAAATTTCCTCATGCCACAACTTACAAAGGTCATCACTTTTCCAAATGGGGTTAAACGATCTGTTTTAGCTCAATTATGGAATAACAAATCTTCGCTGAATCGCACTGCATTCCCCGATAAAAAAATAATAATCCGAAATATGTTGAAAAAAACATATTAAACCTACTCACTGTAGAATTATCTGTGAAATTTCAAAACATCTGGTCCTCAGCGCCGAAAGAAGCATTGGCTATCGACTAAAAGAGGTGCAGCCCGTGATTAACTGCCGTGCATGTTTTCGACTCCATTCGCGAACCAATAAGAATATGATTCACCATGAATAGCGTGTATGAGAGGTGTTTGAAAAATCACTAAACACAACATTTTCCGAATGATCAAAATTCGACAAAAGTACTTCTGGGTATTCGTTAATTTCGTAGAGTACATGAATCAATAAGAACATTCGTACGTCTTGTCTAGTCATCATATAGTGTTCCACTGAGTGACCCAGTTGGTTTAAGCGTAGTTTAAATATTAGCGCAGTTCAAATTTTAGCGCATTTCAAAAATGTACATCGTGACTTATATATAATTGATAAGATGCTCTTGAATACATTTAGAAACAAGGGCCTACAAAATGCTTAAGTAGCAAGTTACTGGTAGCATTTTAATTGAACATAACGATGCTGTCGGTCGCGTGTGTTCTTGCTCTAATGTGCGCACCCGCGCATGCTCGTGGAATTCAACACGCGCCAATCAGTGCTACAGTGACCTTGGATGTTTTACATCCGATAACGTCATACCATTGCCCGACGCACCGGATCACATCCGCACGACGTTCCGCCTGTATAACCGCGGTTCGAGCAATAGTTACGACCTAGACGCCTTCGGGTTCAAGTCGCACCTTAGCGCATGGCTAAGCCACTTCGACGTCCATAAGAAAACAAAGGTCATTATCCACGGGTATACGGAAAACGGCGCCAGGCCTTGGATCGTCCAGATGAAGTCAGAGCTACTTAAGAAGGCAAGTATAGATATTTACTTAATTCAAGACGAAAACGACTTGGAACGACCGAGAATCCTCAAGAAATATTAGTGTGCTTAATTCTGTAATCGATATTAAGTAAAACAGTCAATAATTGCACATGTTTAAAATCCGGTGGTTTCGCTGGAGAATGCGTGAGTGATAGGGCCGCTCTACCCGTTAGTATTTAACAAGGATACATAGTACGTCTGTTCCGGTAGACAAGAGGCACCTTAAGACGTCTTTCGCAGTTCTGCGTTATTCGGGGTTTACACACCAAAAATCGTCATTATAAAATAACATTGATGTTTGTCAGGGTGATTTCAACGTCATCGTGACGGACTGGGGCCACAGATCGATAACGGAATACCCGAAGGCAGTGGCCAACACGTATATGGTCGGTGCCCAGCTCGCAGGGCTGCTTTCTGAGCTGCATGCAAATCATGGGCTCCAGTACGCGGACGTGCATCTGATTGGTCACAGCCTGGGCGCGCAGATATCTGGTCACGTAGGACGGCGCATTCAGGGGCTTGGTCGGATTACAGGTTATGCACAAAGATGTAGATATTGAGTTTTGTGTGAAACGGTAAAATCAGACTTTTATCCTAAGATGATACCCGCAAAATGAGTATAAGTATCAATACAAAAGCACGTGCTGTCGGGTGTCGTCAATTTTCCGGGATTTACATGTTTTTTTTCTTACATGTAGTAGTTGCTGCAATTGTAATTGTTTGGTTTTGATTTCTATTGAACATCAAATTCAACATAAATAGATGTTTGAAAACATATTTAAATATGAACATCACCTGTGAAACTAATGAATTTCATTACTCACTCGCTAAAACAAGCCTGGAACCATAATTATGAAGTATTTGTTTGACTTTAATGCGTAGTTATTTAAAATACGCACCAGAACCTTCGTTGTTTGTGGCCCAATTTTTAGGCCTTGACCCTTCCTACCCAGGGTTCACCGGTGGAACGACTGATCACCGTTTGGACGCCTCGGACGCAACGTTTGTTGACGTCATTCACACAGACGCTTCCATGCTCAACCTTGTGTCGGGTAATATGTCTGAGCATATTTTTTGCGTGTTTTGATGCTTACATTTATGTTAACACATGATTTTCGACTGAAACTATAAATCTTAACAGCTCCAAACGTTGCCGTGGGAGAGATATATTTACTTTCCGTGTAAGGCGACGTCATATGTTAAATTGTTATGTTTCGGTAGGAATGTTGGTATGGAAAACAAATATGGTAAGTGAAGGTTGATTTGACTGTGTCACTGCACATGTCTCGTTGCAACGTTTCTTTACGAACGTTGCCATTGACTGCATGAGTAGCGTCTCAGTATATATGTTTCGTTGCTAGGTGGTATTGCCGTTGCCATAGGCCATTTAGATTTCTATCCAAACGGCGGGGATCATCAGCCAGGCTGTGTGGAGAGGCCGGTTGCCGGTGATATTGCCGGTAATTACCGTTTATTCTTCAAAATACGAACTCTTAGAATATAACGTTTGGGCTGGATGACATATGATTAACCCATAGGGTTACCATCTATTTTTTGTCTCGATAAGTAGCTGTATATGCGTTTTTTTTTTTTGAACCAGCAAGCTGAATTTCACATTTTAGGCAATGCATGCAAATCACTAGAGCTTAAAAAGCGCTTCCTCACGCTATGCACATATAATCCAAAGTACATGTACCATCGCAACAATTAAGAAAATTGTCAAACAATATCTTGTTAACAACAATAGCGCCCATAACAACTGGTAGTAATGTCGTTCAAGGCTGTCTATTCGCAACAAAGTTATAAGGACGTTCATGTGTAATTTAACATGATAAGATAAGAAACAAAAACAAAAACTTTTGTTGTTGCTGGCAAAAGGTGTCGTGCAAGCCGTCGTGTGCAGCCATTTACGGTCACATGAGCTGTTTACTGAATCCATTAACTCGGCTTGCAAGTTCTATGCGCACCTGTGCCCGAGTGGGGATACCTTCGAGGCCGGAAGTTGCCTCGGCTGTCCCGACGGAGGCTGTCCGCGTATGGGCTATGACGCCGAACTAAGTTCCGGAATGAAGGGATCTTTCTATCTGAGTACATCCGGGGCGGCTCCTTACTGCGGTGAGTACCGGATATGGTGTTGTAATAGTGCAGGTGATGGTGTCATCTTGTATGATGGTGAGTATGTACGTGCTTGGCGATGTATAAGGTGTTGATGTTTGAGGTTGTGTTGGTGATGGTTTTAGTAGTAGTAGTATCATTGTTTTGATGACAGTGGTGTTGGTGACAGTATAGATGGGGGTAGTTGTGATGATGATAATGGCGGTGTCGTATGTGGGTCTATTTGATGAGGGTGGTTGTGGTGCTAGATGTATAACTTTAGGTTGTCTGTGTTGTCCCATTTCCCGCAGTGTCATTGTTAATGTCCTGAATGTATGTTCTACCTTTGAATATTGTAAGTCTGTTTGTTTTTTTCACTACAATTTTCTGTTTTAAAAGAATGTACATTTATACATATGCATATGTGTAGTATACATGTCTGCTAATGCGTACGGACTCTATGTGTTATCTGCGAATTCTTATACTAGAATGGCTACTTTCTGAAAGAAGCAGTTTTCGATGTTCTAGAATAGCCATCGATGTATGTTTAACAACTATGTTTGTTTTTACACAAAATAACACCATGTTTTTAAATAATTACCCGTATCAGCCATACAACGTAGCAGCCTAAAAGAGCCCTTGTTTGTGACATATTATACAAGTGTTTTTTTTCAGGTGTAATTATAGATTTGTGTTTTTGAAAGGTCAAAGTCCAATATTTATATAAACGAACATAAATTCCTATAATTTTCACAAATAGAGCGCTCAGTTATATCTTATCAAATAAACCTTTATTTGAATATGTACACACCATGCTGTCATACATACGTAAACATCAGCTTAGACATTCACATTTATTCACTATAAGGCGTTTGAAACGCGAGGAATAATAATTGTGCTCATCACCGATTACTAAGCATTATAATTGATTGAAACGGTAACGTAAGTTATCAGCCCTTTTTATAGAGCGTAAATCTGTATCTTAGCATGTCAAAACGTTTCAACACGAAGTCCTCGCTATGTCTCCATAACCCCGCATTTTTAAGCACACAACTTGACCTTTAAGTTATATCTGTAACGGTGTGATTTGTATTTAAATATCGCTCAAAATAGTTTTAACGACAAGATTCGTTATGCCCCACTATCAAATGGCAAATATATTTTTCTTAAACTGCAATCCTAAATTGCATTCTTACACTCCATGACGCTTGTTGTCTTTAGACATAGAAGGAAATCAAGGGTGGGTTATTCTGCAACAATATTATATGGACCGAGCTCTGTGAAAATGGGGTTTAATGTATGTGCGTTAAGTGTCGTCCCAGATTAGTCTGTGCAGTTCGCACATGCTAATCAGGGACGAAATATTCCGTTTTTATTATATTTTTCGTGTAAACAACGTCTTTTCTTAGCAAAAATCCAGTTTAGGCGGAAAGTGTCGTCCCTGCCTAGCCTGTGCGGACTGCACAGGCTAATCATGGACGACACTTTACGCACATGCATTAAATCCCCAATTCATTGATCGAGGCTCATACAAAAAATCTTATTACCCAGAGTCAGGAGTATAGACGCGTAAGAATTAAATTACGAGTGCGAAATACGAGTGATTCGAAAGCACGCGTTTACACTTCTGACCGTGGGTTATTCGACAAGAAATGATAGGAAATATATTATTTAGATTTTAGCACGATCGGTATTTTCTCAGTCTGTACCTTTATATTAAATACATGAGAAATACATTTTTATTTACGCCGCCATCTTTTTACGAAGTAGATTCACCTGCGCTTTTCAATGACATTAATTAACCATATAATATGACGTGAATTTCTTTCATACAATTGCATCGTATTGTTTACATGAAAGTCAAATTTCAATTGCGACATCATATTTATCGATATATTGTTGTGAATGCAAATTGTTAAAATCTCAATTTAAATGACGTTTGAAAACCATTAGATTTTACGTAAATATCATCATGTAGATTCTAAAGTGTTTTTCATAAATAACGTTGAATAGAAACAGTAAGGATGTAACGATTTGATAGGGCTTGTTTCAGCACGTACATTTCACAGCTAATTTTCCTGGAATTCTCCAGATCTATTCTAAAAACTTCAAACTCCGCCCATAATTCTCCACTCTTATTTCCTTATTTGTCCAGAAAAAAAAACAAGCGGAGTGTCGTGTTAGAATTTGAAATAAAACATGTCCATAATCCCATATATTATTTAGCCTAAATCTAAATTTTTGAACAAAAGACCAAGTTCACTTTAAATTCAATTTCAAGATTTATTCAACTCCTGCATAACTTCGTTGGTGATTAAGGTCTTTTACAAGAGTTTTACCTGGTTAATACGTACTGTTGCCACTTTGAGTTTGCCTGTATTAACCAGGTAAAACTCGTGTAAAACACCTTAATCGTTGTGTTACATACGAATAATGTAAAACACTTTGTCCGCCATTTCGTGAACTGTCCATACATGTGTTCATCGATTGAGTAGACTGGATATATTTAAATAGGTTAAACTTTTTTTTTCCTTTTTTTTATATTCAATACAATGTATACATGTTTATGATCACACAACAAAATGAAATCACGAAGCAGCAATAATGTTCAAACATGTTATACAAGATATGCTAATACATACTTTTTTGACCTTGTGATTTCCTTTAGATTAGAAGAAAAAAAGGAATAAATATGAGTTGCATAAAGTGGCTAGAAGCATACTGGACTTGTTTATGAAAGTTTAATGTGTTTCCATTTTTGTTCAAATGTATAAAGAGTATCATTGTTTAGGGCTATGGCTTTTTCAATTTGAATCTTCAGTTTTAAATAATTCATAAAACAGTTCATTGTAGGTTTTTGTTTTCTGTATTTCATGCTGAATATAAAATATTTTATTAATATAATTATGTAGTTCACAGCGTTATTAACGTCTTGTATTTTGAAGGTATTTACCCCTAAACTGATTTCTAAAAGAGATAGTTTAACATTTAATTGTTGTTTCTCTAGAAAGGTTGTCAATTGATTCCATAGAGGTTGAATATTTTTACACTCCCAGAAAAGGTGTTCTATTGTTTCAATATGTTCACTACACATATCACATAGATTTGTGTTGGATAGGTTGCACTTAAAAAGATATTTGTTTGTAGCTATGATTCTCTGGATGTATTTATATTGAAAATTTCTCAGTGTGCTATCTGTAGTTGATTTATATGGCATGACAAATATTTGTTTCCAATTAAATTCTTTTTCTCTAAGAAGGTTTTGCCATTTAGTTTGAGCTTAAGAGATTTCTGTAGGGTTTTTAATTTGAAGTGTGTAAAATATTTTGTTCGTTTTGTTTTTCTTTGCAATTATGTTTTCTACGAATGTTTTTTAGTACATGGTGTGTTATTTATATTGATAACAGCTTTAATATGTATGGGTATACTTTTGATCAATGTGTAGTACATCAGGAAATTACTTGTAGGTATTCCGAATATGTAGCATAAGTTATCAAAAGAATAGAAGTCGTTTATTCTGTAGTCGTACAGTTTTGATGTACATATTTTATGTTTCGTTCGACACAATATTTATAGAAAAACGTTTTACTGTAAGTAGCTATGTCTTTATTATTCCATAAAATGATATTACTGTTTATTTTGGTTTCTAAGTTATGAGTAACTTTAAACCATGCCTATAGAACATTCGATAGAAATATGTTTTTGGTTGAAATTTTATCTAAAATATTATTGTTGATATTACATTCAAAACGTAAGGAATCGCCATATGTTTTTAGAATTTTCTGGTAGAATAATTTCCATTTGCTCGTATTGGTATTATCTAAATATCTTTTAACCCAACTGCATTTGATTGCATTCAGGAATGAATATATATCCGTTAGTTTGATACCTCCTTATTCTACTGATTGAATTAATTGAGTTCGCTTAATTTTATCAGATTTACCGTCCCATATGAAATTAAATATTTCAGATTTTATTTCTTCAATGATATCATTTGGTGGGTTTGGGAGAACGGTGAGTGTATAAATTAATTTAGGGAGTGCAAACGTTTTCAACACGGTGTTTTTTTCCGATAAGTGTAAGTTTACGATGCTGCCATGATTTTAAACAATTTTTAAATTTTTGTAATTTATGCAATATGTTTTTTAGAACTGTTTCATTTTCATTGTTTGTAAAAGTTATTCCTAACGTTGTTGCTTCATCTGATGTCCAATTGAATTTCATTTCTTTTTTAAGATGAATATTACTTTGTTGGAATTTTCCAACTCGTAGCACAGTGCATTTACTTTTGTTTAGTTTAAGACCCGATGCCATTCCAAAAAGGGTTAGCGATTCTATAAGATTATTGAATGAATCACTACTATCATTTAAAAAGTAAGTTGCATCATCAGCAAGAAGGGACTGTTTAATTTCTTCGTCTGGTTCTAGCACTATTCCTTTTATGTGTGTATTTGATTGGATATAGTGTGATAGACATCCTTGTCTTACACCTCGTTCGATGTTAAAACTGTTTTGAAAAAAAAACATTGTTAATAATTATGCTGTTAATGTCGGTATAAAACAACTTAACCCATTTAATTAGGCTTTCACCAAAATTCATATTTTCTAAGCAAGAGAACATAAACGAATGATCTAGTGAATCGAACGTCTTTTCAAAGCCTGCAAAGAAAATAAGGCCAGAATTGTTTGGTTGGTTAAGTTAATGTATGCATTCTTGTATCAGACGTACGTTTTCACCAATGTAACGTTCTTTAATAAAACCAGATTGTGATCTTGAAATGATTGATGGTAATATTTTTTTAAATTCTGTTTGATATACTTTTAGTTGCAATTTTATAAGCATTGTTAAGTAAACTAATTGGGCGCCAGTGATCAGGTTAAACATGATAATTTCAGGGCACGAGTATTTCGTGGACGTCGTGATGTCTGACCAGATGGCGCACACCTACGGCGAGTTCATGATCACGCTCGTGGGAACCAAAGGACACTCGGAGCCGCTCAAGTTTGAAAGGTATGCTGATATATAGTTAAAACTGTTCTTGAATGAAAAGCCTGTTCACATTAGAGATCAACACTGTTAGTCATCTAGCAACAAGGAACATGATTCGTAAACCTTTGTATTAAAGCTCAAATAACTTGCTATAAAAAGTGAGGGACGTTAGCTAAAAAATGAAAAAATATACTGCGCTCATTATCAGTATGGTGCTTCATACAACGTTGCACAACATTGAAGTCTCATGCACTCACTTGACCACGGCGCAGAGGAGAAGCACGTGATCAGCACGCACGTGGACATCGGTAACGTGACGTCAGTGAAGCTGCAGTTCGTCAAGGCCATTGACCAGTGGTACGCGGCCCCATACGTTAAGGTGCACAGTGTCCTTGTAGTACCGGTGGAGGACACGAGTCATAGGTGAGTGAGGCACGGGTTATGAAGGCATTTTCATTATGATCATCATAATCGTCATCATTTTTATCATCATCATCATCATCATCATCATCATCATCATCATCATCATCATCATCATCATCATCATCATCATCATCATCATCATCATCATCATCATCATCTTCTTCTTCTTCTTCATCTTCTACATCATCATCATCATTTTCATCCTCCTCTTCCTCCTCCTCCTCATCTTCATCATCATCATCATCATTATCATCATCATCATCATCATCGTCATCATCATCATCGTCGTCGTCGTCATCGTAATTTATTATCATCACCATCATCATCATCATCATCATCATCGTCATCATCATCATCATCATCATCATCATCATCATCATCATCATCATCATCATCATCATCATCATCATCATCATGATCATCATAATCAATCATCATCATCATCATCATCATCATCATCATCATTATCACCGTCAAAAACAACAAGAATACCATTACCATCATTATCGTATAATCATTCTAATTCTCATCATCATCATCATCATCATAATCACCTCGTCATTTGCCATGTACAACCATTTTTGTTACACTAAAACTAAATCATATGCAGAAGGACAAAAGACATGTTGGACAATTTTCATGTTTGAGTGTTGGCAATTTCAGATTTGAGTTCTGTGCCAATGACGCGCTTTTCATTTGGGGTCAGACAGTTGCCGTCTCCAGTCATACCGGATGTTGACCTCAAGAAGCGATGTCAAATGACCACGTGATTGCAGTGTGTGTGTAATAGAGTTGTTCTGGTCTTGTGACAATCGTTTCCATGTTTGTTGCGTTCATTAAATGGATAATGCATGATTGATACACGTTCTGCGACTCAAGAAAAAGAAAACATATTCGCTTACTAAACTATATATATTAGGATCGGGTGTTTTTATCTTTACGGATGCCCGTATATGTATGATGACGAACCTTTGTTCAGAAACATTCCATTAAATCATCATATGAAAGACGGTGTATTCTGAAGAAAAAATCCATGTTATGCATTGATTTTCATTTTAAGTTGGTAAACTGTAGCCAATTGTAAAGTAAAGATATTGTATAGATAACATAAGTATCTCCAAAAGTTATCCAAACAAAAACTAACCCACAACGCACGTTTCATCTGGTTCCGGTCAAGATGGTTTCGTAAAACATTTTATTTCAGACGATACTCGAAAAGCAAATGGCTGAGAAATATTAAGGCGGAAAAAGCGATTGAACAAATTCTCTTAAAAGGAGATGGCGCTGATAAGCGAATGGCTTATTAAATTCGAACACATTTAAATACAGAAACTTGCAAGAGAGTCCACTCATATAACTAAAAAGTTGCAAGCTGAGGCGTGGGCTGAAATAACTGGCTCAATTAACGCCTTTACACGCACAGTTGAAAACTTTAAAGGTTTGCGCAAGTCACAACCAAGATTCGCAAAAAATATTCTCCTGTTATTGGGCAACTCGTTAAACATGCATACATACATACGCACGCAGGCGAACACACACGCACACGGCCACGCACACACGCACGCACCCACACACACACACACGCACTCACCCGAACACACACACACACACCACAAACATATAAGATACATATATTTAACATATTATGAATAAGTAGATATATTGGTCTAAAATGTTTTCAATGTTACTGGCGGAGCGAGGGCTGGGAAACTATGTTATGAGTAACTTAAAGCGGTGTTCTTCAGTTTCAAATCTCGGAAAGAATGAATATTTATATGAACCATAAGCGTGTTCTGTAATACATTTTTAGCTCATCTATTTTTTGAAACAAAAGAGCTATTGTCATCACCTTGGCGTCGGCGTCGGCGTCGGCGTTGGCGTCCGGTTAAGTTTTGCGTTTAGGTCCACTTTTCTCAGAAAGTATCAATGCTATTGCATTCAAACTTGGTACACTTACTTACTATCATGAGAGGACTGGGCAGGCAAAGTTATATAACTCTGGCGTGCATTTTGACAGAATTATGTGCCCTTTTTATACTTAGAAAATTGAAAATTTTGGTTAAGTTTTGTGTTAAGGTCCATTTTATTCCTTTAGTATCAAAGCTATTGCATTCATACTTGCAACACTTACTAACTATCATAAGGGGACTGTGCAGGCAAAGTTATGTAACTCTGACTGGCATTTTGACAGAATTATGTGCCCTTTTTATACTTAGAAAATTGAAAATTTGGTTAAGTTTTGTGTTTAGGTCCACTTTATTCCTACAGTATTAAAGCTATTGCTTTAATAAGGGGACTGTGCAGGCAAAGTTATGTAACTCTGACTGGCATTTAGACGGAATTATGGGCCCTTTATACTCAGAAAATTGAAAATTTGGTTAAGTTTTGTGTTTTGGTCCACTTTACCGCTAAAGTATCATAGATATTGCTTTCATACTAGGAACACTCGCAAACTATCATAAGGGGACAGTAAAATGACAAGTTGCATAAATCTGGTTGTCATTTTTACGGAATTATGGCCATTTTTTTACTTAGTAACTTTGAATATATGGTAAAATTTTGTGTTTCGATCCACTTTACTTCTAAAGTATCAAGGCTATTGCTTTCAAACTTCAAATACTTTCATGCTATCATGAGGTTACTGTACCTGGCAAGTTGAATTTTACCTTGACCTTTCAATGACCTCGACTCTCGAGGTCAAATTATTAAATTTTGCTAAAATTGCCATAACTTCTTTATTTATGATTAGATTGATACTTTGATAAAACTACTCTAACCTGACATACCACAATAGACTCCACCCAAACCATCCCCCGTGCCCTCCCCCCTCCCCCCCCCGAATCCCCCCCCTAATTTTTTTTTTAAGATCATCTCACAAATGACCACCACACCCTCACACTATACGCCGCCCCACCCCACCCCACCCCCAATTTTTTTTGAAACGGTTAAAAAACACAAATATTTATTTTTATTATTTTATTTTTGAAATACCGTCCAACCATCGCACCCAAGAATCCCCTCCCCCCACCCCCTAACTTTTTTTTAGATCATCTCACAAATGACCACCACCACACCCTCACACTATACCCCCCCCCCCCCCCCATCCTCCCCCCCCCCCCCCCCCCCCCCCAAAAATGCATTTTTGTTTCCGCATTTTTGGAATATAATGTTATAAATGTCCACACACCCACACTATACACCCCTCTTCACTCCACCCCTCCCTCCTTTGTGATTGAAATTGAGAGTCCCTTCACCTTTAAAAAGAAAATAGATGAGCGGTCTGCACCCGCAAGGCGGTGCTCTTGTTTTCGTTTTCGTGATTATTCTTGGGTGATCATTACGCATACTGAAAACATAATTCCCTGATGAAATTGCGCAAATCCGATAATCTAATAAAAAAAGTCGACTTTTTGTTCTAAAAGAGAACTTTATGTATGTCGATAAAATTCGAAACCATTTCTTTCTAATCACTTTAATTTAATCAAGTGTAATACTGCGCATTTAACTTCCTAACATATCGATACAAATCACTAAGCTGTTAGTCTATTAAGTTGTCGTGCATGATCATGTGTACAGTGTATTTATTTCTTTGGATTGCATAAAACAAGTTTGAAATAATGGTCATTTTACTTGACATCTTGATTAAAATGCGTGGTAAATGATGTGTAAATACGATGAATCACTTACTATAACAAAGCCATTTCTTTGTTTGGTTTATTATTTAAACAAGTTTATGTTATTTTTCTGAAGAAGATTAATTTATGTATTAGCAGTGGCACTAGATGTAAGCTTTACTTAGTTATATAAATGTTAGTAGGGTATTCTATGTATCTAACTTTCATTCTTTACTTAGTTATATTAATGTTAGTAGGGTATTCTATGTATCTAACTTTCATTCTTTACTTAGTTATATTAATGTTAGTAGGGTATTCTATGTATCTAACTTTCATTCTTTACTTAGTTATATTAATGTTAGTAGGGTATTCTATGTATCTAACTTTCATTCTTTACTTAGTTATATTAATGTTAGTAGGGTATTCTATGTATCTAACTTTCATTCTTTACTTAGTTATATTAATGTTAGTAGGGTATTCTATGTATCTAACTTTCATTCTTTACTTAGTTATATTAATGTTAGTAGGGTATTCTATGTATCTAACTTTCATTCTTTACTTAGTTATATTAATGTTAGTAGGGTATTCTATGTATCTAACTTTCATTCTTTACTTAGTTATATTAATGTTAGTAGGGTATTCTATGTATCTAACTTTCATTCTTTACTTAGTTATATTAATGTTAGTAGGGTATTCTATGTATCTAACTTTCATTCTTTACTTAGTTATATTAATGTTAGTAGGGTATTCTATGTATCTAACTTTCATTCTTTACTTAGTTATATTAATGTTAGTAGGGTATTCTATGTATCTAACTTTCATTCTTTACTTAGTTATATTAATGTTAGTAGGGTATTCTATGTATCTAACTTTCATTCTTGAGTAGACTATTTTGTTCACTTTTAAAAATTATTAAATGTACATCAAAACTAAATGGCGATGTAAAACAAAACGGGTTATTTTGCTATTATTTTATTGGAAATGAATATACATTTTAATTTGACACCTAATCACACACACAAATTATTTTGTTTTCTGTATACAATTTATTTAGATCACGAACGAATCCCCAATGGTCAACTGAGTTCAACATATTTCGAAGCCTTGTTTTCCATACATCGAAAGATTGAGGGACACCACAGGAATACACTTTTCTAGTAAATTACTGAAAGGTTACTTAGAATATTTAGGTACATGTAAATCAGGCCAAGTAACCTTTCGGTCTCCCAAAAGTGGAATTGTATGACACGTGTCATACTGGACAAGTGGATTAAGCATGTTATTTCGAACTCTGCAGTTGTAAATATGTTTTTGGAAAGATTTAATTTTATGTTTTTACTTTAATATGTACCTGTGAACGAAATTATCTGAAGGTTTTGTCTTTACAATAATAATATTTAAAAATTCCGCAGATAAATAACATAATTACACGACCCTGACCAGTAAACATTTTTAGGTAACTGAAACCAATGTAAATTGTATTTCACTTTCAATTGTTATTGCATTTAGCAATTTATAACAAAAAACAACTGGAAGAAGAAAATGCTATTTAGTTATAGATCTTAAAGATGTTAAAATAAATGTTTAAATTTCATTAATATGATTATATTCATAACATTGAAAAAGGCTACGCTTGATTTATTAATGATAGATTATTGGAAATGGAGCATATAAATAAAACATTTATACTTACATGTAATTCGAAATTTAATGAAAGAAGAATTTAAAGCAGCTCTATATTCATTGCTTATCGCGCTATTTTACCAATGTTAAAGCCACATCCTGTAAAATATAAGGCAAACAAAATCTCTACAGCCACTTGATAATCGTGTTAAACGTTAACAGCTACAACTCATTGTGTTCTCATCTTCAGATTACACTAGTCATTGCATAATGCCATGCAATGAATGGCGTGATTTGTTTGCTGTTGTTGGAATTTTTCTACGGACGCATGGAAAGCGTTCATGTAGCAACATTTCATGTGCTTTAGCTAAACATATACGTGAATTTCATTAAACATTGACGATTGTTATGCATTGTACATTGACAAATGATCAAATTGAACATGAATGTATGAATTAATGCATGAATGGAGTAAATGTCGACCTCTTTCACGTCATTTTCTACTGCTCTTACATGTCCGATTGTCGGACCCTTTCTAAAAGCCAAATATACGTATTTTTCGCATGTCAGAGCAGAAATATTGTGTTTGGAAACTGTTAGCCTAAAATTGTTTAAATACACTTTTACAAGCCATTTTTCAGAGTGACTGTGCGTTTCGATCTTCCACATATTGATTAAGAATGCAACATTTTAACAAGCTAACCTATTTAAAGCCATTTTTTAGAGTGACTGTGCGTTTCGATCTTCCACATATTGATTAAGAATGCAACATTTTAACAGGCTAACCTAATTAATGTTCTATTAACAGGTACCACTTTCTAAAAAAGGTTAACCTTGAAACTTGTATAAATAAACTAAATGAATGTTTAAGGGAACACTCATACACATTTTATTTAAAGCCCTCGACATACTGCTAATTAACACTATCTCCTGCTTAAAGCAACACGGTACGCCGTTGACGGGAATCAATAACGTCAATAAACAAAGTAAAACACCAATACATCGGTACATTGATTGGTATAAACATAGATGATATTTTGATAATTGGAAGTATTGTTTTGTTTTAAATTCGGATCTATTGGTTGTGGAGGCTATTAGCGTTTATTCGCAAAAATTTTTAGATGGCTATACTAATCGATAGATTGAGACTTTGATTTTCATTATTGTTTTGTTAATAAATTTAAGACTGATTGCACGCCAAAACGTTTTTAGAAAGAACAATTGTATCAAGATTATAATTATTTTATCAATTCAAATATCATTTACAGTTGCCAAAATTGTTAATAGAGGGAGATACATCTACGTTAAATGAATTGCATTAAACAAAACCGACGTGTTTGTAAATTATCATTATCTAGTTTAAAATCAGTATAGGCAAATAGTTTGTTTCTTCACACGTGAGTGGTCAAATAAAGGCACAACATTTAAATATATAAATAAATATATAGAGAGAGATAAGGATTTATCTTTAATATGTCACATGTTTTCGCGTCTTCTTTGGAGAAGTTTGTTAACGATATTTATATAAAATGCCATTCAAGATAAAACCACGATTTTTGTTGGGCAAGTGGTCAGATTTTTAGTGTTGATATTTATTAAATACACTTCCAAATATTTCTATTGAGATAAGTTATTTGTATGATGACCAAGTCAGGTTTGCATTCCTGTTTTAGATATTTATTGTCAAAATTAAGAGGGAAATGAAAATCGGTCCCTTATTCATGCTAAAATTCGTGATGATTGAGAACAGACCGTGTGATTAAGGTCAGAAATCGAATACAGACACATATATTACATTGTTCAATGCTGCATCTAAGTTTTGAAAAAAAGGAACTCTGTATAAAAAGTATGCTATTTTGGCTATATGGATTGGTTTTCTTTGAAACAAAATATATTGCAATCAAATTAGCAAATAATATTTATTCTCAAGATTAAAATCAATCAAAACATATCACGACAATGTGTTCATCAAAATGTGTAAATGCACCATAGTCTGCGAGTTGTTTTCACTAATACATATTACAATTTAGCATATACGCGTAAATTCAACTGAAAACACACGACCAAGGCCACTGTCAGCATGTGTTTAGCTTTTTAAAAATAAAACACGTAATTATATTTAAAAAAACGTGAAATATGGTAGTTTCTTGTTGAGTCGTGGGTTCTTTTAGAGTCGTTTTTATAGAAATCTCGTGAAATTACGTGATAGAACGTTCCCACATTATTCAGTCGTTTAGGAGATCAAGTTTTGACCAGGTCATCATCGTTTTGCTGATAAAAAATGCGACAAAAACAGGTCAATATTATTATTCATCATAGCTCTTATAAAATATTTCCTCTTTTATAAATTGTTCAAATAATACTCCTAAGTAACACACAATCATTTATATATGAGTATTTTCCATTATATAGTCCGTTGACATTTTTTCACGATTAATTAACCTCCTCTGCAGAGTCAGTTTTAAGGCTATTTATAGTCTGCAAATCTTAAAATTGGAATAACCAATCAGAATACACGACTCAACAAGAAAACTGTTTCAAGATGGCGGTTTAACACAATCCAAAAAAAATCGATTATTTATTAATATTACAGACGATGAACATTTGAAAAAAATCCAACAAATAAAACGACCAAAGAATAATATTTGTGTTTTTAGTGATTCATAGTCATATATTTATCAAATAGTTGTGATACATTGACTCACAAACTAAAAGGTCCAACGGTCGGTCGTGTATTAGGAATGGTACATCACATGTTGGTTGTGTACCTAGTTTGTTTGCGTCGTCCGTCATTCCGTGCGTGGGTCCGTTAAATTTTTCTACTTAAAAAATTCTCCTGAACGTGGACTGATTTTAAAGAAAGTAGACATCAATGAATGCAGATCCTTGGATGATTTTCTTTCAAAGTTGTTAAATATGTGCAGGTCTGATGCATATTTTGGTCCCTGGAGCTAACATAGATTTTGAACATGAAAACTTCATTTTTTTTAAATCTGAAACCGAGTGGTCCTCTACTGAGTATGTTCGAATCATTTCCAAAACTGTCCACTATAGTTAAACTCGTTAAACTTTTATGGATAGAAATGCAAAACTACCGACAATTTTCTTTTTTAACGTGAAAAGAGTGACAACGTTTCGATTTTCAATCTATAAATCTGTTCAGTGTTTTAAATTAAACTTTAATATTGAGATTACATAATATATATATAAACGTTATACGTCGTGAATTAAATAACTCGACATTGTCTGAATTTTTTAGTTAGATGTTTCGATTTAGTTTGACATCTTATTAATACAATAAATACAGTTTAAATGTATTAAGTAAACATCAGCAATCGAGTCAATAACGCATTTTCTTATTGCCTTGCTAAAAAATTTGTTAGAGATGCAATGGTTCCACTTGTGGAAAAATACTGTAACGAACAATGTTCAAGGAACAAAGATCAGGTTGACAAAGTTTGCGGGGTGGTGTATTCGTGTAACATGTGTGACATAATCGAACTGGAACCCTATCACAAAACATCAAGTGTAAAATGTGAATACAAAAGATGTGCATGTAAGGAAAGGACAAGAAGCCTTGTCCACAAAAACGTGCATGTGGGTTAATTTATGACCAGATCAAAGCTGCTCACACGAAAAATGATCCACGTTGGTCAAATACAAATTGTAACAAGTGGTCCAGCAATGCATGGGAACAGATAAAATGTTATATCTCTTCCTCTGGATACAAAGAGAAAGCGGATATCAGATATCTTGACGTGTCCGCTCTGATTTCAATATGTTTAAATTATATGCCGTTACGTTCATCTTTCAACTAGAACGTTGAAGATCTGGATGAGGTTTGCATTGTTTTATATCACAATATTTATTTGCATGAATTAATTAAAATTTTCTAATAGATATTCATCATGCTGTATGTTATTAAAGCATTCTTATATTAACGAAGTCATCATAACCCAATGTGCGATTCGCATGTTCTGATACTTCATATCATAAAATAACATACATTACATGTCACTATCGCCTTGATAACGAAAATTCACGATTTGCGCTTAAATGTACACAGGTTTTGAAATATTGCATGTTTGATAATATAATGTTTACTATTATTGTAAGGTGCGATCATGCAGAAATGAAGTGTTCCATTCGAGCACATTGAATCTGGAAAACGATGAGCTGAATAGGGTTTTCACAACCATGACGACATTTCTGAAGCTACCGGTCTTTGCAGATTTCCAAACTGAAGTTATCCATCAGTTAGAATACATTCGGAAGGTTTGTAGAATACACATCCATTTTAATGTTAGTCCAATAGGTAATTATGAAATCGACATTTTAGAGAGCATGGGAGCTATTTAACTATCTCCAGCATTTTAACCGGATTTATTGGTACCACTCCTCACACTTACTCAAGAGTTAAAAAACCACATTTAACCAAACAACAACTCAAACCATGAATAACATTGGAACTTTAATAGCAAAAACACATTAGGGCATTCACCGTTTAAAGCGCGCCCAAACATGTGAGGTTGGTCAACCCAAATACTTTATATTGACCTTTAAAGAGCGGTGAACGCACCTGTGTACATTTCATGGAATGTCCAATATTGCAAAATAAAATGATCGCAAGTACAATATTAGCACATGGGAAAAAAAGAATTTGAGTCCTGATCATTCTTGAGTTTCGTTATTTCTTTATTTGTTCGGACACAGAGTGTCCACTAGAAACTTTAAGGTTACATTATTTCAAATTTCATATTACTGTTTCTGACAAGCAATTGTCAAAGTGGATTTTAAAGCCATATATGGTCATACATATTATTTTGTCGTGTCATCAACAAGGCAGTTATTTCCGATTTAACATTATACCCCTACGAGACATGACAGACGGTGGACATCGTAAATAATCATTTAATTACTTAGTGATGTGAACTTGTTTTAAATTCAAGGAATCATAACTTAAATTATTGTGTGTTTATTTGACCGTTATAACTAACACTTTTTTAGAAACAAATTCCAATAACTCAGACAGGCACAATCGCCAACGTGGTCTCCTCGTAATTCTTGTGAAAAGTGTATGAAACAGATGTCACATAATGATTATGTAGCGTTTCCACAAAATGCGGATGAAACGTGTTCAGTTCATATGTATACCAAAAACTTTGTCTTAATAAATATTTTGGGCATTACATCAGAATCGTAAAAAAATCGTAGTTTTAAAGTGAATCGTGTACAATATAACTGTAATAAGTTTAGATTTGTTGATGGTTCAATGACTTAAGAATACAAACTACAGTTTCAAGTTTACAGCATATATCAACCCAAATAGTACATTGTTAAAACGAATAAAAATAATAGCACTGGACTCGAATAAGAAGACACTTGTGATTTTACAACGTTTTGTTGAATTACGCTTAAATTCGATTCTTTTCTGACTTACCCTACTTGGCATTGTTTCAGTTAGCAAATGGTGAGATTTGCATAGGGAAGAAAATAGAAATTGATGCGATAAAATAAGCTATGGATGGAATTCGAGATTCACTAGCTGCACTGTCAAATACCTGTAATCAACACGAAGAAGAAATTGAAAACAAAGAGAATTTGATTACATCGGGGCAGGTAATGTTATGTCATTGTGTAGCTTACTGTAGCTTAGTGAATATTTGTGTATTATTTCCACGTTGAAGCTGAGGTATATGTCGTTAATGTCGTCGTCCCTTCCTAAAGTCGGTGTATAGTTCCGTCGTTGTGTCTGTAGCAACTATATTTCCCAAACATTGACTATACACCATTATTGCTAATTCGATGTTTATGAATAGTGGAAATTTTCTAGTGAATGTGTAGCTAAAAAAAATCATGGACTCGATAAAAAAATGAGGCTGAATTATTCGGATTACATTTGGAAATATACTTCAAATATAAGTCATAAATTACTTTTCTAGCTTATGTGGCGGAAATCTAATTTGGGAGGGTTTGAAAATAACAGTAATCGTTTTGCTTATTTTGTAAGACACTCGAAAACAATCTTGGTTTTTATTGTATTGTAACGATTTATACTACAGCTATCAAACATTACAAGGAGAACACACATTATATATAACAAGATGGATAACTGACCATATTTGTGGTCCAGAATGAGTTGCATGTACTTATGATAGTATAGGGACCTGTGTTTGAAATGATCATTTCAAATGATTTGTTAGATTTAAAAACGGTACGAAAATTTTTAAGAAGATTCCCAAATATTTGTTTCATCTGTCAATATTGGATACAAATATAAAAGATGATTTAAATACAATATTTATATGCTGGGCAAAGAACGTCCGTGCTTTTTATAAATTTATGAATCACGAATACAAAGATGTTCTTACCTATATGGAGCAGCTTTCCCAAGCTAAAGACTTAGAAGGAATGGAAATTGAAAAAGTTTACAACTACTTTTCGGGGATACAAACGACTCTTGATAGAACCAGAGAAAAATTACTGCCCGCTATTAAAATACCAGAAATTAGAATGTCTTACGGTCAGAAGATAATTAAATAGGAAATTGAGACGATAAGTAGGAATATTATCGAGCTAGAATGCCAAGTTCGGGTTACAATTGTTTCTTTTGAAGTCTATATAATTACGTAATCGTAAAAATAAATTTACGTTTCAAAGATTGAAAATGTTTTTTCAATGTTTGCACAAGCGATAGAGAGCTTAAAAATTAGATTTCGTGTTGGGTTTGTCATGACTTGACACGTTTGAGGCCCCAATCCTCAGTCATATTTTCCACAGATGCTGTTAGGTCCAAACTTTCTTATGACAGCAGCATTTGTATGGCCTCCGCAGAATTCCAACGGACATATAGTACAGTTGTCACATTTGTTACGACCGCCGCACGTCGTATTTTGTATATATGGCGACATAAAACTTAAGGAGGTCGTATGGCTTATGTAATGATGAAACATGGTATGCGCCAGATGTTTGTGCGGTCGCGTTAGTTTCGACTTTTAGCTCACTTAAGCTTAGAGTGCTCAGAAGGATATTTTAGGATACCGTATGTCCGTTGTCCATCGCTGCGTTATAAACGTGTGCTTACCTTTTGTTCTTACAACTTGAGCCCTTAACTGTTTAACCGATTTAAACGGAACTTCAAAGGAAGATACATAGTTTACCCTCTTTTGAATTTTTCAAATTGTTGTAATATTGGCACATAATATCGTATGGTATTCTACAAAGTTTGTTCAAATCATACCCCTTGGGTTAAACTCGCCCGCCCTGGAATTTTTTCGTTTGTCTTTATAACACCATATCGACACAGTTTAAATGAATATTATTGTCAGCATAAACTGAATTAATGTGATGAAAATGTAACATAATACTTTTTAATTTTATGATATATTAATGCTACAATACTTTTTTCAACGCATTTTACGATGTTATGTACTTTGTGAACGGTTTTGTATGGTTGCAAAATATATGGGAATATAAAAAACATATATATATGGTTGAGAAATATACTAAAACACCAGCGCTTTCGACTTATAAAATACGTAGTTATGTAACAGTTTAGTAATGTGTTATGCAATTTCACAACAGATAAGATCAATATCCATTATATTTATATATATATATATATATATATATATATATATATATATATATATATATATATATACCAATACATAGTGCCAGTTACGCGGTCTCTGTAGTTTTCAGACTGTACTTACGAGGTCAATATAAAAAACGGGGTCTATATACAACCCCGCAATCTAGGCTCCTTTAATTACTATGAGGGGGGTGTAGGGGAGGTAATGCAATCAAATCTCACAATAAGGTCTTAAATCGAAAACCACAATCAGGTCTGAAATTGAAATTGTATATACCTCGCAAATAAGTTCGCTATATATTTCCTTGTATAAGACGTTAAATAAATGACGTATTTATATACAATAATAATAGTAGGTACCCCTATATACCTTAATTCGTGTTTATATCGGATAAAAAAGGGTATGGAGATACATGTATTTAAAGTGGGAACCCCATAACCTATTTCTAAATCAGAGACCCCGTAACTGGCCATATGTGTGAATATATATATATATATATATATATATATATATATATATATGTGTAAACAATAAGTATTTTTTACCCTACTATACCACATGTAAGACAGATTGGACCACACCAGTTACACTACTCTATAATGCCCCACCCCTTTTTTTACGTTATATATTTTAAATAAATTATCTGTAACCAGGAACATTCAGCGTGGCGTCGCCTATGTTTACTGGTCCGCAACGATGGCCATTCTATAGCTAATGGTTGCCTACTGTCATTTTATCATTTGATAATACACGCCTAAACAGGGACCTTTGTGTTTACTTCCAAGTAGTGACAAACTCATAAGATCAGCTGCCTGTAACCGTCCATCTTGCTAATATTACACTTTAGATGTGAAATGTTTTGAAGATTTGATGTCAACCAGTGACACAACGATAAGACACTTGAAGTAACGATTAGCTTACCAGTTTGTGTCAGGTTTCAATCGACTGATTATTGTTTTTGTTTTAAAAAACAGTTGAAAATAAGTGTTCATATGCCTTTTTTTGGCTTTTGAGTGCATTGTTTCCATACGCAATTGCAAATGCAAAGATATTTTTGTTTTATAATTACAAAGGGAAGAATACAGATACATGCAACTTAATTGATATTAACGACACATTGTACAGATCCAAATGCATTTTTATTTCAAGCACTTTCAAATTAGATAAACAATCAGTGTAAAGTCAATTTGCTGACGAAGCTTTATTATATAACATGTAATTAGTATCAACAACAATGAGATTCTTTTGAACTTGTCTTTTCTAAATTTATTTCAAACAAGTTATTAATGTCCAAAAAAATAAAACCATGGTATTGGGAATGAAAATCGTGCGTTTAACTTCTTTATCAAAAGCGACTTATAATTAAAGTGCTTGTATGATTACCTTATAAAAAATACTTATTCTTAATTCTTGGATAAAACAATAAATTTTATAAAATACATCATATGACAAGAAAGATGAAGGTACAAATGATAAAACTGATGTACATTTTTTATCAGACTCCCCGATGTTGAAGGGTTTATTAGAAGTCAAGCTCCTTTCTCCTACGGCCTTCATGATTAAATAATTATTAATTATAATTCAGCATTCAGTTTATATTTGTGTACGATTCTATTAATCAGCTGTGAGAAGATGAGCTAGAAGCTAATCCTGATGCTGACAGTGCACAACACCCGCCACATTCACCTAATTCTCAATGTAGGTTTTTTGTTAAAGATTCAAACTTTTGATCAACTATCACTATCTAATAATTTCGTGTTCAAGAACATGTCTTTGTTTTAAATTATTTTAAGTCAAAGATTCATTTTTGCAATGATTTAACAAATACATTTGTGTTTGAAAACGTACGGAAAAAGGGAGTCATAAAGTATTGTATTTAATATTTTGTTTAATTTTATCAAAACTTTATGCTATTTTAGTTGTGGTTCAGGGAGACACGCAAGAGCAGCCAATGCTTAAACAACCTCGTGATGCGGCCATGCAGATAAAGGCAGAAAAAGAAAACATCCGTTAGTTGAAATCTAAGGGAAATAATACACAACTGAACTTGCTTATCTCGAACTCGGTTAAGTCGAATTCACGGTTAAGTCAAAGTGATGTTCAAATCACGATTTGCACTACTCACATTTTATATAAAATATTGTCGCATATATCGAAGTTTTTAACTCGAATGAGTCAAATGCACTGCATGTTAAAATGTTAGAGCCTGTTCGAGAATTTCACAAATTGTTAATATATCTTCCAGTGTTCGCTAATATATCATCGGGATATGCGTTCTTTTTATTTAATTATTGCATATTATTGCATAATTATTAATTTATTTCAAATTTCATGTGAATGGTGCCCAAAATGTTGCAAATAGCTTGGTTTAATACAACTGTACAAACATATTATGTTAGCTAAGTTTTTATTTAAATATGTTTTTTTGTCCTTTTGTTACATGTTTTGATGCGTACAATTACGTTAAGGTGTGACATGCTTTGTCTGTGCTGAATGGAAAAGTGAATCCTGTTCGTTAAATTCATAAATGAAATTGTTAAGTAGAATTGAAAAAAAAGTTTATTCTTTTATATGTTAATAATTTGTCTTAAACAGTTACAAGTAGTATCAAATAACCGTATATCTATGTCTCAAAGCGCGAGTTCGGGTAAATCAAACTAAGGATATGTGGAGCACGCAAAAAAAAAATTGAATTCTCGTCGACTTCGAGATGTATGTCACATAAATGAAAACGTTATACATGTATATAAGCCTATATTTTGGTAATTGTGGAAATTTGATATCCATACAACCGACTTTATATCGCCCCCTTGGGAAAAAAGGTACCAGGTGACATGGAAATAAGAAGGCACATGGCACCTTATTGCACCAATGGGGCGATATAGGCAGTAACAACACAATTAACGCAGTTCTGTTTGTTTGTACTAATTTCGAGTGTTTGTGTCTAATAAGTGTGTGATATGGCGGACACTATTTAGCAATCAGCGACCATTAACAAACACCTCGTGTTATATTACATTACAAGATTGAGTGTGTTACCTAGAATGATTTAGTGATTTAAATTTGATGAAAACAGTGGATATAAGGATAGAAGCAAGCAATTAATGTAGTCAGTAAACCTGTTTTTGTTATGAACTATCTATAGCTACAAACTATATATAGATGTAACAGCTGACCAGAAATAAACAATAAGCATAGCGTGAAGCATATACAGCTATTTCTCACACCATTTTCCAAATCTATAGTGTTCGAAATAGAAAAAGCGCCGCCTATAATGAGCTTTTTTTCCTCAACCCCCAATACTGCTGCAAAAACCAAGAGGACTATTTCGTTGTTGTCAACTCCAGAGGACCAGGTTGAGCATAAGAAAAACCGAGTTTCGAGTGCAAGTGTTTCAGATTGTGATTTCAACTACACATTTGAAAATATGGCCAAAGTTGAACAACCTGGTAATGCTTTTCTTGATGACACCACCATGAAGGCAATCAAACTAACCGTCCAAGAGGCCATCAATAATGTTCTCTTGATCCAGATGAAAAGCATGATTGAAACAATCATTACTGGTGTAGTAGATGGGCTTTCCAAACGTATAGAATGCCTTGAACTTGAAAATAAATCTCTTAAATGTGAACATCGCATTCTGACAGAGCGCCTGGTAAAGGTAGAAAATACGTTGGATGCGAGCGAACAGTATAGTCGACGCAACAGCTTGCGTATCTTTGGTATTCCGGAAACTGAAAACCCGAATGAAGGTACTGATGGTGTTGTTATGAACCTATGTAAGTCTATGGGAGCTGACGTTTCAATAGACGAAATCGATCGCTCCCACAGAACCGGAAAACCGGGAGGGCGACGACCTCGACCAATCATTGTGAAATTTGTCAGTTTCCGAGCAAGGCAGAAAATGTATTCCCAACGACGAAATCTGAAGTCTAACAGCGAACACTCTCGGGTTTTCATCAATGAGGACCTAACCCAGCCTCGTGTCAATTTATTGTTTGTCGCGCGTGGGCTGGCAAAATCAAAGAAAATTGAAAGTGCCTGGTCTGCAGATGGCACAGTTCTCATTCGGGTGTTGGAAAACGGTCAGTCCAAGAACAAACGAATCACTTGTGAAATCGAGTTAGAAAATTATAAATAAATGTTACTGAACTTTTTTGTGCAGTGTATGTCCAACATACAATGTTCTAATTGAACAGCACGAATTTCACGGGATTAACGTTACTGTTGCACTATTCGACACGTATTTCCTTATTTAAGCTCCGAGTTAATCTGTAATCCCGTCATCTAGCTCTACATCATGAAAATACTCGTTTTACTGTTGCTATCTGTAATTTATGTTGACATATCTCACTGTACGAAAACAAAATATATTGCCAGTAAACTATTTCAATAAGAATCTTTATTGGTACGCCGAATATTATATAAAGTGTTATCATGTGAAACACTTTATACGGTACATTTCAATACCATATCAATTATATTGTCTTATTCTATATAATTTTGTCCTTGCATATAGTTAAATCTTTTAAATTTTTGTAAGATAGCTTTTAATAACGCACGAAAAGTAAAACTATAAAGCTGGGTAAAATACTATTTGCGGCATATTGATTCAGAAATCGACTAATTAGTGTGTTTGTCACTAATGATCATAACCTAATGTTTCTTGATCAACCACTTGTAATTTACGTCAATACATTTGTTAACTACACTTCAGGACTCTAACCTTTCGTTTTCTTCTGCGTTAGGGTCTCTGCATACAGTGTTGTGTATAAATTTCCGTTGAACGGTCAATACAATGTTTGTTGAATATTGAATAATTATTATCGGGTACGGCATCGTATAAGTCAATTATCTAATAGACTCGTGCAATGATGCACCTAAACTTATGTGAACTTGCATTGTATGTATGTGCGTGCGTGTTTGCGTGCGTGCGTGTATGCGTGCCTGAACGTGTGCGTACGTGTAATGACAAACTTGTCATATACGAATTAAATTGTAAAATGGACAATTCAATGCACAATCACTGTCCATATGTAACTATTTTGTGCTTTGTGTGTTCGTTTGAGATGCTATTTTAGCTACTGTTGTACTGTATAACAGTTTGTATTACTGTATACTATGTTATAACAATATTTCATCCAGTTACGAAATGCTTGTACATCTTTATAGATGTTTGTTTGCACGATTTTGTAGATAACTATCGTTATGCAGACGCTATCCATATAAATGAGCTGCATGCTCATTATACTTTACTTTTAAAAATGCTTCTCTTTGAAATTGTACTGATTCAATGCTTGTTGATTATTGAATAATTATTATCAGGTACTGCATCGTATAAGTCTATTATCTAATAGACTTGTGCAATGATGCACCTAAACTTATGTGAACTTGTATTGTATGTGTGTGCGTGCGTGTTTGCGTGCGTGCGTGTATGCGTGACTGTACGTGTGCGTACATGTAATGACAAACAATTGTACTGATTCAATGCTTAGATGATAATTCTAGGTTATTATCATGATGTCATGTATAAACCCAACATTTCCTCACATATCATCATAATGATACCAAACATATCATCATATTTTTTCATCTGCCTATTTGCATCTCTACTTTCTTTTCTCTCTCAAATCTTATATTCCTATTTGTCGCCGTTCTGTAGCAAACAGCGTAGCCAATTTGTGACCTTAGTCGCGTCGAAGTATGATCGCATCACCAAATGCAACAAACATACCATGGCAGCGTTTCATGCTCATTTTGTCTTCCTTGGAACATATCACTATTATGTACAGTATACAGAGACCATGCAACGCTGTCATGATTGCTTATAAATCACCAGCTATTTTTCCACTGCTCGTACACGTTTTTTATGTATGGCAATAATGGCTAAATGTTATTAACCTCTTCTCATTACAAATTAATGTATACCAGTCTATGAACATTTCAATGAGTGATGAACACCAACGTAAACGTGTTTCGATAGGAAAACACATACATAATGATATTATATTTCTCAAGGGCCTTTTTAAATGTCTCTTGATCGTTGTTACATGTTGCTGGATCTCTATAGACAGTATTATTACGATCAGGTGATATACATCCAAACCCAGGGCCTACTTCGTTTGATGAATATTTTAACAATGAAACAAACAGTTCTTCATCCATTAACAATTCTTCAGCAACTAACCGATTAAGCTTTGTTCATTACAATATCCAAAGTATTATGCAAAAACTAGATGTTCTATACACAGGTCTACGTGAATATGATATTATTGGTTTTACTGAAACATGATTAAATAGGTCCATCCCATCTACTGATATCCTTTTCGACGGCTTTCATCAGCCTATTCGCAAGGATCGCCCATTTGACCCTCACGGGGTGTTGCTATATACGTTAATGAAACAATTGCTTTCAAACGGAAACATGGCCTCGAATTAAATAATGTAGATTCTATATGGATTGAATTATTACCATCAAAAAATAAATCCATTCTTTTTGGCGTGTTTTATAGACCACCTAGTGCGGATAGATCGTATATTCTTTCAATTGAAAATTCTATAGGACTAGCCAGAGAAACACTTATAAATGATATAATTATAACAGGTGATTTTAATATAAATGCTCTCGCCGAATTATCAGCACGAAAAATTAACGAATTATGTCTACAATATGACCTAACGCAACTTATTCACGAGCCAACCCACTATTCTGAACATACATCTTCCATAATTGACCTTATCTTTGTAAGTAATCCGAATTCTGTATTACTCTCTGGAACAGACCTGCCGCTCTTACACCAGTCTACTCGGTACCACTGTCCTGTTTTTATAACATTAGACTTTAGAAAACCTTTATGTTAAACATGTCCTCGAAATATCTGGCGTTACGACATTGGAGACTATTCAAAACTACGACAATTAATGGCAGATACCAAGTGGGATCTTCTTAACTGCGATAATATTGATATTTATGCAGAAAACATCACCAAAACAATTTTACAAATTGCAGGTTCATGTATCCCTAACAAAAATGTTTGTATACGCTCTCGTGACCTTCCCTGGCTAAATAATAACATAAAGAAAAAAATTCGACAACGAAAACGTCTATATAAAAAAGCTAAACAATCAAATAGTGATATGCTCTGGTCAAACTTCCGTCGTGCCAAAAATAAGGTAGTATTATTTTAACAATATTGCACGTAAATAAAAATCATCTGACCTTTGCGCTAAAGACTGGTGGAAAACACTTCAAAAATTCATCCCTACTAATATAAATACTTCAATTCCACCACTATTCGATGATCAAGAACGTATCTTTGTAGCAAATGACTCATGCAAAGCTGATATGCTGAAAATATATTTTTCTAGCCAATGTTCAATCGACGAAAGCCACCACAACGTTCCACCTATGAATAACTCAAACTTTAACATTCTTCATAATATGCATATTACACAGGAAGAAGTAATTGACTCAATCAAATGCCTAATGCTAGAAAAAGCATCCGGTCCTGATGGTATTGATAACAGACTCCTTAAAGAGTCAATGTACCAATTAAGCTACCGATTATGTGATTTTTTTCAATTCTTGTCTTAATACTCAAAAAATGCCTTCTTGTTGGAAAGTTGCTGATGTATGTCCTATTTTCAAAAAGGGTGATCCATCCGTAGCGTCCAACTATCGACCTATATCATTGTTAAATACTATTGAGATGGTCTTTGAGAGAATATTACAAAAACATATTTATAATTTTCTTCATTCAAATTCATTTTTTGCGCCAACTCAGTCTGGCTTCCTGCCTGGCGAATACAAGTGAATCAGCTTACATATATTTACAATACATTTTGCCGAGCTTTTGACAATGGCCTTGAGGTCAGAGTTGTATTTTTTTTTATATAAGTAAAGCTTTTGATAAAGTATGGCACAAAGGACTTTTATACAAATTACAAAACGCAGGCATTCAATGGAATCTTTTATCTTTTTTACGCGATTATCTTTCTGATCGTAAGCAAACAGTAATCTTACCGGGCGCGCATTCAAGTCTTATTGAAATTCTCGCCGGAGTCCCCCAAGGCTCTATGCTAGGACCACTTATGTTTCTAGTGTACATAAATGACATAATCGTTGACATTATAGCAAACATTCATTTGTTTGCTGATGATACTAGTTTGTTTATGGTTGTTAACTCGTCTAACGATACTGCAGCTGTATTGCAATCAGACATAGACAAAATCTCAAGCTGGGCTGACAAATGGCTTGTATCCTTTTGCCCATCAAAATCTGAATCAATGCGTATATCTCGTAAATTAAATAAACCATCTCATCCATCGCTAACCATGCAGAACACTACTATACCTATTGTCAATGTCCATAAACACTTAGGTGTATTTATGTCTAATGACTGTACTTGGCATGCGCATATATCTTTTATAAAAGAAAAGGCATGGAAAATAGTTTATATCATGCGTCGATTAAAAATAATTCTTGACCGAAAAACTCTTGAGAAAATATATGTTTCGTTTGTAAGATCAATTCTTGAGTATTCAGATGTTGTTTTTGATAATTGTACACAATATAAAAAAGATGAACTAGAAAAAATCAAAACCGAAGCCGCGCGAATAACATCTGGATGCACGCGCCTAGTCTCATTAGAAGATCTTTACAATGACCTCGGATGGGAATCTATTAGTCAACGAAGACGCAAACATAAATTAATACTAATGTATAAAATGAACTCTATTAATGAACCTACTTACTTACAATCACTCTTGCCCGCAACAGTTGGGTCAGGCAACAATTACTCTCTCAGAAATGCTTTAAATCTTCAAAAAATTCAGACCCGAACATCACTGTACTCAAATTCGTTCCTACCTTCTACTTTATCTGAATGGAATAATCTTCCCGATGATGTCAAAAACGCCGATTCGATCCTTTCATTCAAAAGGCGTATTAACATTGATCGACCAACTCCAAATCCTTTATTCTCATATGGCGCGAGACGCTCTCAAATTTTGCATACGCGCTTAAGAACAAATTGTAGCGCCCTAACTGAACAGACGCAACATCATCACATCACCTCTGTGTCTCTGTGGCCTCCATGAAACGACATCACATAACTTTCTCGAATGCACTCAGTACGCACATATTCCCGGCGAACTAATAAACAAGATATCTGTTTACTCCGTCCCATGCATCAAAACTATACTATATGGAGACGACACTCATGACTATTTAACAAATACCAAAATAGCTGATGCAGTTCATAAATTCATTATCGATGGTAAGCGATTCGATACGTAAACTTGCTCTACAGTTTCCTTAAAAACCTCTTCCTATTTTTCCCAAACCTCACCCACTTTAACTCCTACACCTTCCAACTCTCATCTTTTTACCTTTATAAGGAGACACTATGTCATCGGAGTTGCTCTTTTTGCCGATTGTGTTTCTTATTGTGTAATCCAATTTTGATCGTTCTTTATCATGCAACTGTATATATTTCAAGGCGAGGGAGAAGAACCATATAAGACTCATCCCATTCCAACATGTTATTATTTAATATAAATGTTGTATGAAATTGTTTGCATAAAAATGCTTGTTGGAAATAAATATGTTTAAACTAGAAGAATTGTTTTTTGCAATTATGTGTCGAAAGCCATGTCAAATACAATCACAATCTCCTTAACTTGTATTATCTATGGATATACTTTAATAGATTATTACCACTTATCAAATGTACTGTTATAATATTATATATAATTATGTTTGAAAGTAGTTTTTTTATTGTCTTGCATTTATTATAAATAATCATATTCGAAACAACGAAAACAATTTGTACCAGGTGACGGATGATATATTTTATTAAGATTTTATTATTTTGTGCAATAAAGGGTACACCATAACAACTTCAATTTATTTACCTTGCGTTTAATCCTTTAGCCTCTCTATAATATGAAATGCTATTGCAATAACATTTTATGAAGTTTGATGTGTACTTAAAGAAGAATTTAATATAGGTATATATCATATATAATGACTTAAAACTCACACAAACGCTCTAAAATATCATTTGTAAATCAGTTAAGAATACTATTTTCCAAAATATCATTTGAACTTACTAATCTTATATTCACATATATATATGTATTTAAATATTTCTGTGTGACATTTGTATTTACTGTATGCCACAATAATTTTTATCTGGTCATTTAACACGAGTTTTCTGTTCTTTTTCAGGAACGCTGTGACAATTTTCTCAAGTCTCCGGCTAGGAAGTCTGTCTATTTTGTTCATCTACTTTATTAAAGAAAAGTTTCATTGATTAATATGGATACTACTACTAATAATAATGACCCTGAGTTTGAGTGTTAATACGTAAATAGTATTACTTTATAGTCGGATGTATAATTTGAAATCGGTCATGCCGTATAGTGAGACGAATGCATATAAGGATCAAACAGGATTCCTCAAAGTCACAGACAATGCTGGGCGCTTATTTTGCTGATAACCTCTTATATAAACGGTACTTGCATGTACCGCGCCTTAAACGGCGATGATTATCCGACAATTCCCAACATTCCACTTTGGACTTTTATGTCCTGGTGTTTGTTTCAGTTAACATAATTTCATTGTTTCAACAACGTCTCTTTTTTATAATAATATTGTAGGAAATCCAGTATTATTCCTAATTTTGTTTCACATTGTCCCCACATAAAGTTTTTGCGTGTAACTGATGTGACTGTGACTTATTTCGAACTTCTTCTTTATCTCAAGTACGCCAAGACCAATCAATTTGTAGACAATAATGCCGTTATGAAAAAATATTGCCATGTAAAATAGTTTCCGCAAATGACTATGCTAGTTCCTTTTGCGCCTGCCGATTCTTTATTTTGAAATGCAAAAGTCAAAATGTGGTCCTTTTTGAAGCTAAATCACAAACGTTTCCTCGATAGGGGTTTTCCACTACGACCCGATTCCCCACGATTTGTCCCGATTTCCAATAGTTTGAGGTCGGGGACATTCGTAGCTCAATCGGCGAAGGTCCTTACTCATTCGTAGCTAGTCGTGGGCCGGTCGTAAGTGATTCCTGCAACTCGTGAGCTCCCGAAAAATCTTGGCCAGATTTTTAACGTGTTTAAAATTTGGCCAGATCCTCCAAGACTGAATTTAATCGCAGTTGACTCGTTACAGCGTCGAAGTGCGTTCTTGGGCGTCGTAATGGAATCGTAGGTAATTCGTGACTCAATCGGGAAATCGGTGATCACGTGATCTGTCTACGAATCAGCTACGACTTTGTCAAGACTCTCACGAGTTCACCTAGAGTGAGTTGCGAGCCCGCTAAGATTCTCGCGATTTAGTTACGAAACAGTTACGATTTTTCGGAGACTTGGTGTGGTATATAAACAGAGCTTCTCGGTTTTTTCAGTCATTCAGTTGTTATGGCTTTGTATGAATAACAGGTAATTTGTTTATAATCAAAAATGGCAAGAAAAGGCAAGGGCAGGGGGAAGATAAGTAAGAATACAATCGAAGAAGAAAGCACAGAAAGTCCTCCGAAAGGAGCAACTCCGCCTCCTATGGATATGTGCACAAAAGAATGTACGTCACATTGTATAGAATGATCAATATCAATAGATATTGGCGCCTAATTCATGGGTGCGCTCGGTGAGGTCCTAGCTTAGTCGTGACCGATCTGCATCGTTCGTAGTACAGTCGCAGTAGATTCTTACACATCGTAGTGAAGTCGCGACCATATTCGCAAGACTTCAACCGAACCCCACGATTCGTCGTAGCTCAATCGTACCAGTGTCGTAACTGAATCGTAAACTGTCGCGAGTCCTCCCGATTCAATAAATGTGATAAATCGTAGCGAATCGTGAGCTTGTTTTCGTAGTGGAATAAGGCCCTAACATGTGTTTCTATGCATCAGCAACCAACGCACACGAATATCCCATGCATTCTTTCCGAGCGTCACTCCTCCTCAAATATTGTTTGCCAGAGTCCCATTCAAATATTTGGCAATATGAAGTCCAAATTTGTTACCACTAACCCCCGATTTTAGCTGACCAAAATGACTGAGGCAGCGCGAAGAGCTGCAAAGGCGTTTGAATTTTTGAGGACATTTACTTTCTACCGTTTTAATAGATTTTTGGTTGTCTTTGATTTAGTTGATATTGGCTTAATTTTTACGTTAAAGGTTAAGCCTGATTTATTCTGCCAAATTTAAACATTAATTTTACATGTGTTTTGATTTTTTTACAGCAATGATTTAAGCAATGATAATATATATATATAACAATAAAGGGAGGCTTAAGTTATTTAAATCGTTAGTTGTTAAACACGCTGGCACTATTTCTGTCGATAGTCAGTAATACTGCGAAGCGGACGTACGTTTTCGCATCCCCGCCCTTCTTGTCAATAAAGGTGTTTGACGTGGTGTTATATTTAAAAATTATTTTCTTCTTTATACTTTTAATATGTTTTGTGTGGTTTAATATAAGGGCTAGTTCTCTAATCTTTTATACATAGTATGTGTTTAATATGTTCATTTACAATTTGCTACAAACGATTTCTAATCTAACAATATTGAGGAAATGTATCTACATTAACATACATGTTATGCGAGGTTTGGCTATCCTTGACGGAATAATGGTACTTTGTTTGCTCATTTGTTTCATTTTAGGTAAAGCAAAATTTACAAATGCCAAAATTTAACGTTAATTATAGATGAGTTTTGTTTTGTGATATGACCGCAATAACTTAAGTTCTCGACCATCCGGTCGATGAAATTGCTGAATCCAACTGCGCGATACATTTGGAAAAATATTCTCGATATTACTCAGCGTTTCTGTGAACAATGATTGTTTGAACGAGATATTCTAAACATTCGTTAATAATGCATTATAGTGTTGAACGCTTGCTATTGAAACTTCATTCGCTGTGAAAAGACTAGGATTAGTAAAAATACTCAAAGACTGGTTATATCAAGAACATATTGATTGAAACAGTTTGTGGAAGTTTTCATATTTTTCCATTAAGTACTCAATAATTTTTGTCCCCAGTCTTTCATTAAAAAATGTTTTTAGCACATGATGATGGTGTGTTTACATACGAACACTATTGCAAAATATATATGTTTAAGATTTAGATTACATTTTGAAACACGTAAGCTGCCTTGAGTATTTTGTAATTTTAAGAACCATTTGATTATTCGTCTTATGAAGTCAATATGGATCATGTGACCCCAGATGACTTCTCAAATGTAACTTTAGGAACATCATTTGAACCAATGTAAAGAGGACTACTACAGAAGTTTACATACCAATATGACTTGTCGGGGACTGGTGATTTCAGGTACAAACACAAGTCACCGATGTGTGATGGTTTCAAAATATGTATTCAGTACATAATGTACCTACAGGTATGTAATACATGCAATTACAATCAGTGGAGATATACAATTACACAATTAAAATCGTTATATATAACACACGAGTAACATATTATCAGATTAAAACATTAAAGGGGCCTTTTCACATATTATGGCAATTATTGAAGCTTGTCATTAAATGCCTTATATAGATAATTTTAAACATTGGACCTAACAATCTCCAGTAAAAAAAACACAAGAAAACACTTAAAAAAAAGGAAAAAAGTAGCCCTCAACTGGGCTCGAACCACTGACCCCTGGAGTCCTGGAGTAAAAAGTCTCCCGCTTAGACCACTCGACCATCCGTACTCATTCTATGAGCGGATGTATTTTAACTTATATAAGCAATCCTCGTAGTTTCCTAAAATATGACGACAACAACAGAACTTTCCCAATTATTATCGTTTCGCGTTGCAACGCTTTATAATTTTCAGGTTTTCAAATCGTTAAAAGATGCATATAATGGATATTTTAGAGAATGGTTAATGTTCAGTATTACTATTTTCTCTTAAATATCATAACTAAAACGAAAATTTGCGAATCCGAAACAACATTTTTTTTAATTTTGTCAATTTACCAAAACGTGAAAAGGCCCCTTTAATAAAACCACCACTTGTTATTCGATAATGCATACATATTCGCTTGTACTGAAAGTTGTTTATTTTATTATACACGTCACATGTATATGTTCGATACTTTCGATATTTCGATATTTTCACTTAAACAAAATTTTAGGATGTCCGTTGAAAGATTTGAATGGACAATCAGTAAATTTGATAAACGCAACTGTTGTACCACTGAGTGAGGCGGGTCAAAAGCATTAACGTACTTTCATAGTTTGCACATTCAAGCATTGGCGGGTTCACTAACTGTGTCTGCAGTTCCTCGAATGCATTTTGTTCGTTCGTGTCACACATAGTTTTTGCCTTCTTCGTTGATGCAACCTTCTTTTGTTAGTTGACCAATGAGCAGATCATTTTCTTGCAATATTCGAAAACCCCTTTATTAACCGCAAGACAAATCCGAGAAACTTCACAACCTCATCTACGTCCATTTCGGACGGCTTCTGTCATTTTCGGATCTGCGCTGATTTCGTCTGCAGAGATGACATGTCAAAGAAAAGTGGTCTTTGTTTTGAAAAATTATTATTTTGAGGGCTTGATTTTTGAATTGCAAGATGCCAATCGGAAACCGTGTGGTTCACTCTTTCATTATGGGACCTTACATCCTTTGAAAAAAAAATCAGCTAGTTGTGTTCTTTTGTAAGATCGACCTGCCAATAGCCAGCTGTGTGATCCATAGAGCAAGTGTAATGTATCCTTACTGCTAGGTATTGCATAGTTATCTTTCCTATTTGTCTCATTAGATTTTGAAAGTCAGTCAATATAAAATCGGATTGACCCATATTTCTTTCGAACGATGACACATTATGAATAGATATCGTTGCAGGAATTCAAATAAACCGTTAAACTAAGTTTAGATGCACATCGTACATGTATGGTATACATGCTGGCGAATTCGGCTGTACAGCCGTTTTCAATTTCAGAATTAAATATCTGGCTTATTTCGCATTTTTCGACACATGTTCTTCTTAACTTTTATTTTGATTTATATTGAAATATATATATATAATAAGTTTTTTACACAGTTTATATAAATTCATAAATATTTGACAAAATCGTATATACCCGCTTTAACAACACCAATATAATTACCATATTCCATTATGCATGCGTACACAATGTTTCACGAGCTATTGTATTTATCCTTTTGTGTTTTGGTTGTTTTAATGCCATGTACATCATGCATATATACCTTCATTTCATTTCATATAACTTCCAGCGTTACGTTTTCATATTCCCGTTTAGCGCATTGAACACATTGTTTTACATTTATATTGAACAAATACATGTAATTATATACTTTCTGTAAATGTCATACCATTCGACAATCACAATACGGTATTCTTGATTTATGTATTTCTGTCTATGAGTATGCAACAATGCCAAACGCGAATTGCTTACACGAAAAAAAATGACAGGGCATAACATATTTCACACCACAACATGTCGGTAGGTCCGATGCATAAATCAAATAGAGAAAAGCACATGGTTAACGTTTGTTATCCGAATCGTTTTCGCATTCCATCCACCCCTCCGGGTTCATCAGAGAGGACTATAGGTTTACCCGGCGTTCGTCTGTCTGTCCGTTGGGAACGAACAAAATATGGATCCTGCGATAACTAAAAAAGCACTTTAGTAAGGTTGATACAACTATGTACATGTATATGGATAAATGGTTATATGGGGAATATGCATGTAGTGTCAATTCTTCTGTCAGATAAAAATTAGTTTGCTATGGCCACATAAATAAACTAAATGAAATAAACAACTCTAAATAAAACCAATAGGTTTAAATTAAACTACAATAATATATTTAAAACAACATCTAGATCTAGCTACATCTCAAAAAGTACTAAATCAAGGTTGAAGAAACTGGGTGTTTGTCTTGAGGGCAAATTGGTGTATATTCACTTTATAAAAAAATAGCAGTTCGAAATTATGGTTGTTTTTTTTACAGAAATCATTGATAACTAAATGTGGATCATTCAATGACTAAAAGTACTGCTAGGTCGACAACCTTGACTCAGTTGGGGATTGCTGTTTTGTCTGTGACAAGGATTTTGATTTTGCCCTTTATTTAAAATATTACAAATAAAAGCTTCTGTGCTCATATGTAACATTTTTGTTTAATTGTCATTATGCTGTAAATCAAATAGTGTTCTAATTTACATGTTATGTTCATAGCGCACAATAACAGGGCATCGTGGTTGTTCTTGTATTTCTTCCATTACAAATGCAAATGCGCATGCATACTGTTTCCGTTCAAGGACAATTTGCCCGTGGTGGTCGATACACTGTCTGAGAGAGTTTTTGTTCCATGAATATTGGGAGCAGTGGATAAAAAATCACCAATGTCCTCTTTGTTCGGGCTATTGTGAACTCATTTGGTTAATATGATATATTAAACATGTACAGTACCTTGTTTTCTTAATAGTTTTTTTATATTATTTAATCTGTAACATATAACAGTCAACGTATGCGTACGCATATGCATCGCAGCGCTCAAATAAAGCTCACTTTATACACCAATCATGTAGATATATCTGGCTACAACCATGGTAACTAAAAATCTACATCCATCATACATGATTTGTATTCATACACAATGGTACACGAACAATAGATAGTGAATTTTAGTATATAGTATAGTGTTACGCGCGTTTCTATTAAAATTATGAATAAAACATTGGCATACCAGGAAACAAGACAGCATTTTCTGAGAAATCGATTGTTTGTTATCTGATAAACCTTTGGTTTGTGTCTCAAATAACTGGCGTAAAATCTTCAGTTCGATAGACAATAATGGTGCTTGTTTGTGTCGTATATTGCGCCTGATTGAACCCGTTGACAGACACTGTCACGGTATTCGGCACATACAGCAAGCACACTATATTTCCAAGAAAATGTTCCCTTATGTCGATGATTTTCGGATAGTCACCTAAAAACGTTGATTTATCATACTGCGAAATAGATCATGCCCAGTGGAGTTTTGTTTTCTTATATTAATATGTATAAGTAGGAATCAATAACTTCAAGAACTGTCAAATCATTTGTGGGTCATTCATTTTCGTTGATGTCGTCGGTTTACCAATCCACACAATTAAAACCAACACATTGAAAATGACAGACGCAAAGTCCTAAAACAAAATCTAAAATCAGAAAGTACATTTCCAAGACCGAATTTGGATTTTTGGAAAAACAATATCACTACACGAAAGTTGACAACGACGATATTAGAGTACCAACACTTTGCATGATGTGAACTGAGAGATATTTCGAAAGTATTATGCATAACGCAACGCAGCTTAAGCATGTTTGCATCTGCTATCCTGTGTAGTTCATTGATACCCTTAACACGTATTAGATGGCATCGTTATTTCTCGTTCACGAGTTATTTTAGACGCCTTTATAATCGTTTGCGTTTTGACAATGGCATATGTTTGGGCCTTAAAGGTTAACTTCTCTTGTTCAACTTTTCAAATATGCCATATTTCTTTACATTGTGTTAACCCCACAAGTTTTGTTCAATAATTTGTGTGTAATGTGTAATATTTATGCTTTCGATTGTGTACGATCCCTTTCAAGTTACAAATTCCTTTGAATTGACCGTTTCAAGGCCGTAACCACAACTTTACAACTCATTTACTTTGTAATGTGATTTTGTATGTTTTGTCTTCTATTCAATAAACATAGCTGGTTTTATTGGTAATTCGATTTTATTGTACTGCCCCCTTAATATATGTTGTTTTTTTATTTTACAGTATTGCCCCTTTAATTATATTGGATTTCTTTGACATCATCGTGTCATCGCTTCTAAGTTACGTCATCCAACAAACTTTCACTGTTTTGGGCTACATGCATAGGTCATCGGGTTATATCGTTAAACTTTATTAATATTTTCTCTCTGACGGGCGTTTCTTGTTTGATTTTTTTTAGCAGTCACATAAACAACCAAGTAGTGTAATATGTATCTTTTACAACCATTACTGCTGCTTCTTCTTGTATTTGCACGATGATGATCTGAAATATTAACTATATGATGCTATATTCTTAAATCTTTTTCTAAAAAGAAGGGATATAGTTAACACTTGTTCGTAATTTCATTTCATCGTTCCTCAAAAAGTTGTAACTCAGTTGCTCTGGTCTCCTTCCTACCATTAATTAATTAAATGGTAATTAAATTGAATGCGTTTTAATTCCTTTTTGTTATTGGTTAATTTGAGTTGCAATGCTATGAGGTTAAATTTTATTTACACTTATATGTATCACGAATGTTGCTGGGTCAAGTGTGAGGTTAAGCGCTCTAAAAACGGTTTAAACCCCGAATGCTTTGCATTGACCGTTCCAAAATGGTGACCCCAGCTTTATTCTTCTATATGTGTATGTTGTTTCGTATTGTGCTGTTTCGTACTTTTTTTGCAATTTCAACTAACTGTTTATAATAATAATGCAATACTGCTCTCTCCAGCAGCTAGAGTTTCACTTTTTTATATTCTATTGACTGTGGCATGAATAAAAGACAAACGAACAATAATGTCTTTCATGATAATATTGTGTGTTTCATTTTTCCTTAATACTTGTTGGGCCCGTAATCACCAACCAATTATTAGATGGCAAAAACGTAATATTCTCGAAACTGTTTTGTTCTAAAAGTTTACCAGAGTCAATATGATACAAACCTTAATACATCGAACTACACAATTCTTCATTTAGAATTTTTAATGCCGAATTTAATGCATCTATATATTCAAACGCCGAACGTATTTTCTTAGTCGATAGTCCATTCAAGATAAAACTCCTTCCGAGATATCATTAAGGTTCAGGGCCGACTCAGATTAATATTAATAGAAGAGTAAATCGGTTTCTGATGTTCAACTGGATAGTTTAAGCCTATTCAGTTTATGATGGATTGTTTCGAAAGCATATGGCTTATTGAGAACTATCGAGCCCATTTGATTAGTAGAACCATTACTTGGTTTCTTTGGTGGAGATCTAATGAACGAATCCACAGTTGGTATTGAACCCGTGACCTACCGGTCGCTAGCAGACATAATTTGCTCAATGCCATGGCGACCTAATGTTATCCTTATTCTCATGCTGTCTAGCTCTCTGAACAGTAAATGAACAATTCTCGTGAGGACATTTCCACACCGTATTGCCTTAAGCTACATGTATATTTATAATGTTCTTCTTTATTGCATGAATTATAATATAATTGTAATTTAGTTTAATTAATGTTGCGTTAATTAGCCGTATTCCGAGAATCAAGCAAATGTTATAAAAATAACTTATCTGCTTTGCATTCACGAATAGAAATGGTGCAGACCTTATGACGTCATTGTGTCAGATTTTTCAGCTAAAGGTCAGGTATTGCTGATGTTTCATTTCATTTTTGTTTCAAGAAGTATTTAATGAAAAATTAACAATAACAAACGTAATCAATTTTATATGAATATATGTTCCTCTACATAAAATAAAGCACATTGACAACATTGATTTACACGTCTACGTATATTTTTTAATTAAAACAGTCTCATCACCAACAACTTTAAATCTGTTTTATATAAAAGAAATTAAATTACAACATGTATATGTCCAAGTTCTTATAAAATATAGAGTCTAAGCTTATGCATAAAGGTCGATAAGCATACTTTCATGTATACACATTACCGTTACTGTAAAATTAGTATTATTTGTGGTACATTAATTTTTGTTGAATCCACAAATTACATACAATAATATCGGAAAATGACCGATGCAAATTTCTTATTTTCTTCCAAAATCAGATATCACGAATAAACGTGTCCACAAAAACATCATTGTTAAAAAAACGACATTTCATTCGGCCGAATATAAATGCTTTTACAGTAATATTTATGTTAATGGTAAGTTAAAATATTTGTACGTGGATCACATACGCTCCATACAAATTGTATCATTCTTTTCTCTGCTACAGTATCTTTTGTACAAAACTAATCCCATTAAATAACGTAAATCTCAATTGAAACATACAATTAATTGTGCATTGAACGGGTTCAACTGACTTCTAACGTGCATATCATTAAGACGACATGTTTGTTTACCATACGAGCAAATACGTAAGTATTGTTATATGTTATGCAATAGAGATAGTACATCTGTCATTTTGATCAGCAATTTTCTACTGTTATTGAGCATATCATGTTTGAGGAACAAAGGGGATTCATTTTTGTTTAGTTTTATAAATAGTAATTTACTACTATATTGTTAAAAAAGCAACACATATTATAAGTTTTTCTCTACCTAAACAACAACGCAAACTATTTAGACGAACTATAATCTCAAGAACAAAAGCTATGACTCTAAAACAACATTTACAAACGCGTCGCAAAACTATAAACATTCAAACGAATAACAACAACTTTACATAAATACAAACACCAACAACACAATGAACAAAACACAAGATGCAAAATGATATACGACAAAATAATCAACAACAACAATATAACGACAACACGGGCTACAACACATAAGAAAAACAACAAAAGCAAAAATAAAAACAACAAAAACACCTATTTTTATTATTCTACTGCGTCTGTTACTTCTACCATCACCACCACCACCAAAACCACCACGACCTCCACCATCACTACCACCATCACCACCACCATCACTACCACCTTCACAACAAACTTCACCACCACCATAACCACCATCACCACTGTCACCACAATATCCACCACCCAAATCACTACCAACATCACCACAACAACTACCATCATCACAACCATCAACACCGCTATCACTATCACCATCAACCACACCATCACTACAACCATCACCACCACAATCACCACAATCATCTACACCATTACCATCACAGCCATCATCGTATTAACACAATTTAACACAACAACAACAAAAAAACAACACCAACAACACCACTATCACCACCACCTTGGGCAACAACAAATACAAACACCACAACACTAAGTACAACACATACATGAAGAATAAGGCACAACGACAACATCATCAATACCAACACTATAACAACAACTAGGGCTTGAACACAAAGATAAGCAACAACAACAGCAAGAAAAATGACAAGACCTACTACTTATTCTACTACTACTACTTATTTCATTACCTCCATCACCACCGTCACCACCACCATCATCCACACAAGCATTGCCACCAATACCATCACCACCACCATCATAACCACCGACACCATCTCCAACACCACCATCACCATCACTACCACAATCACTACTACCACCATCACCACCAATTTCTCTACCCCCATCAGTACTACTACCACCACCACCACTACAATCACTACTACCATCGCCACCACCATTATTACCTACACCACCATCACTACAACCGTCACCATCATCACCAACACCATCACCACCATCATTATCAGTTTCACCATCACCATCAACATTTCCATCAATACCTCCATCACCACCATAGTATTTACACAATGAACAACAAAAACAAAAGCAACAACACCAACACTATCACCACTACAACAGACAACAACAGCTACTTTTACTACTAATAATACCAATAGAGGAAGAAATAAAAGAAGAAGAAATAGGCGAGAAAGAACACGAAGAGCAAGGAGGAAAACAATGCAATTGTATTAATGACGGACCTTACACTATATTACAAGAACATTGACTTCATCTAAAATAGTAAACAAGTTAAATAAACAAAACTTATTTATCAAGTCTACGATCGGCTATTCTCGCACAAGGAAATCGTTTATATGTAACAAGGAATCACTTCAAGTGTGTTATATATATTCGACACGTGTTCCTGCCTCTGATTGATCGAAAGAAGAAAGCTGAATACATGTAATATGATTCAAACAAATTACTAATTATGTCAACCATAAACAAAATACTCTGAGAAAATCATTTGAGTCTGTCTTAATGACAACCATGCTTAGGCATGTGCGTTGAGTGTCGATCCATATTAGCATGTACAATCCGTACAAATACAGTGACAAAAGGAGTGTTGTTTTCTAGAAATTACCTAAGTGCTATGAAATCAGCTACTCTACTAGTGGGGCGGATAACAATGTCCCCTTTCTTTATGATAATTCTTAAGATTAAATATTTAGGTTCGAAAGTAGTATATTCTTCATAGGACATTTGCAAATAAAGATTTAACAATAAAATTTTAGTTTTGAAACAAGAGAGCTGCAAATTGGAGCACCATCGTCTCATTTCTGTCGTCGTTGTCTTTTCGGTGCTCAAATCCTCCGAACATAGCGCAGCTGTGCTTTTCCGGGTCGAACTGTGCTGTAACGCATGGCGGTGCGGTTTGACTAGTACAGATGGTCGCGCATGCGATGACACTTTGAATATTGGAGACTGTACCGATCCGAGGAATCGACATTGTTATGAACTTGACAGGCTGGAAGACTTAAACACACAAAATACCGTTGATAATACAAACATAATAAAATATATATTTGGCATGTTTTCGTAATTGTCTTGCTTTATGTACAGTATTAAACGCACTGAACCAAGTACACATGTGTAAAGTTTTGCATATCATTATCAGTTGCTATCGACTCTTAACTTTAAACAAAGGTACATGATTTAGATGAAATATGCAAACAAGTTTTTATGGTTTCTCAAACTCGTCCGGGTGACCCAGGGCTTTTTATTTACAAAGTACAAACTCACGTGGTTTCCTTGAGGGAAGGTATCCCTTTATTTGGAGATTGCAGAGTTGCAGGGCTTCTTGTTGTTGGCTTCCCTGAATCCGTATATATCTGTACGGCCCCTTGTCAGCGGGTCTCCATGTGGCTAGGCTAGATCTGTTCATAATTTCCTGTGCTTGGTATAGCTCTTGCGTCATTCCCAATTGGATTGATATAGGCGCTACAATGGATTAAAATGTATGATTTATACTTTCAATTATATATTGACTTCTATGGAAGTATTTAAGACACATTTAAAACATATTGCAGCCATATTCATGCTATAAGTCGATAATCACGTATGATATAACTAAGTGTAACGTTGTGTTAAGATTTCGGAAAAAAAGAGTTATTAGGAGAAAAACAACTTGGCAAAAAACATCGAAAACAAACACGTTTCAATTTTTAGTCTAAATCTCTCGATAAGGATTTTGTTCTGTAACATCAAAATGTCCAATACAATACTAAGATGACAGATGAAATACAGAATTATATAATTGAAACAAAACACCGATGTACAGAAGAATTTTCAGTGTTATTGACTTTGCTAGCGAGGAACACAATGTTGTGTTATTCAGCTGAAATCTTACAGAATACTCGTTTTAACTTGGTTAAGCCAAGTTGTATTCTGGCCTTCTTTTATCCAATTACGTTGATGATGCGGAAAGAATGGTTCTCAGTAAGGTAAAGTCGTAAAAACTGCTACTTAAACCTCAGCGCAAGATGCTATGCTCTCGCACAAAATTATGTTGCCGACCCTTTATTATCAGTTACACGGCCTCTAACTGGCCCCGTACGGTGTGATACAAGGTAAGCAAATTAATATTTGCGAGAGCGTAGCTTGAGCCCAATTTAAATTTACTCCCGTATCAAACCATGTCAGTAAATAGCCGTGTAAATAATTTATCTTACCGAGTACGATTATTTCTCCAGCATGAACGTAAATGTAAAGAGTAAGCTATATTGTATTTTTGTTTTTTTCTGATTAAATTTATCGCAACTTACCTGATATGAAAATATACGACTCTAATATGGAAACATACACGATCAGCATTCGGATTGGCTTAGCAAATTAAAAACGAATACTCTGCGCAAGATTAGATAACATATTTTACGGTGTCATTACTCAGCCAAATCGTGTTACTTACGATCTTAATTGTTTTAAAATATAACATTAAAGTACAAGTTCTCTTATAACAAATCAGATTTCAGATGCAATAAAAAGGAATGACAAACGCGTGAAGTAAACGCAATATTACACAAGACAGTTCCCATGATAAGTAAAAGAGTTTAATCATTTCAATCATAAAGCTGAGAAACAACCGAGTAGCAAACGGTATCGTTAAGTGAACTTAAATTGTTTTGCTCAATAGGTAAGCGACTATGTGTCTCATTAGATACATGGACGTGAATAAATTTAATGTTTAGAAATCAAAATGTTCGAGCAAAATAATAGTATAGCAATTTGATATATTTGTGGTTTCTGTTGCACATGTTGCTTACATTTGTCTGCATGCAGTCGAATAGCGTCGACTTTCACGTCATGTTGAATTAATTGAAATTCGACCATGATGTGGTTCGAAAAGCATGAAGCGGTCTGAAATAAAAACAAGAATTTTTAAGATGGCCTTTTCATCAATTTCCTCCTTCGTCCATCTCACACACACATTCAAAATAAATACATTCACCAATCCATCCATTCTTTAACTTATGCCCATTAATAAATTCATTCTTAAACCTATCCATACAGTAGTTATCAATCTATCTGTCTATTCATAAGCCATCTATCCGTACATAGTTTTTCTTCTTGTGCCCCTCTCTCATCTATCCAATAATAAGTCCATCTTCCCCATACACTTATAAATATATCCATCCATTCATTTGTTCATCTATCCCTCCGTCCATCCATTCATCCATTCATCCATCCATCAATATATCCATACAACCAGCCATTTATCCATCAACATATTAGTCCATAGCCCTCATCCATCAGTTTTAAAATACTGAAGTTAGTCCATCTTTCGATTTCATGCAGCCTTGAATACATCCATATATTTTATATTACTGTCCATCAATCTGTTCAAAGGTCCACACGTTATTCAAGAAAGTTCTTTCTTTAATCAGCCGTGTCTTACTTACCAGCTTTGGAGAAAATATTTGCGCATCATTAGAAGAGCTGACTGGTGTTGTGCTCCAAAGACTTATCCAGTTTCCGCCAACGTTACACTTAATCGCCTGCTCGCTTCCTGCACCGGACGTTTCGTAGATGTCAACTCTTGTCACATGCACTTTGTTGTCGAACATAACCTAGCATGAGGGATAGAATAATTTACTTGAGTTTATACATTTATATACATATACACATATTTCATGAACACATGTAAGTTTGGCGACGTCTTCGTGCAATTTAATAAGCGTGTGTTGAAATTTCCATAGCGTTTCCGAGTACCTCCACATAGGACAGGTTAAGAGGCGATTGCGGCTGCCAAACGAGACTGTCATTAAGACCTATGATATATGATGACTCATACCTGAAATAAAGATTTTTGATAAAAAAGGTAATTGCATAATATATAAGAAATGTGCTCATTAGTATCCAAAAGATTATACGTACATACATACTACAATACCAGCCATGTGACGAGCATGTCACAAATGTCGACAACAGACACTTTCATGTATAATAAAACTATTTTAATTACGCAAAACAGAAATGGTTTTCTCATACTTACAATTTACCACTGTAAAAGATATGTAACATATATAAATTTAAGCGAGATGTTTATTATATATGTATTTCGAACAAGTCTGATTAAAATCTAATGGTATATTGAAGGACCTTACTCTTTGATCTTAGGAGATTAAAGCATCCTGTTGGCTTGGTATTGTATGACATCAACTTATTTGTTCAGCGCTTTGGTTGACTGGTAACCAACTGGTAACCATTTCAAGTTTAAAATTGTTCATTGCCCACTTTACCCTAGTTTTATTATGTCGTTCGAATAGTGCAGATCAATGGCAAAGTACTTAGCACCGTTTACAGTCATAAATTTAATACTACAGAAAAATGTAATACCCTTCACGTTGCGATGACTCTCCATAAACATGTGAAACCCATCCTTGAAACGATTGACCATCTGAAAATTAACATAATGCACACGATAAAAATAATATATCACGAAATGTCATTTGCTGCAGTTTGAGTGTTTGGATTAATCCGCAGCGTTCTAGAAAACCTGGACTTAATCTGATAACGTAAAGTGTCGCCCCAGATAAGCCTGTGCGGTCTGCACAGGCTAATTAGGGACGACATTGCCCGCTTTTATGGTATTTTTTATTCAAATGAAGTCTCTTATTAGAAAAAGGAATATTAGTTGGAAAGTGACGTCCCAGATTAGCCTGGGCGAACTGCATTTGCTTATCCTAAACGACACTTGACACACATGCTTTAACATAATTTTTCCAGAACGAGGCTCAAACTCAAAACTGTTATAAATTCAAATTGATCAGTGATTTAATTGATCCTTGCCCTACGCCTCAAACTTTTAGGCCAAGTGCCAGAATGAATAATAGCCTCGTGGTGACATAATGTAATAATAAAGAATATTAGAAAACACATGATTGTGGCAAATATGGTCGCTAAATCCATTAACTATTGAACATTGTTTTTATATTTAAAAATGAAACAATTATCATTGAAAAACAAAAGGAGAATACATTAATTGTTCCGATCGTGAGACCGTTGTTTTAGACAAATGCATGATACACAAATTACTATGCGACCCAATTGTTCATCTTTTTGTTCAGATTAATCGATTTATCGTTGTTTCTTTTTATGATTTATCATATCCCAGTATAAGCTCCCCGACTGTGTACACATTGTGCATTTAGAAACAAATCTGAACATTGTATACTATACAATTCTTTGATAATGTTTTAATCTAAATTAGTTCAAATAGAACACAAATGCAACATGTGATGAAAGTAATTTTTGAATAGATAAGACTATTTGGCTACTCACTGCTATGTCCGCGTAATGAAATAGCGTCTACCCACAGAAAGTGATGAGACAGTGCGAATTCCACACGATAGAAATTCGAATAGCATGATGACATCTGAAATAAAACTTTAAAATTTGTCATTTTGAAATACATATACCGGTACAACAAATACAACCATCTTTCTTTGAATGCATGCATTCGCCTAAAACATAAATTAATCAACCTTTCTACATTTCATACGTCTTAAGGGAAGTTAAATAGACTTTCAGGGAATATGTAGCGTTATCAGAAGAACTGTACTTTGAAAATCAGGAGGCACTAATAAACCAAATCAGATAAAAATCGGCATTTTAAATATGTTCCTGTGCGTTTGTCCGTGCACACATTGAGCCATGTTATGCCATTATCGGCTCAGATACAACTTTAAAGTACTCCGGGGTACGGAAAATATACTTAAAAGTATCCCGGAGTATAACCGTTTTAATGAAAGCATATTGTCCGTAACCGGGTTAATTTGAAGTACTCTTACAGGTACCCGGGGTACTTTTAAGTAGTTCCTTAGCCAACATTCTACCAAATGAGCAAGGCATCACTTTCATCGATCGATGCAACTCATGCGCCCATGCGCGGCCTTGTAAAAGAAACTTACCACAACGTGTGAGACTTTTTGTATGGCATCAGTTATGTTGTCTGGTAAATTGCTCCATATAGTAACCCAGACTCCGTTATGGGGACAAGTAATGGCCTTCACACTGCCGGCCCCGGAATCGAAGTAAAAGTCGAACTGCGTCGGCCATACCTGATAGTTGAACTCGACCTAGCAAGAGAATTGTTCTGCGTTGATTAACAGTAACACAAATGTGGTGCATAAATACAAAATATATTTGAAACTACTGCACGCATGGCAAAATTAATGTTTGAAGAAGTAGCAAAATATTTAGGTATTAATGGAGCAGGTTCACATTATTTGTTTAATGTCATGTACTATTTTAACTAACAAACATATAATAACATATAATTGGAACACCATAAATATTTATAATAGCACGACAAAAACTTGAATAAACACTATTGCTTTACCAGGATTTTCACTTTGAACGAAGTGTGTAATGGTCTACCATCACACCATGCGATTGAGGAGTTTTAATTGTTCAGCGTATTAGCGCTATTTAGAACGTTACAACTATCGATAAAAGCGTTACAAACAGTTAATATTTAACCAATTTCAATCGTTTGCTATCCTTAAACTGACTGATACATTTAAAATTGTTTTCATTCTGGAGTTTTCGCTTGTTTGAATGTAATGTATGACTTCGTGTTTAACCTTTGGCGAATATCCATGATTTATGATTCTTCTTATGATTATGATTGTATGATTATATGATTCCATCTGTTACATTCTTTTGACAATGGTCATTATGTGTACAAGTCCGTTAAACAGCATATATTTTAGGTACTTCTTACCTCAACAAAATGCATCTTTTCGGCCATCCACACGCTATTGTCGTTAGGACCTTTTATACGAGTTGAAGACCATCTGCATTGAATACAATTGTTGAAAAAAGCTGTCACTTGTTAAGATAGTGATTAGAATACGAGGGTAACACAGAACAATGATAGTCTGTGAAATTACGTTTGGTCTTTGAAAAAGTACAAAATGAGGTATACTAGTTTAACTTATCAACAGTTCAAGTATATTTTAGTTAAGATGTAAGTCTAACACAAAAGGCAGTTAATTGTAATACCCTGCAGTTTCCGAGGTCGCTTTTACAACAGACGAAACCCATTGTGATTCACTTCTTGTTTCTGAAACTGAACAAACGTTTAAACTAACTAATAATTGTTATTATGGAAAAACGGCGACGTTTTGTTTCATTTTTTTAACAAAAATAATCCTTAGACTCAACTTATTATCATCCCATTCCTGTTTGTTTAACCGGAGGGAATTGAGGCTTTACCCTCCGGTCGTCGTATCTGTCCTTAAAGTTCTCTATCCGTCAGTCCGACCATCAGAGTTCTTTTGATATCTTAAAATTACTGACGAAACTTGAATGAAACTAAATTCAGGTATGGATGGCAATATCAGGAAAATGCACAAATCCTTATGTCACATGGATCAAAAGGACTGATTGAGGGTTCACACATTGAACAAAACTTAAAAGTGTAATACCTTAAACGCAAACAAAATATATTATCATGATACTTGTTTATCCCACTCAGCTTTAGGGCTGCAACGAATCCAAAAAATGTGTTCGATCCGAATCCGAATCCAAATATGGTTTCTTACAGTTTTTCGGATCCGGATTCCTCAGATAAGAGAAAATGAGAATTGTAAGTCTAAATAAAGAAATAAATGTTTTAGAAGTATAATTTGACTACAAAGCATTAAACATTTATTAACAAAAAACATAACAAAGTTCTCGTTTAAAATTGTTGCAATGTCAAAGCAAAACCTTAAGGTTTATTTACTTAATAGTTTGCTCGTTAACATACACTTTTCACTGTTCATACTGTTTGATGTTTGTTTTCACAAAAATAAACATATCACCATTGTCCGGGTCAAGGCAAGCCCTATGAGCACTGACGAGGTGAAGATTCTCTCACTGGGCACTGAGGTTCCTTTCATCACAAGATAGCATTTAAAGGGGCCTTTTCACAGATTTTGGCATTTTTTTAACTTATTCATTAAATGCTTTATATCGATAAATGTAAACATTGGATCGTAAAAGCTCCAGTAAAAAATCAAGAATAAAATTTAAAAAAAAGGAAAAGAACATTGCCCGGAACAGGTTTCGAACCAGTGACCCCTGGAGTCCTGCCAGAGTCCTGAAGTAAAAACGCTCTAGCCTACTGAGCTATTCCGCCGAGTACACGTACTTGACGTATTTTATACCTTATATAAGCAATCTTCGTAGTTTCACAATATTTAACGACAAAAACAGAACTCTCCAAATTATTCAATCGTTTCGCGTTGCAACGCTTTATAATTTTTAGGTTTTAAAATCGTCAAAAGATGCATATAATGGCTATATTAGACCATGGTTAATGTTCAGTATTACTGTTTCCTCACAATTATCATAACTAAAACGAAAATTTGCGAATCTGAAACAACTTTTTTCAATTTTGTCAATTTACCAAAGCGTGAAAAGATCCCTTTAAACTTAGTATATGACGAAAGATGCGTTCAAGACATTACATGATGCAGGAACACAATTTGACAGGTCGCGAAATTACGCACAATTTACCTGAATAACCATCTAGCCGCTCTGGATCCAGTACCGTTGTTTTTAATACAACTCAGAAAGACAATAAGGATTGAAAACTAACTTATTGCCATTAGGAATTGCATTTGTAATGTGTCAATCCTCCATGATTTCGAATTAGTTTTGCTTTCGGTGCTCATAACGGAATGTCCAATGACACTCTTATACAATAAAAGCCGAAGGATCTCGAATGATCTGCTATTTGACTGTCACTCATCAATAAATTTCGACTATTACACGTATGATTTATCTTTTAAACAGAACCAGTCTGTATAAAAAACAATACTTGTGAAAACAGCGCTAGATTACATACACTTATTAAAATACATATCCGGAACCGAAATTTTCAAGGGTGGATCAATACCCGCGAATCTGAAGTTGGATCCGATATCATCGGATATTTCGGGTACCCGTTGCAGCCCTACTCAGCTTTAAGTTTCCCATATTTATGTATGTCTATTTATTCCTATGTTCATCCATCCGTTTGTCTGTCCGTTGGCCAAAAAACTGACATAATTAGAGAAGTACAAATCATACATCTGGATATTGCAATCTCTGAGCGAATACTGATGATAATTTAACAAAACACGATGTACGTATAAAGGACAATATGTCCTTTTTCAAGAGTTATAACTTCAGGTCACTGTTACAAGAAACATATTTTTAAATATGTTATTAGCTCAACAACTGCATACAATATTATAATGAAACTTAATATGATGCAAGATTCTTCATTTCTGCAGATTTGAAAAGCCATTTAACTGTTTGACATTAATACAATTACAAGAAGTAATCGCATTTCTCCAAAAGTACACGAGGAATTATTATAGAACTTAGTATACGCATAAATAGAAAGGTGACAGTTATGTGCATGATATTGCTCATCATAGGCCACTCGTCTTGTGAATGTAAAGAAACGAATCTACTATATGAAAAATGGATAATTAGTTTTATTATGAAAAATTTAAAGTGTATATTTAAAGGGAAATTTGAATGTAATGCACATTTGTTATTTAGTTTGACGTTTGGCCTGACCGGTAGCGGACTGCTACAATGTGACAATACTGCCAAAGCCTTGTGTTATACTCTTGTATTCATAAATAAATGCAACGCACTAGCGTATATATCATTTGGAAAAATATAGAGCTCTGTATTATGCGGAATAGCTGTATAACCTTCTCCTATTATGTAGTAATCTCCGAGATTTAATGTCCAATCAGCCGAAGCTGACGCTGATAGTGAGCATGTTGACGGATCGCCATCCACGGCAAGCGCCGGATTACCTCCACCAGCTGTGTCCGTTTGAGAAGCGTTCTTTCCAAGTGCAACATTCGAAACTGCAAATACAATGAATCGTGCTCTGAAACAATCAAACGCTCTGTGAATGCAAGTAAATTTTATAATACACCGCGAAGATTTGTGATACATTAAGACTTAGCTGGTGACATTGAGCAAGCGAAATCAGACAAAAGTGTCCAATATGTCGTAAAACATGATATATAGAGACTACTTGGTTGGTGACTATTTTATATCATTATATATAACAGACGACCATGATATGCCGTAGGAAATGGCGAGTCTTGCCGAGCCTTTTCGCACGTATGTACGACTTCGAGATATGTTTACAAAAGTGTGAAAAGAAAACGCTCAACAAAAACACAAACTCTGCAATCAAACAGACTCTTAATTATCATTACCAGTGAAAACTCTTAACTAGTGAGTTTTTGATCCACTTTTTACATCGTGGAATGATAAAAATACTGACGATTGCTCTTCAAAAATTTGAGTGAAATATGATGACAGTTTTCATTGAATTTTAAGAAACGAACGCAACATTAAATAAAATTATCTTATTATTTTATAATAAAATTATTGTGTTTAATAGCAATAACAAAAAATGTTTCATGGCGTATTCTCAAGCTTTGACGTAGATGTATTGTGAAAGTTGAGGGAATATAATGGCATCTTCGTAAACAGAATTATGTAGTACAGTAATATGTGGTTCTATTGTTCAAACGCATTGAAAATGCAAGCTCAAAAATGAATGACAATTTAATTATCCAGTAAATTATTAAAGTGTGAGCATTTGAAGGTAGTACTTTAAAATAATGCATTGAAACATAAACGTTATTATTTATAATCAATTTGGATGGCGAATGTTTAAATCGTAATCATGCGGTCGACTTCGCGTATTGAATATGGTGCCCGCGTGGAGACCCACTGTGAGGGAGTTCTTAAGATCTAACCAAAACACACCAAGTATTGGTGTAAAACCAAAAACAAAACACGAACTCGAGAATGCTTAAAAAAGCCTTTGGTTTTCAATGCAATCGACCTTAAATAAATAGGTTTAAACTAAACTAAATTGAATAAACTAAAGTACGTGTTTCTTTTTTAACAAGGGCGTATCCTAATTCTTTCAGGTACTATTATGCGTATGTTAGTTGTCAAAACTGTTAACATTATCCCTATGTTACTAATCCATTTTAAACTTGTATCCATGATCGATTTTGTGTTTACATACATTTTTCTAAATATTGGGTCAGAATCCCCAATGTTATTGTACACTCGTGGCATAATTTAAAACGTGATAAACAACAAGGCCTTTTTATTTTGCTATATACATACATTATAAATCAAATTATACTAAATGGTAAGCTCAAAAGTTATATCATATTTCAAAAAAGTGCATCTTGTCTGTTTATTTTTTTCTTTTGTTTTTAACCCCACACGCACAAAACTATCAAGATTTTGGCCAGGGCTTTTTCAAACTTTAAGAGAAAAGTGGCGAGGTTCTTCAGATGGGGATTTTGAAGACGGAAAGAGATTTATAGTTTAGTTTATACGATTATTTACATGCTTATATTTTTCTTAAAAAAATATTTATCAAATACTTTGCATACAGATGCTAATTATATAACGCTCCAAATTTGTTAAATGAAAATAGATGGTAACAAAATCAAAGAAGCTTTTAATTTGTCACTTTTGTTTTCAAAATGGTGTCAATTGTGGATCCCTTTAAGTCCAAAAAATCATTGGTGGAGGCTTAAACATTATCGTAGCACGTTTTATTTCCGGACGTCTCAAACATTTAAGTGTTATTATCAGTTCTTTAAATTAGGCAATTTATAGCATGTAACTATATTAGTTACATATGTATATTATTTATGAAATGGTCCATTTATAAAAAATGAGCAATGGCTTTTACTGGAAAATACTTTTGTTTGGGGAATAAAATGAATAGTAATTAACTGCTCTCATACGTTTAGAAGATTTGCCGTTTGCCAGTTAATACATAGACAAATGCATGCATGAAGAATACACTGTATTAAAACAAATCATATTTGTTGCAATTTGCCATTAATACAGGGCATATAAGATTATTTAACTTTAAAAATACATATTAATAATGTCTAAGTATATTTTGTTAAATTATGTTAATTTATAAAATCGTCATTGCCTTTTAATTCGTGCCAGCAAACAATGCATAACATTTACTTACTTGTATTTGCAGAAACAAACTCTACATCCCCATGTGTTACAAACAAAATGCTTATTAGCATAAAGCATGTTCCTACACGCTGCACGTCCATTATGATCGTTTGGTCACTAGTCCGTTATCTACTCCTCTTGTCCCGCTGATGTTCCCGAACGAACTACATTAAGAGAATGGCGATCTTTATACACATTTTCTGCTAAAAGGCAAATACCCTTTATTCATGTTAATAATGATTGATTATTATAGGTGTTTTGTTTGGAAACTCCGGTACGTTTCATGTCAATGCATAACATTAATTATTTAAAGAGAAAACACAAAGAGCCTTTAACACCTCTATTTTATATGATACCTCGTTTTATATTATTGTAAAGGCTGGAACTATATTGATGATAACAATACCTTCGACACATGTTCACCCGAGACCGTCGGGAATATTTAATGTGACATGTGCATGTCCCCCGTGACCGACGGGACGTGATATAAGAGAATAATGCAAAACAGGTCTGCTAGCAACGAGAGAGGACCATCCGCAAAATGGGTCAATAAACACATGCCAGCCTTGGCAAAGGCCTGATAAAACACACCTTTTCATTATGATTTTTGGAGTCTATCACTCACACCGATCAAACTGCAAAACATGATATCGAATCCTAAACAACTAATGCAGTTGGGGTGTCCACATTACATAGAAACATACACGTTGATGTCTGGTTGTTGGTTTAATAGCAACGACATTGGCGTATAACTCTAATGTAGTGTTCGTCGAGTTTTATTGAAGCGTTATTGTCAACGTTTCACTAACTTTATTGTTGGGTAAGTTTGATAGGATAAGGTATTTTGCCAAGCAGATTATTTCAGAAAGCGCAATGCTTTTGATTAGCTGCAATAATCGTCATGAGTAATACATGATCGCATTAAGACTTAATTAGCTTTTCTTCTTTCAAATTTCTTCACGATCTATGAAATTATATTTTGCAGACAAATAACAACATTTACGGAAACGAAAATAGTATTTTTATACGTGATTTCTGTATCAGTAAGGAATTTGTTACTTATTATTTCGCTATGAGCTAACATTATTATGGAACTGCGGTTGTTAATGAGTCGCAAAAACAACTGGCATTTGACAGATCCCAACATTTAACATTTAGCACAAAGCAAAAGTAAATCAGCAACATGAATGGTACATTCGCATGTCATATACTCTTACGACTGTGCTTATTATTGGTACAGTAATAGACGGATGACATGTTTACGTGAAAGAACTTAAGAGAACTTTGCACAGTTGTATTGTCCCTTCTTTATATATAAAATTCAAACGTTTCCGTTTGTCCCACGTATTATTGTAAATTGTTGTTATAAATATATACGACCCATACACTTTGTTATACTTTGTTTTGTGTACTGCCTGCATAAGGAACGCATATAGTCAATATAGACTATACATTTTTTTCCAAAGGCGGACATTGCTTCCAACATGATGATTATCATAATTATGATACGTATGATTATCATTGGTAAATGTCAACGTGGTCTATGGTTCACAATGCCAGGTTGTTTTTCCAAACAATCGTGACGAACTACTTAAATGAGATCTTCAAGCTACGTGAAATACAGCGTCTGGACATTACCATACAATGCAAATGACGTTGATTGCTTCTAAAGCCTAAGGCTTATTAAGACACTCAAGACACTCAAGTCTGTTCCTGGGTAGAACAGTACCTATGTTCGGATAGACAAAAACTCTCACAGAGTGGGGATCGAACCAATAACCTACTGATTACTAGAAGGTCACCATATTGTCCACTACAAAGCCATGACTTTCGATAGTTACATGTATTTATATTTTAATATTTCAGAGACAGGCAGCCAAGGCATGCATGATGTTAAAGGCCCATGAACATCCCTCCAACGACAACGACAAGCGGCAGCAAAACAAACGCAACGAGGCACTGTCATTGCTTGGCCATATTTCTTAATATTGTTACAGCAGCGACAGCGGTCTAAAACATACATACATTAGTTTGAATGGATTCACGGAATGGTGTTATTGTTTGAGTGTGTTGTACTATATATTTCTTTGAAACCATGCATAATACATTGACTCGATAGAATGGCCGACAGCCTACTCCGACTAACACGTATGGTAATGTTCTAATTACATCATTCGGCGATCGTATTGCATTGTGCTACATTGGCCTATCCGTCTGTCGAGGATTTATATTACTTTGAACATAAATCGGATATGATCGCCGTGTATCGTAAATGATTTATTTACAGCGCGTAACGCATGGTAAATGCTTGTGTTACCTATAAAATATTAAAATTTTGTGGAAAGTTTTACAATGCCCAAACAATTTCCCAATACGACACTACATTTACCCCAGTTCTATTCAATTTACTAGCGTAATTATGCGTATGATATATTTTTCGGAAGGTCATGGTGACAAAGAATTTATTTGATAGAAAACTGTAGAAAACAACACATATAATGGCCTTGTTGGGAAAGAAAGAAGACAACTGCCTACTCAAATAGATACATTTGTTTGTGGTTTTCATGAGCTCAACGGCTATCATACAGATTCAGAGAGCAAATGTATTGTTATGCCAAATATAACTTATTCACATACACGTGCCTGTTTATAGAGATATAAACGAGTCATATTAGAAGTCTTTCCTCACAAATGAACAGCATTGGAATACAGTCACTTGTTGCTGATTATATATGAACACAAACAAGTAATATTTACGTTGTTAGTTACTATGATAATAACTGTAATTTCATCCATCGCGCGAGCGACTGCTACATCGTATCGATGTGGGCGTGTATACGGTTGTAACGGGAAATGTCTTAAAACGTTATGTCTTAAAACAAAATGTTGTTTGTTTTTCGAAAATATACAACAGGACACAGATGTTTGGAAATAGACATTTGCGGACACTTGACCACAGTTCCATGTGCCGAATTTTAATTTACATTTTAAGTGCAACGGTCAAATTGAAGCATACATTAGCATACAACGATTGGTATTTCCTGTGTTCCATCTTTTTTATATACAACGGTTGGTTTTTCCTGTTTGCAATGTTGTTAATATACAACGATTTGTATTTCCTGTTTTGAATGTTTTGATATGAAGTTCAAAACCAAGAGCTGTATGTTTAATTAACAGCTATATATATGCTATATATGCTTCTATAACGTTTGTAATAGCCATTTAACTGATATAAAATTAAATTTTATAAAGAACGAGTTTTATTATGTACACAAAAAAAGCAGAAAATATTTAGATTAAAACGGAAATTAACAACTTCCTCAAAAATATTGGTTGTCATTTTACTTGGTTAATAGCTATTACATGTGTATTAACCTAATGTTTATAATTGCAATTATTATTTAAACATTTGGTTCAGAGTGTTCGTTCAAGTGGTGCGTATCTTTGTTTCTAATCGTTTAAATTTATTTAACGCACCTTTGTAACGACTATATTCATTTATGCATGCGTACGCTATGTTTCCCGAGCTATTAATATTATCCCGTTATGTTTGTGTTGGTTTTATTGCCATGGACGTCATGCATATTTTATTTCGTTTCATAAACCTTCTAGTGTTTACCTTTTCATTTTCCAATTTAGCACCGTTAACAAGTCAATCCTATATAGGCAACAAAGGTTTGTGTTTGCTGAGCACATTGTTACAGATTGTATTGAACAAATACATGTAATTATATACTGTCTGTAAATGTCATACAATTAGATAATAACACCACGGTATTGTTGATTTGTATTCATTACCCGGAACAATGACGTTGCATTACATATATTATACAACAAGATGCTTGACGTCTGTTATCCAAATCATTTTCGCTTTTTTCTTGCCCCCGACCCCCCACCGGGTTCATCGAAGAGGACTATATGTTACCCGCGGTTCGTTAGTCTGTGCGTCGGAAAAAATATATGGATCTTGCGGTTATTCAAAAGTACTTATGTAAGGTTAATAAAACTCTGTACATGGATAAAGTGTAATATGGTGAATATGCACGTAGTTTCAACTATTTTGTCAGATAAAATAAAGGTTGCTATGGCCACATAAAATAATAAATAACTCTTTATACAGGCAATAGGTTTAAACGAAACTACATACATATTTCAAGAGTTTTTATTCAGTTCAAAATTGTGGCTGCTATTATTACAGAAATAATTGAAAACTAAATATTTATCCTCTGATGACTAAACGTAGTGCTAATCGATGAAGACTGTATAAATCCCCTTATTATTCCGACAACATTGACCCAGTAGGGGACTGCTATTTTGTCTGTGGCAATGATCTTGATTTTGCCCTTTGTTTAAAATTGTTGTTTCATTTTCCTTTATGGTGTAAATCAAATAGTAATAAAAAATACATGTTATGTTTATAGCGCACAATACCAGGACCTTTTGGTTACTTTTGTATTTTTCCCTTTACAATGCAAACGCGCATGATAACTGTTCGCTCACGATGACAATGCACCCGTGGTGGTCGATACACTGTCTGAGGAGCTTCTTGTTCCATGAACATTGGGAGCAGTTAAATGAAAATCACGAATTACCACTTTGTTCGGGATAGTGTCATTTTATATCGTTAATACATGTATGATATATTAGACATGTTTAGTTATTTGTTTTCTTAATAATTTGAATAGTATTTCAATCTGTAACAAATAAAAGTCAATGTATGCTCGGCTTCAGATTCATTATACAGCTCAAATAAAGCACACTTGTTTAACAAATCATGTAGACGTATCTGGCTACAAAGGTATACGAATAATTTAAAGTGAATTCTATTATAGCGTTACGCGCATTTCTAATAAAATCATGAATAAAACATTGGCATAACAGGAAACCGCACAGCGCTTTCTGAGAAATCTAGTGTTTGTTATCTGATAAATATTGTGTTTATGTACCAAATGATTGGAGTTAAAACTTCAGTTCGATAGACAACATTTTTGCTTGTTTGTTTCTCATAATGCGTCTGATTGAACCCGTTGACTGACACTGTCACAGTATTCGGCACAGTCAGCAATCACACTACATTTCAAACAAAATGTGCGCTTATGTAGATCATTTTGGGATAGTCACTTAAATATCGTTGATATATCATACTGAGAAATAGATCATGCCCTATTAATATAGAAACCTACGTAAATTCATTACCAAAATAACACGCGGTTTACGTTTAAGGTCCTAATGGTATTCGCTTTTTAATTAAGAGTTGTAATTTCTTACAATAATATATATATCAGTGGGGTGAAATAATTAAACAAACTATAAAATCATTATTATTCGTGGTATATTCATTTCTGGTGATCTCGTCGGTTGACCGAAATTGTTAAAAAAACAACACTAAAATCAGACTTTACTTGTCCAACACAAAATTGTTGTGTTGGAAACAAACACGAAAATTCATGACAAAGAATAAACATGATTTTACAGTACGAACACTTTGCATGGTGTGAACTGAGAGGTATTTCATATAAGTATTCTGTACAACGAAACGTATCTTAATACTGTTTGCATCTACTATCTTTTGTTGTTCATTGATACCCCGAACACGTATTTGATTACGTCGTTGCATCTCGAGCGTGATTACTTTTAGACGCATTTATAATCGATGGAGTTTTGACAACGGCATATGTTTGGGCCTTGCGGTTAGCCTCTCGTTTGCAACTAATCAAATATGCCATGTGCTTTTCCATTGTGTTTACCTCAAACGTTCTGTAAAAATATGTGAGCAATGTCTACTGTTTATGCTTTCGAGTGTGAACGATCGCTTTCAACTGATAAATGCATTGAAATGGCCGTTCCAAGGCTGTTACCAGAGCTTAAGAACAAAATTAATTTTTAATGTGATATTGTTTGTTTTTCCTTCTATTGGCATGTGGCTTAAATAAAAGGCAGGCAAACACGAATTTCTTTCCTGATAATATTTTTCGAGTTTCTTTTTTGCTTTATTATTGTATGACCGTATGCAAACACGAACTTAAAAATAGCATACTATACAATACTGACGATTGTTCAGTCAGAAAAGCTTAATATTCAAATGCCAAATTTAATGCCTCTATATATTCAAACGCTGAAAGTATGTTATTGGTCGTAAGTTCCTTCAAGATAAAACTCCTCCCGAGCTATCATTAAGGAACATGACCGACTCCAAAACGCCACCTCGACCTCCTGATATCCTAATTCCAAGGCTGTGTAGCTCTATGATGCTCATGGTGACATTTCCAAACTGAAAGCCTTTTAGTTGCATGTTTATTAATAAAGTTATTGTTTATTTAATGAATCATTGCATAATTGTTGTTTAGATGTGTTAATGTTCCGTTAATTAGCCGTGTTCCGTGAATCAAACTAATGTTATGATAATAACTTATCTGCTTTGCATTCATGAATGGAAATGGCGCGGACCTGGTAACTTCATTGCGTAAGTTTTTACAGATAGAGGTCAGGCATTGCTAATGTTTCATTTCATTTTTGTTCCAAGAAGTATTTAATGACAAAACAACAGCAACAAATATTATCAATATTATACGTATCTATTTTCCGCTTAACACATAAAACACATTAATAACATTGACTTACACGTCTACAAATATTGTTTTATTGAAATATTTTTAATTCCAACACCTTTACACCTATTTAAAAAAGAAAACAAAAAAGAAATAATAACATGTATATTTCCAAATCCGTATAAAATATAACATCTAGGCTGATGCAAAAAGTCGAAAAGCATACTTTCCTACATGCACATTACCGTTACTGTAAAATCAGTATTATTCGTGGGACTTTAATACATTTTTTTTATTTCTTGGATTGACCGATCCACGAATTAAACACAAACATATCGGAAAGTGATCAACACAAATTTCTTAATGTGTTTACAAAATCAGATATCACGAATAAGCATGTCCACAAAAAGGGCATTAATTAAAAAAACGCTACATTTCATGCCGACGAATATATAAAGAATAATAGGTTGGTGACTTGGATGGAGAATGGTAATCTGGCAAGACGGAGGAATTCGGCGAACCCGATAAGATCCTCCGACGAGCCAGATAACCATTCTTCATCCACGTTACCAACCTAATATTATATTTATCATGTAACTTTTTTTTTATTTTATGCTTTTTTCACCGTTTACTTTCACTGTAAAAGAGTTTAACTGGAGAGTTTCGCTGAAATAATGATGTCGTTTCTTCAAAAATGACGTCATTTCACAGTAAAACAGAGCGGATGACGGATATTCGAGGTCACGTGGTCAACTAGCCTAATATATTTTGGGTTATTAGGTTACCTGGTAATCAGGCTGATTTAATGGCATGTGACAAGATAAAAATGATTTTACAGTAATATTTCTTTTGTTAATGGCCAGTTTAAAAAAGTGTATACGTGGATCACGCGCACTCCATACATATTTTTTAAAACAATCTCTACAAAACAAAGCCCTTTGAATAAAGTAAATCTTAATTTTGCATTGAACGGTTTCGACTTACTGCATACGACAGTCTGAGTAAGACGACAGGTTTAGGTTTGCGATATGAGCAAACGAGAACGATGATGTCACTTAATGCAAGTAAAAAAAAGTATGGTTATATGTTATGCAATAGAGATATAACAAACTGTCATTAATCAACATATCATATAAGTTTTACTCCACATTAACAGCACAAACTATTTAGCCGAACTATAACCTTACGAACAAAAGCTATGACTCTGACAGCATTTAATAACGCCGCGCATAACTATGAACAATTACGCGAATAACAACATTTACAAAAAAATGCATACACCAACAGTACAAAGATCAACACATATCAAGCAAAATGAACTACGATAACATAATCTGCAACAAGACTATAACAACACTATGGGCTACAATACACAAGAAAAACAACATAAGCAACAAGAAAAACAACAACACCTTCTTTTTATTACTATTCTGCTTCTTAAACTACTACCACGTCAACCAACACCACCACCAAAACCACCACTAACTCCACCATCACCTCCACCATCACCTCCACTATCACCACACCGTCACCACCTCCATCACTAACACCGTCACAACCGCCATCACCACCACCATAACAACAACCATCACCTCACCAACATCATATCCACTATAATTACCACCGTCACCACCTCCATCACTACCACAACCAAAATCACCAATATCCTCACCGCCAAATTCTCTTCACTACAAACATTACCATAATCACAATCATCACCACCACTATCGATAGCACCATAACCCCCCATCACTACCACCGTCACCATCCTAACCCCATCACTACCACCGTCACCATCATCAACCCCACCATCACTACCACTGTCATCACAATCACCACCACTATCACTACCATCATCCCTACCAGCATCACCACCACTACCACCATCATCACCACCATCACAACCAACATCACTTCCAACGTCACCATTACCGCCACAATCATCAACACCATCACCATCATATTCATCATCGGAATAACACAATTTACAACACCAAAAAGTAACAACGACAACATCCTCAAGAACTATAATATAACACAAATACAAAAAAAACAGCAACAAGAACAATTACAACACCTACCTCTAAAACTACTCTCAATTATTTCATTACCACCACCACCGCCGCCACCAACACAACCATCACCACCACAATCACAACTAACACCATTTAACAATATCTTAAGAACCGACTACATCACCAGCATCACCATCACTTCCACGATCACTACTACCAACAACAACAAAATCACTACCACCACCACCATCACCACAAACATTACTACCACCTCCAACATCACTACAACCATCATTATCAGTTCCACCATCACCATCAACATTTCGATCACTACCTCCACCACCACTTCCACCACCAAAGTATTAACACAATGAACAAAACAGAAAACAACAACATGAACTATCACCACCACCACCTGCAACAACAGCTACTAATACTACAAATAATACAAATAGAGGAAGAAAAGGAAATAGTCGAGGAAAAACAAGAAAAACACGTAGAACAATGAAAAAATAATGCAAATGTATAAATGTAGGATCTTGCATGAGTTGTCGTTGTGTATTGAATTTATTTAACAAGTCATCTAAATAAAAATAAAAACGAGGCTTGCCGAGGCTTACAAAAACATTGAATTCATCTCAAATAGTAAAATAGTTAAATACACATAGAACTGATTTATTTAGTCTATATTCTGCTATTTTCGCACAAGGAAATCGGGAGGTCACTGCGAGGGCGTTCTTAAGATCTACCCAAAATAGGCCAAGTACTGGTGTAAAAATACGGATTCAAAATTGTTCAAATAAGCCTTTGGTTTTCGATGCAATCGAGCTTAAATAAATAGGTTTAGACTAAATTGTATAAACTAAATTACGTGTTTCGTTGTTAACAAGGACGTATCCTATTTCTTTCATGTACTATTTGGCGTATATTAGTTGACAAAACTGTTGAAATCATCTCTATTTTATAAACCCATTTCAAACTTATAGCCAAGATCGACTATATGTTTACTTTGTAACGACATTCCTCGTTATAGTTCACATAGACGTGACCTACGAATGATTAAATATAGCAGATTAGCATGATAATCTCACATGTGGGCGGGGCAAAACTTATGTGACCGGTTAGAGGCAAAAGTTTTGGAAAGGGGTGGAGTTAACAAGTGTCATCGGTCAATGGTATAATAATTTTTTATTTTTTTTTTAAGTATTGGGTCAGTATCCATAAGGTTATTGGGCACTCGTGGCATAATTCAAAAGGTAATAACTAAATGTCCTGCTTATTTGCTATTTACCTATAACTATATATTCCGATACTCTTATTTATACATTGTTTATCAAATTATAATTAATGGTAAGCTCACAAATTATATCACATTTCAAAAACTTTGTCACGTTTCCTGTCAATGCATTGCATTATTATTTAAAAAGACAGACATAACCTTTTAAACTTTGATTGTATTTAATACTATGTGTGTCGTGCAACTATATTAATTATAAAAGATCTGCGACACATGTTGCCCCGATACCTTCGGGAAGTTTTAATGTGAAATATGTTGTCTCCCGTGACCGACGGGACGTGTAATAAGAGAATAATGCACAAAAAGGTCCGCTGCCAACGGGAGAGGACCATCCGCAAAATGGGGCGTTAAACACATTCCAGCCTTGGCAAAGCACACCTCTTAATTATGATTTTTGGAATCTTTCACTTCCATCGATCCAAATTAAAGCATGATATTAAATTCTATACAAATAACGCAAGTTGGTAATCCAAATTTCAAAGCAGCATACATAGTTGTGTCAGGATGTTTGCTTAATAGCAACGACATTGACTTTAAACTTTATTGTAGTGTGTGTCGAGTTTTATTGAAGCGTTGTTCTCTTTCACTTACTTTATTGATGGGTAAGATTGAAAGTATAAGCTAGTTTGCCAAGCAGATTATTTCAGATAGCGAAATGCGGGGTGATATTTATCTTTTATTGATTAGCTGCAATAATCGTCATGAGTAATGTATGATCGTATTAAGACTTAAAGATCTTCATCTTTCAAACGTATTCACTGTCTAGAAAATGATATTTCGCGGAAAAATAAACAGCAATCAGAGAAACGAAGCTAATATCAGTAAGAAATTGGTTACAGACGAATATTATTTCGCTATGAGCATTGAGTTAACATGTGAAAATAAGCAAACGATTGTGGAACTTCGGTTGTTAATGGGTCATAGAAAACAACTGCCATTTGACAGATACCACCATTCATGTACTCGTACGACTGTGCTTATTTCGGCGGGTACAGTTATACGTGAATGACATGTTTATGAAGCAGAATTTAAGAGAACTGTGCACACTTGTATTGTCAACACTTTATATATACAAATATGTATTTCCGTGCGTCCCACGTGTTTATGTCAAATGTTGTTATAATTAGATACGCCACATATTGCATTATGCTTTGTTATGTTTACTGACTGCATATTGAACGCGTGTTTATGTTTAATTACTGACAAGACATTTCCATCACTTTACTAGATACCTAAATTACATAAAACGCAATATAAAAGTCGTTTTATCGCTAATTCAGTGTCTTGTACCACCAAGCAATTATCAGTGTACCTAACATCCGCATTGAGTGCTTTACGTTATTATATAGCTTAATATTGAAAAAAAGGTTTTTGAAAATAGTAATATAAACCTATTTTGGTCAATAAAAAACTCCGTAGATGTTATTGGTAAAATTGAAAAGAAAAAAGAAAAGGTATAACAAGTAAGCACATATGATTTTTCTATAGACACTATCTACAACGCTTCTTCACACTTTATAAAATCCGAACTTGTTTCTTTGACTGAAAAAACATTGCAAGACAGAAGTGTATTATCTTGCTTTAAACAATAAAACAGCCTTTTTACTAATCAGATATTAGATAAATACAAAATTTGGACTTGTCTTGACTTTTGTGCAGCGCTTTATTTTCTTCTAGATAACTTGTTTGTTGAATTTAATGGTAAAATATTAAAACAAATTATCGGGGTTCGTATTAGTACTAATTGTGCCCCCGTTATAGCTGATCTTTTTTATTATTATTATATGTTACAATTATCGAAAACTAAACAACTAGATTCATTCAACGTTTTAACTTAACTAGTAGGTACATTGATGACGTACTTTTAGATAACTCATATTTTGAACAATATATTCACAAAATCTACCCGAACGAACTAGTCTTAAATAGATTCAATCCAATACAGATGCTGCGTATTTAGACTTACATCTTACTATTAATAATAAACTGATAAAGACAAGTTTATAGGACAAACGGGACGACTTTAACTTTGAAATTGTGAATTTTTTTCCGTTCCGAGATGGTAAGATCCCTAAAGGTCAATCCTATGCATTTACATTTCGCAGTTGGTACGTTACGCCAGAGCATGTTGATAATTTAAAGATTTTTATGATCGTAATCGTATATTAACGAAGAAATTGCTAAAACAAGGTTTTTTATATCATAACCTACGACGTAAATTCGAAAAAGTTCACTCAAAGTATGGTGATTTAATTTCAAAGTATAATTATTCTTTAAAATGGCATTTAACTAATGGAACTTCTCATCCATCATTTTATGGAGATGTTTTGAAGCATGTTCGCAAATTAAAATATCTTAAAGAAGATGTTTATATTAATTTTTTCAATTTAATTAACTCCTTTTTGATCGAAAGGATATGATGTTTACGTACTTAAAAACACATGCTTGTTGGTTTTCAATTCATTATATCTTTCCTCTCTTAAAATTTGGAATTATTAATGGAATGACGATTTAATATGTTTGATTCTAAAATATTAAATAAACGTAGCTGGTTTTATTGGTGATTCTATTTTAAACTACTGCCCCTTTAATATTTTATTTTTTATTTTAGAGTACTACCCCTTTAATTATATTTGATCTTTTTGACGCCTACGTGTCATCGCTTTTAAATAACGTCATTCGACACACTTTCACTGTTTTGGGCTACATGCATAGGTCATCGGGTTTATATCGTTAAACTTTATTAATATTTTCTCTCTGACGGGCGTTTCTTGTTTTATTTATTATTTTAGCAGTCACATAAACAACCAAGCTATGTAATATGGATCTTTTACACCCATGTTTGCTGTTTCTTCCTGTATTTGCACGACGATGGTCTGACATATTAACTATATGATGCTATATTTTGTAATGTTTTTCTTAAAAGAAGGGATATAGTTGACATTTGTTCGTAATTTCATGTCATCGTTCCTAAAAAAGTTGTAAACCTGTTGCTCTGGTCTACTTCCTTCCATTGAGTAATTAAATGGTAATTAAATTGAATGCATTTTGATTCCCTTTTATTATTGTTTAATTTGAGTTGCAATGCAATGATGTAAAATTTTATTTACACTTTGTATCATGAATATTGCTGGGCCAAGTGTGAGGTTTAGCGCTCTAAAATCGGTTTAAGCCCCCAATGCGTTGCATTGACCGTTCCAAGGCGGTGACCCCATCTTTATTCTTCTATGTGTGTATGCTATTTCGTATTGTGCTCTTCGTACTGTTTTTGCAATTGGTCACTTTCCTTAAACTATAAATGGCGCGGCAGAGGCCGAGGCGTATCCCAACGCGGCATGTTTGACCCAGGGGGCGCTCCAGGGTTGGTAATGGGGCCATGCATAGTTGAGATTTACCGTATTGTCATAAGAGATGTTCAGTATCAATTTGAAGTAAATCGGTGTAGAAATGAAGAAGTTAATGTAAAATAACATTTAAAAAATGAGTGAAAATCTCTGACCCGGCCCCACCCCAACCCCCATAACTTTTAACCAAGGGGCCAGATCAAAATTCTAAATAGTGAATGGTCGCACATATGCTCATAGCTACCATGTGTGTAAGTTTCAAGGTTGCAGTGCTAATAGTGTAGGAGGAGAAAGTAGCCATGACGGACGGACGGACAGACGGACAGACGGCGGAGATAACCAAAAAATCCCCATAATAAAGGACCAACTAATTGTGTATAATGATACTAAAATACTGCTCCAGCAGCTGGAGTTTAACTTCTTTATATTAAAACAAAGTTTTTATAACAATTCAATGTGGCATCGCTTCTATCACTGTTAGTACGTTTATATTTTGAAAGGGTGTACATATGTAAATTTTTACAAAATAAATGGCAACTTCTGTAGTAACACGTTTAAAAAAATTCGCTGAAACATATAACATAATTGTGTATCTTATTTAAATAATTTAACAAGTATATTCATTTTATTGACCACGGTACACATGGTTAATACTTGAAAATTTGTGAGTGGTGCATGAGGGTGGGTGATGTAGGTGAAGCATAATCGAAGGGTATGTGGGTGGCGTATGAGGGTCTTTTGGTGGGACATGAGGGTGGAGTATGTGAGTGAACCATGAGGGAAGGTTATAAGAATGGAGTAGGGCATGTGGGTGGTGCATTATGGTGGGTGATGTGGGTGAAGCATAATGGAAGGGTATGTGGGTGGCGTATGAGGGTCTTTGAGTGGAACATGAGGGTGAAGTATGTGGATGAACCTTTGGGGGAAGGTTATAAGGGTTGAGTATGTGGCTAGGGTATGTGGGTGGAGTATGTGGCTTGTGGACGTGACTAGGGTATGTGGATGGTTCATGAGGGTAGGGTTTGTGGGTGGTGTATATGGCTAGGGTATATAGGTTGAGCATGTGGGTGGATTATGTGGGTGAAGCATGAGGGAATGGAAGTGGGTGGAGTATGAGGGTATGTGGATGGAGTATGTGGTTAAGGTATGTGGGTGGAGCATGAGAGTGAGTGATGCGGTGAAGCATGAGTGAAGGGTATGTGGTATGTGGGTGGAGTAAAGGGTAATTGAGTGGTGCATAAGGTTAGGGTATGTAGGTGGCTCATTAGGGACGGTTATAAGGGAGGAGCATCAGGGTAGAATATGTGGGTTGAGTATGAGGGTATGTGGGTGGGCCATGAGAATAGGTATGTGGTTGGTGTATTTGGGTGAGGTATGTTATGGAGCACGAGAGTTGGTTTTGTGGGTGAAGCATTACGGAAGGGTATGTGGATGGGATATGGCTTGGGTGTGTGGTTGGAGCATGAGGGTATGGTATGTGGGTAGATATGAGCGTAGGGTATGTGGTAGCAGCATAAGGGTAAATTATGTTGATGGAATAGGAGGGTAGGGTATGTGGGTGCAGAATGAGGGTACAGTAAGTGGGTGCAGAAAGAGAGTATGGTATGTGGGTGGAGCATGAAGGTAGATTATGTAGGTTGGTAGGTTGAGGGTGTTGGGAAGTTATATCGGTGGAGTATATAGCTAAGTTGTGTGGCTGGAGAATGATGTTATGTATGTGGGTGGAGTATGTGTGTAAGGTATGTGGATGGCTCATAAGGGTATGGTATGTGGGTGAAGCATGAGTCTAAGGTGTGTGGGTATATCATGAGGGTAGGTATGTGGGTGGGGTATGAGGGTAGGGTATGTGGGCTCAGCAAGTGAGTAGGGTATGTTGGTGGAGCATGAGGGTAGGGTATGTGGTTGGCGCATGAAGATGGGTTAATATCGTTGATCGTGAGGGTAGAATTTGTGGGTGGATCATGAGGACGAGTTATATGGATGAAGCATTGGGGTAGGATTTATGAGTGGATAATTAGTGTAGGAATGTGTGCGGAGTATGGGGCTAGGGTATTTGGGTGGAGCATGAGGAAGGGTAAGTGGGTTGAGCTTGAGGGTACTGTATATGGGTGGATCATGAGAGTAGGGTATATCGTTTTAGTATGTGGCTAAAATTTGTGGATTAAGCATGTAGCTACGGTATGTGGATTAATCATGCAGGTAGATCATTAGGGTAGGGCATGAGGGTTGAGAATAAGGGTAGGGTGTGTGGATGAATCATGCGGGTAGATCATTAGGGTAGGGTATGTTGGTGGAGAATGAGGGTAGGGTGTGTGGATAAATCATGCGGATAGATCATTAGTGTAGAGTTTGTGGTTGGAGCATGAGGGTATGGTATATCTGTGCCGTATGTATTAAGGTTATATGTGTGGAGCATATGGCTGGCGTATGAGGATGGCTAATGAAGGTAAGAAATGTAGATGGAATATGAGGTTAATGTTTGTGGGTGGAGCATGAGGGTATGGTATGTGGGTGAAGCATGCGGCTACGTTATTTGGGTTGATAATGAGGGTATGGTAGATCTGTGGAGTATGTGGCTAGGGTATGTTGCTGGAGCTTGATGGTAAAGGATGAGGTTGAATCATGAGACTACCGTATGTGGGTGCATTATGATGGTAGGTTTGTGGGTGGTGTATAAGGCTTGGGTACGTGGATGGAGCATGAAGGTAATGTATGTAGGTGGAGCATGAAGGTAGTGTATGTTGGTGGAGCATGAGTTTTGGTAATGTGTGTGGAGTATGAGGGTAGGGCATGTGAATTGAGCATGAGGGTAGGGTATGTGGGTGGTGCATTAGGGTAGGGTATGTCTGTGGAGCATGACGGTAGGATATGTGGGTGGAAATAAGGGTATGGTATGTGGCTGAGGCATGATGGTAGGGTATGTGGATAGTGCATGAGACTAGATATGGGTGGAGCATGAGGCTATGGTATGTGGATGGCTCCTAAAGGTATGGTATGTTGGTTGAGCATGAGGTTAGGGTATATGGGTGGAGAATGAGGGATGGGTATGTTGGTGGATCATAAGAGTATGGTATGTGGGTTGTGCATGAATAAAGGTAATGTGGCTGGAGTATGTAGCTAGGCTATGTTGGTGGATCATGATGGTATGGTATGTGGGTGGAGTATGAGAGTAGGGTATGTTGATTGCGTATGAGGGATGGTTAAGTGGATTGAGCAAGAGTGTATTGTGCGAGGATTGATCATAAGGGTTAGTTATAAAGGTTGAGCATATGGGTTTTGGGTATGTGGTTGGAACGAAGTATGTGGGTGGTTCATGTAAGTGTGTAATGTGGGGTGGACGATCGTGATAGTGTAAGTTGATCCAGTATAAGGATGGGTATGTATATGGATCATAAGGGTGGGTTATATTTGTGGTGCATGCGGGTGGATTATATGGGTGAAGCATGAGGGTGGGTTATATGGGTGGAGAATGATTGTAAGGTATATATATGAAGCTTGATGGAGGGCTTTGTGGTTGAAGGATGAAGGTAAGGCATGTTGTGAAGCATGAGAGTGAGGTATATGAGTGAAGCATGAGGGCAGGTTATGTTCGTAGAGCATGCATCTGAGTTATAAGGGTTAGCACATAGGTATGTGTCACCTTATATTACCTAAAAATCATACATTTAACCGTTAAATCCTTGTGACATATACGCAGTTAACAGCATGGCATAAGAGACTGACATGATAAGAATGTTCAGTATTATCACTTTTCATACATTTTGTTACATAATTACATCTTAAACTTGCACTGTTTACCCTTGATGTTGTGATCCCATGCGCACTTGTATATTTTACAGGTATTTAACGCTACAATTGACTGAAAATACCAGTACGACATAATCGAGCACGTATGCGCCAAAACACCAAACAATTGACACATGTTCGCTACTGCATATTTCCACGTTAAGTCGCATACATATCTAGCACTTTATATGTGTCAGAAGGTATACCAGACATGTATATGCAATTTTATCTTTATGACAATTTATTTCACATATTGTATAAACCGTGCTGTTATATATTTTATTGAAAGCTCTTATTATACCAATCATAGTGTGTAGCAATTGTTTTGTCTGAATAGGAATTTACATATAAACCTTTACAAAATGTATTGAATTAATAAAATGAATCAATAATAATCAACGAAACTGCAATTTATTGCTATACGCATGTGCATATAATACAAAATGGCTACTTCAGGTAGAAAAAAATGTTTTAGGAAAACATTAACAATATTATTTATTTTCGATGTGCTATCCTCATGTTTAGGAAGAACATTTACATTGACAATATGGCATGGCACTCGACATGAAAATATAAATATTCCCTCTTGCCAAATGCGCAATAGGTTGTTTGGACTCTGGTTACTGCTGACACAGCTATTTGAAAGCGCGTTTTTCCTGAGGACAACAGCCGATGACGTTTTCATTATTTATTACTTTTCAAATGTATTACTTTTCAAATTTAACAAAACAACTCAGTGATGACATATACTACTTAATATATTTGTGTTGAAAAAAAAACTTACTGTCATTAAGCTGTTTTTGTAGATGCAATTAATTTAAAATTGTCAAGTTCAAATTTCGAAGTGCCATCAGTGTTCTATGCCAATGTAAAATTTATGTTTTTTGGCATAATGAACGGTCCATGCAGAAATTTACATCATAAAGGCAACTTATAAATTTTTAATGGGACAGTTATTGAAACTCATCATTTCAAAGTTGTAAATCGACATTTAGCAATTTATATTAAATAAATATTCAACATTGAAACACAAACGGTCGATAAAATCAACAATACAGTAATCGGTTGATATAACGGCGCTTGAAATTGAATGTTTGCGTTGTAGGATATATTTGTGTACCTAATATTTGCAGGAGTATATCTTAAAAACGAGAAGAGGTATCAACATGAAACTTAATGGATAGGTAGATCTCATTAGTAAGATATTTATTGCAAAAACACTAAAACTATTGCTTTCATATTTTTAGAATTGTTGCCCTTTTATTAGTTTGGAAATAAAAAAATTGTCCGGATGATATGTTGACAATTTCAAAGAGATATCGCCTTGAAACTAAGATCTCGTTATGTTGATGTTTAGGTTATGAAACTATAAAACTAGCGACAAAATTTTCAAATTTATTTCCCTTGTTCTCAACTTAAACCTCTGGCGGAGTAAAACCATTAGAGGTATCGGTAACCTTTTTATACTTAAAAGGTAGGTAGATCTCATTTAATAGGTAGGCAATTCACACGAGTCAAAACACTTGCTGCCATATTTTTTAGATTGACTGCCCGGTTAATAAATTACATTACAATTGTTTTGGTCATTTTGTGGGGGTTTAATGGAATTGGACAAAAATTGTTAATTTATGGGCATCGGGGCGGCTTTATTGGGGCTTTGATCGGTCGTTTTGGGGGTTGTCGCCCGTCCATGAGTATAAAACGGTAATTTTTTGTATCACCGTAAAAACGTATATTTAACCGTTAAATCCTCTTGACATCTATGCAGTGAACATCATGGCATAAGAGGCTAACAATATATAATCATGACAAGAATTATCAGTATTTTCACATTGTGTACATTTATTTATATATTCATCTGCGACTTGCACTTTTACACCGAATGTTGTGATCACAGTTCGCATGCACACTTGCATATTTTCAGGTCTTGCATATTATACGCTACAATGGAATGAAATTACCGATACGAAAAAATCGAGCATTTGTGCGCAAAAAACACAAAATAATTTGAAAATGTTCTCAGCTGTATATTTTCACGTTAACTCGCCTACATATATAACACTAAATATGTCAGAAGGTTTATAATACATGTATATGCATCAGTTTCTTAATAACAATTAAGTATATATTATTGTACAAACCATGCTGGTAATACTATATTATTGAAAGCTCTCATAATTCCAAACATAGTTTGGAGCATGTTTGTGTTTGAATATTTATTAAAAGAAAAACTCAATGAAATGTATTGAATGAATGAAATGATTAAATAATTAACAACAGTACTGTAATTAAATGTTCTACTTATTTGTATTATTTGAAAAATAAGGCTACTTCAGATACAGCAAGAAGAAACTTTTTATTTAAAAAAAATATCAATTTTAGTTTATTTTTGATGGGTTGTCGCGATTTTAGGTAAAACATAACATTTACAAAATGGAATTTAATTTGACATTTCAATGTAAATATTTCTCTTGTCTCATGGTTACTGCTGACACAGGCATTTCAAAAGCGTTTTTTCCTGAGGACAACAGTCGATGACGTTTTCATGATAATTAACTTTTAAAATGTAAAAAACAACTCAGAGATGACATACAAAAATTTCTTTTTCGAAAACAAAACTAATTGTCACGTAGCTTCTTTTTGTTGATACAATGAATGCATATAATGAACTGACAGTGAAGTTTGAATTTCGCCGTGTCATCAGACATTCAATGCCAGCGAAACATTTATATTTCTGTCTTTATATATGGTTCATGCCGAATTTTAAATGATAAAGGACATTTCTAAATTTTTAATGGGACAGTCAACGAAACACATTATTTCAAAATTGTAATCTGATACTTAACAATTCCTATGAAATAAATATGCAACAAAACGGTCGGTCGGTAAAATCGACGATACAAGAATCAGTCGATATTACGGAAATTGAAATTGAACGCTTGCGTCGTAGGGTAAATGTGTGTACCATTTTCTTTTCAAGGGCGTTTTATAAAACTAGAAGAGGTATTAACATAAAAATAAAGAGATATGTAGATCCCAATAGGAACATACTCAGTGCAAAATAACTATAGCTCTTGCTGAAATATGTTTAGAGGTGTTGCCCTTTGAGTTGTTTTGTAATGAAATTGTGTCCGGGAGCTTATGTTGAAAATACATCAGGTATCAGCCTGCTCTCGTTGAGTAGATGTGTAGAGTATAAAACAATAACTCTTGCTTTCAAATTTTTAAAGCTGAATCTGTTTAACATTATTCAATTTAAATTTCCAAGGAGTATAACTGTAAGAGATATCCTATAGGTAGACCTCATTTAGGAGATGTGCAGTTCACAGGCGTCATACCACTTGCTGCCCGGTCACTTGAGTGACTGCCCGGTCAATTAAATTACATTAAAATTGTATTGGTCATTTTGAGGCTTTAATTGCATTGGACACACATTGTTAATAAATGGGCGTTTGGAGCAGGGAGGGTTTTTTATTTAAGCTTTGATCGGTCGTTTTGTGGGTTGTATCCCGTCCATAGGTATACAAAGGCAATTTTTTTTTATAAATGTGTATGGCCGCGCAAAATAATTTAGGCAGACGCTTTTTGGCTAGTTCCAAAAAATATGAACGTTAAAGGATTTTATGTCGATACATTTATCAAACTAAGTATTGATAATAATAACAGACATAAACACCTTTGTCGTCATGTGTGTGCAGTTAAATAAGTCAAGTTGCTAAAATGACACAGAATCACTGCGCTTAAAAATATAATCTTATTGTTGCGTTGACCTTTAAAGAGACTTGTTCACATTTTGAAAAAATGCAATTTCGAGACATACATTTCAATAAGAAATGGGATATAATTTTTGAAAGCCAATTTTGTATTGTTTATATATGAGCCGGTGACTTTGTATAAATATATTTGTTTATGTTCAATTACTTACTTAATTACTTCAATTAAGTACACCAGTACATATTTACCCGTTTTTAATGATAATGATAAGGAAAAAAAGGGGAACGTGGTTGTCATGGTGCATTTCAAAAATGCAAAGTTAAAAATTGTAAAAGTTCTATTGAAACATTACTTATACTATGATAAATTTATGAATAATAAGCTAAAGGTACTGTTCAATCATTATTATTCGTGAGTCATTAATTTTCGTTCTCTGGTATGACAGATCCACGAATATTACACAAACACATCGGAGAATTCCTATTTTTTGTCCAAAATCAAAAGACCACGAATAATAATCATTTTACAGTGTTACTAATGTACAATGCATCATTTTGTTTATCACGGATATAACGTTTGTGTTTCAAAATGTGCATATCATTCTATTATTATGTAAAGTTCAAACATGATGTAACAGTTATTACTAAAACACAGTTGAAACATTATTCATGTATAGATGCGACTAGAGCATAAGTTGTTTTCAATGAATTGAATGCTGTTAAAGGCCGCTAAATACTGCAAGAAAGTTTACATTCGTCGGCATGAAATGTCGTGGTTTAAAAAAAAATGTACATCAGTTTATTTCTGATTTTGGAATCAAAGAGGACTTTGTGTTGGTAATTTTCTAATTGTTTATGTAGTGGTCAATCCACGACATCAACAAAAATTAATGCTCCGCGAATGAATAATGAGTAAACATTCATATGTTTGAAATGTGTCACGTTATTAGGCCAAAAAGGACACATTTTTTAGCTCTTGTAAAAATCTGTAAAAACGTTTTTAAAACTTGCAATACAGAGTAAGGTAACATGGACATATAGTGTTTATAATCGATGTTTATATGTTATGCAGAAGATTTAAAAGGATAGAGACGAGAAAGCAGTGGTATAAAAACCGATAAAGGGAGCAAAAGGAAAATGTTCAAACCAAGAGGCCCGTCCGGAGATACGCACGTTTCTGTAAGTGACGTTTATGTGAGATATATGCTGATATGACGCTGATTGTGTGTTATCTCTAGACATTGATAATAATGCTTTCAATGCATATGTGATTTGTGTTTTCAGTAGTTCTGACCAACCGGACATTTTAACTATGGAAGAACCGTTAAATAGCGAGATCCTTGCATAATGGAAGTAGTTAGACACTCAAATGGATAGTGTATAGAAAAATAGCATACTCTCGAAGAAGTACAAACGAAGGTCAGTAAAATAAAACCAAAATTGAGATATTATTGAGAGTGGTAGAGAACAGATACCGGAAGTTGGGGAAGTAACTTACACAGGTCGAGGACAATACTGAGAGCATCGACTTTGTCCTGAGTATGCAAACAGTGAGGTAAGTGAGCTCAAGAAACAGAGAAAAAGATTGCAGAAATAAATTGTATATTTGCAATCTCATAAGAGGTACAATTAAGCTGGAACGTATTCACCGGGTAATTGTGGTCGCCAAAACATTGTAAATACGAAACGTCGTTGCCCAGTTTAGAAACCAGGGAAATGATGAGGAAAAGATAGAAAGACACGGACGGCAAGGGGAACTGCGTCTTTGAATACTTTGCCCCGGAAGTGATGCGACGGCGAAAAGGATAGAGGCGAGGACGCTGGGTAAACGGGCGAACCTGGCCTACGATACGATCTACATTGACAGAACTCCAGATCGTAGGAGCACGGCGGTGGGGCAGTATTAGTCATGTCGCGGAATATTCAGGGACTAACTAATTGTAAAAAGTTGTTTGTTTGTTTTTTTTATATTTTGAGTACTCATGATACATGCTTATATGTTTTTCGTATGAATCATGGACGAATAGTTCTAACGATATTAATTTAAGTGGATAGTTGCTTTTAACCTTTTTAAAGAAATTTTGAGCATAAAATAACTTGGATATAGTGGAGGCATTGTTCTATATGTAAAGAAGAACTTAGCTTATGGCATTGAAATTGTACAAAAAAAAGTATAATGATACAATTTTCTTTTTTAAACTTGATCATACTTATTTAATTACACGGTTGATTTGTATATCTTTGCCACATAAATATGAAGGCATGAGTCCCCAGTATATAACACATTTAATCCCGATAAATTGATTAAAGGCTTATTATCCCCTTGTATATAATGGGTAATGTTACTGATGTAAATATCTATAGAGGGTTTACTCTAGTAAGTTGCTTTTTAAAAATGTTCAACGTGATGCTTAATAAGCGTCTTGATTGTTTTTCCTAATGAAACCATTATTAACGATGCTGCGAAGCATCTCGTCTAAGCTATCATACCATGGAAAAAATCTTCACAATGGCGACCTATGTAAAAGACCGAGCAAGTCCGATTGAGATAGCTCGATTTTTCTAATCAGCATACCTCGCTGATTATCATTGATAAAGGTAAAGGAAGCTTAGCTATAAATAGGACAGCTTATTCTGAAAAAAAAGATTTAATAATAGTTTGAAAACGTTAATTTTAAATGGACTGTCAACCACGACGAAGAAGAAAAGAAAAGTTGTAAAATACCTTATATTTGTACAATTATTATATAATATTGATTAAAATATCACGACTGGTATATTACATTACTTGCAAAAACTTGTTAAGTTTTCATATTTTCAGTTTATTCGGTATTAAATTTTATTGGGTATGTCTACCAGGTAACTACCAGTTAACTATTAATGACGCCAGTAGATTGATCATTTTCGTCTAGTGGTAAAGCCAGGAATGCAAATTGTGCATGCGTAATGAATAGTATATATTTTATATATAAAATGATCAATCGCTACTTGCGTAATTTATAGTGTGTATATCGTTATATCAACTATTTTCGCGATGTACTTTCGATTTCACATCGCAAAATTGTATTACCGAATATACTGAAAATATGATTTTTTTTAAGAAATGTAATATACCAGTCGTGAAATTTTAATCAATATAAACTTATAATTGTAAAACAAAACGGTATTTTAGAAATTTTATTTCTTTGTCATTCGTGGTTGGCAGTCCCTTTAAATCAGTTATATTCGATCCATTATATGTTTATAGATCGATGAAACAACTATGCATTTTCTGTATTGCATTTGACATTTGTCGTGATTCAGTAAATAAGTTGCGAATAAAAACGTGTATAATTAACTTTTAACGTGATTAAGGGTGTAGAGAAAACGAATTATTTCGAACCTTCCATTTGTAAACGTTGTAGCGCCTATGGTATATAAACAGCATATTTAATAAACTTTTCAAACAGAAATTACAGAGCCACATCAGTGCACATACTATGTTTGATAATTCATTCGTTTGTTGGATATTTGTTGCTGTTTTAAACACATATTAGGTCAAATCGCGGAGATTTAGTTAACCTTATCATGTGTTTATGGGCGAACTCACGTATTCAAGTGCTCTTACGACTATGTGCTCATACATACTTTCGGGAATCATCATGAAATTATTGCCGTACTTAACGAACAAACATGCATAAGCGTATTGAATTAGAGAAAAAAATAATTAAAAGAAAAAAAGTATATGTTCATGCACATGGACATGTGTAATCACGTCTGTACACATAGCATCATTAACTTAGGAAAGGAACAACGAAATATAAAGTTTGGTATGATATACCTGTGAAATTAAATAGCATGGTGTAATTAAAGAGCATGTCAAGTTTTGAATTTATATGCAGAAACTTAATGTTATAACCCACAAACGTTTTACTGTAACAGAACGTTTTTTTAAGATAAGTGGTACAGAAAATACACGTCGAATATCTTTTTAAAGATATTTCTTGTTATATTTGATCGAGAATGTAACCCGCCTCCCAGTTTCGCTGAATGGATCAAGTTCCCCACGGGTACTACTTCCCCGTACCCCCATTTTGTTTTCGTACCCTACATTTTTCGTACCCAATTTTTTTCGTACCCATTTTTTTCGTACCCAAATGTTTGCTCGTACCCAAATTTTTAGGCCTACCCAATTTTTTTTCGCAATCAAATCGTTTTTCGTACCCATTTTTTTTTTGGGCATAATTTTTGTACCGAAATTGTTGTACTCATTTTTTTCCTACTCAAAATTTTCGTACCCACATACACAATTGTTGTGATGTAGATAAACTTAGATAGATGCTTTTTTATCATTCCTCTTCAAAAGCATCGTCACACCAGTACTGTCAGTACTTTGATTATTATATAGGATGCGCAATTCGTATATAGGAAAGAATATTCAACTGTTGATGCTATTAATATTTTGATGTCGATTGTGAAAAAAATATTTAAATGAAAATAAACGTTTGTATTCATTTACTTCGATATGCGATATGCTTACATAATAATTTACACGCCATCGCCCACCATCAATTGGCTTGGCAAACCGTTTTGAACAGTTTTAGAAGTTTGCATGTACTTTGATTGCTTTATGAAAGTAAATCAATGATTAGGTTTTATGTGCCATATTTGATTTGTAAACAATATAAAATGCAAGATATGTTTGATGTTTTAGTGTGTATGTATTGCCTTATGATTTATGTTGGTCCTTTTATTTTCCATTTTGAGATAAAATTTGATGGTTGTATTAATTTTAATATAATGTGACATTGTAACGATTACTTTCATCATTACAATGAATTGTTATATACATTATTTTTTGGATTATCTATGAATGATAACTTAGTTTACTATGTGCATAGATTATTTTGTCTGATTATATATATGATATAAACTTAATATGTTATTTATATGCATTATTTTCTCAGCTAAACTTAATTTACAACTCATTTAATTGTTGTTTTTTTCTGACACCCGATCTAAAATGTCTTCATGTTTTAATGAGGATTATTGGAAAGTAGTATTCCCCCACCCCTCATAATATTTACATTAATGTTGAAACATTGATTTTGTTGACAATTAAACTTTGCTATTATCAAGTGTTACTAGCTATTTATTCAATCATGGAAAAGTAATGATTACTGAACAAAAAGTGTTTTCGGCGTAGCTGTATACACCAGCTTTTCACCTTAGCGTGACCTTTGTAAGCAACCAATCAATTTGAATATACAATTGCCCGCTGTAGGCCTGAAACTGTTCGCAGTAAAACGTGCAATCTACAAACAGTTTTCACATTAACATTAATATGTTATGCCATCGACTTTATATTTTTCGGAAATACTTTCTATTTTTGGGAAGTATATGATATGACAAGGGATACTACAGTTCGTTTAGCAACGATGCTAACTGCGTATTCATCATGAAACAATTGTATCTCTAATGATAAGGTTTGACAGATAGAGCAGTTTAACACTCAATTCTCGACATCAATACAGAGTGTGCGCCCCTTGATATTTATACGAATGTCAGCGTCAGATTGTTTGTACTTAAAGGCTGTGTTCTCATATTCGGTAATTACTACGATATTGCATTATGTGCACTCATAAATTTTAGATCATACAAAATTGTTGTTCAGTAACCTAATATACGCTTTAAATATCTAAAATTGTTTTCAAAATTGATTGTTAAACACGTAAATGTTTAAAGCTTTAAACAAGTCGTCGTTCCAGCAGTGGCATTGTTACCTCACTTTAATGCATTGCATTCCAACCCGCAAGGTATCAAGGTCAGGTTGCGGTCAGTTACAAAAATCGTTATATAAACGCTATCGCGTAAACTACGTGATACTAGATAAAGATATTTGGCGATATTATTATGGTATGTCAATCATAGATTTTTAATGTGTTTTCAAAAATGGAATGATAAGGACCAATTTTTATTAATTTAATAAGAAATATTTATCCATTTAGACCAATTTATTAAGCATGAGCACGATTATTCACGATACTATTACTAATGAAATCAAATTAGATTCGAGTGTTGCCGGCCGACCTATATGCTTTCATTTATTTTCATGCTTCTTGTGTTATTTCTATTCTGTAAATATAGATATCTGAGTATTAATATTTAATAAAGCGAAATAAGCCACGAAATCTGGCGCAACACCCCGTAATTGATTTGCGTGTGATGCAGCTAAAAACTGCGCAGAAAAAAAGGCATTCGCTATTATGTTGAAAGTATATACCGCAATGCATTATGGTATGAAAAGCTCAGACAAGTGAAGAATATATATGAAAATGTTAAATCACGTCATAAATCGTGTTCGTCTTATTCAGATTATTCACACACGCATACGCACGCACGCACATGCACGCACACGCACGCACGCACACACACGCACGCACACGCGCGCACACGCACGCACACACACACACGCACTCACACACACGCTCACATACTTGCATACATACATCAGCATGATACACATTCCGTATAATCTTCTGTAGATTTATTAAAAATTAACAGCTTTTATTGTAATTCCTTCATTTTCGGGAATGAACAATTCACCTTTTTCATTAATACCGAACGAGTTTCACGTTGCGCTTGTGACTGCATTTAATGTGTTAGCATAAGTAAATAAGAAACTTAGTTGTTAAGTTAGAACTAAAAAGACTAGCATATATTATCAGAATAAATCGTCGGTGTGTTTCTTCAGGGTCGTCAGTTTCCGTAAATCTGTCAATGGTCTTGGTCGTCTAGCGTTCGGTATTTCGACGGCAGCCATTTTAACGGTGCATCCTTTAACCATGAGCCAGTGGTTATCCCCAACCAACAAATATTCTTAAAATTGAAAATACAAAAAAGTTCTCCGCTGAATAATATATATCCATATTTAAACAAAAGGCTACTGAACAACAAATCTGTGTTGTTTTTTTTTATTAACAACAATTACCTTAATCAGTTTTTTTGTCGAATTAAACTTAACCATATGACATTTTCTGCGAAAAACGATAAACATGTATTTAAAAATTCGATACTCCATTTCAGGGTGAGTTTTTGTGGTCTACTTTCAAGAGAAAACTGTTAGCGTGTCACGCTTGCAAATAAAATAAAAAACGACTTAAGGTGACAAACTATAGATGCAAGTCGCAGGGCATGAAGTAGTTTATACATACGACAACGAAACTTTTTTTCAAAATATAAACTGTATTTAATAACTATAAGAGCATTGTTACAAAGTATATAGACATGCAACTATGCTTAGTAAAGTACATAAGCATACTCTTCGTATAAAATGTTTAAACATGAAAGCAGCATAACGTGTAACGGGTAGTGGTATTTATTAAAAAATATTGACGATATGCCATGATCATTTAGGATTCAATGCGTTCCATTATACAGTATTCGCATATTCTACACATAGCATCCCGGTTTCAAATCACGATGTAATTCGAAAATTCGAAAGAAAATCAACATGAGAAGCCCAATAGCTCGTACACATATAAATTAACATATTAAAATAACTATTTTTATTAAAAACTGCTTTATATCATTAAATGTGTTTCTTACACGCCCAAATCGTTTGCAGGAACAATACCGTCCAGGGCTGCTATGTTGGTCATATAAAATTGAATCGATTATTATGTCTGAGCATGCAACACCAGTGACGAATAATCCTGACTAAATTAAGTTGTTTAGATCGTTTAAAAGTAATTCTTAGTTTAAAAAGGTAACAATATAAGCAATTAATGAATAAGGATATTAAATTTTTAAGATCGTTTTAAAGGAATTCTTAGTTTATTAGGAAACAATATAAGCAATTTATCAATAAGGACAATACAAATTTCACACGCACTACTTAATATCGTAAGAAACAATGCATGTAAGTTTTAATATTGAAAGTTGAAAAGTGAGGGATTACGCCCTTGGACAAGTGTGTACGGTACGAACAGATAAACTGACGTTCATGGTGAATCAAGTAATGTCCCTATACTTCGTTGCAAAGGGGGTTGTGTACAGAAAACGCAGAGGAATGTAAAACGTGAAGACTTGGCACTGAACTTTTAAGCGAAAGCAAAACTATTTTCCATTTGCCCCTGACTCTTTTGTTTTAAAAGCCCGCGTCACTCTTACGGCTTTAATGATCTTCTCTTTGACCGTGTTTAGTCTCTGCACTACAATCTTATTAGTCGGATCAATATTCAACTTGGAGGTGTCAGTAATAATCTTCGCCTTAATAAGTCCCTTCATTATCGCCTCCATGATAGGAACACGCTCGTACGTCTCGTTATTGATGTAGACGCCTTCCGTTGCGTTCAGGATCCCGCTAGTCAGCGCTTCGTGAAACGAGACTTTTTCTTTCGTGCGTTGGTTGATGACGCCATTGACGGCGTACGTCTTCGTCTCCTCTTCGTCGTCGTCGGCTTCCTTTCCGTGGAAGTTGGCCCGGACAAGACCCGACTGGATGGCGTCCAGTATCGTGATCTCCTCGCCCGTGTCCGTGCGGTACATGGGAGCCGTGCTGCTCAGAATACCTGTCAACAGTGGTGGGTCAAAATAAGGGCTTTATAACTTGCCGTTAATTTACTGGAAAGGTGTTCTTCATACATCATTGAATACCAAATTGTGCTCTACCGTTACGATATAAAATCAGTGTAGCACGGAATTAATAAAAACTGGACTACCGCAGATGCTAGTTATAGTATAATATCTCTCAAGACTAAAGCACCCATTTGAATTATGCTGATGTTAATTATTAAAGGGAGAAGGGGGGGGGGCACTGGCAGGATGTGAAACCATTTCGCGTAAGGGTATGTGACCGCTGCGAGGCAGTCCGCAACTTACCACGGTCGTAGGCCTCCTCGGGCTTCATCTCCTGCTCGGTGCGCATGTCAAGGACGCTGGTGATGGTGTAGGGACGTGTCTCCTTGCTGGTCTTGATGGTGATGATGCCGTACGAGGAGCGCTCCTCTTTGATCTTCTTCTGCGATTTGAACTCCACGGTTATGTCACCTTGAGCCATCGCCTCTTGGAACGAGACGCTCTTGCCTGTCAGGATATTCACGTAGCGACCTGGAGGGAAATTGATTAAAACATTTATGCCTAGCGTCTAGAAAAAAGGCCTTGGCAAACAGCGTCTCATCAGGGTCTGCGCTGTTTGCTTAAAGGAATTTCTGTAAGAAATATTCTAAATATAGAAATAAATATACTAGACATCCCTAATTTTGGAAGTAAATTGATCCAATTTAGAAGGATGGGAGTGTCCACTATGCATAAATGGGTTAAGAAAAACGTCATTTCATTACGAGGAGATGTACATTTTACCCTTACGATGTGATGTGCAATTTCCACTTAACCTGTGATTAAGTAAACCACTGTGTTAATAAAAGTCAGTCGGGTAAAACAAAATGTTTGAACATGTAAATTCTCTAGTACACGCTTAAGATAAGAATTCTCTTGAGATCCCTTTATAAACGTAGTGAAACTTCAGCTGACAAGCAAGAGAAAAACCTCAGTATTCATGACCAGTGACATAGAACAAAATCACTAAACACCGCATGAAATTATTTTCATTCAATCACAATTCAAAACAAACAGTAGTACAATAGTACATGTATTACATTTGAACTAGATAACCCTTGAACTATTCAGGGGTTTGGTGAAAACCAGGGCAATGTAACATAAACCCTTTGTGACACGATGCATTGAAGCAACGAAATGTATCAACTACATCTCGCTATGAGTTGAGACAACTGGGCTGAATGAATGTGCGCAAAGTATCAGCCTAGATTAGAGGACTGCACATGCTAATGTGTGACGACCCTTAATGCACATGGCTGAATCCCAGTTTGTGCCGCGTTTTGAGAAAACTGGGGTTAATGCAAGTGCGTAAAGTGTCGTCCCAGATTAGCCTGTGCAATCCGCACAGACTATTCATGGACGACACTTTCCGCTTTTATGGCGTTTTTAGTTTTAAAGAAGTCCCTCCTTACCGAAAATCAAGTTTAGGCGGAAAGCGTCGTCCCTAATTAGCCTGTGCGGACTACACAGGTTAATCTGGGATGACACTTTACGCACATGTATTAAGCCCAGTTTTCTCAGAGCAATGCTCATTTAAATACAACACTGCGACCTACCAGCGGCCTGGTCAATGATGCCCGCTAACACTGCCTCGGTTAGTGAGATATCGTCTTGCGTGCGCGGGTCGTACACGGACTTGATGACGTACGTGTGACGCACTTCCTCCGTCGATTGCATCACCTCGTCCGCGTTCACCTCTTGGCGCCGCTTCGTCTCCGTAATTTCCGTCGTGGAAGACCATTCCTCGTCCTGAATTTAAGAAAACGATATCATTTTAATAAATGTGCATGTTGTGGTGTTCTATATCATGACTACTTTACTTTCCTTTATAAGGCAAGCGGTGACATTTGTTTGGTTTGAAAGAAATTATTTCAGTTCGACTCTAGATCACTGGCTTCGTTATTGTGTTGCATCTATACACATTCATAAAATACAAAACCAAACAAAACATTATAACACAAAATGTATATAATATTTGATATATAATTTATCAGTATACAAAGACTAATATGTACAACTTCTGCGCTTAATCGTTCCATAATACCATACTGACAATTATTTATTTTCATAAATGGGCCTTCTCCAGAATTTAAATTGATCCACAATTCCCTCCCTGCCAGGAAGAAAGTGTACTCTACACGATCTCGAGTATGTTTGTGACTATGTAGTTTCTCGCACCTCTCCGTTCAGTGTGGCAACAGCAACCGGAGCGGCTTCCAGACTTCTCTCCAGTGTTTCCAGTATCTCCTCTTTAACCTCGTCCTAGGAGAGAAAACAACACTGAACTTTCTTCGCTTACTTGTTCATGCAAAATATTATAATATGAGACTCGCTCTGTGAAAAGGGTATGTTATGCATGTGCGTAAAGTGTCGTCCCAGATTAGCCTGTGCAGTCCGCACAGGCTAATCAGGGACGACACTTTCCGCCTAAACTGGATTATGAAAAAAGAGACTTTCTGTAAACGAAAAATACCATAAAAGCGGAAAGTGTCGACCCTGATTAGCCTGTGCGAACTGACTGCACAGGCTAATCTGGGACGACACTTTACCCACACGCATTAAACCCCCTGTTCACAGATCACGGCCCATATCTTAATAACAGCCTAAACGGCAAAAAGACACGTCTTCCACTAATAACCGGGTGTTATGTTATTCTCTGAGTACAAATTGAACATTGTAGCTCTACAATAAACTTGTTATATCATTGCTTAAACACTGGCAATCGATCATTAAATCTTTGTCATCCTTTAAATTATAGCCACGAGCATGAGTCATGCACTAACATAAAAAACATTAACAACAACAGAAACGCATAACTTCATGTCATAACAAATGCGATACCACCCCCGATCCCGAAACGCGCAAACCTGTACCTCGCCATCCGGTTCGTCCCGCTTCCGTTCCCGGGGCACCTCCTGTAGAATAAGCGCCGCCTCCGCCTTGTACGTTTTTCCGTCACCCTGAGGCAGCTGTAGATTCGTGTCCCAGAACCTGCGATGATGTCATGGGCAAAGATTTAGAATTGAAATTGTGAAAACGCGAGCGCTGGTGAAAGTAAAAAAAACATCTCCGGAATCGATATTTATTTAACGTTATCTCGCTGTAACAATCAGATATTATGTATTTATTTCTCACAATGTAATGATGTGCAAGGTGCGCCGTAAACATTTGCCGTGGTCGACAGCTTAAGGCGATACATTGATGGTTTGTTTTCTATTGCAACGCAATTGCAATGTTTTACAGTGTTACCCGTACTTACGAATAGATGCTAAGATGTCTCAAAAACTCAAATAAAAGTGAATTTGTAATAAATTATGGTTATTAATGAAGTAGTTATTTAAAATAGTATTACGTGCGGGCGTCAAAACGTTACGTTAACGTTACCTGACGTAGTGTGCGGTGGTTGTGTATTTGAGCTGCTGCCAGTTGTCGCAGACGAGGATGTACTTTGGTTGTCTCAGCAGCTCTGCCACTACTTTGTACGTCTCCCAATAAGTCCAGAACTCCTGGAGAAGAATATGCATTAACACCGTTTGATCATTTAGAGAATAAGCATAAAATCAGTTGTTTATAAAAGACACAAGAAAACAAATATTTGATAGAGACAGAAGAGAAATATTTCCTTCCCTATGAGATGATAAGCATAAACACCGTTGTTGTTATGAGAATAAGCATTAACACAGTCGTTTGAAGAAGAATAAGTATACAACTGTTTTGGAGTAGAAGAAAGTTGAATACTGTACGTTGTAGGGGAATATGCCTATGACTATGAATAAACAACGTACCCCGACAGAGAATAGGCAAAACAACGTGATTTGTATAATAATTCACATGAACACCGTTGTTGGCAGAGAATAAACATAATAATCCATATTTGCATCAGAAAAAATATAAGCGCAGCTGCTCAAACAGGTTTGTTATGTTGTGTAATTTTCAAAAAGCGTTTTCACGGATACCAATGCCCAATAGAGTATCGTCTGATAATGTAAGTAATCACAAAGCCGCTGATTCATGAATTACAAACATCAAAAGCAAACAAAACTTCAATGACCATTGATGACATTACATTGTGACATGGATGGGTTATAGAGCAACTATTCTATTTATTTATTTTTGTAGTTCTTGCACCATTACAAACGGCACGCGCAAATATAATTTAATAGTTAATTAAGCTATTAAATGGCGTTGCGATATGTCTAAAAGCAAATTCGACTGAGGTGATTGAATTGGCGAGTATTAAGAGTAGTGACTTGCATATATGACCAATACATGTACTAGTAATACTCATAACTCACAACTGAAACTCAATTTTACTTCTTTTCTTGAAAAAAAAACAGTTCAGAGACAACAAATCTTTAAAGTTAGTTGATAAAACGAACAATGACGCGTTTCTCAAGGAAAACTATTTCAGTCGCATCCATTTAGAAATGACCTATTCGTTTTCCGAGGAAGCTAACGGCATACCGATCTTACACACCTGATAGCTGGACAAGAGATTTTCGAGCATGCGCACTTGAATTACCACCTCACCGGATGTGCTCGAACCTGCAATAGAGATGGGAATTTGCGAATTTAGAAAATGAATCAAGTCTTTATACCTTAAACAATAAAACTTTACAGAAAAAAAATGCCAGTGAAGTATCAGGCGTTACTGAACAGTTCGTTGACCGACATGGGCATTCGCATCCAAAAGTATCCTATATTAAAGCGCCCAGAAATGTCAACCATAAGCAAACTAATATAATAAACATCAAAATGATTTAACTTTGATATCACATAATACACATTTTAACTTAAAAGAACACATGGTGGATTGTACATAAAATCGTCGATAATAAATCGTGTACGCTAAATACAAAAAAGTGAAGTCAATAATATAACATTGTGCTGTTAATATAATTAATAAGTTTTGAATACATGTGTATCATTTTAGTTTACTCAATAATAATAGATTTAACTAATTAGCATAAAAGGGCCTTTGACGTACTTTTCTCTGCGGACTCCGGAGCCTCCTCCAGTATGGTCCTAAGGCGCGACATCTTCTCCTGCAGATCCTCAAAGCCAGGGTAGCCCCGCCAGTTCTTCTGCAGCGTTGTGTCGATAGTTGCCAGGATACGGAGCAGCTCCTCGCGACTGGCACGCGGCATCTTCTGGATGGCCTTGATCTGAGACGTTGGGGAGAGGATACGTGCTTTACATACGACGGCATTGTATTTGGATTAGATGGAGCAACGGAAAATTCAGGATGGCATCAACATAGAGTGTGCGTCTAAATTAAAAATGTGGACATTGCGATAACAAATATTATGTGCTACAGGTGTAAAGTAGCCGTAAGTTAGCTTTTGCAAACCTGACAAGGTCTAAAAAAGTCAATAAACGTATAGCATACTCAAAAAAAACTAAGGTATTTCGAGGTGTACAGTTCATTTTACTAAATCAGCCGCAATAGTTACCTCCATGGGTTCACAAGAAAGACAATCATTAAAACAGTTGTACGAATTACCTCCCCTTCGCTCGTGATACGAAACTATTCAAAATCAGTGAAATGAGTTACCTCATCTTGATTCCAGTCCTTGAACACGAGCTGCATGAAAGCGATCATTTGGTAACCGAGACGCTTGATGCTGGTCGTCCACAGTCCAAGCAGCTGCAGGCGCAGTCTGAAACCACGTGATTCGATAATTTTATATACATGTACAAATGTATACAGAGCAAGTTTCTTACTCTATAAGGAATGGAACAGGTTCGGGGAAGGTTCACTTGAAATGCCTTTCAATGAGAATTTAAAGAAAACGTTTAATTTACTCAACATTATTAGTTTCATAAAATAGATTAAGTATCTTTATCGAAAAAATTGCACTTTTTAATAACATTACTTGGCCTATCTTTCAAATTAATTTCAATTAAAGGGGCCTTTTCACAGATTTTGGTATGTTTTGAAGTTTGTCATTAAATGCTTTATATTGATAAATGTTAACATTGGATATAAAAAGCTCCAGTAAAAAAATCAAAAAGAAAATTAAAAAAAGAAAAAAGGTAACCCTCAGCAGGGCTCGAACCACTGACCCCTGGAGTCCTGGAGTAAAAAGTCTACCTCTTAGACCACTCGGCCATCCTTCCAGATACAATATCAGGTGTGTTTTATACTTCATATAACCAATCCTGGTAGTTTCACAAAATATAACGACAACAACAGAACTCTCTAAATTATAAATTCGTTTCGCGTTATAATTTTCTGGTTTTTAAATCGTCAAAAGATGCATATAATCGCTATTTTTGAGCACGGTAAATGTTCAGTATTACTGTTTCCTCACAAACATCATAACTAAAACGAAAATTTGCGAATCTGAAACAACTTTTTTCAATTTTGTCAATTTACCCAAACGTAAATGCCCCTTTAAAAAAACTCCGACCATTTCTTAGTATGGAGAAGGGTTGAAGAGTCGTATATACACTTTTGGCTTGTTAAATTGGATCGAATTCGGCCATCAAACTGACTCATGCATGTTTTATTTTAACAAAATACATGGAAATTAATTGTCGTAATAATCGATAAAACGATTCCCGTGCATTGTCGCCATGCGGCGTATTAACGCTATCTTTCCCTACCTAACAGCAGCATCGATTGCCTCCCCTGACGGACCGTTGATGAGCACAATGGCGGCGGGAACTACGTCCTCCTGGTCACGTGAGTTGCGTACGCGCCAGCGGGAGCGGTCCGAATTGTCGAGGAGCGTCAGTGTCTCTCCTTCGGTGAACTGGATCTACACAATACATGTAATGATATCGTAAGTTGACCCCGAATTCTCAGGAATTCTTCAGTCTATATTGAGGCTAACTTGCTTGACTTGTTTTACTATTACATAATTGATGTGTTTGTGCAGAATATTATTTCTTTTGTTATTTCACATTTAATTTTCAAAAGATCAACGAGAAATTGCAAATCAATTTACCAATCATACTCATTCAAACATGAAGGAAACGCACTTAAATATACAATATTAATAATGCAAAAATACGCGTACTTGCTGTGTGCTGTATGTAGCCAGAGCCAGTACCGGACATGGATTAGTGAGGGCGGTGGTCCTCTTGTGAACAGGTACGATATCTCGTGCACGCGTGAACAGCGTGTCAACCTTGCTCTGCCATCGTAAATAGGCCAGCATCGTGTCCTGTAGAATAAGGAGCGGTTAGAAAAAGTGGACTTGGCGGTAAGAATCGAAGTGATTTGTTGAAAATAGGGAGCGATATTATTTCATATGGCCTTAATGTTACAATTTTAGAAGGAGGAGTACAAGATATATAATAAAGATGCCAAACATTCAGTTCTGAATTATAAATAATGCAAACATGTATTGAACTTTGCAGTTGCGCATGACGTTACTCGTCAACTGGTCCTTTGGGCTATTTGATAGTTATTGTTTACAACCATAAGGTTCTGGTTGGCAAAAGCACTGGTAACAGTTACGTAAAAACCCCATATGAAAACAAGCATGACTGCAGTCAATAAATTGATAAGAAATTTGGAAACAAACATTATAACTCTTAACAAATAATTTGACGATATGAAATTTAGTGCCAATTTGTTGAAGCCTATTTTTAATGACGCAAAACCAGTATCTACGCTACTCGTGCTCGTACCTTCATTTCCTCGCTGATCTCGTCAAGGTTGGATCTATTTCCGGCGAGCCTGTTGCGCGCGAAAGACAGGTGCATCGTGGACATGGTGGCCTGTAGCCAATAATCCACCTCCTCCACCTCAAGGAAAAACTGAAACCAGTCCCGTGGAAACATTTCTGAACAAAAAAGGCAATCAAGGGAATAATATGAGCCGCGTTCTGTGAAAACTGGGCTTAATGCAAGTGCTTCAAGCGTCGTCTCAGATCAGCCTATGCAGTCCGTACAGGCTACTCAGGGACGACGCGTTCCGCCCAGACTAGATTTTCGTTGAAAAGAGACTGGCTTTGTTTTAATCTCCTCAGTGATGTTATGTGTTTATCAGATGGGCGCCTGTATTAACGTGATGTAAAATGAAGAGACTAAACTCTGTGTAACACTGTTACAGTGGTCGCCAACCAATTCTTAACTCTAAAAATAAAGCAAGCATCTTCAGGGAAGTGTTCTTAGAGAACTTTAATGCAGATCTGACTTGGCATTTATTTACACATCTTACACTTACACTTTGAAACAGTGTACTACAGTATACTATTGACAAGAACATCATTGGTAGCTGCTTACACATAGTCAAAATGTGAAGAATTATTATTGAAACTAAGTGTAATGATCCTGTATTTCACGTATTTTTCTTAAGTCTTAGAATGGCCGTATGGTGCATATTATGATGTTATATATATAACGTGATTGTATAACACGCAGCAATGTACCTCGTGATACGCCGACGCGTTCGCCAGGTGCACGTGCGCGCACTGCATCATCTCGTCCACCCACTGCCACGTGCGGCGAACACCGGAAATGCAGTTCTGAAAACAATACAATGTTCATTAGGTCATTTTAAAATATTTATAAACAGGCACAACATTTGTTAAGTTTTTCTTAATATGTACAAGTTCATACAGAATATATGGTTGAGTTTGCAAACATGATTCAGAAAAATAGCTTTTCGCTGTAATTCATTTGTAATCTCAATCTAAAATGCAAAAATAAGTGTTTGGTCTGCAAACAATATATGATCAACCAGGTTAAAAGAAACCTGCAAGTTTTATGTCCGCTTACACAGAGTAAATATTAATAAGCAATAGGTATACGCTACCTGTGTGGAGAGCGCCATGCCCTCGTTCGTAAGACCCCCGTTCGATGGCGACTTCCGGTTGTTTAGATTCATATTCACCAGATGGACCGCCTTGAGATCCACTTCCGTGCTGAGACTCTGAAATTCAAACAACCAGCTGAACCGTCTTGTAAACCAAATTGATTTACGACCATACAATTATTGTACAACCGAAGTGATTATACGACCATACACTAATTGTACAACCAAAGTGATTTACGACCATACAATAATTGTACAACCAAAGTGATTTACGACCATACATAACTGTACAACCAAAGTGACTTTCGACCATACACTAATTGTACATTCAAAGGGATGCGTGGACCAATAAGCGAGGGCGACATCTACATCATAATGGAACATTCAAAGCGCTTAATGGACTCCAGTATAAGAAACTAATTTAGATTGTATTATGAGTTAAATATGTTTCAATCTTTAGTATCTGAAACTGTGAGACTTGTGTGTACATTGAAAAGCATTGTACGTAATTTTACAAAATGTAAAATGCGTGATCAACATGTTGCAAATGTTTTATATTGTAATCATAGTTTTGCAAAGTACAAACCTGAATTTGTTCTTCTAGTGCAGCAATAGAGCCCATAACTTGAATACACTCAGATCGTTTGTCAGCTATTCTCTGAAAAAGAAAACAAACTCTTACAAATGTGTAATCGTTCATTGAATGCCCTTCAATAAATGAAAAATATACGTTGCTGATATCCCTGCCACAGTTTGTGTTGAATAGTATGCATACTTTTATGTATAGCAGTATGCTTTCTCTATATCTGTGTGACAATAAATTAAATAAAGCACAAACAACCGAACACCCGTGTTCAGCGTTGGTGAAGTGATAGTGTTGTACTGCAAGCCGTACCATTTTTGAAGGAAATACATGTATCATGTTTTGGAGTTTTTGACGATGCTGGAACAGCAGCGTCCAAGGTTTGATAACCAGTAAAAAAAATCTTCACAGTGGCGACCTATGTAAAAGACCGAGCCAGTCCGATCAAAGACCTATCAATATACATATATTGATAGGTCTTTGGTCCGATTGAGATAACTCGATTTTTCAGTTACTTCCCTTGGCATTCGCCACTGCGTAGGAGATTGCTCGTTGATTATCATTGATAACATTCTCCTAGCAGAGTTGTCGTTCGTGTTGATAAAGGTAAATATAAATAGAACAGCATATCCTGGGGAAACAGATTCAATAAGTGTATCAGAACGTTAATTTCAAATTAGTAATTTTACATCCATTTTATTTTTATGGACCAATAAAACAACTATATATTTTCTCTATTTTGTTTGATATTTGTTCTCGATTTAGTAAATAAATTGCGAATAAAAACATGTAAAATTAACTTTTTACGTGATCACAAAACTAAAGAATGCGAACGATTTCGAACATGCAAATTGTAAACGCTGCACTGCTATGATATATATATATATATATATATATATATATATATAGATAAACCAACATTTCTTTGCGTCATTGTCCGTCCCGCTAGTGCAGTGGTAAGGACGTTCGCTTTTTCACCTTTACGACACCGGTTCGATTACCGCTCCCGGCGCAATGTTATAATTTGTATGTTTTGTGGTCATCATTCCGGACAGGTGTTTTTTTTTCCGGATAATCTCACCCCCACCCCCGCAGCATTTGACCATATATAAAATTAAAAAGTATTTCAGTACAAAACAAATAGCTGGAAATTGCAGCTATCATTCAAAATTCGTCCCAACTGTCGTCAATCTAATCTTATTAGGTAGGAGTGCTGGACACACTCCGGGTCCCAACATTATGCAGTCTCAGCGCGGAGGTAACGCATTACCTTGGAAAAACACAAATACACACACTGGGTGCAGCCTAGGCGCGGATAGACTCAAATAAGGCAACAAACTCAAGTGCGGCACAATCATTTAAAATTTACATATTGAATACGATATTCTAACAGAAATTACACAACCACCTAAGTGTACATAACATGTTTGATATTTCGTTCGATTGTTAGATTTCAGCATATACGTGTATAAGTTCATTTCGCTATTAGTTAACTTATCCGTATGTTCGTGGGCGAACTCGGATAGTCAAGTGCTCATACGATTGAGCTCACATGGTCCGGCTATGTGCGCATTCCTACTTTCGAGAATCATCATGAACGTATTGCCATACTTAATGAACAAGAATGTGACCCGCCTCCCAGTTTCGCTCAATGGGTCAAGTTACCCACGGGTACTACTTCCCCGTACCCCTAAACTTTTTTTCGTACCAAAAATGTTTCGTACGCAAATTTTTTCGTACCAAATTTTTTTTCGTACCCAAAATTTTCGTACCCAAATTTTTTATCGTACCCAAATGTTCGTATCAACATACACAATTGTGGTGATATAGATAAACTTAAATTGATGTTTTATATCCATCCTCTTCAAAACCATCGTCACACCAGTACTGCCAGTACTTTGATTAAACAATTTCAGCATAAATGTATAAATTTCATGGAGTTTTAAACAATATCAGCTTCAAAACGAACACACAATTTGTCATGACGGAATGAAAGTTTAAGGGATGGTAAAATAGTATGTGTTTTGTCTTAACTCTCCCCCCACCCCCCCCCCCCCCCCCCCCCCCCCCCTTAAACAATCTTATTAAATAATAGCAACTACGGTTCAACCAAACATATCGTAATATGATAACAACTTATTCTACCGGGTATTTTATATTGACATTCATGGTCAAAACACACACAATTTACCATGCCAAACCGTTCCAGCAACTACCATGTGGGCTATATTAGGTCTCTGCTGATTGGTCGTGAAACAAATCTTCTGGATTAGCTCCATGCTGATTGGTCAGTACTAGTTAGGCGAATACCTACCTGCACAGACTGGTAGCTGTCGTACATCGCACTGATCTCAGCGTCCGTCAGGGCCTGCAAGAAACATTGATAGAATAACGAGTGACTCAGTGCGTCCAAGATGGTGATTACTTCATGTAAAGTTTATATTTACTTATTTAAATAATTTACACGTTTTACGCACAAAAGATCTTTTATTGAGCAAACTTATTTCAAATGTTAACATGTAAAAATTATCCGTTAAATTTCAAAACATCCTGGCCTGAACGCCACCTCGGAAGTAGCATTGGCTCATGTATTAATGCATCTCAAAAAAGAGGTGGCGCCCGTGATTAATGGCCGTGAGTAAGCCAATTCCATTTGTTAAGTTTAAAATATGAGGCATGCGTATGTTTTTATTTACGTCGTTACAGCGACTAAGTTACTCGTCTGTTCGACTTCTTACGGAACGGATCTCGTGTGAAAGACTTAAAAAGTCGTGGTAACATCATAGCTAACTCGTGGGAACGACTAAGTAAATTGTGGAGTGTCAATAACATACATGCTTCTTGTTCATCTTGTCCAGTGTGGCCCGGTACTCCACCAGTTTCTTCCGGCGTTCACTGAGCATGCCCTGTGCCTCCCCAACCGCCGACCTGTTACCACCGAGACCAGAGCATTCAAGACTTGCCTGCAGGATGACGAACGTATAAGTTAGATTCATTCGTGCACACACTGTGGTCAAAGAAAAACTTTAAATAACTACGTCTGAAACATTTATTGCGGGGGATGGGGTATATACATCCTTTTGGGAGGGATATTGGTGCTGATAGGGGTTCCGATTGAAAGACTTAAGAAAAACAAAATAATTTTTTGACAATTGAAAAAATAAGTGTTGTTGTTGGAGTACATGTATACTTATAAACACTATAAACTGTGTTACTTTTCGTACTATTTATTGCAACGAATATAGTCGCGTTTTTATTAAGTCTTTCAAACGTGATTTTCATAGAGTAGACGCAGTGATATGTCGTAGTTGCACGTTTACCTTATCAAAATTTATAAGAACACAAAGGGAATATTTCTGCTAAATTGCAGGCCAGAGTTATGGGAAGTTGGTCAGTTACCCCACACAATAACTCTGAACACACGTGTGAAGTTTCTATTGGAACACCTATTTTAGAAAAAGTGATATGAAGAGTTTGACATCGAGCCGTTACACGTTAACCTGAAGCAGAGAAAAACGCCGACACCGACATTTAGGTAAGAAAGATAGCTCGGACTATTCGGTGCATTGTCGAGTTAAAATGTGACAAAACGGAACGAACATTGACATTTGGCCCTCGAAATGAGCACAATGTCTTGTTAAGGGATATAATTATCTGAAGCTATATCAAAGTAAATCTATGAACAGGCATACACAAGTCCGGATGTTCGGACCCACACGTACTTTGTGTGGTTAATGCAGGCTTTTGGGGGTGATTCTTAAAGCTGTCATTTGGTCATATTGCTAATGTCTTTGTTTAATTATTTTCAAATCATGCCAAAAAATTCTCAATTGATGATTTGGCATATATCTTTTGAAGTTTAATTATGATGTATATGGACAAAAAGACTCTTGCTGATGTTAAATCCATTTTACTGATCGATTTTTGCTCAGGAGTCTCTTTTTGGTGATACGGCTGTACTGTTAGCGCTTCTCGCGGAGGCGACCCGGGTTCAATCTCCGTTCCCGGTGCATGTGAGTAAGGTTGTTAGTCCCTTCACCTTACAAGTGGGGAGTCGTTCGAGTACTACGCCCCCCCCCCCCCCCCCTGCACACACATTACAAGACCACACAACCAAACATTTTTTTCAATAAAAACTTAATAGTTTGCAGCCATTGTTCAAATTTTGTCCCAACATTCGTGAGTCTGAAAGGTTTATTAGCTCAAGTGTCGGAGAACACTCTGGTTCTACACATAATTAAGCATAAGATTCGGAAGGACCTCATAACACACGAATTTCTGTTTAATGAAAGCTTTCTTAACAATTATACACATGTAATAAATACAAAAATTATTCTCTCTTTTTTCAGAAATAAAATGCTTATAAACGTAAATTGCCATTTGAATGGGTATTGGTCATATTTCAAAGATATTGAGGAAAAGCTCTATAATACACGCCCTCTATCGCGAGAATGAACACAATTATTAGGGTAAAGCTCGATAATGCATGTCCTCTATCGCGAGAATGAACACAATTATTAGAGTAAAGCTCTATAATGCATGTCCTCTATCGCGAGAATGAACACAATTATTAGGGTATAGCTCGATAATACATGTCCTCAATCGCGAGAATGAACACAAATATTAGGGTAAAGCTCGATAATACATGTCCTCTATCGCGAGAATGAACACAATTATTAGAGTAAAGCTCTATTATGCATGTTCTCTATCGCGAAAATGAACACAATTATTAGGGTAAAGCTCTATAATACATGTCCTCTATCGCGAGAATGAACACAATTATTAGGGTAAAGCTCGATAATACATGTCCTCTATCGCGAGAATGAACACAATTATTAGGGTAAAGCTCTATAATGCATTTTCTCTATCGCGAGAATGAACACAATTATTAGGGTAAAGCTCTATAATACATGTCCTCTATCGCAAGAATGAACACAATTATTAGGGTAAAGCTCGATAATACATGTCCTCTATCGCGAGAATGAACACAGTTATTAGGGTAAAGCTCTATAATGCATGTCCTCTATCGCGAGAATGAACACAATTATAAGGGTAAAGCTCTATAATACATGTCCTCTATCGCGAGAATGAACACAATTATTAGGGTAAAGCTCGATAATGCATGTCCGCTATCGCGAGAATGAACACAATTATAAGGGTAAAGCTCTATAATACATATCCTCTATCGCGAGAATGAACACAATTATTAGGGTAAAGCTCGATAATGCATGTCCTCTATCGCGAGAATGAACACAGTTATTAGGGTAAAGCTCTATAATGCATGTTCTCTACCGCGAGAATGAACACAATTATTAGGGTAAAGCTCTATAATGCATGTCCTCTATCGCGAGAATGAACACAATTATTAGGGTAAAGCTCTATAATACATGTCCTCTATCGCGAGAATGAACACAATTATTAGGGTAAAGCTCTATAATACATGTCCTCTATCGCGAGAATGAACACAATTATTAGGGTAAAGCTCTATAATGCATGTCCTCTATCGCGAAAATGAACACAATTATTAGGGTAAACCTCTATAATACATGTCCTCTATCGCGAGAATGAACACAGTCATTAGGGTAAACCTCTATAATACATGTCCTCTATCGCGAGAATGAACACAATTAATAGGGTAAACCTCTATAATACATGTCCTTTATCGCGAGAATGAACACAATTATTAGGGTAAAACTCTATAATACATGTCCTCTATCGCGAGAATGAACACAATTATTAGGGTAAAGCTCGATAATGCATGTCCTCTATCGTGAGAATGAACACAATTATAAGGGTAAAGCTCTGTAATACATGTCCTCTATCGCGAGAATGAACACAATTATTAGGGTAAAGCTCGATAATGCATGTCCTCTATCGTGAGAATGAACACAATTATAAGGGTAAAGCTCTATAATACATATCCTCTATCGCGAGAATGAACACAATTATTAGGGTAAAGCTCGATAATACATGTCCTCTATCGCGAGAATGAACACAATTATTAGGGTAAAGCTCTATAATACATGTCCTCTATCGCGAGAATGAACACAATCATTAGGGTAAAGCTCTATAATACATGTCCTCTATCGCGAGAATGAACACAATTATTAGGGTAAAGCTCGATAATGCATGTCATCTATCGCGAGAATGAACACAGTTATTAGGGTAAAGCTCTATAATGCATGTCCTTTATCGCGAGAATGAACACAATTATTAGGGTAAAGCTCGACAATATATGTCCTCTATCGCGAGAATGAACACAGTCATTAGGGTAAAGCTCTATAATGCATTTCATAGATCGCGAGCATGAATATTGTCTTACTTTCTGTTCCAGTATCCAATCCAGGCACTTCTCAACCTCCATTTCCGCCATTCTCTTCTGAAAAAATAAAACAATAATGATTATAGCAGCATGATAACAATACACCAATAAAACGGCTATATCCTTTAATGTATACAAGGCAGTCTAAGAAGTAGTGACCTCGACTTTTAGTAAGCGTGATTGACTCTTGACTTCTGAATATCTTAATTACATTAACTCCCCACAAACCCCTTCAATCGCTGTAAGAGATATTAAGCATATACGCAAAAAATGAACGCCAAATTATTGGCCTTCGTGACATTGACCTTTAGCCGAAATGACTAATGTTTTGTGCACATCGGTTCAAAGAACTTAATGCTATAACCGTGTTCCATTAAAACCCATCAAAAGTTAAAGAAAAACTGACGGAAACGATAATACAAGCTCAAACACTTGACCTTGAAGTATGACCTTGACCTTGAGTTGGCGGAACTACTGCACGTCGTCTCAATTACTAAGTACCTTAATATTGAAGTCAAATTTAATACAATCCTTCAATTGATATAGGAGATATTGAGCGGACGCAAATATTAAGGCTTTTAATTTAAACCTTGATATTTAACCTTGACCTTGAGTTGGCGTAATTGACTGCATATCGTCTCAATGACCTTAACATTTAAGTCAAGTTTCATATAATCCTTCAATAGAAATAGATGATATTGAGCGGACACGAATATTAAGGCTTTAAATCTTAACCTTTATGTATGACCTTGACATTAAACTAGCGTGAATTACTCGTGTCGTTTGCATAGCGATGAACTGAACGTTTTAGGAAAATCCTCCATCGGGTATAAGATATATGTGGCGGTCACGTTAATGGAGGCTTGATGTTTTGACCTTGAACTGTTATAGGAGGTACGTAGCGGACACACTAATAGAGGCTCAAACCTTATACCTTTAACCTTTACATAGAGACTGCATGACTGACTCATGCTTTTTGCATATCGTCTCGGTGCCCTAAACATCGTGAAACCCTTTTACAAATACAAGATAAATGAAGCGGACACGGTCGTGCTACGGACTTACAGACGGAATGCTGAATGGTCGACATACGAAGGACTTTCTAATAATACCGTCCCACCCCTTCGGCGGGGAATTCATAATAAGTAGTGAATCGATGGGTAGCAAAACTAGCCAAAGATCTATCAAGAACCATTTGGGCCTTGTTCTGAGAAAACTGGGCTTAATGCATGTGCGTATAGTGTTATCCCAGACTAGCATGTGCAGTTCGCACAGGCTAATCAGGGACGACACTTTCAGCCTAAACTTGATTTTCGGTTAGGAGGGACTTCATTCAAACTAAAACTACCATAAAAACGGAAAGTGTCGTCCCTGATTAGCCTGTGTGGACTGCACAGGCTAATCTGGGACGACACTTGACGCACATGCATTAAGCCCAGTTTTCTCAGAACGCGGCTCATTTATAGATCTTTGAACAAGCATACATGAATACAACAACTAAAACAAGGCTTAACAACATTATTTGACACACTTTAACATACAAACACATATTTTTTTAAGACGATTTGTGTCGATTAAGAGGCCTTTTGCATTAAAAACAAACAGGTGTAATGAAATATGTAAATGTTCATGATTAATTGACAACTTGCATAAGACTGTTGTTGTACATCATTCACTGCTCCAATTTCCAACACATAACGTGCCTCAAAGCAAGAAAAATTACTTGCAACTTTACACTGTGATTGATATAATCACAAATAACGTAAATTGCCCGCTGGGGAATTACTATCGATGAGTGTAAACGATGTAATAGACTTCATTTGCATACACAAACAACTCGGATTGCTTTTTAATAATTTGAATGTTTCAGAGCAGTCTATGAGAGCACAATGAATAGTGTATCGCTCAAAAGAAATATGTATAAAATCACACATATTTTTAATATACGTCATTTTCCCTGTTTTGAAATTTGGTTTATTAGTTATTAAACAAAATATACACATTTGACAATAAAAGTACATAAAACATCATTAGTCAAATCAAAATATCAAACTTTTTTTATAAAAACATAGTACATTGAATTCATCTATTTCCTGTTCCGTAAATATTCAAAGCTGACACATAAAAAAGTTTAATTTTATATTCTTTTGTATTGAAACATAATACCTTTATTCACTTCAGCCACCGCTTAATTCGACTGGTGTTAATTCACTATGTATTTTATAGTATGGGATATTTAAATGCGCTTTAAAAGAAGCATTCACGCCCACGTTCAATACATTATTTCCCGCTTACTTTTTTTCATTAGGAGTACATAACTTTCCCACCTTATCCGATTTTGCATTTAAGGATTATATCGATGTCTTTAAATTATTCACGAAGCTTACTATTGAATAAAAATGAATACATTCACACAGCTATATTCATAAAATAAATACGTTAAGTAAAACATTATTAATCGGATGAATAACTTCGTTTCAGGGATAGTCACGTGTGCGTGTTCATAAAGTCAACTTTGTGGTATATTGACATGTGAGCACGAACATCGTTCACATACATATAAAATGCACAATAAAAAGTCAACAAATATTGTATTGCGAAATATTAATTATCAAGTGTTGAAAATAAGTATCGTCAAATGTCATGTAATATTACTACAAACTACTAAAGTGAATGACTTATTAGCGTTTAATAAATATACAATAGTTTTCCTGACTGATTTACGGAAATTAAGTGTTTAACTTGTGTGCATGTTTTAAATACACATCAGTTATTTAAGGCTCACCGCATATACGTCTATCCAGTATATTCAAAATGTCCTTTACTGAAATCAAAACGCTACATTCCCGCGCACCCACACACGTAGGTTGAAACACTATTAAAGACCTATTTTATGCATCAATAAAAATAGGACTGTCTGTATTATAACATATATAATAAGTAGTTTAAAGTTAGATGTATTCTTACAACTGTTATGTAAAAACTTTAACCCCAATACACGGCTTTTACAGTTGTTTTATGCAATGTAAGATGTGGGTGAATGTAAACTGATTCTACTTAAGATTTCATTAAACGTTCACTATCTTTAACACACAGACTACCCGGTCGAAAGTGAGTATTAACAAACACCGCCTCCGCTCTATAAATCACTTCAAGATGGCCACGCGACAATGACCAGGCTTTCCTTTGCGCATAAATTGAAACCTTTGTACTTTTAGACAGTTTTGTTCTTGATAGTACATATTTAGTTCATAGTTTACAACCGAACTCCGCGCATAGATATGATTAGTTGAGAGCAGCGCTCAATCATGTCCCTTCTGCCTTTCCGAAAAACGTTATTGTCTTTTTATGTTATTGTTATTTTCTATAATTTGAAGTCTAAATTATGTACAAAATAATTCGGATTTGCATAAAATATGAAGAAAAAAAAACAGAACAACAAAAAAACCTTAAAATCCTCAAAGACATAGATGAATTAAACTTTTGAATGAAATGTCTACCGTAAACTCGCATGTGATGGTACAAGGTTTTCGAGGACTTTGTTTTCTATTTTGCGCAGAACAAAACGGTGCACGAACAGTTTGTTCACATCAAGCAGACCAACGTCTACTAAATATGACTGTTGATAATTTTATTCAATATAAATGAAAAGTAATGAGGTTATTAACAACAGCAAACGAAGCACACGTAAGTGATTGCACAGTAATGTATACAGTGTCATGGCAATTATTATTTATAAAGTATATAACAGCTTCATCATAACCGAAACCAAAAGTTTGTTTACGAGTATTGCCTCAAAACATCGAGCAGCACATACTTTTATAATCTCTATTAATTGAAAAATATGTATTTACGTGTAATGTCTACATTAAGACTGTCTTGAATAGTATTGAATATTCGATAATAACGTTAAACGTTAAATCTTCAGCCCATTATATAGTCTCAAAGACACTTACCTGGTATAAGTTATATCGTTATTCCGACAAATACTGCATAAACATCGCACATATGGTAAACAACTTAAATGCGCACAGCTCTTAAAAGACGAAATATTTTACATCATATTTATATGCACGGTGTATTGAGTGGGCCAACTAGATCGCTTTTTGATGAAATGTCTCCTTTTATGTCTCGAATTGATGTAATTTGAATTATCATTCACTGCACGAGGAGTGTATTATGTGGTCACATGGTTAAATTCTTTTTAAAGTCGCAAGTTTCAGAAACAGATATGTATAGATGTATAAAAGTCTAGTGTTACTTGTGTTATATAACAAAATTACAGCTACATGATAACACCCTGTACATGGATACGATGTTGAAGGTCAGCCCTTTGTCTCAAACCATGTAGGAACACATTCCTGTTAAATAGCTCAACATCAAGTTAGAATTTATACACGTACATTACGACCAAGTAGCATTCGATGTTTGATGAAGTTATTTATTGTTGTAGCTGTTCAGTGTGTTAAGTTTATTTTTCCATTTGAGTACATACATTTACAATCAATTAAAAATATTCAAAGTAATACATACCGACTTATTTTTAAACCACACTTCTTATAAACAAATTGACAGTATAATTGAAGTAAAGACAATTTTCGATATTTTCACAAGGTTGTGAGTGTTAATTTAAGCTCCTCTCATTTAATGGTGATGGTTAAAAAAACAGAACAACATAACTTCTTCCTTGGTTATTGGTTAATTTATTGGAGGTTATGATTAAATGATATCCGATTTAAACTGCGACTAATTTTGAACACGCCCCTTTAACTCATCGCCACATTCCAATCAATACAAACACAGCCTTAAAAGCGCAAACTCATAAAAACAACATTTTAGAAACACCTCAAGCATGAAATTAGCTGCGAGACAAATTTTCCCCAAATTCATGGTTTAAACCTATTTGCATACGTGAATTACAGGATAAATTTCGAAACAACTTTGAAGATAGTGATGAAGAAATCAGAAATAAGATATTGCCCTTACTCTTGCTGATAATTTTGTTGGTGGGCGTAATTTATGAAAGGCATGCAAAACCAAATAACATCATGGCTGACACATCGTGTATGATATATTTTATGCACCCAACTGTGTCATAGAAATTGCAAAGAGGTGCGCTATCAGATCAAACTGTGTGTCGCGTTCTGAAAAAACTGGGCATGATGCATGTGCGTAAAGTGTCGTCCCAGATTAGCCTGTGCAGTCCGCTCAGGCTAATCAGGGACGACACTTTCCGCTTTTATGGTATTTTTCGTTTAAAAGGAGTCCCTTCTTACCGAAAATCTTGTTTAGGCGGAAAGTGTCGTCCCTGATTAGCCTGTGCGGACTGCACAGGCTAATATGGGACGGCACTTTACGCACATGCATCATGCCCAGTTTGTTCAAAACGCGACACATGTTTAAATCAGACTATTATTAAGTGCAACAATATTAATTCAACGAAACAATATGTTCACCAAACCATAACAAAGAGCAGTTAACAATGACACTGCGCATACTTGTTTACTGAATGATTATCAAACATGTTTGCGACTATTTACAAGCCTCTGACATTTGAGAAGTTATGCATTCACATTTGCACAATAAAATAAATCGTCTACATAGAGTATATATATGGTCCATTTCGGAAACATTAAAGCTTATAGCATGACCTTTACAATCCAGCATGTGGTGATATTATTTGGATGAGCAAACATCGGAAAAGGTGTGAATATATATATATATATATATATATATATATATATATATATATATATATATATATATATATATATATATATATATATATATATATATATATATATATATATATATATATATATATATATATATATATATAAACAATGCAAACGTTCATCATAAGGACACATGTGGTATGCTCTAGTTAGAAGTACATGTAGACAAATTGTTATATTATTTAAAAGTAGGTGCTAATTTGAAGAGTAGAACAGTCAGTGTTTCTGGTTTTCGTATCATATACTTTTTAAACAAAGGTGCTCATCCTTAGGCATAGCCAATTTCAAGTAACAACATGCACGTACTAGACTTAATGGCAATCTCACGCATTCTTGACGTTTTAAAACGCGTTCAGTCAAATATCTTCATGTATTTTAAGCAAACGTTATCAGTTGAAACATGTGTACCAGTCACAATTGCTCTTATATGAACATAAACGGATTTACCTGGTGTTTTCGCTCCACTCCATCCAGAAACCAGTCCCAAAAGTCCCGAAAGTGCACCCACAATATTATCACCGTCGTCGTCATAGTAACCGATCGGTACTTAAACACTACCAATCACTATTTTACATTAACTTACACAGACAACTTTGTGACAAACACAACTTCCGGTTTTCACGGTGTCTAGCTCCGAATAACCAATGCAATCAAGTAACTAGCTTTCGGCATAATATTTTATAACATCTTTATCAATAATCTAATATTTCCAGTCGTTATTTAATGCCCAATATGCAGTCACTCATCCGCCGACATTCAAGGTCTACAGTTGTAAACATTTAACACGTTCGTAGGCAGGTTTGAATGGGCGGTAAACCACAACTCTTTATTACCTGTATATTGCTTTTGCATAAATAATTTCGCTTATACTACAGATCGTTAGGAGCTAAATGATCAAACGCAAGCTTGTCAGTGGAAGATAAGGTTTAAATTATACACGTGTATTCCATAAAATGCTTACAAATCAATTCCTTTTTAGTCGTGGATATCCATATGTACAAATACACTATTGATTTGTCGGTAATAAATTGTCGAGTTCAGCATAAAAACCTACGGGAAAGAATCAGTCAAGCGGTGAGATATATCTAACAACAACATGTCATTACATCTACTACAGAATTCGTTTGACCATTTATAATGTGTCCCCGATAAAACACGACATTATAACACGATGTTTGATGTATAACAAAACAAGTCAGTTTTATTGTTTTTAAAACGTTCAATTTTCCACGATTTGTGTCGCATAAATGTTTTGAACATTTCTATGAAAAAAAACAATTGTTCTCTTATGCCTGTATACGAGATCAACAAAAATAAATATATTTACTATTTTCGTTAATGCACGTATTACAGACTCCCCTCCTATATGACAACGTATCGATGCTTGCAACCATGCTATTTATACAAAAAAGCCAATGAAACCGTTGAATGCCGCACATATTGTATTAGCCTAGTGGACTCTCCCACCCTTCTAAATTGGATCAATTTATTAAAAAAAAATTAGGGATGTCTAGTACATTTATTTATATATTTATAATATTTCTTACAGGAATTCCTTTAAGCAAACCGCGTAGACCCTGGTGAGACGACACATCATGCGGCGTCTCATCTGGGTCTACGCTGTTTGCAAAGACCTTTTTTCTAGACGCTAGGCATAAATGGGTCTATGGAACTGCATATGTAGCACTGTAAAAAATATCCATGAAACTGAACTATGTAAATCTCCTCTGGCAAAAATTCCGGGGGAACACCCAAGAACACTAATGAATTTTTACTATCCCAATTCCAATTCACTGATCTCGTTCAAACGACAGCTTATCGACGACTGTTAATAGAAACTCAATAAGAAAAACAGTTACGTATTACTAGTACTTGATTTAATCTATCCAAGGCTTTAAGTTCATGACACGAACGAGGGTTTATACTGGCAAAAACCTTTCATTGACAAAACGGTCGCTTGTGATAACTTATTCAACGTTCACATATTATCATAAAGCAAATATGTAATACCTTATTTTCAAATTTCAGACGAGCGAAAGTCATTACATACAAAAATATTCGTAAAAGAATTTGTTTTTAAAAACGTTTTGTTTAATTTTCGTAATACACGTCGCAAATTGTTAAGTTCTACCATCGGAGACTGGTGCAGCAGTTATCAAGTTTCGAAAAAACGAATAAATGCTCTTTTATCAAATTTCATCATTCGCCATCTTGAAGTAACTGGATTGCCTTAAGGCAAAATATCCGGCTTAATCTGCTGAAATGGCCGTATGAAATTAAGTCTACACGCACAAGGTCCCCTGTATGTAGAAATTCGAATAGTGGAAATTTGTGAAGGAAATGTATAAATATTAGATACAGGTAGTTCATTAACATTAAAGAAGTGGTAAATATATGCAGGTCGATATTACATAAATCTGTCTAACTAAACGCAGTATAATTGACACGTTTATGACAAAATAAAAGTTATATTATAAGTATTCAGTTCATTAAATGGCGCTTAAAACAAAGTTGTGTGTGTGCCTCTGTGTGTGTAGAAATAGCTCTTTCTTAATACGTGGATACAAAGCAATGAATTGACATGACGCCTGGACGATGATCGCTCCGCCCACTTAATCACGTGGCTTAGCGGTTAGCAAATCTAGACAAGGTAACACCAAAATGGCTCCTTTGCCTATATATTGCATATAGATTTACGCGATATTCCGGATGATTTTTATGGACTTTTTCACACAATGTAACACTTGTAAAAGGGGGTTGTGTCATTTAGCTATTATGCAAATGCAAAAATATACGTTTATATAGAACATCAGCTATTTATAACGTTTTTTTCGGTATATTAAACACGCTCTCAAACGCGTGCGCGCTTACCGAAATCGAACCTGTTACTACGTGTAATGGTGGTATTAACAATAAATTAACATTCTACACCGGTATTTACCCATGTTATTTATGAAAATATTAACGAAACATTTTCCCTCGTGTATTTGACACGAAATATCGCTTTATAACTGGGATTTCGGTGAAGTTTCACGCGCTTTCTGGCGCCGAGTGGGTACCTAAATCTCACATGTTATTACGTATAAAAGTGATATTAATGATATTAAACATTGCTTATTAGACATTTGTCAATCACTATAATTGAAAGTGCAAAACAACACAATCAGTTAGGCCATTGTCTGATATAAATTAATAAAATAAATTAATTATCAATTGTTTCTGACACACACAAAAACTCGATTTATAACGGGGATTTCGTAAAGTTACGCAAAGTGGGTACCAATATTCTCTATTATTTTACATGCACACGTGATATAATTCATACTTAATAATGCTTAGTAATTGCGTATATGACATTCCCAGTTTTTAAAATAAATTAATGTAAAGGGGATCTCGGTAATTCTACACATTAAAGCTTCCACTCGCTCTTTTCAACACCGCATTTCCGCGTTGGAAATCTTTCTGGATACCGAATGTCAGAGTTACATAATCCCTATTTAACCGTTTTGCCATATTTAATATCCGTTTTTTTCAAGCAAAATAAACGACACTCGTTGAAAAAATGAGAACTAGGTATTCGATCTCCAAGTGTGGATTAAAAGCGTTCATTGGTGACACCACATGTCTGCACATGTGTAGATACCGTTATTAAGATAAGATATCACGTGTCACCTTCTATTAACATGTATAATGAAAATAAAGTGCATTACTATCAGAGTAATAAAACACAGCATGAATTAGGTTTCATGCTGGGTTTTACTTCTTTTAAAGTAATGCAGATGAACCGTGCTTCTATTAATCACCTAGTAACTGACAAAACTATTAAAAACATGAACTATTATGTGATGATAAGATCGATAACATAAACTATTTAAATCTGCTCGTATATTCGATGATAAGATATTGTAATTGTCTTTGACAGTGTTGACGTTCAGTTGTTCGTGGGGACGACCGCTTGCATTTATCCATCGCTTACACTTCTCAAGATCTCTTTTCGGCTTTGGAAACGATATAAAATCAATGCAACCAACTAATCTGTCAGGATATCGATTGTCCGAGTTGCATAATCCCCATTGAAACCGTTTAACCATTTTTAATCTACGTTTTTAAAGACATAAACAAAAGAAAATCGATGAAATAAAAGTGAACCTAGACATAGCTTGTCTATGAAATGGCGGACAGTTCGTTGCTAACTAGCGCGCCCGATTAATCGATCGCTGATTGGTATATCAATTCTTAGATAAGGATTTGATTGACAGGCGGCGTCATGTCAATTGATACATTGATAGTTCTAGACTTGAATTTTTATTAAAGTTAGTTTCATTGCAAGCCAGAATAATTTTACGAAAAATTACATTTTTTTACGTTTAATACAGTATTGTGACTATGTTGTGCTGAGCTGTTTAAATGGAAAAAAAATCCAGTGAATAAAATTATTTATGTCCACAAAAGTTATTAAATAATCGCGTGAATATTACAGAAGCGGATTGCTACTACAAATAACATAAGCGGGGAAACAACAATTAACACCTGTTTAAGCCTTTCACTCACAGTGTGGGCGTGCAGTGGTAAGGCAGTAATTATTGACACACATTAATCATAAGGAGTGGGCATTTAGCTATTGGCATTCTGCTTGTACTACAACGAGCTGGAGTTTCTTTTAGCCGCATAGGCTATATTCCGAACAGTAGAATTCCCCCTTTGTCATACAAACTCGACGGCGCCAAGCATGCACCAGACAGATTATGCTATGAGGCCCTTGTAACAATTTCGACTGAACTGCTTCAGGTTCGCCATCCTTGTTGGCACTGTTCAGGGAGGTCCAGGTACTTCTCCGTCTTCATTGGCTTGCGTATATCGCGATTCTATTGAGACTGGGAGTTTAAAAATATTCGCCCCCCCTCCCCCCTCACTTGGGAATTGATGACAATCTCAGGTCTCAGTGTTGTTTGCAATTTGTCTGGAAACTGCAGTTTATTGTTTAATCTCTTATTTAACAGTCATCAGAACCGGAAGAAAAGATGGGACATGATGGTTGTTAATTGGTGGTGCCGCGCTTCTTTCGTATGTGAACAATATGAATGCAATCTACGTCTTTGTGTGCGACCAGTGCATTTGCTCAGCGTGTCTCAGCGCCATCTATTTATATCTGCATTGGGCGCGTGCTTCTTTGGTAAGATGTACTCGAGAGTAGTCTTGTTGCTTTTACATATGGTACGAGAGCTGGTGTATATATCCAGTTTACAAGGTTTGTTTTAGGGTTTAGATGATATCATAAAACTGATAGGAGGAAGAAATGAAGCTGTAAATTCTGTTCCTTCCAGATGGCATGCCAAGTAATGTAACAATTATTGATATGTATAGTAATTGTGGTGAAAAGCAGCGCTTGAGATAAGAATGACCTGGTTCAATCAACCAAATTTTTGCCGTGCACTGACCGTTATTATATCAGACGGTGTTTGTGTTTTTCGTGTGTTTTGGTAAAGTCCTATTGCAATAGGCCACGTGCCTTCAGAAAAAAGTATGAGGGTAAGAATGATGTCCTGCTGATGCAACCGGAGCTTAATTTTGGTTTATATTCGACTGAGATTCACATTGATTGACTTGGATATGCATTGGAACAAGCAGTCTTTGAGAGAACTGTTACTGTGACAACAAACAATGACGGAGATACTTAGGTGACTGAGATCGAGAACAAAGTAGTTTTTGATATAATGGGGAGATTAATACAATGCAGTAATTGATATAATAACGAGATCAGTGCCATGATCTCGAGTTAATGCATTGATTGATATACCAGTAATCAATAGTTAAAATAAATAAATGATTTATATAACGCAGTTTGCGATATAAATGCCATTATGCAGTGATTGACAAGATGCAGTGATTGCGATGAAAATTTATTGGTTTTGCACGACATATTTAGAAGAGTAGCGAAAGAAATGAGAGTGATGAAGATAATGGTCATATAAAATATAATAAACGGCACGATAACGACACGCAATTTGTTCATATAGCGCAACGTTACCTTTCAAATGTGACCGAACTGTTGAAATGAATGTATGTGACAATTGCAGTGACATAGTCCATTACATGTTTATGTATCCTAGCGCAATAGGTTACATAGCAATAGCATTTTACAAACGCCTTTCAAAAATTACTGAACAGTTTGGTCTCTATTCAATTTCAGATATCAAAGGTAATCATAACCAAATGCATGAACTATTATACGCATTCAAAACATACAATTGCATGCTGAGTCGCTTTATATCAATATATTTTCCTTTAAACACCTCAGAGAACCGCATTACATAAGGGTAGGATTTCGGCGGGAATATTTTGACATTTTGAAATAACTGACAACCTCGGTTTACAATTGTATGTATCATTTCAAAACACATGCTACCATGTAAGAAAATATTGTTTAATGACCCCCACACGTAAGCAAGTTTATACTTGCTATATTTTTGGTTCAAGGATGCAAGCATACACAACGTAAAAAAAATATGTATCGTTTGTTTTTAAATTAATGTTACACACAGACCTCAACACCTCTGCGACTTCACGTGACAAAAAATCTTTTCACAGTTTTTGGCATGTTTTGAAATAAGTCATTAAATGCTTTATATTGATAAATGTAAACATTGGATCTTAAAAGCTCCAGTAAAAAAATCAAGAATAAACATTAAAAAAGGAAAAAAAAAGTAGCCGCAGCTGGACTCGAACCAGTGACCCCCGGAGTCCTGGAGTAACCTGGAGTAAAAACGCATAAGCCCGCTCGGCTATTCTTCCAAACATACTGGGTTGAAGTATTTTATGCATTATATGAGCAGTCTTCGTAGTTTCACAAAATTTAACGACAACAGAACTCTCCAAATTATTCAATCGTTTCGCGTTACGATTTATAATTTTTAGGTTTTAAAATCGTCAAAAGATGCATATAATGGCTATATTAGACCATGGTTAATCTTCAGTAATACTGTTTCCTCACAAATATCATATCTCAAACGAAAATTTACGAATCTGAAACAACCTTTTTTCAATTTTGTCAATTTACCAAACCGTGAAAAGATCCCTTTAATGCGTGTGCGTAAAATGACATCCAAGATTTGCCTGTGTCCGAACTTTCGACGATACTTTCCGCTTTTATTGTATATGTGTTTGAAGAAAGTATATTCTAAGCGAAAATCCAGTTTATGCGGAAAGTGTCGTCCCTGATTAGGACATGTTACTATAAACATGTTACTGTGTTTATATTCGAAAGCACGTTTTTAAGTATTTGGCAGAGTGGGCCTTTAATACTTCAGTACCTTAAGTTTCGTATAGAAATGTATTTATCATTAAGATACATTAGATACTTACAAAACAGAGCTCATCCACGTGCGCGACAATAATTTCGATATAATGGGTATTAAAACACTATAAAACACTGTGTATCAAAACCATCAAACGAGTCCACCATTGGCAAAATGGAGACAGCATAAATATGATATGAACATAAAACATTTCTGATGTAATATAAACCTATCTTTACTATATCTTCAGATAGGTATGTGTAAGGTAAAATGTAACCACTAAACCGAGTAACTCAGATCAGATGCTCGAAGCCATTATGTCAAATACGACATGATCATCGAAGATTGAGAACAAATTTATGGCAAATGTAAACTTAAGTCGTATGATGTAAGACTATAACGGCTTTCATGAAAGTAGTTGACACAATAAATAAGCACATACAACTTAACAACGAGTTTGCGCTGTTGACAAATGCTGCACGCTTTTCAGGAATACAGATGCAAGTATGTTTTATCAACCAGAACACCACATAACTTAATCCATCATATAAAAGTGTGCTGTCGTTTTATAATTTCATGTTAATGCATTTATATGATTTTAAGCATTTCTCCCAAAAATCTAAAATCTTACAACACAGAAACAAACAGGAATGTCCTACAATTAACCGATGTTTTAAAATTATAACAGACACGAAGGTCATCAAAAGGTATCGGCTTAAAACATTTTATATACATACATATTTTTAGGAAAAACACTTACTGGCATGCATAGTAAAATAGCACACGTAGTGTTTGAAACTTCACTGGAATAGTTATTCCTATTGTCAAATAAATAAAAAATGTTCAAATAGAATAAAATTGAGAAGCAATAGCTTTTGAGATTCACGACACAAGCAAAGGAAATTCAAGTTTTAAGGTGGTACTGATAAGCGGAATACGAACAATAAAATCTTAAGTTAAAGATCGTATCATCAATACTATAAATGGTCATTGAAAACTCTATATGAGATGTCAAAATCCCTTTGTATGGCATAGCTGTATATCAGTTGCCTGATCGATATTAAACAAGCCATCCCAAATAAATCGACGTCAAATATCAACCATTCATCTTTATTTAGAGTTAAATATTTTTCTACAAATTCAAATGATTACAAGTATAATTTAGGGACATCGACGTCTGTATGCATGACATGAGTTGAAAAGGACTCACGGTACTCGGTACAGGTCATGCGTTCAATAATGCAGTGAAACTAATTTTATATTCACACCTTCCACATTTAATTTGAATAAGTCAAGCCATAATTCTATTTAAATAGATTTGACATATATTAATGCTATTTGATTAATATTTAACAAGAACCCATGAAGAATATTTTTCCATTAGTTGATCGGACAAGAGTATAATTAAGTCGTGTTCTGAGAAAACTGGGCATAATGCATGTGCGTAAAGTGTCGTCCCAGATTAGCCTGTGCAGTCCGCACAGGCTAATCAGGGACGACACTTTCCGCTTTTATAACATTTTTCGTTTGAATGAAGTCTCTTCGTAGAAAAAATTCAATTTAGGCGGAATGTGTCGTCACTGATTAGCCTGTGTGGACTGCACAGGCTAATCTGGGACGACAATTGACGCACATGCATAATGCCCAGTTTTCTCAGAACACGACTTAATTGTCAATCGCATAAATTATACGTTGCTGTAAAATGGATAATGCTATTCTACGTAATCAGAGAGTGAAGGAATTATTATATGAGGGTTGTTTGCTATTACCGTGCTTGTGATAGATATATCCAATCGAAGCATTCTCACTGCATAGTGTTAACCTGTATGGAAACGCAACTCAACAAATTAAGACCTCCACTGCTATAAGAAATACACTAATATTACAAACAAATTGGCAGATACGCATACGTCCTAAAGATTTCCTCAACGGGTCTAAAATACTGATATATTACAGCAAATATTTATCGCCGTTTTAAACAAAATGTTAATAATAATATATTCTCAAATAATCTGTACGGATTGCACGACGATATTCTAATGTTTCTTATTTCCATCCATAAAAACGTAATACGAACGTGCGAAATACCGGTAAAAGGACATTTATAGCGCTTTTTATAGTGTTTTTGCTGCCCACATATAATTATGGAAACACAGATATCACACGTATTCAATTAAAACAACTACCTCTATGAGCCTATTCACTTCAGTGATCCCGGTGAAACTGACCTATTAATTATACGACGGCGATAAAAATGACCACATACTGGTGGTCAAGTTGTGGCGACCTTCATTTGACCACGCGAAATTTGTAATTTTCACAGGTAATTGGTCGTGACTTTGTATGGGTTAATGCGGACCAGAATTCCGTTAGATGAACCATATTGAAAAACCATGGTATATTTTTAACTAGTGTTGCATTTATTTAAATGTAAATGGCATTGTGTTGAAATGCAAACGAGAACGACGTTTTTTTTACAAATATGTATGCAAGTCAGAAAATGCGAAAATATAACGGCACATACGAAATGGAGGCTTTCAATTAGCATAACGTTTTTCAACAACCCCGTGTATCAATACTTCCCACGTATCAAAATACATTCGAATGTTGAGGGAAAGGTTTATAAATGAACTGCTTTACAATTGGGTATAACATGACTGTATATACATATTTGACAATATAAATATTCAACAATTGTACATAGCAAGTCAATAAACCCCGATGATTTAACATGAAATATACCAAAATTCAAAAAACTGAAATTGTATGTCTCAAAGCATATATAAGATATATTATGCTGCTAAAAGTTCAAAGATATTTTTGAAAACATTTTTCAAAACGCGACGCGATATAAAACTTGTTTAAAGGAAAAAAGCACACCCATAATAATTTGATTAAAATTAACATGTTATCAAGTGTGTCCCAAACTCGTGATGAAAGCAAATTTAAGAAACTTAAGCACGCTTACCTGAAATCAAGAAGCTATTTACTTCAGATAATCCCAACGGCCTTTAGTTTATTTACTTAACGCTGAAACACTGAATGGCGAGACTGCTTGGATGTCAACTGAGTTTATACACCCATATAAAGTGAAAACTGTGAATTTGTGAATTATGACGCGCGTTGCAACGAGTGTGACTTAACCCGTTTGTTTCTTCATGAACAAGGTCGCTTTTTGATCTACCAACATTTAATTCGTGTCAACCCATAGCAAAAACAAATGCATTAATAAATAAATGCATAAAACGCATTCGATTGGAAATAAATTAGCCCCGCTCTGAGGAAACAGGGTTTAATGTGTGTGCGTTAAGTGTAGTCCCATGTTGGTTTATGCAGCCTAGATTGGATTTTCGTTAAGTGTAGTGCCATGTTAGTTTATGCAGCCTAAATTGGATTTTCGTTAAGTGTAGTCCCATGTTAGTTTATGCAGCCTAGATTGGATTTTCGTTAAGTGTAGTGCCATGTTAGTTTATGCAGCCTAGATTGGATTTTCGTTAAGTGTAGTGCCTTGTTAGTTTATGCAGCCTAGATTGGATTTTCGTTAAGTGTAATGCCATGTTAGTTTATGCAGCTTAGATTGGATTTTCGTTAAGTCTAATGCCGTGTTAGTTTATGCAGCCTAGATTGGATTTTAGTTAAGTGTAGTGCCATGTTAGTGTATGCAGCCTAGATTGGATTTTCGTAAAGTTTAGTCCCATGTTAGTTTATGCAGCCTAGATTGGATTTTCGTTTAGTGTAGTGCCATTTTAGTTTATGCAGCCTAGATTGGATTATCGTTAAGTGTAGTCCCATGTTAGTTTATGCAGCCTAGTTTGGATTTTCGTTAAGTGTAGTGCCATGTTAGTTTATGCAGCTTAGATTGGATTTTCGTTAAGTGTAGTGCCATGTTAGTTTATGCAGCCTTGATTGGATTTTCGTTAAGAAGAGACTTCCTTTAAACATAAAGTTCCATAAAAGCGCAAGGTATCGTCCCTATTAAGGCTGTGCAGAATGCATACGCTAATATGGGGCGACACTTTATGCTTATGCATTAAACCCGGTTTTCCCAGAGCGATCCTTAAATGCAATAAGATGTGAGCCGTGTTCTATGAAAAGGGGGTTTAATGCATGTGTGTAAAGTGTCGTCCCAGATTAGCCTGTGCAGTCCACGCAGGCTTTCCGCTTGTATGATATTTTCCGTTTCAATAAAGTCTCTTCTTAGCAAATATAAAGTTTTGTCAGAAAGTGTCGTCTCTGATTAGCATTTGCGGACTGCACATGCTTATCTGGAACGATACGCAACGCATGTGCATTAAACCCCTTTTTCACAGAGCACGGCTCAATTATAAACTGGCTAGCTTGTCGGATCAATTAGAATGGACACCGAAGTACAACTAACAATTACAGTAAATCCATCTCAAACCTAATTTGAGACTTAAGTATACATATAAAATCCGAGACTACAACAGAGCTTCCCACAACGCATGAAAGCTCAGAATATACAAATGAAAGGACATATATAAAACATAAGAGGGTCAAAATAAAGGGAGGAAATGGGAGAACTAAACTATAATTTGTGGCTACGAAAACGCACATTGTTACTTAAGACGAGAATTAATTTCATTTTATTATTAGCATGTTAATGTTATCAAATTGACTGATATTGTATATTGAAGGTGATAACAAAAATTACCTATCTTTAAAGAGCGATATATTGAAAAAAAAGGTATTTTTCAAAACAAAGTAGACGATGAGATAAATGCTGATAATTTTGTTATAAAATAGGGGACCAAGCTGATCGCAGACTTCTTGGACAAGTGAAAAACAAACATTTTAATCAAGGGTCGCACAATAGAGGGCTAATATTACATTCGCATTACGAGCAAGCACAACAGCAATGCATCATCAAATGATAAAATACTTTTCAAATGTTGTCTGGAATAGTGAGTCCACAAAAAATTAGATTCGATTCGAGATATTAGTATAATTGAATATGCAATTGATTGGCAATTTATAATGGGTTGTTTTGCGTCTACAATGTTCTATGTATACAGAATTGCCTCCCTGAGCTTTTTGACGAACGTAACATTGTTAAGGTAATGTAACTGTGTGAAGAGAATACGTTTTGTCAACTGTACTTCCTGTATGGTTGCAACATTTGATTTTAAGGCAACAAACAAGTCAAGGCAGCGATATACAATAAATTTACCACATAAACCAGGTATAAGTTTTATTATGTTAACTATGTATTAAAAAGCAATAATTAGCATGGGATTTAAAACGGAACAAGAACGCTAAGAAAAAAAATGCTTGCGTGTTTTACGTAATTGTATTGTACTTGTGGAATTGAACACACTATATAATAGAATTAAAACATTAAACGCTAAATAGTACAAGCCCGATGTCGTAGAATCAGAAAATTAAACGCAAAATAATACCAGCCCGATGCCATAGACATAGAACTTTAAACGCTAAATAGTACCAGCCCGATTTCATAGAATTATCCCTTTAAACGCTAAATTGTTACTTATATCGACACATATAACATTTAATATATGGGTTCTGTTACTGAAAATTATGTCAAATTGCAAAATAGTTGGTGTTCACCATGTTAGTATAATACTTAACATTCCTTGTTATACTAAAGGTAAACCTGACAAATGTTTCGTTTAGTTCAAGCTATATCAGAGTGTATTACAAGGGTCTCATGCTCACCGTGGTGATGTCAGTTACTTCCAATTGCAGCATTCTCGTTGGTGATTTTTTGTTGAACCGTATTTGTTGCAAGAATTATTATTGGTCAGCCACTTAGCCCAAATACTAATAATAGTACTATAGAATGTCCATTTGGTAAAATCACAGTCTCTTTCCACCTTATTTGTTCTGATTTGTTTGATTATATACTTTGTAAAACTCGCTGAAAACCTGTATCTTCTGTTCTTGCCCTAACCTATTGCTTACGTAAGAGTTATTAACTCGTTGTTTACCCGCATTAATTAGATAATTTGCTTAGTTAGCACAAAAAATAACAATTTTCGCAATCCACATTTAGTCAGGGATGTTCCGGTTTCAAGCAGCGCAAGGTTTTAACAAATATGATATGTGTAGTATTGTAAGTAATTATTCGTAAAATTAGCAAATGTTAATAAAATACAAACGAATATCCATTCTGATTCGGCAGGTCCTGATTTAACGAATCACCTCTCTGGGTGAAATACAAACTCAGTAGTAAAATTTCTAAAACCGATCTGCAGGGTCAGCAATAAATTTTCTCCCTTAAACTGTGCCAACTTAGTGCCACATAAGAGTATATTAATCACTCGTACTTGAATCGTATCAACTTTCTTTTTTATACATTAGCCTTGCATTTGAGATGTACCAGTTTAAACATTGAACGCACATCATAAATTAGGCATCGTGATGTATTGAACCATGTGAAATAATATATTAAAACAAGTTTTTGTTTGTAATTGTATACACGAATTATAAGTAGAGATAAAGGCAGCACCCATCACATTTGACAAAATGTTATATCTGATATGCAGACAAAAGTTACTTTATGCCTTAATGTTTGCAAACCCATATGCGGTGGATATCATTGGATAAAATTATAAATATATAAACGGAATACGGCAGTGCTGTACCTAGGTATTTGACGGTTTCAGCGTTCCTTATATATTTTCTACTTTCAGCTAATAATAACAAAACCACAATGACATAAGCTATTTTGTTATATATAATTGCATCAATAAAATTAAGGCAACTGCACATAGTTGTCAATTTCTCAATACTACTTAAAGGTGATACCATTTCAAGGTGCCTATTAATTAGAGTACAATGTCGAAATTTACAACACCCTTTTGGTCAATGTGTTGCGACTGTTCAAACAGATTGCTTTGTAATTATCACAGGTACTCACTCGGTCGTAAAATCGTGTGGGTTAACTGGATATCCGTGAGAGAATTTTGTTGATGAAAAATACCTGCATTGTGGGTAAGGTTATTGAACAAAAATAAAACACATAACCAAAATTCGACTCCTTTTTTTCATATCCTGCAATATCAAAGGCCATTTTTCAAGCGCAACACATGTTGTTGTTGTTTTCAAACATACCAATTCTACCGATCTGCAAACATTTCCTAATACTAAATTTACATAAAATTTACGTTTTTTTACGTAGACATGTACATCGTATAAATAAAACATTAAATCATTCACAGCAGGCTGTGATAATTCATAAAAAATATCAATCACGCCTTTATGTATAATAACATTATTTAAGAACAGAAAAACGTAACGCTATTTAATTGTACAATGAAGATCACAATTGCTTGTAAAACTTTTAATGGTAGAGTCGATATTTGAAACATATTCAAGTACCGTATAATATTTTTGAAGCTTTTAAAATTTGATTGCTTACAGATGCATTTTTTTTCTTACATAAAGATGATTGGACAAATAAAAATACAGGCTTATTCGATTGAAAAGATTGATGCATACTTCACAATTATAGCACTAGAACATTCACCAAACATAAAAATATAAATATATATATAAAACAATGAAACTAATGAAATAAGTGTTTGTTCTTGTCCACTTCTTTAATAGAAGACACGCGATGAACATAAAATGATTACAAACGGGATCTCGGCCTTGGAACGGTCAATGCAAAGCATTGGATGTTAAACCGGATTGAGGGCTGGCGAAATCTCACACCCACCCCGGAATTACAAACGCGCGTTTGTAACGATCTCAATACGGAATATCGTTATGGCCATCGTGGTTACACATTAAAATCCAGAGGGCGACAATGCCATAGTGCAATAGTACGACAGTACGAAGGCGACAATGTGATAATACGATGGCGACAGTACGACAGCGCGATAGTACGATGGCGACAAAGCGATAGTCATAGCGTATTGTTGCCATCGTATCATCGCATTGTCGCCATCGTACTATCGCGTAATCGTACTGTCGTCATCGTATTATCGCATCGTCGCCATCGTACTATCGCACTGTCGCCGTCGTATTGTCGCACTATCGCATTGTCGTCATCGTACTGTCGCATTGTCGTCTATCGCCTTCCGGTACAAATGCGCACATCGTATTTTTTCCTAGATGGAGTCACGTTTAAAAATACTTTACAGTTCGGCATACCTTACATCAAATCCCATTATATAACTTAATAAGAATTTGATTTCATTATTACTTTAACCTCTTTCAAAGTACATCTTCATAAAGTCATCTCTTTTGTTTCTGCAATAAGAATAGTTTGTGTACCGGAAGGCGATAGTCGACAATGAGATAGTACGATGGCAAAAATGCGACAATGCGATAGTGCGACAATACGATGACGACAGTGCTATAGTACGATGACGACAATGATACAACGCGACAGTACGATGACGACAATGCGAGATTACGATGGCTACGGTGCGAAAGTACGATGACTAGCGCATTGTCGCCATCGTACAATCGCGTTTTCGCATTGTCGCCATCGTACTATCGCATTGTCGCCATCGTGCTATCGCATTGTCGCCAGCGTACTATTGCACTATCGCATTGTCGCCCTCTTGATTTTAATGTGTAACCATAATGGTCCTAACGGTATTCCGTAATCTCAATGATAGAAAACTATGCCTACAGAAAATGAAAACATTCATTGCAAAACGTAAAGCGTGAATCAAATGCGTACTAAGCACTTTATATTATTGAAGTAGTGTCGTAAGTGTCGGAAATATATTGAAACGATCAGATGAGAAGTTTGAAAATAATTTGTATACGCGGAAATTTTTTCAATCTACAAAAGAAATTAAACTATCAAATAAGTGATGTATCTACAGAAATTTGTCAAGCATACTAGATATTTGAAAAATCGTAAATATGCTTGATCAACATACATTTTAACTCGCTCTTCTGCTTAACCTCATGCAAAATGTGCTAAAAGCTAAACACATTAGCATGTATTTACCTCTATGCTTAACCCATTTATGCCTAGCGTCTAGAAAAAAAACATTGGAACATAGGGTAGACCCAGATGAGACGCCGCATGATGCGGCGTCTCATCAGGGTCTGCGCTGTTTACTTAAAGGAATTTCTGTAAGAAATATTGTAAATATAGAAATAAATATATATGACATCCCTAATTTTGAAAATAAATTGATCCAATTTAGAAGGATGATAGAGTCATAAATGGGTTAATTGGCACGCGATCCCGCGTACACCTTATTAAATTCAAATATTTTTTGTACGTTGTTAGACGTGTTTAAAACATACAAATAAGTATGAGAGAGCTTAACTCGCTTACCTGGATATATAGTCAACAAATTTACTTTAGAAAATTCCAACCGCGTTCACTTTACTTATTTAACTCTGCACCACTAAATAGCGAAAATGCTTAAGTGAATGTCAACCGAGTTTCAACTCCCGTTCAAAGTGACATCTAACATGCATGAGTTGTTACGCGTGCCGTTATGAATGTGATCTAAACAGCTTCTTTCTTTGCCAGTCGGATCGTAATTTCACATGCCAGCGTTTTCGGGGATATGGGAGCAAACAAAAAAGGAATTAGTAAGACACAAACGGTTACAAAAGCGACTGATACCTGATAGTCAGGCATATCATAATGACATCAATTTGTCGACGTATGCAAAAAAGAAGGTGAAGCAATGTTAAACGTTAAGTTGATAAGACTTTTCAAAAAAGGTCGATGACATACATAACAAGTATTTGTTATAATATCACAATATCAAATCATTTGTGTCGTGCTCTGTGAAAAGGGGGTTTAATGCATGTGCGAAGAGTATCGTCCCAGATTAGCATGTGCAGTCATTTTTTAATTAAATAAATTTTTCAAGTAATGACGTTTGTGATTCATGTCAACAGCAACAAAAATCGATTTTTATCAATGAAAAGTGTGCCTTGATCTTACTAAATAATAGATCTTACTCTCAGCAGTATAAATGGTCATGGGAAAATAAATGTGCGATGTCAAAATTCCAATGTGTACAAGGCTGTAGATCACTTGCCTAATCGATATTTAATTAGCCACATCACATAAATAAACATATAATATCAAGCATTCATGCATGAAACGAGGTAATAAGGAATACGGCATTCTATTCAAGGCATGCATTAAATAATGCAGTGAGACTAATTTTACGTTCACACCTTTATATTTGAAATTTCAATACGTTGAGACATCATTCTATATACATGTAAATGTACGCTGTAAATCTTAATAATATTTTATTCAGATTTGATAAGGACGTGTAATTTTTTTATTTTCATTAAAAAAAGAATGGCGGACCAACGTTACATTGAGCCATCGGTAAAAAGGTATATACGTAGTTAAAAATGGATAAGGCTATTTCACGTAATCACGTAAACGTATAGGAATAATCTTTAGGGGTGTATATTTACCGTGCATGTGAAAGTCATATCAAACTATAGCATTCTAAATGGTGCTTGAATTAATACAAACTCAATGCAAAAAAACGCCACTCTTGTTATTTGACAACCACTTTGCCCTGCAACTGAAGCACTCATGCAAATACTGGAAAGTATGTCAGTACGGACCCACGGAACACCATAAACATTTAATAAGCTTTATTTAATGCATGCAACAGGTATTACATATCGTTAAGTCGAATATTATCGCAAATATTTATCATCGCATCAAAAATGTTACAAATAATACATGCTGAAATTATCTTCCGGGTTGCACTTGGCAACAACGATATTATTAGGATGAAACTACATATACAATACGTAGAACGACCCGTGCGAAAGTGATCTGACATTTACAGTGTTCTTTATGTCACTTTTGCTACGCTCTGATAATTACCGAAACGCGATGACACGACGCAATACAATAAGAATCTATTATATAACACACAATTAATTACAACAACGTCTTCTATTTGTCACAATATTGATCCCGTGGACACTGACCTATCTTTATTAGAGGACAGCGATGACACTGACCACTGCCTGGTGGTCAAGTTATGCAGACCTTTACTCAGTTGACCACTCGCAGGTCTTTGGCCGTTAAATTGTGTGGGCTTAACAACCAAAATGTCGTTGGATGAAGCTTATAGCAAAATAATTGGTTGTTTTAACAGTCCGCACAGGATAATCAGGGACGAATTTTGTCCCGTTTATGGTATTTGTTGTTTAAACGAAGTACATGTGTATCTACTTATCGGAAATTAAGTTAAGACAGAAAGTGGCCTCCCTGATTAGCTAGTGGGAAGTATATACATGCTTATCTTGCAAGACACTTTTCACAAATTTCATTACACCCCGTTTTCCCAGAGCGAGGCTCATTTTGATTTACGGCTACAAAATAAAATGTCCTTTTTATAAATAAAAGACAAAAACTTCTACTGAAGATATTCGTAGAAAGTCTAGGATCGAAAGCTTCACTTTCTTCGTGTCGTAAAAATATTCACAGTAAAGGCGTACACATTGTGGTGACTACTTAACTGCGTTGAAAGTAAATGTGATACAAGTTAGTTATCATGACAAAAATGGGATAATATTTTAATGCGCATGTAAGCACTTTATATTATAAGATGTATATTATTGTCTGAATAATGAAAACTTCATTTACTTTATCTGGATAGTTATGTGTATTTTAATAAAACGCTTTTTTTAATGTTCACTTTTATTGAAAAACAAACGTCATTGAAATCTTGCAAAGCTAAGCCATTATCCGTTTCTCTTTTCGTACAGATCCACTGGTAATGTTACATGTTAAAATCTTATTTTTCAACTATAAAACCCGCTAAGCAAATAGAACAAGCGAAAAGCAAATATGTAGAAATCCCGGCGGATCACATAAGACTCAACTGATATTTCATTCGCACTGATAGCCACCGTGCACAGCAAAGCATCATCAAATGAAATAGATACGGTATACCGGTATATATTAAAATTTGACTTAACTACCAAATCCACCAATATGAAAATTATCACCAACCTCAGCTATTTGCATTGGAATTGAATGACATCGACAATAAATCAAGCAAACAGGTATTAGTTTTATAATATATATCATAATAGCATCAGTATATGTTACGGAATTTTAAACAAAGAACATTATGCGGTGAATGTACTTGGATAAAAATCCATACGCAAAACGCAAGAAGGCCTCGCTGTACATATTTGCAATTAACTGCGTTCTTTATGTTGTGTTTGTCATCAGTTATTGGCAACAATACCAAGATGACATAAGAAATAATTATTACTTACAGACGCAATAGCAAAATCTGCATGCATGTGTAAATGTCACACTCCTACTCAACGGTTGTCCCATTTGAATGGACCTATTAATTAAACGACAATGACGAACATTACAAAACTCCGGGTGATCAAGTTGTTGGGAATGAACTTCAAATTTACTTTGTACACGTTATTATCGCAGGTAAAAGATCGTAAAATCTTAAGAGGTTTATTGAATATCAGAGTGAGAAATTTGTCGGATGCGTGTATTTGAAATGTTTAACCACCACGTGTTATTGAAACAAAAATATAACATATATTGACAACGACCCAAAATTTAGTTTTCTAAAGCGATATCGTAATATAAAGGTACCTATTTCAAAATACATATATATACGTCATTGTTCGCGTATCTTTAATATAAAAGAATTCGAGTGCAAAATAAAGATCATACAATGTGCGTATTTTCATAGCTTTATAATTACCGTTTTCAAAGTAAATACTTGACAGGTATGAAGTCGCATTAAAATTATTATTTTACGCACTTACTCACTGATGCATACCGGTATATTTATTTCACATGACGAGTATGCACACTAAAACATAAATAGAAATAACAAGCATTTTCGATAGAAACGATTATTTGATACTTTAGCACAGGCTAATCAGGGACGAGTCTTTACGCTTTAATGATATTTTTTGTTTAAAGAAAATCTCTTCTTAGCAAAAAAATTCTAGTTTAGGTGGAAATTGTCGTCCCTGATAAGCCTTTATGGACTGCACAGGCTAATCTGGGACGACACCTTACGCACATGCATTAAACCCCCTTTTCACAGAACACAGTACATATGAAAAGCATTAAACGCGGTTTGAGAACATTTGACCTTGCAGTACGATCTTGAGATTGGATGAGCATTTAGAGAACGTTTCGTGAAAATCAGTCAAAGGGTTTGGAGTGTTGGAATGGACACGGCAATGGAGACTCACACATTTGATTCTTAAAGGGATCTTTTCACGCTTTGGTAAATTGACAAAATTGAAAAAAGTTGTTTCAGATTCGTAAGTTTTCGTTTTAGTTATGATATTTGTGAGGAAACAGTAATACTGAACATTAACCATGCTCTAATATAGCCATTATATGCATCTTTTGACGATTTTAAAACCTAAAAATTATAAAGCGTTGCAACGCGAAACGATTGAATAATTTGGAGAGTTCTGTTTTTGTCGTTAAATTCTGTGAAACTACGAAGATTGCTTATATAAGGTATAAAATACGCCTAGAATGTGTACTCGGCGGAATAGCTCAGTAGGCTAAAGCGTTTTTACTTCAGGACTCTGGCAGGACTCCAGGGGTCACTGGTTCGAAACCTGCTCCGGGCAATGTTCTTTTCCTTTTTTTATTTTTTTTCTTGATTTTTTACTGGAGCTTTTACGATCCAATGTTTACATTTATCAATATAAATCATTTAATGAATAAGTTAAAAAAATGCCAAAATCTGTGAAAAGGCCCCTTTAAGTACTTTGCATGCTGGGAAATTTGTCGTCTGCTAAAATGTCGTCTGCTGAATTTGTAAAATTAGCATTTTCTTCGATTTTTTTTCAAAGAATACTATCAGAATAGCAAACAGTTTGGATCCAGATGAGACGCCACGTTATGTGGCGTCTCATCTGGATCCAAACTGTTTGCAAAGGCCTTTAAAATTCGGTTCCCGCACTGAAAGGGTTAAATACGACTGACTCGTGCCTTCTTATCACATCGACTCAAAATACTTAAAATTTGAGGAACGTTTCGTGAAAATCCTTAAAAGGGTATATGAGATGTAGTTTTGTGTCACGTGCGAGACCTGTGTTACAACTGTATAAAGTCCCAAAACACAAGCAGATATAAATCTTATCTATTTGGTCCTTTTCAATGAATCAACTCAACATAAAGATTTTAAATTCTGTAATCGACCCGCAAGTTCGCCTATTAAGTGCATGTATCATCCTATGTCAGATTACTGTCACACAAAACGATTAATCACTCGTACTTGAGTCGTATCACCTTACGTGTATATCCCTTGCGATGCAATATGAACTACCAGGATTATTGCACTATTTCTTACCAACCATGAAGTTAAATATATACACAGTCTTATGTTTTTAAATATATTTTATGAATTATAAGCATATGTACCGTATATCTACTAATCATCACATCTGACAAAATGTAAGAAGTTATATATACACACTTATTTATATTCAAGGCCGCAATTTTGCACACCGATGTTATTCGAAAGCCCTGTCAAATACAAACACCCACTTCTAGTGGTCTTTGTGCTATTATTTATAAGGTAAGGCATGTTTAAGTTGTTGCTGATTATGATGGGGATGATTTTTATAGTATTTTGAGAATATAGAATAATACATTTACTTATGACTAAGAGTAATCGCTTATTTTTTCTTCAAAACCGCAATTTTGCACACCGATAATCAAGGATACAGCTGGGCTGCACATATTCACATTTACCGTGTTCATCACACTGCTTTTGCTGACAGCTGTATATATTACGAAAACGCGATTACATGAGCCATTTTTTGAGACCCGTTCTTTGAAAACCGGGCTTAATGTATGTGCGTAGAGTATTGCCCCAGAAAAACTTACCAGGGACGACACTCCGCTTGTATGGAATTTTTCTTTAAAAAGTCTCATTACAACGTGTGATCCGACATAAATCTAAGCGGGATGCACAGGCTAATTTGAGACAATACTATACGTACATGTACTCAGGCCGTTTATCCCACAGAGGCCGGTTCATTTACAGTGTATTTTATTGCACACATAAACTAACACCTACATATCTGTACCAATGTCACATCACTAAACCGCGCTGATCCCATAAATACTGACCTATCAATTAGAGGACGTGGACGAACATGACCGCGGTAGTTACTGTTCGTAGACCTGTGGTCAATTGACGACTCGAGCTTTGTAATTAACTTACATGACAATTATGTTAAATATCACAACACATGTGCCAAGGCCAAATATCAAGTTAACGTTTTATTCTGACCGTATCTTTGAATTAAAAGCATGTACTTATTCAAAGTGCACGAATTAAGATTGACATATTGAATATACATACCATATCGATTAAATCGAAATGTTATTCACCCGGAAATTTGTAAAATAGTACACGCTGTTTAAACGAATATACGTGTCAAACAGGCTGTTCTTACCGAAAAAAATATTGCATTTTGCAATAACCTTGAACAACCGACAATCGGCCCGCCCCATATAGCAAGGCAGTATAAATTCTCCTTATTTCGAGCTCTGCTACACTACACCCTCCATTTTTTGAAATTCTTATTAGAATGTCCTACTGCCACGACACCTGCGGGACGTCGGACAGACAAACAACCAAAGTGGATCATTTACGTTGGGCGCCAATGTAACCCAGCTCGAAAAATCGTCGATCACAATGGGGATAGAACCCATGACCTCCCGAGTGCTAGGAAGACACTCTACCGCGTCGCTATAAAACTAGCTCAGCGATTTTTCTTCCCCAATTGGGAAAAGTACCTGTACGATACCAATTGGGAAAAAATAGCGCGAAAAACCCTGAAATTGGGAAAATTCACGCCGGGAAATCTTCTAATTGGGAATGATAGTTTTTTTTAATTGCTTTGGTATCAAAAGCAAACATCAACTCAAATATTGATTAACATTCATTTTGGCTTGAAATGTTCAGTTTAAATGCTCATTTTATTTGTTAACTTGCAGACAGCAATCGGCAATTTTGTAATTTTTCTTCTATTGGGAAAGTACCTTTAACGGGTACTTTATAAAGCAGGGGAAAATCGCTGTAGCTAATACATCAAGGCAGTATAAATTCTTCCTATACCTAACCCTGCTATAGTAAGATATTCATCCTCAAATATTTTGTAAATATGCATTTAGATTAAATGTTTGATACAAGCTTTTACGTTGACTTGCTTATCCGTGCATATTTTTCCACGAATGTTAAAATTAAAACATACTGTACACGGAAATAGCAAGTGTAATCGACCGAAGCGATTATTATATATGATTATTTCAGGTTAAAATTCACAAAGAATGACTTATTTTGAAAGTGATACATATTTGATAATAACAAAGAGTGCAAAATTGAGAGAATTAAAACGCTTACCTAAATATAGTCACCTTATTCACAAAAGACAATCCCAGCCTTTTTAATCTTATTTATTTAACTCTGCACCACTGAAAGCCGGCCTGCGTTTATGTCGAGCCAAGTTTCAACGAAACCTACCGCGCATGAACTGTGAATTAGAAAAGCTTCTTTCTGCAAAGCCAGTGGAAATTTGATCTAGTCATTCACATACCGGCATTTAAGGTCATATGAAAGCACAAACATGCTTAAAAACGTGGTTGGGGTCGACATAAATGCGACGGGGTTATCAGGACGCTGAGTTGCTTACTGGATGGCACTTTTCGAAAAAGGGGACAAACCAATACTCATCATTTCAAACTAACTTGACAAGTTTAGTGGTTATGTATTCAGCAAACAATATTACAACTATTATTTTATCGATATCGCTTTTTTATTTCCTTGTGTACCTCATTTAAATATGTATCAGTCATACGATCGATTTCACGCGCCGTTCTTGAGTGAAAATGACGTCATTAGCAACGTCAAAATTACTGTCGCTTTTTGACGCTCAAGTTTTAGCGGAATGTTGTTACTGTGGATTTTTGCATAAGTAAATAGCCGAATTCATGATCATTGAGATACAAAATAGAATTGATCAAAGAGTTGTTAATTACAAAGCACTCGTGTTGTTGGTATATGAAAAATCGCGTTTAAACTCGTTTACTTCTGGTACATTCGTTACTAGGTAATGCCGTTTTTGGCATAATTTTTAACAGAAATTTCGTTAACTTACAAACATTAAATGCACAAACTAAAATCAATTGCGCTAAATAATGCAGTGGTTACTATCAAAGGTATGTTATAAATAGGGTACAATACAAACGCGATGTGATATTGTCTCGTATATGCATGGCATTAGAGGCATTGGGCTATAGCCCTCGGGCCAGTACTGCCAAAGGAGTAAAATACGGGCCCATGATTCACCTTGGTCGGGTAAAAAAACTTAAACATTTCTCATATTCAAGGAAACAAACAGCAATAGATTTTTTCAGTGAGCATGATTGTTAACCGGTTTTCAAATATTATTGTTTAACATTAAATGAATATACATGTAGGAATTTTAGCCGTGTGATTACATTTAAAAAGAGGCTAAAGCCAGGGGAGTTAAATATAAAAAGGTCTCCGAACTTCACCGTTTTTGATTAATTGTGTAATTAATGCGACTGATCTGATATTAACGGCCATATAAAACATATAATACGACTTTTCATAAAAGTGTTTGATATAATATTAGAAATAGCGAATTGTTTCTACATCCGTTTAAATACTAGTAAGTAAGGAATGTAGAGAACTAGGCAACGTAACTTGTACTTGCATTAGGTATGCGCGTTACATTTATATTAACAATTACAAACACTCGTTAGAAATATTTAAATTGTAGTAAAGTATGTTTTACACTCACCTCATGCGTTACTTTCTAACCTATTCAGTTTTGTCATTTATGTGTGAAGCAAACACAATGTGTGTCGCCCTAAAAATACTTAAAATCAATTAAAAATGCCAATGTAGTTTGTTTTTGATTTATGCTCAATTATTTATTAGTTATATATGTATGGCTCTTAGGTGTCAGTGAATTGTATGGTAATTGGGCGTCCGTCATTATAAAATTATGAATGATATATATGTTCATATACAAATCTGATAATGGCACCTAAATGTCATCCGTTGATAGAATACACGTACAGTTTCAACTTATGGCATACTATACATTATACATGACTGAAATGATGAAGATTGTTTTTTTCATATGGTATAAATAAGCGAGCTGAAGTTCACATAAAGGAACCGCTAAAACTCTAAGATCTGAAGCTAAAAGCTAAACTCTTTATCTGCATCGTTGTATAAAGTGAACCTTGCTGTGGGAAAAGGGGGCTTAATACATGTGCGTAAAGTATCGCCCCAGATAAGCATGTGCAGAGACAACTTTGTGGAATTAGTAACTGTATGTATCACATGGCTTGAAAGAGACTTCATGTAAACTGACCAGGCCTTTTATAATAGAGTGTTAAGAAGCTGATTTGCTCTGGGACAGCGTCCAACATCAGGACTTCTTCATCTCATAATTTACTTTATCCTATTACCAGATGAAAATCGATAGCATAGCAACGATCGTATAAACTTTACCTTTATACTATCGCTATTTTTAGACCATGGTTTTCCGATCTCTATCTTAAGAACACTATATGTTTCGATGTGACGTCATAGCAAATGATGACGTTGAAGTAAACAAACACTTCGGAGTCAACTTTGAAAACCAGCGCTGTTTCTTCGAATTTTAAAGTATTTTTACTCTTTTTGAACGATAAACGACCACAAAATAATAGGATAAATAGAATATTATGTGAGTTTTGGATAAAGATCAAGTTTATCATGCTCGGCCCGAACCATGTTAGCGCTCGGCAAGCCTCGCGCTACATCGGTTCTAAGCCTCGCATGATAAACTTGATCTTTATCCAAAACTCACATAATATTCTCTATATATAGTATCTATAGTGTATGTAAAGGCATCAAGTGCTAACCAGTTCACAACATATCAAGCATAGTATTGTGATCTACAAAGCATAGTATCCGCCATAATGACAGAATAACCGACATAAGGTACAGTCAGTGGGAAATAATTAAATTGGACAACAACCAAAAAGTATGCAATGATTTATCTTAATAAAGTTTGGGAGCTTAATACGTTCCGAAGAAGTGAGAAACATAACATTTAGTTTTAAAATTAAATCTCCAAACTTACGATTGTATTAATAGACAACCAAAAAATATGTAAGCACTAACACGAGGAATATTATACAGTAGTTTACATTTATTAAAATGTAATTTCAGACGCAAAAAAAGCAAAATGTTTATTTACATATATGATAATGGACCTTATCATTTTAGCGACCTTAGTACGATTTCCTGAAGAAAATGTCTAATTTACTTCAGATCATTCCAAATAATATGTTTAGCTAACCCTGAACCACTAAATGGCGAACCTGCGTTTAAGTACAACTCTCGTTAAATTAAAAGTAAAGCCTGTCTCGCGTGAGCTAAGGAACGCGTCGTAACAAATGTGATTGAAAAAAGCTTCTTTCTGGATGTGCCACATCGTTATTTTGAAACAGCCAAACAAATCAGTTTGTTTAAAATCAAATGAGAGCAAAATCAAATGCACGTACATATATTAACCTCTGAACAATAAGTAATTTACTAGCACACACGGACAATGAGTGTAAATTTGTAGAAACCAACCAAGATACGTTATAGAATTTTAAGACTAAAGGAAAATATTCGGAAAAAGCGCATTATAGATTGTAAATCACTGGGATAACAAAAATGGTCATAAGTGCGTACGTTTAGTCGATTCAATAACCATGCTATAAGCATGACCGATTTAACATTGTTTCCTTTTTATTTTGAAATGCTTTTCATTGCAAATGTTACTAAACGAATGTCATACACGTGTCCTTTAATATGATACAACCAGCCACTAAGGTCACGACACCTTAAAGAAAAAGACTAAAAGTTATGAAATATTTCATTGTCTAATGCAGAGATGAAATGTCACCGAATTTATTTTATGAGGTATTAATGCGACATAAAATGTAACCGAAACGAAATAATATCTGATCTGTAATGAAATAAAAATCCCATAAAACATCCTACGCATTATACTTTTCACAGAGTACGTCGATGACTTACATGATAATTATTTGAAATAAAATCATAATAGCAGATCATTTTATTGTCATCGTGATAGCATGCAGTTTGAAACGTGTTTTCATCGCTAAAGACAATACGTTATAGTTATTACCCCCACGGATAGCCTTTCACAATGCAGTATTTTTTTTAAATTAATTTTAGAAACAAATATTAACTTGTTTGCCTCATTTTTTATACTTAACATATTGCTTTCAGTTAATTTATGCTTATGCCATTAACTTTTCTTTGTGTCTATACAAGTTTTATTCCGACACGGTTACATATGCGTCATTGATTAAGTATGAATGATGTTCGTATATGAAGTTAACATCATCACCTCAACATTGGTGGAGTCTATTGACAACGACGTCAAGATTTATAATCCACAAAAACGTTGATTTTTAAACCGTACATGTCATTTAGAAATATTAAAAAAAACACGAACACTATGTCGTGATAACGAAAGGCAATTACAAATACATAGTATTTCATGTCATCACGAAGTAGAAACAAGGGTTATAGGGCTTACCCTGCTAGTGATAGTAATATCCAACTTCAGCATTTCTCGAGGAATTTTGCTGTTTAAATGCATGTAGGTCAGGTTAACTCAATAAATTTATCGCTCTTGATTTTTGTCAATTTCTTTGCACAAGGAGGCACAATAATATTACGTCTCGTATTGTAAAGTTCACATAATCTGCAAGGCTTGGCTCTTTAAGCTGATAACTAAATGTTAGGTACACATTGACAATTTCACTGGCATTATATTCTGGATATGCTTTGCTATCTGAAGTGTCGATTGTTCGTGATCTGACTCGGCGCCTTTACTTTTTGTTCTCGATTTGTTTACCTTGCACAAGAATTGCTCGAAACCTTTATCTATGTAAATCCGCCGTCGGTTTGCTCAATCTTACATCAAATCTGATCCAAACAGTAATGTAATAATAGATCTTGTACAAAATTGATTATTTTAATATCAAGCAGTGCTAGGTACAACATAGAACTTAAAGGTCGTCGATAGCAACTTCAACCTGCTAAAGCAGTAAAGTATAGAATACGATAAGTGTTTTTGCCCAAACAGATCTAAGATACCTCGTTATAACGACCAGCCAATGAAACGTTCCGAATTCAGCGTCCCAGGTTCCTTTTACCGATTTGCAATGTCAGCAATGGAGTATTTAATGTCAAGTGGTGCCACCTTACAGCCACAAAGGAGTCCATTAATCACTCGCACTTGTATCGTATCAAATTTCTTTTTATAGCCGTTGTGTTTTAATTAAGTGATAAAAAAACTTTAAAAGGTGATGGTACATTAATTAGTGATTGAAATTGATATTGTAACATACCGTAATAACTCTAAGTTTTCGGACACTCTCAGTTTTCAGACACCCTCTTTTTAAGCAAAAATAATGATTTTTCATGACTCTTTTTTTAAAATTATGTTTATGTCTGTTAACGTATCTTCTGGATTGTTAGTGGAAAAAACGATATACATGCATTTATCAAAATGTATGAACATGATTCATATATTAGCATGCAACATTACAGGACAACGCTGCAAATAGATATTTCATTTGTTTTTTCTAATAGTGTTGTCGCTGCCCACTTATACTTTAGGAAGCAATATGATACGGTATATTAAGATTACATTATATTTTATGACACGTATTCTACTGCTATTGTGGTATCAGTTACACACCATTTACTCTGTTGCTCATGACATTGATCTATTAACCCATGTATGCCTAGTGGACTCTCCCATTCTTCTAAATTGGATCAAGTTATTTTCATAATTAGGGTTGTCTAGTATATTTATTTCTATATTTAGAATATTTTTAACATAAATTGCTTTAAGCAAACAGCGCAGACCCATATAATACGCCGCATCATGCGGCGTCTCATATGGGTCTACGCTGTTTGCCAAGGCCATTTTTCTAGACGCTAGACATAAATGGGTTAATAACAGGACAGTGCCCACACCCTGGTAGTCAAGTTGTGGAGACATATAATCACGTGACCTATTATGCGTTGTCATTATTACAGGTTATCAGACGTGGAATTGTGTGTAGTCTATTGAATACAGTTGTGATAATTTTGTTAAATGAAACATACTTCACATCGAGTATTTTGAACTTTTCCCCGTGTTTTAACCGGCAAATGACACGGGTAATCAAATAAAAATAACAACAGATTTACAATAACACGTTGCCCAAATATAAGTAATCGAATACAAATAATGATCGTAAGTGTTTATAACAATATACGTGACTACCACCTCTATATTGCTACAGGTAACGGACGTATATAAATTTCACCATCACTTCTCTGATATCGTAAAATCAATTGTTAAAATCAGTAAAGATGAAAATAGTATCAACAATATTGGGAAATACATATCATGACGATTTATATATTGTATATCACACAAAATGTTTAAGTCATTTAAAACAAGAAAAGAAAAGAGCACGTGTATTGAAAAAATGAATTAAAATCCAATTGAATGACATTAAGTAAATGCATATATGCAATAAGAACAATAAGCGAACAGTCACGCGTGCATTATTTACAGGTAAACGATAACCCGATTGTTAGCACTTTTGTTAGCACTTTTGCGTTGCGGTAATACGAGCTGGTAAACGTGTATTGCACTACTTATTAAGAAAATCGAAGAGACTATCTTTAAAAGATGTGTTGTTTAAATTCATATCTTAGCTATACAAAAACACGCACATGAAATAAAGAGGCAATTTACTAAATATAATCCTTTGATTTATTTGAAATCGTCCGTTTGTCAACCGAGTTTTAATGATCGTTAAATATAATGCACATGAATAATGACATGTGTCGTAACTAATATGTAATAAATCTTTATATATGGACCAGGTGGTATCTTGATACAGCCAAACATAGCAGTATTTAAGTTCAAATTTAAGCAGGATTAAATGCATTTAAACGCGGCTGGGTCCACATTTTTGACATACGGAGACTGCATTGCATGCAGGATCAATCCGAAGGCAAAACAAATGTCTTATTTTTAGACTGCGCTAATTACAAATATACATTTTTCTAAACGACAAATTAAATAACATATAACACACGTATCACTGCCATCGACAAATTGAATTCATTACAATTTCAAACAAACTGACATTCAAAGTGCTGCATCTTCATCTTGAGCAGTTGCATATTCGGTTCAAGGACTTCATGCACATTCATATGCGTCGCATTGCGACATATTTTTATGGTAACAATATCCCTATTATTCTGAATTTCAATAAGGGCTTTGTGACAGTCTGTGAATACTGAATTGGTAAAGAAATGAGTTACGCTAAATAACCATTTAAAGCAAAGTGTGTCACACAATTGTCAACATGATTTATAAAGCACTATTATTTGTTGTGCATTCAAGTCATTTTTCCCTTCGTATCTTGATGCTTAATCAGTGCGTCTGCACAAGACACACGCAGTGGATAATGTTGTTTTTTTCGTTTTGAGTTTGAACAGAATTTTATGTGTATTGTGTGTTAAAGGCGTTTAATGAGACACAATAGACACTGACAGTACAATTACATGCGGAACATTATATGCATAAAGAGAACACTGGTTTTCTTAGATGAAATCACGCTTCAAATCCTTATTGGAAAGGGAGGCGATGTACAATTTTAGGGAAAATGCGCGAATAACAATATGTGCATAGTCTCCCTTTTAATTAATCTTTTATCACTATCAAACTGGAAACAAATACACGTATTTTTCTTAAATGTTATTCAGATTATTTTACTCATAAACAGAACAGAACTTGAGACAGGTATTGTTAGCTGTTCACCACTAGGTCATATATTTAAAAAATTAATTATGTGTAGAGTTAAAGGACTTTATATTCAAGACCGCAATTTTGCACACCGATGTTATTCGAAAGCCCTGTCAAATACAAACACCCACTTCTAGTGGTCTTTGTGCTATTATTTATAAGGTAAGGCATGTTTAAGTTGTTGCTGATTATGATGGGGATGATTTTTATAGTATTTTGAGAATATAGAATAATACATTTACTTATGCACACCGATAATCAATGATACAGCTGGGCTGCACATATTCACATTAACCGTGTTCATCACACTGCTTTTGCTGACAACTGTATATATTACGAAAGCGCGATTACATGAGCCATTTTTTGAGACCCGTTCTTTGAAAACCGAACTTTATGTATGTGCGTACAGTGTTGCCCCAGATAAACTTACCAGGGACGACACTCCGCGTGTATGGAATTTTTCTTTAAAAAGTCTCATTACAGCGTGTCGCCCACATAAATCTAAGCGGGATGCACAGGCTAATCTGAGACAATACTATATGTACATGTACTCAGGCCGTTTATCCCACAGAGGCCGGTTCATTTACAGTGTATTTTATTGCACACATAAACTTACACCTAAATATCTACATATCTGTACCAATGTCACATCACTAAACCGCGCTGATCCCATAAATACTGACCTATCAATTAGAGGACGTGGACGAACATGACCGCGGTAGTTACTGTTCGTAGACCTGTGGTCAATTGACGACTCGAGCTTTGTAATTAACTCACTCATTTGAGCGTGGACTATTGCGATGCATCTGAATACCAGTGTGATAATGTGTCAGATGAACCATATTATGTAGCATTTGGAACTAAAGGCAAATGGTCTATTTGTCGAAACAAATATCACAACACATTTGCCAAGGCCAAATATCAAGTTAACGTTTTATTCTGACCGTATCTTTGAATTAAAAGCATTTACTTATTTAAAATGCACGAATTAAGATTGACATATTGAATATACATACCATATCGATGAAATCGAAATGTTATTCACCAGGAGGAAATTTGTAAAATAGTACACGCTGTTTAAACGAATATACGTGTCAAACAGGCTGTTCTTACCGAAAAAAATATTGCATTTTGCAATGACCTCAAACAACCGACAATCGGCCCGCCCCATAAAGCAAGGCAGTATAAATTCTCCTTATTTCGAGCTCTGCTACACTACACCCTCCATTTTTGAAATTCTTATTAGAATATCCTACTGCCACGACACCTGCGGGACGTCGGACAGACAAACAACCAAAGTGGATCATTTACGTTGGGTGCCAATGTAACCCAGCTCGAAAAATCGCCGATCACAATGGGGACAGAACCCATGACCTCCCGAGTGCTAGGCAGACACTCTACCGCGTCGCTAAAAAACTAGCTCAGCGATTTTTCTTCCCCAATTGGGAAAAGTACCTGTACGATACCAATTGGGAAAAATTAGCGCGAAAAACCCTGAATTTGGGAAAATTCACGTCGGGAAATCTTCTAATTGGGAATGATAGTGTTTTTTTTTAATTGCTTTGGTATCAAAAGCAAACATCAACTCAAATATTGATTAACATTCTTTTTGGCTTGAAATGTTCAGTTTAAATGCTCATTTTATTTGTTAACTTGCAGATAATGCACTTTTATGGATCAAAATTGACGGCATTTGCCTTCCTTTTGGAAAAATTTCAGACAGCAATTGGCAATTTTGTAATTTTTCTTCTATTGGGAAAGTACCTTTAACGGGTACTTTATAAAGCAGGGGAAAAATCGCTGTAGCTAATACATCAAGGCAGTATAAATTCTTCCTTTACCTAACCCTGCTATAGTAAGATATTCATCCTCAAATATTTTGTAAATATGCATTTAGATTTAATGTTTGATACAAGCTTTTACGTTGACTTGCTTATCCGTGCATATTTTTCCACGAATGTTAAAATTAAAAAATACTGTACACGAAAATAGCAAGTGTAATCGACCGAAGCAATTATTATATATGATTGTGTCAGTTTAAAATTCACAAACAATGACTTATTTTGAAAGTCATACATATTTGATAATAACAAAGAGTGCAAAATTGAGAGAATTAAAAACGCTTACCTAAATATAGTCACTTATTCACAAAAGACAATCCCAGCCTTTTTAATCTTATTTATTTAACTCTGCACCACTGAAAGCCGGACTGCGTTTATGTCGAGCCAAGTTTCAACGAAACCTACCGCGCATGAACTGTGAATTAGAAAAGCTTCTTTCTGCAAAGCCAGTGGAAATTTAATCTAGTCATTCACATACCGGCATTTAAGGTCATATGAAAGCACAAACATGCTTAAAAACGTGGATGGAGTCGACATAAATGCAACGGGGTTATCAGGAAGCTGAGTTGCTTACTGGATGGCCCTTTTCGAAAAAGGGGACAAACCAATAATCATCATTTCTAACTAACTTGACAAGTTTAGTGGTTATGCATTCAGCAAACAATATTAAAACTATTATTTTATCGATATCGCTTTTTTATTTCCTTGTGTACCTCATTTAAATATGTATCAGGCATACGATCGATTTCACGCGCCGTTCTTAAATGAAAATGACGTCATTAGCAACGTCAAAATTACTGTCGCTTTTTGACGCTCAAGTTTTAGCGGAATGTTGTTACTGTGGGATTTTTGCATAAGTAAATAGCCGAATTCGTGATCATTGAGATACAAAATAGAATTCATCAAAGAGTTGTTAATTACAAAGCACTCGTGTTGTTGGTATATGAAAAATCGCGTTTAAACTCGTTTACTTCTGGTACATTCGTTACTAGGTAATGCCGTTTTTGGCATAATTTTTAACAGAAATTTCGTTAACTTACAAACATTAAATGCACAAACTAAAATCAATTGCGCTAAATAATGCATTGGTTACTATCAAAGGTATGTTATAAATAGGGTACAATACAAACGCGATGTGATATGGGCTCGTATATGCATGGCATTAGAGGCATTGGGCTATAGCCCTCGGGCCAGTACTGCCGAAGGAGTAAAATACGGGCCCATGATTCACCTTGGTCGGGTAAAAAAACTTTAACATTTCTCATATTCAAGGAAACAAACAGCAATAGATTTTTTCAGTGAGCATGATTGTTAACCGGTTTTCAAATATTATTGTTTAACATTAAATGAATATACATGTAGGAATTTTAGCCGTGTGATTACATTTAAAAAGAGGCTAAAGCCAGGGGAGTTAAATATAAAAAGGTCTCCGAACTTCACCGTTTTTGATTAATTGTGTAATTAATGCGACTGATCTGATATTAACGGCCATATAAAACATATAATACGAGTTTTCATAAAAGTGTTTGACATAATATTAGAAATAGCGAATTGTTTCTACATCCGTTTAAATACTAGTAAGTAAGGAATGTAGAGAACTAGGCAACGTAACTTATACTTGCATTAGGTATGCGCGTTACATTTATATTAACAATTACAAACACTCGTTAGAAATATTTAAATTGTAGTATAATATGTTTTACACTTTAAATTGTAGTATAATATGTTTTACACTCACCTCATGCGTTACTTTCTAACCTATTCAGTTTTGTCATTTATGTGTGAGGCAAACACAAAGTGTGTCGCCCTAAAAATACTTAAAATCAATTAAAAATGCTAATGTAGTTTGTTTTTGATTTATGCTAAATTAATTATTAGTTATATATGTATGGCTCTTAGGTGTCAGTGAATTTTATGCTAATTAAGCGTCTGTCATTATATCATTATGAATGATATATATGTTCATATACAAATCTGATAATGGCACCTAAATGTCATCCGTTGATAGAATACACGTACAGTTTCAACTTATGGCATACTATAAATTATACATGACTGAAATGATGAAGATTGTTTTTTTCATATGGTATAAATAAGCGAGCTGAAGTTCACATAAAGGAACCGCTAAAACTCTAAGATCTGAAGCTAAACTCTTTATCTGCATCGTTGTATAAAGTGAACCTTGCTGTGGGAAAAGGGGGCTTAATACATGTGCGTAAAGTATCGCCCCAGATAAGCATGTGCAGAGACAACTTTGTGGAATTAGTAACTGTATGTATCACATGGCTTGAAAGAGACTTCATGTAAACTGACCAGGCCTTTTATAATAGAGTGTTAAGAAGCTGATTTGCTCTGGGACAGCGTCCAACATCAGGACTTCTTCATCTCATAATTTACTTTATCCTATTACCAGATGAAAATCGATTGTATAGCAACGATCGTATAAACTTTACCTTTATACTATCGCTATTTTTAGACCACGGTTTTCCGATCTCTATCTTAAGAACACTATATGTTTCAATGTGACTTCATAGCAAATGATGACGTTGAAGTAAACAAACACTTCGGAGTCAACTTGGAAAACCAGCGCTGTTACTTCGAATTTTAAAGTATCTTACTCTTTTTGAACGATAAACGACCACAAAATAATAGGATAAATAGAATATTATGTGAGTTTTGGATAAAGATCAAGTTTATCATGCTCGGCACGAACCATGTTAGCGCTCAGCAAGCCTCGCGCTACATCGGTTCTAAGCCTCGCATGATAAACTTGATATTTATCCAAAACTCACATAATATTCTCTATATATATTATCTATAGTGTATGTAAAGGCAACAAGTGCTATCCAGTTCACAACATATCAAGCATAGTATTGTGATCGATTAGTCTAAAAGTCTACTAAATTATTGTATACAAAGCATAGTATCCGCCATAGTGGCAGAATAACCGACATAAGGTACAGTCAGTGGGAAATAATTAAATTGGACAACAACCAAAAAGTATGCATTGATTTATCTTAATAAAGTCTGGGAGCTTAATACGCCCCGAAGTACTGAGAAACATGACATTTAGTTTTAAAATTAAATCACCAAACTTACGATTGTATTAATAGACAACCAAAAAATATGTATGCACTAGAACGAGGAATATTATACAGTAGTTTACATTTATTAAAATGTAATTTCAGACGCAAAAAAAAAGCAAAATGTTTATTTACATATATGATAATGGACCTTATCATTTTAGCGACCTTAGTACGGTTTCCTGAAGGAAATGTCTAATTTACTTCAGATTATTCCAAATAATATGTTTAGCTAACCCTGAACCACTAAATGGCGAACCTGCGTTTAAGTACAACTCTCGTTAAATTAAAAGTAAAACCTGTCTCGCATGAGCTAAGGAACGCGTATTAACAAATGTGATTGAAAAAAAGCTTCTTTCTGCATGTGCCACATCGTTATTTTGAAACAGCTAAACAAATCAGTTTGTTTAAAATCAAATAAGAGCAAAATCAAATGCACGTACATATATTAGCCTCTAAACAATAAGTAATTTACTAGCACACACGGACAATGAGTGTAAATTTGTAGAAACCAACCAAGTCTTAGGATAAGTTATAGAATTTTAAGACTAAAGGATTAATTCGGAAAAAGCGCATTATAGATAGTAAATCACTGGGATAACAAAAATGGTCATAAGTGCGTACGTTTAGTCGATTCAATAACTATGCTATAAGCATGACCGATTTAACATTGTTTCCTTTTTATTATGAAATGCTTTTCATTGCAAATGTTACTAAACGAATGTCATACACGTGTCCTTTAATATGATACAACCAGCCACTAAGGTCACGACACCTTAAAGAAAAAGACTAAAAGTTATTAAATATTTCATTGTCTAATGCAGAGATGAAATGTCACCGAATTTATTTTATGAGGTATTTATGCGACATAAAATGTTACCGAAACGAAATAATATCTGATCTGTTATGAAATAAAAAGTCCATAAAACATCCTACACATTAAGGACATATACTTTTCACAGAATACGTCGATGACTTACATGATAATTATGTGAAATAAAATCATAACAGCAGATCGTTTTATTGTCATGGCAAATATAAATCGTGTATTCATTTGAAGAAAATTAAACAAAGAAAAGTGCAAAATAACTTGTGATAGCATGCAGTTTGAAACGTGTTTTTATCACTAAAGAAAATGCGGTATAGTTATTACAAACCGTGGATAGCCTTTCACAATGCTTTTTTTTATATTAATTTTGGAAACAAATATAAACTTGTTGGCCTCATTTTTTAAACTTAATATATTGCTTTCAGTTAATTTATGCTTCTTCAATTAACCTTTCTTTGTGTCTACAGAAGTTTTTTATGCCGACACGGTTAAATATGCGTCATTGTAAAAGTATGAATGAAGTACGTATATGAAGTTGACATTAACATCTCAACATTGGTGGAGTCTGTCGACAATGTCAAGATGTAAAATCCACAAAAACGTTGATTTTTAAACAGAACATATGATTTTGAAATACATGTATAAAAAATACGAACACTATGTCGTTATTAGAAAATGCAAATACAAATATATAGTATTGCATGTCATCACGCAGTAGAAACAAGGGGTTATAGTGCTTACCGTGCTAGTGATAGTTATATCCAACTTTAGCATTTCTCGATGAATTTTGCTGTTTAAATGCATGTAGGTCAGGTTAACTCAATAAATGTATCGCTCTTGATTTTTGTCAATTGCTTTGCACAAGGAGGCACAATAATATTACGTCTCGTATTGTCGAGTTCACATAATCTTCAAGGCTTGGCTCTTTAAGCTGATTACTAAATGTTAGGTACACATTGACAATTTCAATTGTATTATAATCTTGATGTGCTTTGCGATCTGATTTGTCGATTGTTCATGATCTGGCTGGGTGCGTTTACTTTTTGTTCTCGATTTCGTTACCTTACAAAAGAATTGCTCGAAACTCTCTATGTAAATCCGCCGTCGGTTTGCTCAATCTTACATCAAATCTGATCCAAACAGTAATGTTATAATAAATATTGTAAAAAATTGAGAGAATTTAATGTCAAGCAGCGCTAAGTCCAAAATGGAACTTCAAGGTCGTCAATAGCAACTTCAAACTGCGTTAGAAGATTAAAATTTTCCTAAACTGATCTAAGATACCTTGTTATAACGACCAGCCAATGAAACGTTTTCAATTCAGCGTTCCGGGTTATTTTACCGGTCTACAATGTCAGCAGTAGGGTATTTAATATAAAGTATATTAATGGTGCCACCTTACAGCCACAAAGGAGTCCATCAATCACTCGTACTTGTATCGTATCAAATTACTTTTTAGCCGATGTGTTTTAATTAAGTGAAACTTTAAAAGGTGATGGTACATTAATTAGTGATTGAAATTGATACACATGTATGTAACATACCATAATAACTCTAACTTTTCGAACACTCTCAGTTTTCGGACACCCTCTTTTTTTTAGCAAAAATATATATATTTTTCGTGACTCTTATACGTATCCGTAGTTTTCTTTTTAATTATGTTTCTGTTTATTAACGTATCTTCTGGATTGTTAGAGGAAAAAACGATATACGTGCATTTAATAAAATGTATGAACAGGTTTCATATATAAGTATGCAACATTAAACGACTTCGCTGCAAATATATATTTCATTTGTTTTTCTTAAACGACTACGCTGCAAATATATATTTCATTTGGTTTTCTAATATTGTTGTCGCTGCCCACTTGTACTTTAGAAAGCAATATGATATGGTACATTGAGAGAACATTATATTTTATGATACGTATTCTACTGCTATGGCGGTATCAGTTACGCACCATTTACTCTCTTGCTCATGACATTGATCTATTAATAACAGGACAGTGTTGACAATGCCCACACCCTGGTAGTCAAGTTGCGGAGACGTGCAGCCATGTTACCACTTATGCTTTGTTATTATCACAGGTTATCATCGGTTGTGGAATTGTGTGTAATCTATTGTGCAGATGTGAAAATTGTGTTAGATGAAACATGCATCACATCGAGTTTTTAGAACTTGTCCCCGTGTGTTAACCGGAAAATGACACGGGTAAAACAAAAATAACAACAGATGTACAATAACCAATTGCCCTAATATAAGTAATCAAATACAAATAATGATCGTAAGTGTTTATAATAATATACTAGCACATGACAATGTGGTGGCAGCCACCGCCCCTATAATTCTACAGGTAGCGGACATGTATACATTTTACCATCACTTCTACGATATCGTAAAATCAATTGTTGAAATCAGTCAAGATGAAAATAATATCAACAATACTGGGAAATACATATCATGACGATTTATATATTGTATATCATGCAAAATGTTTAAGTAATTAAAAAAAATAAAAGAGAAGAGCAAATGTATTCAAATAATGAACTAAAATCAAATTGAATGACATTAAATAAATGCATATATGCAATAAGAACAGTAAGCAAACAGTCACACGTGCATCAGTTTCGGGTAAACGATAATACAAGTCTTACCAGTTTTGCGTTAATACAATCTGGTAAACATTCATGGCACTCATTATTAAGAAAATCTTAAAGTCATTCTTTAAATGTGTTGGTTAAATTAATATTTTAACTACAAAAGAAACCGTCCATGAATTAAAGGGACAATTAACTAAATATAATCACGACCAACTAAGCGTTAGATTTATTTAAAACTGTCTGTTTGTCAACCGAGTTTTTTAATTATCAGTAAATATAACACGCATGAATAATGACGCGTGTCGTAACCAATATGATAAACAATCTTTATATATGGACCAGGTGGTATCTTATTACAGCCAAACACATATCAGCGTCCAAATTAAAGCAAGATTTAATAAATGCACTTAGACGCGGTTGGTCTACATTTTGCAACAGGAAACTGCATTACATGTAGGATAAATCCGAACGCAAACCGAAGGCAAAACAAATGTCTTTTCTTAGACTGTACTTATTACAAATATTTGTATAAAAGACACATTAAATAACATATAACACAAGTATCACTGCCATCGATAAAAAATGGATTCATTAAAATTTTAAAGAATCTGACATTCAAAGTGCTGCATCTTCATCTTGAGCAGTTGCATATTCGGTTCAAGGACTTAAAGGGGCCTTTTCACAGATTTTGGCATGTATTGACGTCTGTCATTAAATGATTTATATTGATAACTTTAAACATTGGGCCTAAAAATCCCCAGTTTAAAAAAGCAAGAATACAATTAAAAAAGGAAAAAAGGAACCCTCAACTGGGCTCGGACCACTGACCCCTGCAGTCCTTTATCAATTCATGATTGTACTTCACTTTAATGCATCATATTTTAGTAAAAAGCCTCCATCTTAGACCACTCGACTATCCGTGCACATGTTATAAGCGGTTGTATTTTTAAGTTATATAAGCAATCCTCGTAGTTTCCCAAAATGTAACGACAATAACAGAACTTTCCTAAATTATTCAATCGTTTCGCGTTGCAACGCTTAATAATTTTCAGGTTTTCAAATCGTCAAAAGATGCATATAATGGATATTTTAGAGCATGGTAAATGTTCAGTATTACTATTTCCTCACAAATATCATAACTAAAACGAAAATTTGCGAATCGGAAACATTTTTGTTATTTTGTCAATTTACCGAAACGTGAAAAGGTCCCTTTAATGCACATTCATATGCGACTTGCGACATACATGTATTTTTACGGTAACAATATCCCTATTATTCTGAATTTCAATAAGGACTCTGTGAGTACTGAATTAGTAAATAAATGAGTTGCGCTGAATATCAATTTGAAGCAAAGTGCGTCCCACCATTGTCAACATTATTTATAAAGCACTATTATTTGTTTGTGAATTATGTCGTGCAAGTCATTGTCTCCCTTCGTATCTCGATGCTTTATCAGTGAATTTGCACAAGACACACGTAGTGGATAATGGTTGTAGTTTTGGTTTGAGTTTGAATAATATTTAATGTGTATTGTGTGTTTAAGGCATTTAATGAGACACAATAGACATTGACAGTACAATTACACGCGGAACATTATATTTATGAAGAGGACAGTGTTTTTTTAGATGAAATCACGCTTCAATTTCGTATTGGAAAGGGAGGCGATATACAATTTCAGCGGCAAATGCGCGAACAGTAATGTGTGCATAGTCTCCATTTTAATTACTCTTTTATCGCTATCACACTGGAAACAAACACATGTATTTTTCTGAAACTTTATTGAGATTATTTTACTCATAAACAGAACAGAACTTGAGACAGGTGTTGTCAGCTGTTCAACACTAGGTCGTATATTAAAAAAATAATTATGAGTAGAGTTATGGGACTTCGTACGATGATAAACTAATCCGGAATAACTCGAAATTATGTTATCACTCATGTCACCGTGTTTTTTTTTTATAGTTTTGTTTGCCCGTTTCATGGTTGCGCTCATTTATTCAGAAATCGTGTTAATTTTATAAGAAATTACATTTATGCGAACAATTCTTCGTGTAATACGTTAGAAGACAATTAAATTGACATTTCAAATAATGGCGGTATATAAATTAAAACTAGTACAGCTAAACGATGCATCAAGTGTGTGAGCATATCTTCCAAGTTCAACCGTATCCACTTTATCTAGACAACTTACAATTAATAGCTTTTTAATACATCGGGTTGACTAATGTCAGCTCACCTTAAATAATGGAGCCATTTGTTTTATGACATCGATCTAAGCTATGTGTCGCCATTTAGTGTGAGAATGTCACAGTCCGCTAGTGTTAGTACAGGTCACATAAATCAAGATATCAGTGACAGTTTAAGAGGGCTAGCTTTCAGTTCATTGAAATTAAGTTGACAATGCACCACGTCGCATGTAGAGTTTATCAGCAAACCTAGAAAACTGTATATGAAACTTGTGTTATTGTTCAAGTATTTATTATACATGTGATTGGCGGAATATATTGACCTTAAAAAATAAAGACATAAAGAGTACTAAAAGTAGTGTTTGTGGTGATTGTGGTTGTTGTGGTGGTGGGGGTTGTGGTGGTTTTTGTGGTGATAAAAGTAGTAGTAGCAGCAGAAGTGGTATGCGTAGTAAAGAAGTAGAAGTAGTGGGAGCAGTTGTAGTTGTAACAGTAGCAGTAGCAAAAGCAGCAGCAGTAAAATAAGACGCAACGGTGCTTAAGCAGTACCGGAATAAGTAGAAGTAGTAAAAGTAGTAGTAGTAGTAGTAGTAGTAGCAAATATAGCAAATAAGCAACGTACGTTAAAAAAAACGAGAACACTTAACTATTCTCGAACTCTGCTTGCTATGTTGTTAACATGTATGTAAACTATAGACATATCCACTTCTTAGAAGTATTAATTAAACCCCAAATTATTAACACTTAATAAACTTATAACAAATAACATATGTGAGGTGCCTACAACTATGTACTTACACTCGACTTCTGTCGGAAACAACCCCCGGAAGGGAACAATTGCCAGTACGAGCAGACGACTCTTGCTTCTACTTCCTGTTTGCAGTTCTCGCGCGCACGAGACATACGCGAGATTGGCGCGCACAGATTTCACCGCACACACAACGTTGACATTCAAACACCGATTCACATGATAAACTTCCGTATCTTAAATTAATTTTATGAATCGGTGATTGTTCATCTATCGTGTTCGATTACCATAGCAATGTTTAAACTGTTTATTATTATTTTATCGTCCAAAGATAATTCCAGAAAAAAAGATTATTTAAATTCACAAACAATTACCATTTATCTTTCAAAAAAATCAAATAACCATTCACACGATATCTACTTTCCTGACCATACACACCCCGGTACTAAACAACATACTTAACCTAGCCAATGTATACTCAACTGTCATGACAACATGTTCATATTATATATATCTAGGGAGGTATCACACTGTGTCTACCTCGACATGTACAGTATATTAGCGTGAATGAGTCAAAGTACCTTTAGGCATTGTATGGGACGAAAACTAATTGTTATATCGTACACTGCCTAAAAACCGTGCATGTTTTCATATTTGTTGACATGTCCAATTAAACAAGACAATATATATATATATATATATAGTGATGACACTATGTTCACATTTTTATATCTTTGGAGGTGTCTTACTTTATCAAACTCGACAAATGCAGTATTTTAGTCTAAGGACCTAACGCATTTGCATAAAAACTAATGTTTATATCGCACACTGCCGAAAACCGAGCATGTATTCGTATCAATTTTGTTAACGTATGTTCTCTTATTTCGCCGTAAATGCGAAGCAAAATTTAAGTCCGGCTGTTTCAGTAAGGTCGCGTTTAATAAATAAAGTTTTCTGTGCTGAAATATTGTGATCATGAACATTCACGTATCTAAGATTGCGTAAACACACTGTGTCACAAGTAATGCATATCGGTAGTCAGACCCAGGTACTTGAAAAAAATGTTTGGTCCTTATATACATGTATATGATAAGAGAAAAGGTATCCAACGATGATTTCACAGGTGTATTGAATAACATAATGCAACGGCATGAAAGATCAAACAATACACACATATGTCATTGTGGTTGCCAGCAGGTAGCGCCCATCTATGATAAAACACCTTTCATTTGATGAAAATCCACCAAGTATGTCCAAAACAGCTAAAAGTTTCAGATGTCAGTAATGACGGAAGGCAATTTTCGGTCGATTTTTCACAATAAAACAAGAACTTTGCTATAAACTCCACGTTCGTTTTTCTTTTACTAAGTTTTCCCCTTATTATATATATAAGGACCAAAAAAGTTTTTCAAGTACCTGTGGTCAGAGAAGAATGTGTGCACAAATTTCAAAGAATCATGCACTTATGTTTTGTAGATAAAATGCATCTTATTTAGTTATCTTTATCAATCGGAACCATACTAAACAGAGTAGTAATCGATTCATCCAATCTTAAACATGCGAATTATTGTGTTCTTAACAATTTACCCAAATGTATGTACGTGTACATGTTGTTATCAATTATTCCATACAGTCGGATGTTCGTTCTTATCGATTGTTAACGTAAAGTAGTCCTTTAGTCCATAACCACTTATCACACATTCTAATAACGTTATAAAATCAAAGTATTAATACATCAAGTCACCGTAAATTTCCCATACATAAATTGTATTTACATTCCAGTGTTACTTCTGAAAATGCGAAAAGCCTATTATGATACAAGAGGATTTACATTTCTATTGTCGAGATTATAATGATGCGTGCTGTTGACATTAAATAACATGCATATACAAAAGTCTGCTAATTCAGACGCATGTGGTTTCGATTTTCCGCTAAAACTTGCAATCGGTTGATGTTTACCTTTTCATGCACCGACCCATATTGTACGATTGCGTATTATTATGAAAAAATAATCCTACCAACAGCCATCACAATACCCTTGATGTATGTGCTTCAGATTTAAAAAGGGGTAAATGTCTGCTGTTATTTGGGGGTGGGGGTAGGTTATACATTTACGTAAGATGTCTTTACATTTTAAGCTAAACGCGCAAACATATAGTCTGCACATTTACGTGGATGCAGAGCCAATCTTAGAAGTTTCTTCAGTCACGAAAATTAAATACTATACTCTTGAATATGGGATAACTTTGCGAGTTGTTACCCCCGACTTATTTGAATATAATTACGCTGACGGGAGTTCGGTTTGGGTGAATGTGTAGATGTAAACATGTCGGCGTCGGCTTCGAATGATCTGACTCTAACGAATGAATTTTTGCTACGGAAACTCTACATACATACATACGAAAAGCTCTTACCAGGAAAAATAGGTTTTTGTTCAAAAGCACTTAAATAAAACAGAGAAAAAATTTCGCTTTGTCAGGCCTTACAATTTTTTTAACCATAAGTATGCAAAGAAATAAGTCCAATACTATTCCATCAATGCGTAATTACTTATAACCTTACACGGTTCAGCGCTGAAATTGCGGTCATTTAATGCCTTTTAAATACGGATGATTTAGCCCTCACAATATGGTTTAACAGTTCATAGCTTCCACTAAATCGGATCACTGACAAATTCCATTCCGTCGACGTTTATATACTGCACAAATAAGTGGGTAGACATTAATAACGAACACTGTACGTACAGGCTGAGTGGTAACAGATACTTGTGAGTAGCTAATTTCTGCCACATGTTTCGGGTGTTTTTGCGGGTTTTAAGAAGTTTCTAAACACGTCAACACGTAAACACCAGAACGACAAAAAAGGGCGCCTTCACGACAAGTATGACATGTTTGACCTTCAAACCCGCCATTTCTCTAGAAAGTAATCCCAGAAATCAACCACCATAGTACAGTTCAACCTGTGAACCGCGGCCAGTCAATGGAAGTGGTCAAAGTGGTAGCTGTACGCAAGAGAACTCATGAAACCACTGTTAAGATGATTGATCATTTGATAGTATCATTTTATTCAAAGAAACAGACACCACTTATGAACCGGACCGTAAAACCCACTCTATTCTGTGTCAATAACTAGTATATACATTAACCAAAGAGAGCTACTTCGTTAAGGAAAGAGTCGTCATTCGGGGTACCGGTTAGTATATACGATCTAACCAAAAAAAGACAAAAGGTTGATGAATTAAAAAGAGAATAAAAGTTCAGAAGAAGTGGTGCCGGAAAATAAAAATAAAATAAATTATATTGAAATTCAGATCGTATATGCCAACGATCATAATCATCATAATCATCATCATCATCATCATCATCATCATCATCATCATCATCATCATCATCATCATCATCATCACCATCATCATCATCATCATCGTAATTATCGTCATCATCGTCGTCGTCGTCATCATCACCGTCATCATCATCATCATCATCATCATCATCATCATCATCATCATCATCATCATCATCATCATCATCATCATCATCATCATCATCATCATCATCATCATCATCATCATCATTATCATCATCATCACCACCACCATCATCATCATCATCATCATCAAGAATCAACGTAAACTGTTTGTTTACTATTTTATTTAACAAATATGTCATATAAAAAACAAAGATGTTATGACAGTTGAAAGACAGATCGAGTTATTCATGAATGTTTTTCATAATCGTATGTTCGATTATACAGTTCAAACAAACATTACTTGGACACGTTGTATGTTTAGTTTTGCGTAGCATAACTGACAAACTGAAACACATTGACCTTAAATTTGGAAAAACTATTCATATATAATATTGAATGATACGTTGTTGTCAATGTTTTTATGTTTCTTAATACGGGTATGGTGTAAATATGTTGAATTGTGCATTTCAACTGATCTATAAATTTGGCGCAGAGCTGTTTATGCACCCTCGCCCTCCTCCTCTTCGAACTCTCCCTCCTCCTCGGCGGTGGCGTCCTGGTACTGCTGGTACTCTGACACCAAGTCGTTCATGTTCGACTCGGCCTCGGTGAACTCCATCTCGTCCATGCCCTCGCCGGTGTACCAGTGGAGGAAAGCCTTACGACGGAACATAGCGGTAAACTGTTCGGAGATGCGCTTGAAAAGTTCCTGGATGGCGGTGCTGTTTCCGACGAAGGTGGCGGACATCTTGAGACCACGTGGTGGGATGTCGCAGACGGCGGTCTTCACGTTGTTGGGAATCCATTCGACGAAGTAGCTGCTGTTTTTATTCTGAACGTTCAACATCTGTTCGTCGACCTCCTTCATGGACATGCGTCCACGGAACAAGGCGGCAACGGTGAGGTACCTGCCGTGACGCGGGTCGCAGGCAGCCATCATGTTCTTGGCGTCGAACATCTGCTGAGTGAGCTCGGGGACGGTGAGAGCCCTGTACTGCTGGCTACCACGAGATGTAAGAGGAGCGAAGCCAGGCATGAAGAAATGGAGACGTGGGAAGGGGACCATGTTGACAGCCAGTTTTCGGAGATCGGCGTTCAGCTGACCGGGGAATCGGAGACAGGTGGTAACACCGGACATGGTGGCAGAGACGAGATGGTTCAGGTCACCGTATGTGGGGGTGGTGAGCTTCAGGGTCCTGAAGCAGATGTCGTACAGAGCCTCGTTGTCGATGCAATAGGTCTCGTCGGTGTTCTCAACGAGCTGGTGGACTGACAGAGTTGCGTTGTATGGCTCGACGACGGTGTCGGATACCTTCGGTGATGGCACAACTGAGAAAGTGTTCATGATACGGTCGGGGTACTCTTCACGGATCTTGCTAATGAGCAGTGTTCCCATGCCAGATCCGGTACCGCCACCCAGGGAGTGTGTGAGCTGAAATCCCTGAAGGCAGTCGCATGACTCGGCCTCCTTGCGGACGACATCCAGGACGGAGTCGACTAGCTCGGCGCCTTCTGTGTAGTGACCCTTTGCCCAGTTGTTTCCGGCACCACTCTGGCCGAACACGAAATTGTCCGGTCGAAAGATCTGACCGAAGGGGCCGGACCTCACGGAGTCCATTGTTCCGGGCTCGAGATCTACCAGGATGGCACGTGGGACGTATTTGCCGCCGGTGGCCTCATTGTAGTAGACGTTGATTCTCTCGAGCTGGAGGTCGGAGTCCCCGTGGTAGGTTCCGGTAGGGTCAATACCGTGCTCGTCGGAGATCACCTCCCAGAACTGAAAGTATAGTAAAGATTTGATTAATGATGTGCCATGTAAGTAAATGCCTATAATATATTATCTATATTTCAGAGGGTAAAATAGGGGCGCGCAGGTGCAGGGTCAGCAGTTGCCGCGGCGCCAATATTCTGTTAGCTTAAAAACGTAATATCTTTCAGAATAATTACATATTGTCTGAGAATGTTAAGAAAATATATCAGAGGCTTTAATTAAGTTTGGGCCGCGGCTACAATCGACACTTGACCGCAATCGTAAAAAATAAACAAGTACACCAGAACACAACATGTCGTTTAGCTTAAAATGATTCGCGAGCTATTTAACTTTAGCTTCAAGCTTCAACTTTAAAGATTTCGAGCTTCGTTTTGTTATTGTGTATGGAAAAATTGTAGGGTCTCTCGGCTGAAGATAGGGGTTAACAGTGTGGTTGTGGGGGAGGGGAGGGGTAGCCGATCGACTGTGATTTGAAATAGGTGACCTATTTATTCGTTCGTCCGCGTGCCATACCCAGATTTGAGACGTTGCTAAGGACAGTCGTTCTAATAAACAAAATACCTTAAGCAGCAAATTGTGTAAATCTATACGTGTTATGGCCACCACCAAATAATAGCAAACGTGACCCGTATCTAAAACAATCACAGATCAGCGTGTTTTTAATATTTCATTATAAATTTTCGCTCCATATTCATGTGCACTCAGCCGCTGCCAAAACGGCTTTGACATGCCAATCAAGTTAGCGTCGGCTTAACCAGAAAACAAAGAAGTTAATAGCACAATTATTTCAAGCATTAGAAAGCGAAATTCGATACAATACAAGCTTTCATTCATTGAATTCAAACGTGTATACATGTCTGGTAATTAAACACTTTGCTGATTTGAAGGAACTTTACAAGTAGTACTTTAGTAAAGAGTATATGGACTTTTTAGCTAAAAAAATACTGACATTTTATTGAAAAAATCGTTTAAAATGAATTTATCTGTCAACTGCATGTACGAGTATTTAAAAACATATCGATACACATCTTAAACAGATTATTTTTTTAATTGGTAATCAAAAATAAATCCTTAAGTAAATTGTTATTTCTTATGAAACGCTTGAATATTTTCCATAATGTATAACGCCATAGTTGTCATTTTAAAACTGTTTCATCAATTAAAACACCGCACACTTATTATTATTATTATTTTGTACATCTAAATTAATTATATTTGTCATGTTCTATCTAGAATTATAAACAACCAAATTTAATTTTTAAACTACGATAATTAAGCGTCATATTAAAAAGCGAACTATAAATAACAAAATACAAGAGCTAATTAGATCTATCACGTTTTGCAGGGAAAAAAAATAATAATTGTAATTATCAAATTGATATTTATCTAATAAAAAACATATTTGATAAAAACAACAATCACAAAGTAATTTATTTCAATGTCCTTAAAGCCGTAGCAAAAAGATAAACATTCACCAAACAAATAAAAAATATACACAACGCCAATAAAGTTTACCACCGAAACAACAAGTAATTAAACAAATGCAAGCTTTAGCTTTAATGTTTTAACATTATTGATATAAACAACAAGTGCACGGTAAATATACCCACACCAAACAAATCAAATAAAAAACAAAAAGACACGGCACCCAATTAAGTGAATCACAGATACAACAAATCCTTGAATAATACAACAAAAGCAAGCCTTACCTTAGCTCCGATCTGGTTGCCACATTGGCCGGCCTGGATGTGTACAATCTCACGCATCTTGCCGTATTTCTATATTCTACAAAAGCCTTCGACCAAACTCACTCTTCGACGGCGGGCCGCTTTGTGAGGCTCTATGCCATGCAGTGTCTTATATTAATGTTCGGGGCTTTGTTTTATTGTGTTGCCACGGTGGTGTCTATAGTTAAACCGTCACGTGACTCAAAATATTTAATTTCAATCCAAGGCGTTTGTGTACACAATACTACAAACACTTTCTTTTGTTTTACTCTTTTGAGTAATCGGGCACTTGCGCGGATTGGTACAATACCAATTGTAATCGTTTGAAAAGCGGTGTTTTTATCCTCTGGACTTATCTAGAATAGAGAAGATTAATCTAAGAGACTATTGAACATATTTTCCATTTAAATGGGCAGAAAAAAAGAAATAATCGTTAATTAATAGTGTCCATCGTGGCTACAACGTACACGATGAAATTTGTTTTTCTCAATACATGTACGGTATATAACAAAACTGACACACTTTATGTTTATGTCAGATTTGATGTGCTTTTTTAAATACAATTCCATGAAAACATTATCAACATGTTCTCTTTTCGACAAACTTAAGGTCCTTTATAAAATGTCATTGACGCTGGATATAAAAATTACAGTAACATAACTGCATATCGGGCAAACGGTTGTTAGTGTTTGTAACGCAAGTATAAGAAGCAACGATAAGTGTCAGCGTGTAAGGCTTCATAGGTGCTGAAAAATGAACCAAATATCTCTTGAAATTATCATAATGCATATCGCATTTCAGTACGCCGCACTGGAATGCGATACAGTGTAATAGTTTACTATATACTTCTCAAAGCAATTGATTACGTTAGTAATACATGATATGTTAGTATACAGAGTTTTCAGTCAACGCTTTTGATAGATCATATACTAGTATACGTCCTATACGCACCTGCTTATTTAGCTATTGTTCCTTATTTTCTATTTATACAACGGAATACCGGTAGATTGTGTTTGACGATTAATTTAGCTTCAACAATTGTGAAATACACACTTCTACCAATTGTTCCATTTTCAACTCAATTATTTGAAAAATCATGCCTTTTTGTGTAAAATAATATATTATATTGGAAATATGCCAACAAAGCACCTGCCTGCAAGAAAGGTGACCGGCATGCAGAGGAGAATTGCCGCCCTTTTTCCCTTACAATTATCACCTCCAAACTCCTCGAGCGTATTATCTGCTACCATATAATAAACCACATCGACAAATACAAAGTTCTCACCTCAATAAATCACCGCTTTCATTCTGGATATTCCTGTGAAACATAACTGGTAGTACCAACTCACGATCTTCTTTACTATTATGGCAAACACGTTGAAACCATCATTCAAGACTTCAGCAAGGCCTTCGACATGGTCTCACATCGATGCTTACTACTGACACTCGAGAACTACGGAATCCGAGGTAACCTCTCAGCCTTTGGTAACCTCTGGATCTCAAACTTCCTCACCCGCCGAGAAATGTGCGTGGTTGTTGACGGGGGTATATCACAAGTACCAGTAGGCTTCGGAGTTTCTCAATGGGCATTGCTAGGACCATTCGTATTAATGTGTCTCATAAACGACCTGGCGCAGATGGTTAAGTCACAGATCCGACTTTTTGCAGATGACTGTCTTCTCCACAGGTCTATCACATCATTCAAAGACCATAAAATCATCCAGAATGACCTGTTCAACCTCAAAAATAACCCTACCTTGGTATTATTTTCTCAGAAGACATGGAATGGAAGACCTTTATCACTAATAGTAAAAAGCGAGTCAACTCTGGTCTTGAATTTCTCAGAAGAAACCTCTGACACCGTGTAAACCCAACCAGTGTAAACTGCCGAAAAAAATGCCCACCTCGCACTTATCTGATCCAAGCATGAAGCATTATGCTTGTGTTGTATGAAAACGTTCCACCAAATAGATATCGACCGTCTAGAGCGTGTCCAGCAAAGTTCATAACGTGAGACTATTTTTTCAGACAACCTGGTTGTGTCTCCTACTTGTTACAACAGTTGGACCGCCCACCACTCCAAGACAGACGACGTGCCCACAGATTGACGCTCTTGTACAAGGTATGTGAAAGGGCACGTACTACCAATTTCCATGGATCAATAACGCCAGCTACTATGGCCTAAACTTACAATTAAGGCAAAGAAATACGAGGACTATATCCATGGAAACAGTGTGTGCAATCAAATGAACACTAATTCCCAGCGCTTCCAACAAATTCGAGCAAAAACTGTTACCTTTACAACTCTTTCCTTCATAGAACTGTCCCAAAGTTGAACACACTGAGTTATCTATTTTGAATTTTACAACCAAATACATTTTCAAATCCAGTGTATTCAAACATCAATAGCGTCAATTTGCACACTCTCCACCGTCGAGTAAAATCCAAACGTGGTATTTTTGACGTATTCATCCGGATCCAGATAAAATACCTATATCCGTTTTTTTTTTATTAACGCCATTAGACCAAAACGGGTTTTACGAGTTGCAAAACTTGTCTTAGAGATTTTTGTTTTATTATAAAATTAATCGCGTAAAAGTTGGTTACGGAGTGTAGTATACAGGAGATGCCCCGTTCCAGAGAGACGAACCTCGGTCTCTCAGTGACGCTCGATTGGTCATTGTCGGCTCGGGTACTACTTAAATGTACCCCGGATACTCTTAAGTACACTTAAATGTACCCCGGGTACGGGAAATATACTGAAACGCACCCAGAAATTCTAACGCTAAATTGGTATCTAAGACGAACCGAGTAACGCTGCAACTCTCTTTAAAGTCTAATTAGACAGTGGTTCGATGTAGTACGGGATTTATAATAATTTACCGCGCATGCGTGGTTAATCTCAAAATCCAAAATGGAGGACGAGTAGTCAAATAATAAAAAAAATACAGCGTTTTGTTAAATATTTGTATGTTTCTTTAGATTGCATGCATTTAGATAGTGTTAGCATGTTTAATAGAGCTACTTATTATTATTGGTATCATGCAAACGGTGATTTTAAATTCATTATGGCTAAATTACCCGCAAAATGTGCGAAACTTTTGTCTCGAGAATCTGAAAAAGCTGTTTCGTATCGATTGCAGGCATTTTAAGCAGTTATAATTAAATTTTGACACAAAATATTGGTATGCATTAATTTTATCTCTAGAATTTGATCATGTGGCCCGAACTTCTCGACATGACTCGGGAGGAGTGTAAGAGAGTGCTTCGCAGAGTGGAGCTGGAGGCCTATTCGTCTGTTGTGTCGGCTTTCCGTGCTCAGGGGGACCTCAATAAAGAGAAGAAGAAGATGCTATATGATCTGCAACACTTTTTAAGGTGATTTTTATTTCCTGTTCAGTGATGAAGTTCACCAATATTGTCCTCATTATCCCCACGCATTTTCAAAAGCATGGAGATATTGTGGTTATCTTCGCCGTCCGTCCTGGCCACTATCTCCTCCTACACTATAAGCACTAGAACCTTGAAACTTACACATATAGTAGCTATGAGCATATGTGCGACCCTGCACTATTTTGAATTTTGATCTGACCCCTGGGTCAAAAGTTATGGGGGTTGGGGTGGGGCAGGGTCAGAGATTTTCACTCAGGCCATCCTTAAAAATTCTTTTGTTTGGCATAACCCGACCGACTCACTAAAATCGTCCGGAATGAATTTTTTTGTTACTTTCCAAAAAAACAATTTTTTTGCTCGCTGAAAAAAAAATCGCTAAATTTTTCCTTTCCGCTTTTTATCCTTTAGTCAAAATTTGAAACAAAGACACCTGAAAAAGTTTAAGTTTATTTTGTTAGAAACACAAATTTTTAAATAACAGCTAAAATCTACACAAGTTGTTGTAGGACTTTTTTTTGTTAATTGAGACACGATTTCCAAAACTAAAAAAAAAGAAACAGATTTTTGACAATAACTACAAAAAAAACCAGGATTGCTGTGCCAAGTAAATCAAGCTTAATACGAAATGTTCAAACAACAGCTTTGAGACACCGTCCAATAAGCCAAACAAGAAGGATAAAATATCCTATTTGCGTCATTTAATTGAATGCTCTTTCAAGGATATCTAGAATAGCAATGAACAAAACCCATAACGGTATTTATTTGAGTCACCTATTTATTTGACATATGTATATGTGATTAATTAGACTTTCAATACAATTTAACCGCTCCTGTTTTTCTTGTATCCCTTTAATTAAAATACGCTGCTGTCATTCAGGATAGTTTGGGAGTAAAAACAAACAAATAAATTAATTATCACCGTTCAATTCAATTCGGCAATCGGCAGAGATGTGTAATATTATCGCCATATAACTAATTATTTAATTATCACTCTTTAATTCAGATCGGTAAATATTCGGTAGAATTATAAAAAGTAGTCAGCTTAGAAATATTTATTGACAGGTCACGTTTTTGTTTCATTTGCTTATCTCTTTTTACGACTTTCCGACGGGTCGCTATTTTGGAGGCAGACGGCGATATTAAATGTGTATTCAAATTCAGGGGTTTTTTTTACTAAGAAAGTGACGCCGATATTCGGCGTCTTCCCCTACCAGAATTTTTCCCCTTAAAATACAATTTCCCCACCAAAAATATCATTTTTCACCAAAATATAATATTTTCTCTCAAAGAAATGTTTATTTTTCCTTGGGGCATTCGACAATTATCCAATTTGCACTATGTACAACGAATTCGCGCTCTCTCTCTCCAGACGAACACACAACATCTGGGAATCCCAGTTAATCTAAATATAGCTCTTAAATACCGTCATGTAAACTGGGCAACTAATCGTAATAATCATGTGACTATTTTACTGGATACCGGTCTTGCGCGAGAAGGGTGTTTCGTCAATTAATTACCGGAAACCAGTCGAATTTTCATCCGGGCTATGTGCAAGCCGAGGTATAAACGTGAAAACAGAAAAAAATGTCTCACAATAAGCGTTCTTACTCAAACAAAATAAAACATTCGAACTCGGAAGATACTGAACGCATCGAGGCATTTTTTAAGAAAGAATCATCGAAAACCGTTATAACCCAGCAGGATTCCGAGGTAATCAACATCGAACATTGTGAAAGTGAAAGTAGACAATCGGCAGCTGCCGCTCCTTTCCCTTCCAATACTGTAGCAAATCAAGATCGTCAACCCATTCATCATGAAATTGAAATCACAAAATTGACATCGTCCCCCGGCCCCAGTACAAAAATATAGTTGAAAACATTTCCCATTATTAGATCTACACCTGCAACTTTATTAAGGACTTTGACTTTAATACCTGTTAAATGTGTTTAAGAACAAAAAGGACAGAGACAAGTCTCTTTTGATGAGTTATAGACATTGAAATGAACAGTTTTTATTTTTCCCCCTAATATCTCTCTTTCGCACTCTTTTTTTCCCCTTTCACCCAGCGTCCAGCGTCTTCCCCTTTCTCTAAAAAAAAACCCTGAAATTACACAACATTTGCGCATGAATGACCCAATATTATTCGATAGCTCCACCCGTCCTCACGTTTCATTCGTCAACGTCATGTCATGTGTAAGCAAGCTCAATGCTGATTGGCCAGCTACCATTTGCACTTCATTAACAATAAAGTAAAAAAGATGTCTAATCGGGTACAGACCGGGTTTCGTTAACTGTTCGAATTGCGAACACGTTCATTGAAACAAAGAGACAAATATAGAAAACCAGTCCGGATTAAAATGGCGGATGTTTTCAACGAAATTTTACTAGATATTCTCAATTAAGATTTTTCTTGTGCCAAATTCTCAATATTTTTGCAAATGACTCAAATGGCGAATGACAGCGCGAGCATTGCGAATGTGTTATTATTGGAATAAATGCTCACTATTACAGGGCTCGCGCTGTTGTTCGCCATTTGCGAAAGTATAGCGAATTTGGCTCAAGAAAAATATAATTTGCGAATATGCTTAAATGTCATTAAATTTCATTGAAAACATCCGCCATTTTAATCCGGAGTGTTTTTTAAAACTATTTTTCTGTTTGTTTCCATGAACAATTTGAAGCGCATATGGTAGCTGGCCAATCAACATTGAGTTCGCTATCGGGTAATATTGGGTCATTTATGCGCAGATAATGGAATACACAGTTGATAATGTCGTCTGCTTACAATATAACGGCTGATGGCAAAAGTCGTATAAAAAATAAGCAAATGAAAAGAAGCGTAACACTCAATAAATTATTTTTAAGCTGATCACTTTACAAATTTCTACCGACTATCGATCTGAATTAAAGGATGATAGTTAAATAATTAGTTACATGTCGAAGATGTTGCACCTTTCTGTTCTTGATTGAAATTAAAATGTTATAATTACTTTGTTGTTTTTTTACTCACAAACTTTGCTATTGTAATGTAATTTGTCAACCAAATAGTATATTAATTACGTATTTGCTAGGTTACTTGTTTTCATTTTCTGTTGTCAAACGATATGCACATTTTATTTCATGTGCAAAATGCGTACAATTTTTCGCACTGTAGTTTACAGATAAAGTATTTTTCGTCGATTATATTATATTTTCGAAGTTCTTTATAGAAAAAATAGACTTACGAATACAAGTGCGGTGATATGGAGGTGCAGAAAAATCTTTTCCGGAGGCAGAAGACTTGGAGCTTTATTTGATAAATAACTTTCAGTTTGGTATATGTCGGAGGTCAATGTCAAAAACAAAATTACTAAAAAAAAAAAAATCCCTATCAACTACCCACCAAAATTTACATGGGTCGGGTTATGCCAAACAAACAGTTTTTTAAGGATGACCTCATTTGTATGCCCCTGGTATGGTGCATTCACTGCATTGGCCATGACTTTTGCAATATTGAAGATAGCAACTTGATATTTGGCATGCATGTGTATCTCATGGAGCTGCACATTTGAAGTGGTGAAAGGTCAAGGTCATCCATCTAGGTCAAAGGTCAAACAAACAAATCCAAGAGAAGTAATAAGTTTTAAAGGGAGGTAAGTAATGAACCTGCCAAAGGATTATTTTTTTTAAATAAATCAAAGCGGCGCAGGAGGGGGCATTGTGTTTCTGACAAACACATCTCTTGTTTTATGTTATTTTACATTACCTTCTTCATTTCTACACTGATTCACTTCCAATTGATACTGAACATCTCTTATGACAATACGGTCAATCTTAACTATGCAGGGCGCCATTACCAATCCTGGGATGCCCCCTGGGTCAAACATGCTGCGTGGGGATAGGCGTCGGCCTCTGCCATGCCATTTCTAGTTCTTCTTATTTTTGATGAAATTTTTATTCAAATTAAATGACTCTGTTCACTTCTAAGTTTCGGAACAACAATGACACTCAATTACATACATGTACATGAATTCTTTACATTAATTTGTTTTAGGCCAAATAAGAGGCTAATCATTGTGTTGTGCTCCAGTTAGGTTTTGAAAGGGCATGGTGGTTTTTGATCCAAGGGCACTTTATCCCGCATGGTCATATTTTCCGTGTTGTATATTTTCAGTATAGCATGTATTATTTTTCTATTTTATGTATCATATTACATTTATTTTCATTCAAAACATTCTTTTTCTTATTAATAAACTTAATCTGTTATATTTTTGTTTCTGTTGAACATCCACAGTATTTCAACTGAAAGACATAGAGCTGAAGTAAGGAGGGCAGTCAATGATGAGAAGCTGGCAACAATTGCTGATAAGTAAGTTCAAGACTAAGACAAGCAGATGTTTAAATATACTGTTACATTACAATACATATGAGCGGTGCTCTGTGAAAAGGGGGTTTAATGCAGTCCGCACAGGCTAATCAGGGACGACACTTTCCGCCTAAACTAGAGTTTTACTTAGAAGAGACTGTCTTTAAACGAAAAATATCATGAAAGCGGAAAGTGTTGTCCCTGATTAGCCTGTGCCGACTATACAGGCTCATCTGGGATAATACTTTACGCACATGCATTAAACCCCCTTTTCACAAAGCGTGGCTCATATATCATCCTTACAAACTTAATATATATTTACTATTTAGTTGTTATGTGGTCATATTTCCAATGGAAAAAATAATATTTTTATTGCAATTCAAGCATCAAATTTGCAATAGATTGTTTGACTTTCAGATATTTAGGAAAAGAGTGGTTAAGTATAGAAATAAGAAATAGAAATAAGAAGTTTGAAATAATAATATTGATTTAACAAGTTATGTAAAAACAGTTTGAGATCTGATTTCAAGATGTAACATATTGGACACGAACTGTCACCATTCATAAAAAATAATGATTGTCTGAATGAAAATTGTATAGGTTTGTGCCTTTTTTAAGTTTTATATCCAAGAAATAACCTTTATTGATATTATTGAAATAAAGGTAAGTAGCCCAAGATTTTTTTGGTAGAGTGATGGAAACAGGAACTCATGGGCACTATGAAAGGTATACCTTTTTTGTCCAGAATCCGCTTATATTTGTTACAAATTTTGTACTAACAGGGTAGAACTTGGTAGTTTTATGATATTTATCAACAAGTTTTATGTTAATCTTATCAAATATGGCCACAACATTTTCAAATACATTCATGAAATTTATATTTTACATGTTTTTACGCCCCCTTTCGAAGAAAAGGGGGCATATAGTGATCGGACTGTCCGTCTGTCCATCTGTCCGTCTTTCCGTCACACTTTGCGTTTAGGTTTTGAAAAATGCTCATAACTTCTATGTCCCTTGAGATATAACCTTCACATTTGGTATGCATGTGTATATGGACAAGGCCTTTCCATCTGCTCAAACTTTTTTACCCCTGTGACCAGATAAGATGCGTATCTGCGTATTTACGCATTGAAAAATTTAAAAAACGCATTAAAAATCAGCCAGGTACGTAACATTACGCAATAAAAATCTTGGCACATATTTTAAATCTATTAAAGTATTTTAAAGAAAGTCTGTTCATATCATCACTTTAACTTTTTTCCTTTGCATCTATTTATATAAATAACCAATAATAATATTTCAAGATTAAACACGCCATGTAGTATATCAGTTATCTGTGTAAATAGAAAATACCCCTCAATATTCCCAAGTATCCTTTATGGATGAAACAAAGGAGTAATATACCCTTTTGACTAAATCCTCATCTGGAGCTCTGCCTGTGACCTTGACCTTGAACTTAGGGTAGGCGTTAAGGTTTCCAAATCTGCGTTTAGGTTTCGAAAAATGATCATAACTTCTATGTCCCTTGAGATATAACCTTCATATTTGGTATGCATGTGTATATGGACAAGGCCTTTTCATACGCACACAATTTTTAACCCCTTGTGACCTTTACCTTGAAGTTAGGGTCCACGTTTAGGTTTCGAAATCTGCGTTTAGGTTTCGAAAAATGTTCATAACTTCTTTGTCCATTGAGATAAAGCCTTCATATTTGGTATGCATGTGTATATGGACAAGGCCTTTCCATACTCGCACAAATTTTGACCCCTTTGGCCTTGAACTTAGGGTCTGCGTTTAGGTTTCAAAATCTGTGTTTAGGTTTTGAAAAATGCTCATAACTTCTATATCCCTTGAGATATAACCTCGTATTTGGTATGCATGTTTATATGGACAAGGCCTTTTCATACGCACACAAATTTTGACCCCTGTGACCTTGACCATGAACTTAGGGTTTGCTTTTAGGTTTCAAAATCTGTGTTTAGGTATCGAAAAATGCTATAACTTCTATCAAAGCGTTTATAGGGGGCGTATGTCATCCTATGGTGACAGCTCTTGTTTTGGGATGTAATTAAAAAGTGCTGGACAGAAAAACCGGGCTCATTTAATGAATACTTTTGCAATATTAAAGATAGCAACTTGATATTTGGCATGCATGTGTATCTCATGGAGCTGCACATTTTGAGTGGTGAAAGGTCAAGGTCATCCTTCAAGGTCTAAGGTCAAATATATAGCTTCAAAGCGGCACAAAAGGGGACATAGTGTTTTTGACAAACACATATCTTGTTATGATTAGTATCATCTGTTTAATGTAAGATTTAAACAAAGTTATTCCAAAGTTATAAATCAAGAAATAGTTTTTTTCACAATTGAAAGTAAATTGACACTAATTTGTATAATTCCATCTTTCATTGATATCAGCCATATTCCCAAACTTGTGAGAAAAAGCCCTGCTACATTCATCTGGATTGTGCTATAAAAGAAAAAAGAAATTGGTAAATTTGTTAAGTGTGCAAAAACTAGTCTAATTATTCTAGTGCTGCAACAATACGCCAAAAACTGTATTGCAATATATTGTCAGTTCAAAAACCCGTACTGCAATACATGTATATTGCAATATATTGCTAACTTGTACCAGAATTTTAACTCGCCAGCTAATCACCAAAACCAACTAAATTACATGAACATAACCTTTGTACTATATGTTTAGGTTCTAGTTATATCCTATTGGCAATTCTAGCCTATTTTACAAAATGTTTTATAAACACAATTACCCTGGTAACTCTTTTTATGGCTTTTCAAAGCATTTTGTTATGAAAGATTAGTATTGTCATTTTGGCAATTGGATATTCCCATTAAACATTAAACACACATGTTGTGCAATTGTGTACTGTATACTGTATAGTGTATACAATAAATCTCTGGGACATTAACATTAATTGATTATAAATATGCTACAAGTATTAATTACATCAATTAACATTTTTATTATGTAATTAATTGTGTTTTTCTCCGTATTTCCACAAGCTTATTCCTAAATTTAACAGTATGACATGCAAAAGCAGATCTTGCAGACTCCCATGTAACAAGGCTACTCCGTATTATAGACTTTTAGAATGCTATTTGTACTTAACAATTTATTTTTACTAAACACCGATTTGTTTTGGTTACAATACACTAAATCATTGTGTATACCTCCGTGGTCCATTTGAAAATAGTGCCCATTTCTAAAGAGTTCCTTTTCTCTTCTTGAATAAAAGCCATTTAACAATGTGAGACATGTCTTTTGTGGTTATTTGTAACATCCTGTATTTGTCTGGAGTAAGTTGATGCCTTGGAATGGAAGCTAACGTAAAAGATGAACTTTTGGGGGTGTCTTTTCTATTGTGTGGGGCTTTTGTCGAAATTACGCTTCCGAAATACGTTTTTCTATGGTGGGCGCATTCGACAGCGATTTACTTTCTTAGAAGTTTCGAGACGGTATGTTTATGATTTCAATTATTGGAAGAGGACAGATTCATCTTTAAAATGATACCAGGTTCGGAAAAATTGATACATCGGAAAGGCAAGAAAAATGTCTTTCGGATGGCTTTTCTGGACGAAATGTGGATGAATTTTTGTATAATTTTCGTACCGGTATGATGAAAATCGTATCGCAATACAATATGCGTATTGCGATATATACCGATATATCGGTATATTGTTGCAGCACTAAATTATTCAAATGTTTTTATTAAAATCACAGTTTTTAAGTTACTTCTCTTACATGGGACTTCACTTTCCCCTGGTTCTGAATAATATTCTTAATGTGACATTTGTTATCCATGTATACCTTTAATTGTTATAATTTTCAGTATGTCCCCTTCCAACAGTACACAGGAGTGGTTGATTGAAGGTCGCAGGCTTGTCCCTTTGATGCCAAGGCTTGTTCCACAGACTGCGTTCACTGTTACAGCTAACCAGGTTGCTAATATCCAGGCAGAGAAGAACGCGTCCCTTCCCAGCCCTTCAAATACTGGCTTAAGGGAAAACATACGTACGTAACAAATAGAACTCGTCTATTTTTTTATTGTCTCATTTTGTTCATAGCATCAGATAATTCTTGTCTTTAACTGTGTGTGTTTCTTTTGCCAATTGCTGAGAAATTAATCATTTTAGTGTATAATACTACTGTGAAACCATTTATTTTCGACAGCACAAAATTTCGTCATTTATATAAAAATGTAGATTTCGTCAGCACTTAAATTCGCCGATTTCTGATTTTGAATTTTAAAAAAATGCGTCAGTCAATATCCCATATGTGTGTAATACATATTCGTGATCAATCGAAGTTGCGAAAAAATCGTGGTGCAAATGTGGGAACACACTTGAGAATCACTGCAGGAGGTGGGGCCTGTTTGTCACATGCCAATTAACTAGTCTTTTGTTATCAAAGGACAGTAATGGACCCTCTTAATGTATGTCATTCACACGTTCATTGTTATGATTAGCGGACAAGTGGGATCGAATAACCGTTAACGAGTGTTTGTAACAACGAAGCCAATTGCCAATTAGTCTTATTCTATTATTATAATTGCCATACTGAAACCGTTTTAAGTGTGTGTTTTTTCAAATAAAATGCTTTTTTATTCTGATATCAACATTAAAATTATAAACTCTATGTGTGTGTTTGTTCTTAAAAAGTAAACTACCGGTATATAAATCAATAATGTCAATAATTTCATAATAAATAAATTGATACATATAAAATAGTAATAAGTGTGGTTAAACGCAAACAATCAAACAACAAACAGCAATTAAAATATTCTTTATTAATTTGTGATAAATACGCATGTTGATCACACATCGTCATCTTTTCATTTGGTTTATTGTCTTTCATCGGCATTCGCTGCGTGATGGCTAATATGTAACACCCCTGAATAACACAATGTACCTAATGGGTAATAAAGTTATAAACAATTAGCGCTAATTCATTACCATTCTACTTAAACAAAGTCAACGCATTCGATACAGCTGAACTGCACACGCGTTTTAAAGAAGTGTAACGTGTCAGTTAAGTACCTTGTGTAATCTACATCCCTTTGTGTCAAAACCGGATTAATCTTGATTACGAAACGTAGTGAATGTGTGCATGGATTATGTTGGAATCTAATGCCTCATGTCTACGGTAAAGTTTTAAAATATTGTTCAACTTAGTGTTTGTTTTTGTTCAAACATAGAGCATGATTGTTCGTTAGGATCTTAAATTTGCCAATCGGTCGACTGACGAAATTTATGAAAATTAATGCCTGACGATTAATAATGGTTTCACAGTATTAGTCTGGTGACACTATTTGTTGAACATGTTGAAAGTAAATGTGTTTGTAAGTTAAGAGTTCTGTAAAATTGCTGTAAGGGGTGTTTATTATCAAAATGAAACATATTTCTTGTTAGCTCACCTGAGCGATAGCTCGAGGTGAGCTATTGTTATCACTCAGCATCCGGCGTCCGTCCGTCCGTCCGTATACAAATTTGTAAACATCTTCTTCTACTAAACCATTGAGCCAATTTCAACTAAATTTCATGTGGAGCATCCCTAGGTCATGGGACAAAAGAATTGTTAAAAAAAATTTGATCACATAACCAAGATGGCCGCCATGACCATATATGGTAAAAACCTTAAAAAATCTTCTTGTCAGAAACCGCTCATCAGATTTTCAAAAAATTTCACAGGGATGACCTTTGAGGGCTCCCCTGAAAAAGTTGTTCAAAGAAATTTGATTCGTCAAAAAACATGGCCGCAGGAGCTCGTTGAACTTTGCATGTTTATTCGTTTTTGCCTATTTTGTGAAAACTTTCAAAAATCTTCCACATTTTTTGTCCGATCCTTTCCAAATTTGCACAGTGTCTTTATATCAATGAGGACACAAACCCTACAAAAAATGAGCATTATTGGTCCATGAAGTACAGAATTACCCCCCCTTGAATTGAGAAAATGGTGTTTATGCAATAAAGTCCAAATTTTTCATCCAATTCTTTCCAAACTTGTAAGGATTTAGCATGGTTCAAACAAGGGAAACAACTACGGTTTATGCATGTTCTTTTTATTACAGATTTGCCTCCCTTTAATTCATTCAAAATCTCATTTTACAGCAGAGATTCCAAATCTGACCTGTAAATGAGCCCCATATTTACTGCTGGTGCTATGTTACCTTTTCCCATTTGATCATTCTTAAGCATTGGTCTTGTAATGCTGCTACTGCTACTGCTACTACTTCTTCTACTACTACTACTACTACTACTACTACTACTACTACTACTACTACTTCTACTACTACTACTACTACTACTACTTCTACTACTACTACCACTACCACTACTACTACTACTACTACTACTACTACTACTACTACTACTACTACTACTACTACTACTACTAGTAGTACTACTACTACTAGTAGTACTACTACTACTAGTACTACTACCACCACCACCACCACCACCACCACTACCACCACCACCACGTCTACTATTACTACTTCTACTACTACTGCCACTACTACTACTACTTTTACCACTACTACTACTACTACTACTACTACCACTACTACTACTACTACTACTACTTCTACTACTACTTCTACTACTACTACTACTACTACTACTACTTCTACTACTACTACTACTACTACTACTACTACTACTACTACTACTACTACTACTACTACAACTACTATTACTACTACTACTACTACTACTACTACTACTACTACTACTACTACTACTACTACTACTACTACTACTACACCACCACCACCACCACCACCATTCACAGTGACAAAAAACGTATTCACACAATGGCTGCTACTACAACTTATAGCCCATATAGGTGGGCATGCATGTTTTACAAACAGCCCTTGTTTCTATGGGATTTTAACCACAACTGTTCATGTTTATCTCCGACACATATTTTTAGGTCACCTGTCATGAAGTGACACAGTGAGCTTATGTGATCGTGTGATGTCCGGCGTCCGTTGTGCGTGCCTGCGTGTGTCCGTGCGTCCGTCCGTCAACAATTTGTTTGTGTAGACAGTAGAGGTCACAGTTTGCATCCAATCTTGATGAAATTTGGTCAAAATGTTTATCTTGATGAAATCCGGTTTGGGATTGTATTTGGGTCATCTGGGGTCAAAAACAAGGTCACTAGGTCAAATAATAGAACAACCTTCTGTAGACAATAGAGGTCACAGTTTTCATCCAATCTTTATGAAATTTGGTCAGAATGTTTATCTTGATGAAATCTGGGTTGGGATTTTATTTGGGTCATCTGGGGTCAAAAACTAGGTCACTAGGTCAAATAATAGAAAAACCTTGTGTAGACATTAGAGATCACAGTTTTCATCCAACCTTTATGAAATTTGGTCAGAATTCTTGATGAAATCTGGGTGGGATTGTATTTGGGTCATCTGGGGTAAAAATCTAGGTCAAATAAATAGAAAAACCTTGTGTTGACAATAGAGGTCACAGTTTTCATCCAATATTTATGAACTGTGGTCAGAATGTTTATCTTGATGAAATCTGGATTGAATTTGTATTTGGGTCATCTAGAGTCAGGAACTAGGTCACTAGGTCAAATCATAGAAAAACATTGTGTAGACAATAGAGGTCATAGTTTTCATCTGATCTTAATGAGTCAGGTGAGCGATTCAGGGCCATCATGGCCCTCTTGTATGTTTATTATTTTAGGTTGTATTGGGGAATGCCCGTGAGAAAAGATTAAGTATATCAGCAAAGCGTAATAAATTTGAAATTCTGATATTGGTAAATTACAAATAAAGTTGCATTTGCAGCTTTATAGTGAAACCATAATTTATAGTATATTTGTAAATTGTACATTTATTCATTAATGGAAATAAATTCTTATTTTTATTAATAGTGGTCTCAAACAAATTAAAAACATTTTACATTTTAAATTTAATCGCCAATGATGAATATAATTTCAATCAAAAGATATGAACCTAGATCTAAGAAAATGGTGCCTGAAGTGTCATTCCAGATTAGCCTGTGCAGTCCTTACAGGCTAATCAGGGACACAGTTTTCTGCCTAGACTGGATTTTGGCTAAGAAGAGACTTCTTTTGAAAAAAGAATACCAATAAAGCTGAAAGTGTTGTTCTTGATGAGCGTGCGCAGGCTGCACAGGCTAATCTGGGACGACACTTTACACACATACATTCAGACGCGTCTCAGAGGAAGGCTTGGTATATGTTTTACAGCGCTATCCAGTGGTATGTCCTCCCCACCCCCCACACCAGTCTGGACCTCAAGACCTAGCAGCCCTACCTCCAATGTGGTGGTTCTGCCCAGCGGCATGTCCATTCACATCAAAGGTTGGACATTTCTAGTAGTTGCAATTAGCGGCATTGTTTTTATATTCTGAGACGAGGATAATGGTTACAATTAGTGGGAGTGAAAAACAGGATCTGTGCAGGCCTGATTAAGAGTTTGAACAGTGCAGTGATTTATGCAGGGCTTTTTTTACCAGGTTCAAAACACGTTTTTGTAACAAGTTTAAAATGCTGCTTATTAGCTTAGGGTATGGCTGACTGGCAGCTGGTTTGCTGGAGCCTACATGTAGTATTTGGTTAATACGTTTATTTTTCATAGACTAATATTGACGAAACTTGTATGTATAGTAAGCTTGCATGGGTACTTGGGAGTGTATTTGGTGTGTTTAATGTCAAGGTCACAATCTCTTTGACTGCTAATAGAAAAACAGTTTATGCTCAATAACTTTAGCTTTGATGGATATATTGCTCTGAAAATGTGTGTGAAATTGTAGCTTAGTGTTCTTTGTGCTTTATGCTTCTATCAATGCATTAAAAGACGATGTCAAATTCATAAACACCAGGCCCCGTGTTCACAAAACGATTTTGCAATTGAAAACCGATTTTAACTGACATCGATTTTCATTTTTGCCTATCACCGACAATGGAAATCCATTTTCAATTACAAGCAAAATTGATTTTCGATTGCAAAAAATGTTTTGTTAAGACGGGGCCAGATTGCAAGGTTATCTCCATATCCTTTATAATCAAGCAAAGGAAGTCACCAGTATATTTTAAGGTGGTGTGCCACATTTAACATTCTTGCTAAATGGTATGAAGTTGGTTTTGTAAAATTAACAGATGAGTGATTGCTCCTTCTTTTTACTCCCTATCAATGCCAAGATACTGTAAGAACATTTTTACTTGCATGGCATACATTGTTCTTGATTTCCTATGTTGTCATGTCAGAAAATGACCAAAAGTTACGGGTACTATTTTCAAAAATAAAAAATCCATGAATTTACATATCCACTTAAAAGTTATTAAAAAAAATCATTCAGACAAATATAAATGATTTTACAATAGCTGTCGTTAATAAAACTTAAATTTGCTCTAGATCTATTTGAAAGTACAGAGTTTTGGTTGAACAAGTAAGCAGGGAAGTGGGTTCCTCCATTTGTCCTTTCCAAAATCACAACTCTGAATTTGCTGCTCTTAACAATGTATTATCACAGTTTCTTTTTCCCCAAATTTTATTTTCAAAAGCTGGTGTGTGATTTATAAGGCTATTCTGACCGCTGATTTGGGAAAAATTCATTGTGCTTTCATTAATACCCATATTAGACGCCATGTTTATTTTTCCAGAATAATACACCATATACTACGGGTAATATATTGTTCAGTATTTTACCTAGCCCATTCTGCCTACAGGTGGCCTGAACACAGAGGAAGACGAAGACATCCAGTCCCGCAAGCGTCACCACAGTACTTCATCAGAGACCATGTTCTCCCCTCCCCACCCCCCGCCCCAGGTGACATACACCACCACGATGGCCAGCACCCCCACGAGTGTGTCCCCCAAGAAGATCACCATCACCAAGAGCCCCCAGGCTCAGCCCAGGGTGGTGGCTAGTGGCAGTCAGACACAGAAGGTAAGTCATGTTGAACTTACTTAACCCTTTGCATACTGGGAAATTTGTCATCTGCTTAAATGTCGTCTGCTGAATTTCTAAAATAAGCATTTTCTTCGATTTTTTTCCTAAGAATACTATCAGAATAGCAAACAGTTTGGAGCCTGATGAGACGCCACGTATTGTGGCGTCTCATCTGGATCCAAACTGTTTGCAAAGGCCTTCAAAATTCAGTTCCAGCACTGAAAGAGTTAACATACCTTTATACTTTGCCAATCAGGTATGCATTTTGGCTAATTTTTTGTAGTCGCCTAGAAAATCAAATGAATTTAGAGACCTTTTTCACTAGATTCAAGTTTATAAAGGCTCCATTTCAAACCCTAAGATTCTAATGAGCAGTAAAAAAACATAGAATACAACATGCTGGTTAGATAAACTGCATTAGCCATGCTGGTGTTCATAGCCATTTTGCTTTTCTTCTGAGTTTAAAGGGTCAAATTGACTGATGAATATTATACTGGTGTTTTTTCGGCATTTGAAAAACTTCTTCACATTGGCAGAGTATTTAACCTGGAATATAAAAAAAAACAGTTCACCCTATGGTAAGTGTTTTTTCCAGGCCCTTTTTGCATGGCGCTGTGCCATGCCACTGTTCTGAAGCTCAACTTTGCCCTTTTTAAAGTGAAAAGCCACCACATGCCATTATTGATAACATCTACATTTAATTGCCTCTTGACCAAACTTCTGCAAATAACTTTTTTGATCGCAAATAACATAACCACAACGAAAATTTGCCAAAACATTTTTTTGATTTGGTCAATTTACCAAACAGCTAACAGGTCCTTTTAATTCTTTTATTTCATGACTTAAAATTTTTGTTACAATACAATATAGCATTTATAGTGATTAACTTACAATGTTTGAATAAGATATGTTATTTACCTGCAAATCATACACTTAGAACCAAGCAAAATACATCCATCATTTAAATATATACAGGTTTCTACTGGTGATTACTTTCTACATAACCTATGATGTAGTATGTGGATAATACCAAGTTTGACCCAACATTAAAGCAATTCTTGAATATTCCAATTAAAAGAATATTTATTCTTAGACTTAAGTGTAAGAATTGTGAAGTGAATACGGGCATGAGTCTTAAAGTTGAGAAATCAGGACCATAAAACCAAAGCAATCATCTATGTTAATCAAAATATGTTCTATATGTTCACCGACTGTTTGATTGCAGGTGATACTGGTCTCCAGTCAGGGCCACTCCACCCAGGTGACCACCCCGCAGAAGCCTCTGTCCATGCCTGTCATGCGCTCCACGGTTTCCACTGGAACCTCCACCACCACCCTGCCCTCCAAGTCTGTGCTCCTGCCAGGGACCAACCAGCAGTTTGTGGGAACCAGCACAGGAAGCCTTGTTTCCATGACGACCACATACCTGCCTGTCACCACGAATGCTAGTCTTGGTAAGATTTGACACCGGTTTCGTCCTTAATTCAGAATTTAAGTTTTATTACAGTTTTCATTTAATACTCAAAGATTCGGATTAGAAAAAAAGCATTAAATTAGAACAAACTGCAAGCTGCTTGCAGCCTGTTCTGTTTTAATGCTGGTTGCAATTAGCCATTTTCAGTGTAAAACAGTTAAGCATGTTCTTGAATTCTAGTTGTTTCTGTCTCTGTTTGGCGGCAATGCTAATGCGTCATGTCCCACAGCAGTTGGATCTGGTGGTAATGACAAAAATCTTGAAATGCTTTTGATTCAACAATATTTATTGGCCGTGTTGATCGGGTGTATACGTATAATTGGTATTATTCTGACAATCAATTAAAATTAGCCTTATTTTGGGAATACATGTCTTAAAGCATGTGCATGTACGTAAAGTGTTTCCTAGATAAGCCTGTGCAGTCTGCAAAAGCTAATTATGGTTTAAACTACTGATTTTATTGTATTTTTGGTTAAAAAGAGGTCTCCTTAGCAAAAATCCATGGAAAGTGTTGTCCCTGATTAGCTTGTGCAGTCTGCGCAGGCTCATCCCGGACAATGCTTTATACACATACAATAAGCTCCCTTTACCCAGAGCAAAACTCAAATGTCATGTTTCTTACACAAAATCCTGTTTGCACATTCAGCCTCCACCATGCTATCTACAGCAGCTGCTGTGGGCACCTCCACCACCGCCTTCCTGACGCCTACCATCAGCACAGCCAAGCCTCGCTTCAAAACTGTGCCAAGACAGAAAATTTTACAGGTGACAAAACTGGACGTCAAAAATGATTTAGTTTTGTTTGTGCTTCTACAAAATGGACTGCATAAGAATTGCACTTGTGTGTCAGTACATTTCCAAATTGTGTGTTTTGAACAATTTAAAGCTGTTTATATCTTGCGCAAACTTTCACAGTTGAATGACTTTCATGTGTAGATGAATTTTTTTCTACTCCAGAATATAAAGTCACCAGAAGCTTGTGTTTTGAATTCCCTTTAAATATTTGTTGGATGGCGCTCAAACTTTCATAGTTGAATCACCTTAATGTTGAGATGATTTTAGAGAAACGATTTTGACTGTGAAGAGTTTTTGCAGAGAAATGAGCCTTTGTCTGTTTTTCTCATTTATAATAATTCTATAAAGTTGTACAAAATTATGCTTTCAACTCCTCTTTAACTACTGGGTGGTTCTAGCTCAAACTATCACAGATACATGTGTAATTAATTGCCAAGAAACGAAATTTGTCTGAGATAAATTTTGGCAATATTATGTCCCTTTGTCTGATTTTCATGTCTTGAAGCTTGTGTTTTCCTTTCCTCTTTATCTTTCTGGTGGATCTTGCTCAATCTTTCACATGTAAATGCCTTTAAGGTGTAGGTTATAATCAGGAAAGGATTTTCGACTCTGACCAGTTTTTGCTTATCTGTGGCCCTTTCTTTCTGCAGATTATATAGTGGTTTTTCTGTGTCAAAACATGTGTGGTGGGGGCATGATTGTCTGTTTTATTGAGGCAATTTTATCATCTTAAGGGTTTACTTAATGTCAGGAACATTGAAAATGGCAAGAAGTCTTGTTGCTAAATAAAGGTTTCCCAGTACTCTTGAGGTACTTGCGAGCATAATGAAATTTGGACTTCTTTGAATATAACAATTGACTACTCGATATGATTTTTTACTTTTTATGCCCCCGGATCGAATGATCAGGGGTATATTTTTTGGCCTGTCTGTCTGTCATTGTATGTGTGTGTCTGTCCCTAAACTTTAACCTTGGTCATAACTTTTGCAATATTGAAGATAGCAACATAATATTTGGCATGCATGTGTATCTCATGGAGCTGCACATTTTGAGTGGTGAAAGGTCAAGGTCATTCTTCAAAGTCAAAGATCAAATATATGGCTTGAAAGCGCAATCGGGCGCATTGTGTTTCACAAACACAGCTTTTGTTTTGCAGTGAAAACAAGTTAACGTATTGTAGGGTATCTGTACACACTTGTACCATTGATTTTAGTCTAATTATTGCGTTTGGCTTGATACTAATATTAGAGATTGATGACTTATTTCATAGTAATAACAGAACTTGCAATGCCCAAGTAACAAGACAGTAGGACTGCCTTAGGATCAAACTTTCTTTGCCTGATTTACTGTAGAACATAGAAATTCTTCTAATTTTGTACAATTGAATGTAGTTTTCTATGTAGACAAAATACAATTTTCTGTAGCCAAATGTAATTTGATGACTAGCAGACAAAGTGCTGCACTGTAACCACACAGAAGGTAATTCATTTGTTTCTTCTGACCTTGTGTTCCCTTCAGGTGCCCTCGAGCCGTCCCGGAGTGGTGATCCCCATGAGTCCTCAGCCAGTGCAGCCCTCCCCCCAGACAGTGCAGGCGCTAAAACCCGGCGCCAAACCCACTATCCAGATCAGACAGGAGGGAGGTAGGGGGAAGCGTTCTCAACCAAGGACGGTTAAATGATCTTGAATATAGTTTGGATTTTTTAAAGAGAAAGTTATACCGAATATTGGGACATATATTGTCAAACTATTTTTAGCTCGGCTGGAAAATCCGAGGTATTGTCATAGCCAGCTCATTGTGTCGTCCGCCGTCTGCATTGTGCTAAAACCTTGAAATTTTGCTCTAAAATCAAAGTGCTTCCACCTAAAACTTTGAAACTTCATATGTAGATGCACCTTGATGAGTTCTTCACACCACACCCATTTTTGGGTCACTAGGTCAAAGGTTACTGACCTCTAAAAAAATAAAATCTGACAAGCTTTCATTTATTCAAACTGCACCTGCTGCCGATCGTTGGCACCCGTTATGCGGTGCTCTTGTTAAAGTCTGTTCTCAATCAATGCCTGTATCGCAAAAGCGTTTGATATGTATTCGCTGAATATCTCTGTATCGCAAGAAGCTTGGAGTCAAACAAAGGCTGTCCAGTTAGGGCCCTGGCTAGTGCACCTGTTTCCCACCAAAGCATCCCTGGTTTAATTGCCTATCCTGGTGAATGATTTTTTGGTAGGTTCCCCCCCCCCTCCCATACACACGCACTTCACATGACCACTCCAAATTAAATGCTTCTGAGTAAAAAACTTCACTTCTTGGGATTGCACTTATGATGAAAGAATAGACCTAAACAATGCGAGTATAGTTAATTTGGAGTGAAGGAACACATTCTTGGTCCTTGAATAAGGAAGTCTCAGGATCAGATAGACTTCATTAACTTTGATTACACACACACATCCAACCTTTTAGAAATGAGTCACACTTTAAGAAAAAAGGGCTTAATGGATGTGCCCTATAGAATCGTCCCAGATTAGCCTGTGCAATGGGAGAAGGCTTATCAGGGACAACACTCGACATGTGTTTTGTTTAGAGGACACTTTCTTTAAAAGAAATATTCCATTAAATCAAAAATGTACGCTTTTACGATATTATTTCATAGGAAGTCTCTTCCAAACGAAAATCCAGTCAAGGCGTAAAGTGTCGACCCTGCTTAGCCTGTAATGACTGCACATGCTTATTTGAGACGACAATTTGAGTAGTGTTCTGAGAAAACTGGGTTTAATGCATGTGCCCAGATAAGCCTAATCAGGGACGACACTTTCAGCTTTTATGACATTTTTTGTTAAAATGAAGTCTCTTCTTAGCAAAAATCCCATTAAGGCGGAAAGTGTCGTCCCTGATTAGCTTGTGCGGACTGTACAGGCTAATCTGGGACGACACTTTACGCACATGCATTATGCCAAGTTTTCCCAGAGCAAGGCTTATACTTTTGTGTTCCCAGGTATGAAGATCATCACCCAGAGTGTGTCCGGCAACACCAGCAAGATCCTTCCCAAGCCTAGCCAGCTGGTCAACGCCAGTGGGACACCTGTGGTAGTGGTCAGTGCTGGGTCAGTGACCAACACCTCCCATCCCACCTCCGTCACCATGGTGAGCCGCACCGGTCAGTCTCTGCCAGGTGAGGCGGGAAATATATTTATGCCCCCCTTCGAAGAAGAGGGGGTATATTGCTTTGCACATGTCGGTCGGTCTGTAGGTCCGTACACCAGGTGGTTTCCGGATGATAACTCAAGAACGCTTAGGCCTAGGATCATGAAACTTCAAAGGTACATTGATCATGACTCGCAGATGACCCCTATTGATTTTGAGGTCACTAGGTCAAGGTCAGAGTGACCCGAAATAGTAAAATGGTTTCCGGATGATAACTCAAGAACGCTTAGGCCTAGGATCATGAAACTTGATAGGTAGATTGATCATGGCTCGCAGATGAGCCCTATTGATTTTCAGAGTTTTGGGTCAAAGGTCAAGGTCACAGTGACCCGAAATAGTAAAATGGTTTCCAGATGATAACTCAAGAACGCTTATGCCTAGGATCATGAAACTTCGTAGGTAGATTGATAATGGCTGGCAGATGACCCCTATTGATTTTCGGGTCACTAGGTCAAAGGTCAAGGTCACGGTGACCCGAAATAGTAAAATGGTTTCCGGATGATAACTCAAGAACGCTTATGCCTAGGATCATGAAACTTCATAGGTACATTGATCATGACTCACAGATGACCCCTATTGATTTTCAGGTCACTAGGTCAAAGGTCAAGGTCACGGTGACCCGAAATAGTAAAATGGTTTATGGATGATAACTCAAGAACGCTTATGCCTAGGATCATGAAACTTGATAGGTAGATTTATCATGACTCGCAGTTGACCCCTATTGCTTTTCAGGTCACTATATCAAAGGTCAAGGTCACGGTGACCTGAAATAGTAAAATGGTTTCCAGATGATAACTCAAGAACCCTTATTCCTAGGATCATGAAACTTGATAGGCAGATTGATCATGACTCGCAGATGATCCCTATTGATTTTCAGGTCACTAGGTCAAAGGTCAAGGTCACGGTGACCCGAAGTAGTCAAATGGTTTCCGGATGATAACTCAAGAACGCTTATGGCTAGGATCATGAAACTTCATAGGTACATTGATCATGACTGGCAATAACCCCTATTGATTTACAGGTCACTAGGTCAAAGGTCAAGGTCACAGTGACAAAAAACATATTCACACAATGGCTGTCACTAGAACGGAGAGCCCATATGGGGGGCATGCATGTTTTACAAACAGCCCTTGTTTTTAACCCATTTATGCTTAGTGGACTCTCCCATCCTTCTAAATTGGATCAATTTATTTCCAAAATTAGGGATTTCTAGTATACTTATTTCTATATTTAGAATTTTTCTTACAGAATCTCCTTCAAGCAAACAGCGCAGACCCTGATGAGACGCCGCATCATGCGGCGTCTCATCTGGGTCTACGCTGTTTGCCAAGGCCTTTTTTTCTAGATGCTAGGCATAAATGGGTTAAACATTAGCTTGATTGCATTTAAAGCCTAAGGCTAATTCAAACACTCTTGGTGTCTTTTGGTGAGCCTAAAATAACCCTCCTAAAGCGGGGATGGAAGTAATGACCTCCCTGTCGCTACACGGACACCATATTAACTATACCATGGCGACCTCTTGAATACCTATTTGAGTTTGGGTCAAGTGGGTTTCTTATAGTTTCAGTGTGATCATGTATGACTATGAACAAAGTTTTAAGAATGATTATTAGAAAAGTCACCAACAAATAATCCCCATACAAGTAATATGACTAGGCTGTGTATTGAACCCATCATTAATGGGATAGTTATCCAGCCCTTTACTTACTCTAGTTGCTGATCAGACATAAATAACCAAGTGGTAATATTATGTTGAGGGGGGGGGGGGGGGGGGGGTTTAATGTCAGTTCTAACAATGAACTGAGCTAGCCAGCCTGGTGTGTTATCAATATTGAAAAAAAAGTCATATATATTGTACTTCAGCAATTGTGATTATTTTTTACATCTAAACAAATTGTACATCTCCATTTCTTGTCAGGTACAGTGACAGGCACAAAGTTGTTGAACATCCAGACCCAGGGCGGGAAGATCATCACGGCCCCCCGGGGATCCAGTGTAGTCACCGTGAACCCCAAAACTCTGCATCTTACTGCCGTCAAGAACACATCAGGAATACCAGGTAATAAATGCATGTGTGTAATTGTGGACCCAGATAAGCCTGTGCATTCTGCATAGGCTAATCAGGAACTACTTTTTCAGCTTAAATGATATTTTTTGTCAATCCGAACCTTAAAACTCTGCACCTCATGGCCATCAAGAACACATCCGTTGTACCAGGTAGTTACTCTTATGCAAGCAGTTTTCTTTTTCTTTATAACATATCTACCTTTTCTTGTAATGTTGCATTTTGATAAAAATTGCTTTTCTTGTAATGTTGCATTTTGATAAAAATTAAGACAGTTACATCTTTGTATTACAGTTCATTCTAACAGGTATGTTGTAAATAATCCCTCAACAATCATTAACCTTAACTTAAAAATATATTGTTTGTTAATTTGACATTTTATATTTATAAACCTGTGGACGGAAGCAGATTGGATATACTGGATTCCTCATGGACCTCCAATTGTCTGTCTGAAGTGACAAATAGTCAGAAGGTCTTCTTATAATGTTCAACACCCAATCCTGGAACTAACATTCATCGTTCGTTCTGATATGACGTTGGGCTTGTGCAATTTTTATCATCCTGGATAAAACATTCTAAAGCTATTTCCAGTTAGAATTTCTATAAGGAGTATAACAATCATCATGGGCATCATTATATTGTCTGTCTATAGGGAAAAACTTGTTTGAAGAATGTAATGATCTTGACATTTTTCTGTAAGATTGTAACGACTATAAAATGTTCAATATATCGTCACAGTAATTAACTAAGAAATCCTGGACACCCAAATTTTTTTTACTTGACAAAAAAATCCTGTGCTATTTGTATATACTAGTATATATTTTTTTGTTCATTGCCTAAATGATCGTGACTGTCATGAATATTCTTTATCTTTCCCTGGCTTGCACAGGCTAATCTTGGACGACGCTTTACGCACATGCAGTAAACCCTTTTTTCCAAGAGCAAGTCTATAAATATGTTCTATTCATTGCCACAGTATTCTGACTTTGAAAATGTAGTTAACCAAAATATATTTTACTTGACCAAAACGTCCTGTGCTTCGTGTCCAGAGGTCCAGATAAGATGCGTATTTGCGTAAAATGGGCATGAAAAAAAAGAAAATACGCATGGCTTAAAATTTTGTTGAGTAAAAAAACTCCTGGCTAAATTCGGATTACGTATCGTGTGCAATTTAAATGCGTATTAGCCGTTTATACATGAATATAAATTCATGTTATCATGACTGGTTCCCGTCATTGTGTCCACACCAGTAAAAACATAGTGACATCACCATCTATATACAGAATGTGGTTCCCGACCTAATTTACTCCTCAGTCAGAACGGTATCATTTCATTTTGGCCCACGATAAAGGCTGATGTTGACACAACGGACTCTCCGCTGCATTGTTGAGAATCGATATAGGCTAATGGTGAAAACATTTGACATCACATTCGAAAAAAAAAACCCAAATCACCCAACTTCAAGCATATAAGTTTTGCTATCAGTTCATCTCTTGTGTAGCACTATGGAAAAACCTTTTTCTTTCAAGCACTGCTTAAATGGCATCCGAAATACACATATATAATAAACAAGTTTTACGGATACCACCCGCTTACCATTCAGATAACGTGACTAAGCACATGTTTAAACTGATATATATATTAAAATCCGGTTTGCAATCAATGAAACCACTAGAATCATTATGTAATGCGAAAACTTGCTGCTTGCTTGTTTTTCATATGACCATCACGATCTGTGCCGCCCTGACCGGCAGTCCCTGTCCGGAAAACGCTTTTCTTTTTGTGACATGTTCCGCAGCGTCTGCATGTGTTTGCGTTTTATTGTCATGTAAATAAAACAAAAGTTAATGGCGAGCCAGTTATAAATGGTCGATCTCTATTAAGTCGACATCGTCATTAGTAACACCAGAAAAAATTGTACGCCCTATTATTGACAGTATATTAAATATAACATAAGTTATTGCTTTATTGTGTACAAAACTGCTTGTAATAGCAAGTTAACACTACATGTACAATTTATTATTAATTCTGGTCCTTTGAACATAAATACTCCTTAAAATTATCGGATTTTGATTTTTACTAATCAATTAAAAAATTCATGAGTGAAATACCCCTCGGCTGAAAAAATTATCTGTAGCTCTGTTTGTGTCTATATATTTTTTTTGTAATTTCCTGTTAGATGCTGACATGAAAATCCTGAATCTTTGCCCAGGTTCCAAGCCGAATGTGATAGTGGTACAGAAAACTCAGCAGAGACGATTGGCAGGCACTCAAGTGGCTATTGGGGGTAAAGCCAATACTGCTGTCATCTCCAGTCCCTTTGAAAAGGTGAGCAGGGCTGTGCAGGGCTCTTTGAAATTAAAAAAAAAAATGTTTTATCAAGTTCGTTTTATTTTAGAATTTTTTTTTTTTCCTGCAAAAGTGGGGCATATAGTAGTGAGTCTGTCGTATTGTCAGTTGGTTGGTCCGTCTGTCTACATAAGTTTATGGCGCAATTCTTCCACATTTTTCAAGCGATTTAATTAATACTTGAAATATTTTTTACCAATTAAGTGTAGTCGCTCAAGGCACTTTTATCCCCAGTGATGCTAACATATTTCTGACAAAGAGTTAAAGTGATGTTAGAAGCGATGTGTGTGATTTTTTTATTCCGTCAATTAACAAAGCTGTACTGTTCAGATAGGTAAATGTTCAATAACCATGCTTAAGAAAGACACAAGAAAAAGTTGTTTATCTATCAATAAATTAGTATCTGGGATTTTTTTATTAGTTTGATTAATTTAACTTTGATATTCTAAACATAGTAACCAGTATTTGTTTGCTGTCATACTATTATATTGCTATCTGCAATTTACAGAACTGCCAGCATTATATGACTTATTAAGTACTTATTTCTGCACATAACAAAAATCCTGTACATCAATTCAGTATTATTGTATGTTAAACTATGAACTAAAAAGAAATTTCTAATAAGAATATCTTTGTTGATTAAAATGTTTTTTAATTACTGGATTATTTTTAGGAACTTGTGAGCTTTTTGCAAAAGCAGGATCCAACCAAACAGTATGTCGTAACGACGACCACTGCCAACCTGTCCAGGTCACAGGACGCCCAGAGGAAGGTCATTGTCACCACACCTGGGCACGGTGATCTGGCTAAACAGGTGTGTGTGTGTGTGTGCTCGTCAACATTTACTTGAAGCCCCTAACCTCACAGACATTTTGCTGAAAAGTTGTTTCAAATGGACAAAGATTACCAATCAAGATAATAAAAAATAATCAATTGATTTCAGTCAGATAAAAATAATTAGGTTATTATTTATTTAATATTTCTATACACATGGTCCTGGATAAAAATTAAGCCACAACAATACGTTCATACCTAGCAATTAAACCAAATTCCAGGAAGCGAGTGTGGCCTTGTCTATGATTCTTCAAAGTCGATGATAACATTAATAATATGAGGTTAATAGTTTACTTCATTGGCCAACAGATTATTGCTTGTACCCAGGAGGCAAAGTTGCCGGAGATTAACCTGTGAGTTTTTTACCTCTGCGTCCTTGACGCAAAACACTTGCTGTGGGCGCTAAGTTTAATAGTATGTGCATCTGCAGGACACACTTTGAAGTAGCGAGTCCATCTACCAGTGTAATTATTGTTATTTACATCTGGATGGAAACAAGCATCTTGATCGTGAATAGAAAATTATGTGTTCTGGGGATTTTGTAAAAATATGTACTGGTCAAATTAAAACGTTGTTAAGTAAATCCCATTTGTTTCACATGTTCTTGGTATCAAAATAAACTTGAGAGATGATTGATTTTAATCATAGGTGCAGCATTTTGTTTGCTTTTTCTTAATTTTCCGAACTTTGGACCTGAAAGTTTTTGTACTATTTCTTAGAGTAGAAAATTCCTATAAAAATGCAGAAAATTCTTATAAAGATGCAGCGTTCATGATTTACAAAACAATCTCAGCCACACTCATTGACATTTGTGTCGTGTTCTGAGAAAATTTGGCTTAATGCATGTGCGTAAAGTGTCGTCCCAGATTAGCCTGTGCAGTCCGCACAGGCTAATCAGGAACGACACTCTCCGCTTCTATGGTATTTTTAGTTTCAATGAGGTCCCTCCTTGCATAAAATCTAGTTAAGGCGGAAAGTGTCGTCCCTGATTAGCCTGTGCGGACTGCACAGGCTAATCTGGGACGACACTTTACGCACATGTATTATGCCCAGTTTTATCAGAACAAGAGTTAGACACATTTGTAAGGGTAACAATACCCAAAATGAAACCAAAGAGAACCATGGTCAGTCCTGACTTCATGCATTCAGTTATGGGAGTGTTGTTAAGGTTTAGATTTAAGTTGCAAATGAAAAGAACACAGTTAGAACCAGACATATTTCGATGATTTTTTTGTGCATTTGAAAGAGAATTTTCTAAGCTTTAAATATGTATATATTTGGTTATTTTGGTTAGAAAATACAAGTTTTATGATGGCAAAAATCACACAGGTATTGGAATTTACCTGACTTCCAGATTGATTATCTGATTATCTGCGATAAGCTGAGTTTGCTGTCAGTGACAGTATTGCTTGTGCAATACTATGCACCCTTCAGCCAATATAATTAGCTACAGTTGTTTTAGCGAATTGAATACCTGGTTACAGGTACGCAATTGTTGTTGTTTTTCTGAAATAATTGATAGAAATCTCCCAATACTTGGGACTCACACTTTCAGTTTTGGACTCTAAAATTTTGAGTCCAGCATATCTCATATGTTAAAAAAATCACTGGATTGAGGTTGCCTCCATCATATTTATTAAAAAACAGAATAATCCGTGTGACAGTAGTGATCTGTAAATTAAATAATATGAGGATAACACAAAGTAGGACCTATTTCCAATCCACAGATTAGCGCTAGTATCCAGAAGGCCAAGTCACAGGAAGTAAGTGTAGCCTCGTCCACCATCCTTCACGACCTTATCACCGCGGCAGGCATCATGCCTGACGGAGTGGGAGATGGCCAGTCAGGGGAGGTCACTGTGAACCTCGACGAGTCACAGCTCGCCGCTCTGACATCTGCCGCCCAGGAAAGTAGTCAGACTAAAGGTGTGTTTGAACAGTTTTTCTTAGTCATTTGTGAGTGTGGTGGTTTGAAGTTTTTATTCTTTGTGACGTTCATTTGTTGTTTTTTCAAAGTGGACATGACTATGTGACAAAGTGTGGTTTGAGATTTAAAAAAATGAAAATTATGTTTAAGCAGATGTTTGAAATATCATAAACTTTTCTTATCTAAACTAACCTCACTACATTAAAATCATATTTAATTACATTATATATATATATTGAATTTGTGAGGTTACATCAAGTGGTGACATCTGTATTTTTCAGCTGTTTGCCTGTTTTTCGATGCTGAAAAAAATTATACACATTTTGCTCAATCTATTTAAAAGTGAAGATTTATTATGCTTCATACTTGGCAGCATATGAAATTTTCCTTTCCTTATGTATTTCAATAGTCACGCCCCTCTTATGTGTATCCAGTTAAAATTGATTTTTAGCTCATCTATTTTTTGAAAAAAAATTATGAGCTATTGTCATCACCTTGGCGTCGGCGTTGGCGTCCGGTTAAGTTTTGCGTTTAGGTCCGCTTTTCTCAGAAAGTATCAATGCTATTGCATTCAAACTTGGTACCCTTACTTACTATCATGAGAGGACTGGGCAGGCAAAGTTAGATAACTCTGGCATGCATTTTGACAGAATTATGTGCCCTTTTTATTCTTAGAAAATTGAAAATTTTGGTTAAGTTTTGCGTTTAGGTCCACTTTTCTCAGAAAGTATCAATGCTATTGCATTCAAACTTGGTACACTTACTTTCTATCATGAGGGGACTGGGCAGGCAAAGTTACACTCTGGCGTGCATTTTGACTGAATTATGTGCCCTTTTTATACTTAGAAAATTGAAAATTTTGGTTAAGTTTTGTGTTTAGGTCCATTTTATTCCGTCAGTATCAAAGCTATTGCTTTCATACTTGCAACACTTATTAACTATCATAAGGGGACTGTGCAGGCAAAGTAATGTAACTCTGACTGGCATTTTGACAGAGTTATGTGCCCTTTTTATACTTACAAAATTGAAAATTTGGTTAAGTTTTGTGTTTAGGTCCACTTTATTCCTACAGTATCATAGCTATTGCTTTCATACTTGGAACACTCGCAAACTATCATAAGGGGACTGTGCAGGCAAAGTTATGTAACTCTGACTGGCATTTGGAAGGAATTATGGGCCCTTAATACTTAGAAAATTGAAAATTTGGTTAAGTTTTGTGTTTTGGTCCACTTTACCCCTAAAGTATCATAGATATTGCTTTCATACTTGGATCACTCGCAAACTATCATAAGGGTACAGTAAAAGGACAAGTTGCATAACTCTGGTTGTCATTTTTACAGAATTATGGCCCTTTTTTTACTTAGTAATTTTGAATATATGGTTAAATTTTGTGTTTCGATCCACTTTTCTTCTTAAGTATCAAGCCTATTGCTTTCAAACTTCAAATACTTTCATGCTATCATGAGGTTACTGTACCTGGGAAGTTGAATTTTACCTTGACCTTTGAATGACCTAGACTCTCAAGGTCAAATTATAAAATTTTGCTAAAATTGCCATAACTTCTTTATTTATGATTAGATTTGATTGATACTTTGACAAAACTACTCTTACCTGACAAACCACAATAGACTCCACCCAAACCATCCCCCGTGCTCTCCCCCCCCCCCCCCCCCCCCCCCGAATCCCCCCTCTATTTTTTTAAGATCATCTCACAACTGACCACCACAACCTCACACTATACCCCCCACCCCCCCCCCCCAATTTTTTTTGAAACGGTAAAAAAACACAAATATTTATTTTTATTATTTTATGTTTGAAATACCGTCCAACCATCGCACCCAAGAATCCCCCCACCCCCCCCCCCCCCCCCCCTCCCCCCTCCCCCGAATCCCCCCCCCCATAATTTTTTTTTTTTTGCATTTTTTTCCGCATTTTTGGAAGATAATGTAATAAATGTCCACACCCCCACACTATACACCCCTCTTCACTCCACCCCTCCCTCCTTTGTGATTGAAAATGAGAGTCCCTTCACCTTTAAAAAGAAAATAAATGAGCGGTCTGCACCCGCAAGGCGGTGCTCTTGTTTAAATTGTTGCTTTTTAAAAATAAAAAAATATAGAAAAAATAAAGTCTTTATCTTGATCTTAAGTCGTTCAATGGAATAACTGTGTTATGTTACATTCCAAACTGTACTAAATTACATTCAAAACTGTGCTATATACAGTCGAAACTGACCTAGTGGTCAACTGAGAACAACGGTCAACTGCAGACAACGGTCAGTTTGGATTCCCCTGTCAAAAAATCAGTTTATATTACACTTGCGAATAATGGTCAACTGTTCATAACGGCAAACAGCCATTATATTTCACTCCGAAAGTCATTTTGAACTGAGAACAATTGTCACAAGTAAGTCGTTTCGAACGGTGAAAAGAAAAAAACACAAATGAAACAGGTGCAAGTAACAATTACAATGTGTATTTGTAGCATTTATCGACTGCATTCATTATACAACGACAAAGCATGAGCCCGTGACAAAGTCAATAGGTTTTTATTGCTGATAAGGTGTTCAAAACAACACTAAGCTGGCGCGTGTTGTTAAAAGAGGGCGATAAAAGGACAAGTGATCGTCTATTTAGGCAAAACAGACATTTTCTATGACAGTCTTTTTCTTTGAATGAGAATGATACAGTTATACCACACTTACAATTTATGACAGACAATCCGCTTTTTATGCCCCCGGATCGAAAGATCGGGGGTATATTGTTATTGGTCTGCGTCATTGTGTGTGTCCCAAAACTTTCACCTTGGTTAAAGTTTGATAACTTTTTTTAGCTCACCTGATTGCTCAGGTGAGCTTTTGTGATCGGTCTTTGTCCGTCGTCCGTCCGTTACCATTTGTTCATAAACACTCTAGAGGCCACATTTATTGTCTAATCTTCATGAAACTTGGTCAGAAGCTTGGCCCAATGAAATCTCGGTTGAGTTCGAAACTGGGTCGTGTCGGGTCAAAAACTAGGTCACTAGTTCAAAAAAAAAGAAAAACCTTGTAAACACTGTAGAAGTCACATTTCATGCCCAATCTTCATGTAACTTTGTCAAAATGTTTGCCTTAATTATATGTTGGTTGAGTTCAAAAGTGGTTTGGGTCCGTTGAAAAACATGGCCGCCAGTGGGTGGGGCAGTTTTCCCTATTAGCCTATTGAGAAACCTTGTAAACACTCTAGAAGTCACAATTTTTTTTCCCAGTCATCATGAAAGTTGGTCAAAACATTGGTTTTATTGATATCTTGGACGAGTGCGAAAATGGTCCAGATCGGTGAAAAAACATGGTTGCCAGTGGGCAGGGCATTTTTCTCTATATGTATATAGTGGCAGTTTTCCCAATTTGGCTATAGAGAAACCTTGTAAACACTCTAGAAGTCACAATTTTTGTTCAATCATCATGAAAGTTGGTCAAAACATTGGTTTTATTGATATCTCGGTCGTGTTCGAAAATGGTCCAGATTGGTGAAAAAACATGGCCGCCAGTGGGCTGGGCATTTTTCTCTTATATGTGTATAGGGAAAACATGTGAACACTATAGAAGTCACATTTTTGGCCCAATTTTCATGAAATTTGGTCAGAACATTTGTTTCCTTGATATGAGAGTTGAGTTCAAAAATGGTTCCGGTCAGTTGAATAACATGGCTGCCAGGGGGGGGCAGTTTTCGTATATTTACATGTATATAGTAAAAAAAAGCTTGTGAACACTCTAGAGGTCACATTATTTGCCCAATCATCATGAAACTTAGTGAAAAGATTGGTCTTATATATATCTCAGATGAGTTCGCAAATGATCCCGATCTGTAAAAAAACATGGCCGCAAGGGGGTGGGGCAGTTTTCCTTATGTGACTAGAGAGAGACCTTGTGATCGAACACTATAGAAGTCACATTTTTTGCCTTATCATCGTGAAAATCAGTCAATACATTGGTTTTATTGATTTCTCTGACAAGTTGGAAAATTGCTCAGATCGGTGAAACACTAGCTCACCTGATTGCTCAGGTGAGGTTTTAGGATTGGTCTTTGTCCGCCGTCCGTCCGTCCACATTTGGTTTGTTAACACTCTTGCATTCACATTTTTTAAGCATTCTTCATCAAAGTTGCTGAAAGATCTCAGTCAAGTTTGATAATGAGCAAAATCACATAATTAATGCCATAATTATTGCCCTTATATTGTCCAAATTTTCATTATATTATAAAAAATCCTTGTAAACACTAGAGGTCACAATTTTGTTTCAGATTTTATGAATCTTGGTCATAATATTTATTTTTGTAAGCAATGAAGTTTGATGTTTGGTAGGGGGGGTCAACTCAAAATCTAGGTAACCAGGTCAAATCTTACAAAAACAAAAACACTCCATACGCCAGAGTTTTGGTTCAATAATGATGATGTTTGTTTGGACAATTTCTAGGTCAAGTTTGACATTTGGTAAAGATTGAATGAACCGACTCCTCTCAGGTGAGCGAACTAGGGCCATCTTGGCCCTCTTGTAATATTGAAGATAGCAACTTGATATTTGGCATGCATGTGTATCTCATGGAGCTGCACATTTTGAGTGGTGAAAAGTCAAGGTCATCCTTCAAGGTCAAAGGTCTTAAAACATTGTATTTTTCTTTCCTAAAACTTTAACCTTCGTTAAAGTTTTGTCATAACTTTTTAACCAGGTTTTCCGAAGGAAAAAACTGGTTATTAGATTGGCGAATGCGGGCGGGCTGGCTGGCTGGCGGGCGAGCGGAACAAGCTTGTCCGGGCCATAACTATGTCGTTCATTGTCAGATTTTAAAATCATTTGGCACATTTTTTCACCATCATTGGACGGTGTGTCGCGCGAAATAATTACGTCGATATCTCCAAGGTCAAGGTCACACTTTGAGTTCAAAGGACAAAAATGGCCATAAATGAGCTTGTCCTGGCCATAACTATGTCATTCATTGTGAGATTTTAAAATCATTTCGCACATTTGTTCACCATCATGGGACGGTGTGTCACACGAAAGAATCACATCAATATCTCCAATGTCAAGGTAGCCACGACTAAAAATAGATTTTTTTTTAAAAACAAACTTACAAAGGGGGTTAATTTTGTTTGTTCATTTCAAAAGTTCAGTTTGAGTTTTCTCCCTTTATCAGATTTTTTTTTCACAATGAAAACCTGGTTTTGTGACAATTTTGTCCCTTGTTGAATATTGAAGATAGCAACATGATATTTGGCATGCATGTGTATCTCATGGAGCTGCACATTTTGAGTGGTAAAAGGTAAAGGTCATCCTTCAAGGTCAAAGGTCAAATTTATGGCTTCAAAGCGGCGCAATTGGAGGCATTGTGTTTCTGACAAACACATCTCTTGTAAGTTATACTTGTTCCGAAGTGACGTAATGACACGAGACAACCTTTATTTAAAAATATCTCCCAATGAATGTAAATAGCACTGTTGGATTTACTGAATGAACGAGATGCATGAGTAAACAACAATGCTATCGTTATATCGCTATGAAGTTATAGATTTAGTTTAAAAATTGGTTTGAAAAAAACTCAATATATAAGATTTTATTCTGTATTATTCAATATAAGTCATGTAATTATGCTTAGTTAACTGCAATGAGCCTTTGTTTTACACTGTGTTTAAACGACTGGGAGGGGTAACGACGTGAAATACTACCAAGCTGTCACCTGATGACAATGGTCACTTTGGCCATTTCCCTTAACAGAATGCTGTCCTCAGTTATGACTGTAGTCCATTCACATTCATAACTGTACTTTATATAACATTCCATGGGTCTTTTCTATATCACATTCATAACTGCTATATTACATTCCAGTTAACCCCTCAATGCCCAGCAACGAATGGTTCGAGTATGATGTCACAGATGAGTCAGGCAACACGTTCACACACACCGCAGAGTCTGCAGATACCGCGGCGGCCATTCAGTCCCTCCTAGACATGCAGCAGGCAAACGGCGCGGCTGGCACCAGTAGTGTCATGAGGCCAAAGGTCACGGTTCAGAGATCGTCAAATGTGGACATCAGTCAACTGACTGACCACTTGAATCAGCACCAGCAGCAGTTCTATCCACTGGAACAGGCCATTACCATGCTAAATCAGAGTGAATCTGAATCTGAAAATACTGCGTCCTCTGGAATATTCCAGTCCGATAATAGTCAGACTATTACGAGCATGGTGGAAAATTTTGATGATGACGCTAACATTCTTACTGCTGTTCCCATCAGCTTGACCTCTGAGGGTCAAATAGAGCACATGACCTTGAACACTTCCAGCATGACCTCTATTGCCGGTGGCGGTGACCTTAACCACGACCTTGACCCCCAGACTGGAATGTTCTATTTGGAGAAAGGGGGGTCGATAAGCGGGATCAAGATCAACACGAGTGACGGCCAGCAGGTGCTTGTATTGTTTTAATGCCCTGGGATCGAATGATCAGGGGTATATTGTTTTTGGCCTGTCGGTCTGTCTGTCATTGTATGTGTGTGTCTGTCATTGTATATGTGTGTCTGTCATTGTATGTGTGTGTCTGTCCCAAAACTTTAACCTTGGTCATAACTTTTGCAATATTGATGATAGCAACTTGATATTTGGCATGAATGTGTATCTCATGGAGCTAAACATTTTGAGTGGTGAAAGGTCAAGTTCATCCTTCAAGGTCAATGGTCAAATATATGGCTTCAAAGGAGCGCAGTAGGGGGCATTGTGTTTCACAAACACAGCTCTTGTTTTAAATAACATTTTACATGTATATCTAAAAGAATACATTTTACGGTCATACAAACAAAAAAGTAATTAAACAAATATAACTGAAACAAACATGGTTTTAGAGTATTATGCTTTTGAGAGAAGGTCTAGGTTCGGTTTAGTTTATTTAAAGTATTATATTAAGAAGATATCGGTGCGTTCATACGTCTGTGTTTTGTAATAATATGCTATATCTTTGCCTAAGCAATTCATTTGAGTGTTTTATGTTTTATATTGTTTCCTCTATGCTTAGCCTATGTGTTAAGTAGCTCATATATTGTCATAATAACAGGTGATTGTGAGTGGGGTGGATGAAGACGGCAGGGTGAAATATGACCTGCTGAGTAGCTCCCTGGCGCAGGCTCAGATTGACCTTGACCCCTATCAGTTCATTGAGAATGGCGGGCAACATGTGAAGGTCGTTGAGAAATCTGTTTCAGGTATTTTTCTTGTTATACCCTTAAACATGAGTTTTGTGAATTGATATAATTATTCATAACGATTGATTTAGTAAAAAGGTCTACCAGATGATGTGTTTGTGGTCTTGAATGTAATGGATATGGTGACTGAATTGGATTGTTGGAATTGTTTCTTCTCAGGCAACAGACAAAAGTGAGTATTTATAAGAAAAAGGTTTGATAAAACCAATCTTAAATTAAAAAAGAACGTCAACTTAACATTGCATATGATTGTACAGTTTGTTATAGAATTGTGAAGTTTATTTCCATTGGGTAAACTGATAATACAAATTGTTTTAAGCACAAAGTATTTTATTAAAATTTATACTCAGTATTTTGACCCCTGACATCTGACCGCAGAAATGTTCAAGCGTCAGTTCTTTAGACTCCTGGTTTTCAAAATCCCTGCTTATCCCTGCTTACTCTAGTATCCTCCCTGTTTGCCAGGTGACTCTCTGCAATCCAGCGCCTCCAGCTCAGGGTCCCTGTCTGGGGAAACCCTGCTTATGCAGAAGGTCTCAGCCCCCATCACCATAACAACTCCCACCATCCGTATCCAGGGTAACTCATTTGTTCCCATCCAGGAGGTCATGAGGTCAGCAGCAGTGGCCGGCTCTTCCAGTGGAAAAATGGTTTGTAATTTTGTGTGTTCAAAACTCACTTGTAAAATAAAAGTGCAGCAATCTTGGAATAAGGAGGCTTTATATATGTCTATAAAGTTTATATCCCAATTTGGCCTATGAAGTTCACTTAATCTAATCAGGTATGACATTTTCGGCTTTCATGAACATTTTGCTTTAAAGGAAGTCTGTTCTAAACACAGATCCAGTGTAGGTGGTAAGTGTCTTTCCTGATCAGCCTGTGGTGACTAAACAGGCTAATCTATGTCAACACTTTACACGCTTTTATTTTATGCTTTCCGGTGGTTTAAAGAGAAATATCAGTGAATTAAAACTGATAATTTCACTGTTTCAAACAGTGAAAATTAACAGTGAAAATTAGCAATAATTGTCCCTGTTTACTGTGAAATGACGTCATTATTTTGACGAAATGACGTCATTATCCTAACGAAATTCTTTAGTTAAAGTTTAAACTCTTTAACAACGTATATAAACTGTGAAAAAAGCATAAAATAAAAAGAAAATTTGTTGGATTCGGTGGATTATCGTTTTTTATGCACTCGTGATGATAGAAAATATATTTTTTCTATGATCACTCGTGAATTAAAATCGATAATCCACCGAATTCAACAAATATCCTCTATGTATTAAGACCCCTTTTCAGAGAGTGCGGCTCAGTTTTAAACTAGCATTACTATTGCTAATATATAAGATGTATTGGGAAGCTGTTCTGGTGGCAAAACAATGGGTGAATATTGTGTTGAATAAACTCATCTGAAACATAGTTATAAACTTAACTGAACACCTCCATTGCCTACATTTGATCTTTCAGATCTTTGTTAAAGGGTATCTGAGCTAATTTATAAAAAGCTTAAATTGCTTCGAAGTAAACAATAGCTTGTTTCTTGTGCCATCCATAACAAAGCCCAAGACTCCTGTTGCAGGTGTTCAGCACAGCGGACGCGGGCAGCTCCAACCAGTCCATCCATGTGACTGTAGAGCCGAGTGAGCTGGACACCTCGTACATGCAGATGGAGGACTTCACCAGCCAGCAGCTAGGCGATGTCACAGACGTGGGCATAGGTCACATGGAAGAAATAGCCTGCGAGGAGACAGTCACTGTTGGTAGGCTGGAATTTTTAATACAATTTCATAGGGTGGAGAGATCTTTCCTACTTTAAGCTGATTTCTTTGCTTTCAATGTCAAATTAATTATGCAGATGCAGTGAAAACTCGCTATTAAGACCACTTGTGGGACTTTTCAAAAGTGGTCTTAATAGCGAGGTGGTCTTAATTCTGAGTTTTCATGAATTTGATGGACATACAATTACAACAACGTAAATATGCACTGAACTTTTATCTGTTTGCATACAATATTACAGTCATCCGTTTATACATTGTATTTATACATTGTACAAAGATAGTATTTCAAGTTGTTCATTAAAGAAGTGTAAATACATGTATATGTACTTTTCATCAAGATCCTTGATGATTACTTAACGAATGAGTCAATTGTCGTCTGCTTAGCATTTTGTCGAATAAAAGTCGAGATTTTCTTTTTAGAATAGCTTGAACCCGAGTCTTTCCAATGCCGAATAAATCGTCGTTGAGATTTCCCATCACTTGCGTCGATCAAATCAATCTTTTCTTTTAAACACAACTCTTTCCGTTTTCGCTTATCCATTTTGAATAACGATATGGTATAAAAGTCGGTTTTTATATCCATCACGAACAAAACCGTGTTACTCAAATTTCCTAACTGTTAAATTATTCGCCGTAATAAATCTTTAAAGTGTGTACCAAACAACTACCAATTTACCCATCAAAGACTCAATAATAATAATAGCTAATTGTCAATCAAGGGTTAAAAATTATAACAAGTGCCGAAAATCTAACACATGTGTCGCAATTCGATGCCAAAAACCGTTATCGTTAATTGTGGTTAATTGGGTCAGAATGGCTTCGTACACAAGCCCGATAGTACCACAACATCAGATCAAGTAAGGTGTGAAAATTACTGGTCGTTTGGCGGGTGTCAATTAAGAACAATATCGATAATTGGTACTGATTAAAGTGGTCGTAATAGCGGATTAGCGGGTTGGTCGGATTAGTGAGTGTAACGACCATTGAAATATAGAAGGAACAAATCGGGACTGAAAAATGGTGGTCGACTTAGCGAGTTGGTCGGAATACCGAGGTGGTCGTAAAGGAGAGTTTTCACTGTAGTTATATACTTGTATTGTTCTATATACAAATGAAAAGTTCAGATGAACCTTGTAAGGTTGGGTAGGGCATTTCACTCCACTGAGTTGTTTTTTAGCTCGACTATTATATATGAAATATATATAGTGGAGCTATCCTACTCACCCCGGCGTTGGTGTTTCGGTTGGCGTTTCCGTGAGCGTGCAAATGTTAAAGTTTGCGTACTACCCCAATTATTTTCATTGTCCCTTGACATATTGCTTTCATATTTTGCATACTTGTTTTCCATCATGACCCCAAACATATAAACAACAGCAGACAACTGAATCAAGCATTTTGACAGAATTATTGCCCCTTTTTTACTTAGAATATGCATATTATTGATAAATCTATGTTAAAGTTTGCGTACTACCCCAAATATTTCCTATGTCCTTTGACATATTGCTTTTATATTTTGCATACTTGTTTACCAACATGACCCCAACCTATAAACAAGAGCAGACCACTGTATCAAGCATTTTGACAGATTTATGGCCCTTTTTATACTTAGAATATGCATATTATTGAGAAATCTATGTTAAAGTTTGCATACTACCCCAAATATTTCCTGGGTCCCATGACATTTTGCTTTCATATTTTGAATACTTATTTACCAACATGACCCCCACCTATAAACAAGAGCAGACAACTGTATCAAGCATTTTGACAGAATTATGGCCTCTTTTATACTTAGATAATTGAACATTTTGCTTAAATTGCCATAACTTCTTTATTTATGATCAGATTTTATTAATACTTTGACAAAACAACACTTACCTGAATACCACAATGGATTCCACCCAAACAAAACTCCATGCCCCAACCTAGATTCCCTGCTTTTTTTATTTTTGAAAGATCATCTAATAAATGACCACACCCACATTATACCCCCCTCTCAACCCCCCTACCCCCCCCCCCCAAAAAACAGAAAAAAGTTTTTCCTTTTTTTGTTGAAAGATCGTCTAATAAATGACCACACCCCACATTATACCCCCCTCTCAACCCCCCCTACCCCCCCCCAAAAAAAAATTATTTTTTTTTCCTTTTTAGCTCACCTGAGTGATAGCTCTGGGTGAGCTATTGTGATCACTCACCGTCCGGCGTCCGTCCGGCCGTCCGTCTGTCTGTCTGTCTGTCTGTCTGTAAACAATTTGTAAACATCTTCTTCTACTAAACCATTGAGCCAATTTCAATTAAATTTCATGTGGAGCATCTCTAGGTCATGGGACAAAAGAATTGTTAAAAAATATTGATCACATAACCAAGATGGCCGCCATGACCATATATGGTAAAAACCTTAAAAAATCTTCTTGTCAGAAACCGTTAATCAGATTTTCAAAAAATTTCACAGGGATGACCTTTGAAGGCTGCCTTGAAAAAGTTGTTCAAAGAAATTTGATTCGTCAAAAAACATGGCCGCAGGAGCTCGTTGAACTTTGCATGTTTATTCGTTTTTGCCTATTTTGTGAAAACTTTCAAAAATCTTCCACATTTTTCATGCAATCTGTATGAAATTTGGTCAGAATGTTAATCTTGAAGAAATCTGGGTTGGGATTGTATTTGGGTCATCTGGGGTCAAAAACTAGATCACTAGGTCAAATAATAGAAAAACCTTGTGTAGACAATAGAGGTTACATTTTACATCCAATCTTTATGAAATTTGGTCAGAATGTTTGTCTTGATGAAATCTGGGTTGGAATTGTATATGGGTCATCTGGGGTCAAAAACTAGGTCACAAGGTCAAATAATAGAAAAACCTTTAACAGCATAATTAATTGTTTTTCACTAAGTGTATTATAATAATTTAAAAATCAGATTAAAGAGAATAAATTTTTCTTTATTATGGTTTTTATTTCATGAAAATCCATAAAGGATAAGTGTTATTAATCGTTGCTTAATTATTGAACAATGCGAAATATCGGTATTGATTTTTTTCCTGACATGCAGTCCCAGATATTAACCGCTTTCAGCTGTAGACTGTGCTTCAATACATCGCCGTGTTATTGAGCTGAAAAATTGATACGCAGTTGGCATACACACCGGTCATTGAGACAAATTACTGATGTGAAAACAAATTGTACATCGTAGCGGCTTAAATAAACAATTACATCTGATTAAAGATTAAAGATTGCTGCCGATTTAAATCAATTTGAGTACTTTTTGCATATATTTAATGCCAAATGGGAAGCTGTGTTTAGACTCAAGTTGACAAAAATGGCAACGAGATACTTGCCTGTTGGATATAAGGTGAAAGATCTTGAAGGTGCATAAAATAAGTGGCGCTGGGAATGGTTACACGAGAAAGACTACGCTGTAGTCTACGGGCGGGGAGTGAACTGGTTGAGAAAAGTGGAAGCTTGTGGAAAAGCGATTTGAGAAGTTTGTAAGAAAACCCTAAATTATCAGTCTTGTGGGAAGAAGGCATTTCGTCTCCAGGCAGAGGACCCTAATCACATAAAGAATATAAGAACCATCAAGACCAACCAGGTTGGGTTTTTATTTTTTTTAAACTAACACCCCGAATTTGGTCGTATTTTCTGTTGCTAAAGTTTATTGTTTAGTTTTTTTTGCATCAAAAATCGGCAAGATAGATCTAGCAAATTTGCCAATTTTTTTTATTAATAACGTTTGATTCATTGATTGTGAGCTTTTAAAATATTTTGACCTTTGAATAAAGCATAAAACAGGAAAAGAATACGCCATTTTTGCTGACTGGGACAGGTCTTTTTTAGTTAAATAAAATGTTTTATTGTCCCCAACATATGAGCCCAGCAGCAAGAAATGTTGTTTTTTTACTTTTTGTAAAACAAATATGGGCAACCTACCGTAACCCAAATTCGACGATGTTCTATTTTTATCGATTAAATGGATGATTATTGTCTTGGAATCATTTCAAAGTAATACAGCCGAGTTTAAAATTATTATTTTGTGCTATTTAACATTTCATTATTTCTTTAATTATTTGCTAAATATTGCTTCATGTAACCATTACATCGTCGAATTTGGGTCACACCGGGATACAATTATTTAGCATTCAAACAAAACGATTGGGATAAAAACTAGGGGAACCCATGCTGAAATTTTCAATTTTAACTGTTTAGCAGAAGCCACCATACCCAATTTTCTTAGATGAATGTGGAGGCTTCTGGAAGCATGATTCGGTGAATATAAATGGTGACAAACATTTGATTCTGCATTTATTAAACATGTATTATTGACTTTTTAAAGTATGTGTGAAAAATATAATAATTTGTAACAACTGTTACAGGTTTGACCGGGTTCTTCAAAAGCAACACCTGCAGTCGAGTCCATGCCAGACAGTGGGTGCATGTGAATGAATTGCCTTTTGACTAACTTTTGTGTGTTCCTTATCAAATACATGAAGATTTTCAAATATATGTGTATGTTGTTTTTTTTAAGAAAATAAAATCACCAGAACAGGTACAGGCACCCTTTTAATGCGTGGAATCCAGGAGCTTCCGGGGGCCTCCGGCCCCCTTGTCCCCTGGACCCACTGAGGGCCCTGCGGCCCCCTGGCCCGCAGCTTTAAGTTCAGGATTTTCAAAATATCCAACTTTGACCCCTGCAAATGCTTTGCTAAAACTTTGGCTACAGTTTCTAAAATTTGGCTACACAAAATTCCATTTGGCTTAAAAGTTGGCTACAGAAATTTTTGGGCCAGGGGAGCCCTGTTTGGATTGTATTTGGGTCATCTGGGGTCAGCAACTAGGCACTAGGTCAAATAATAGAAAAACCTTGTGTAGACTATAGAGGTCAAAGTTTTCATCAGACCTTAATGAAATAGAGTCAGAATGTTTGTCTTGTTAAAATCTGGGTTGGGATTGAATTTGGGTCATCTAGGGTCAAAAACTAGGTCAGATTTAAAAAAAACTTTTGTAGACAGTAGAGGTCACAGTCATTAAATCTTTATGAAATTTGACCAGAATATTAATCTTGATGAAATCTGGGTTGGGATTGTATTAGGGTCATCTGGGGTCAAAAACTAGGTCACCAGGTCAAATCATAGAAAAACTTTGTGAAGACAATAGAGGTCATAGTTTTCATATGATCTTAATGAAATATGGTCAGAATGTTTATCTTGATAATATCTGATTTTGGATCGTATATGGGTCATCTGGGGTCAAAAATTAAGTCACCGGGCCAATTCTAGTAAAACCTTGTGTAGATGAAAGAGGTCACAGTTTTCATCACGTCTTAATGAAATTTTGTCAGAATGTATTAATTAATGAAATTTGGCTTGGGATTGTATATGGGTCTAATAAAATTTAAGTTTATGAAGCAAGGTTAGTCAGGTGAGTGATTCAGGGCCATCATGGCCCTCTTGTTTTATTTTTGAAAGATCGTCTAATAAATTATTGCATATGAACTATTTCCCCATGATGGCTTATGTTATACTGTCAAGCACTCGAATAGTCGAGCGCGCTGTCCTCTGACAGCTCTTGTTGAAATCACACCCCTGGTTTTAATATTATTTGATTGTGAAAGTATAAAATTAGATAGAGGAAAATGCTCAAGATAAGGTTGATTTTGTAGCATAATATATTCTTCACTCATGAAAATTTCTTTAAAATGATGTAATTTTCCCCCAAATTTTCAATGTTATCTTTCCCTTTCTCTGTTTTGTTGATTCATTTTCTCCTCCAAAGGGAAGGCCTGTATTCACCAACCCATTCTAAGACTTGGATAAGGCATGGACTTGCGTAGCTTTTGAATATGATTTATACAGGCTAAAAATGTTGATTATGTCCTAAATTAATTATTCTAAATGAGAAATTGTGTAGGATGTGTTAAATTCCATGTCATATTGAACTATATATACTATTTCAAAATTACAGTTTAAAGAATATTCTTTTTTAAGAATTGGTTAGTGAATACAAATGAAGGAAAAAATACCTGCTATCCAGTGCATGCTGTCCTATCCTACATTCAGGTAACTCGGACTCCAGTGAGGGTGGAGGTATGGAGGGCTATGTGAGCGGGCTGGACATGGGCTCTGGTGGGTCACAGCCTGCGCGCAGGAAGAGGAAGGTTCTCTCGGGCGAGGACCTCACTAGCTCTCCACCCCCGGGCAGTGGGGCGCCTGGCAGCTGGTCTCGAGCAGCCCTCGGGTAATACTGTCATGTTAGTTAAAGCAGCGGTCAATATATGAGCTGTTCTCTGGGAAAACTGGGCTTAATGCATGTGCATAAAGTGATGTCCCAGATTAGCCTGCGAACGCCACACAGGCTAATCTGGGACGACGCTTTCCACCTTAATGCGATTTCTGCTAAGAAGGGTCTTCCATTATATTAAAAATGCCCTTAATTGGGAAAGTGTTATCCCTTATAAGTATTCTTTGAAAAAAGAAACATACCAGACATTATCCCCAAATATTGTAAACAATAACCCTTATTGATTGTTGTAGCTGAAAGACTGGCACTAAAATGCCTCTTAGTCAAGGAGGATGCAGGTAGTCATTACATGGCTTGTAAAAAAAATCCTAAGCAATGGATCCATGCTATTGGTTTTTACCTCTAGAAATTTTACCATGGGCTTTTTGACCTGTCTTGCCAGGCCAACTAGAAATTTGTTGTATGTTTGATACTGATTTGGCTCTTTTTTAATATTGATCAACATTTATACTAAGCAGAGTTACAGTTATATTTGACTAGCCTTGTATTGATCCAAATTGCCAGGAATATGTATTTAAATGAAATGTATGAGTTAAGATTTGAAAATTCTTGAAGGCCAATTTTTCTGAAGCATTCATGACATTGCATGTCTCTTATTGCAGGGTGTTAAACAAGGTGTGCAAGTATCGTGGAGTGAACAGGGACAAGAACGATCTCAATGCGGCCACTTGGTTCACTCAGCCAGGTAGGCAAGAATTACTTTTAACATATAAGCCACGCTTTGGGAAAATGAGGCTTAATGCATGTGCAAACCATGTCGTCCCAGATAAGCCTGTGCAGTCCGTTCAGTCATGGATTACCCGTAAACGAAAAATACAATTAAAACTGAAAGTGTCTCCTCATTAATCTGTGCGCATTGCACCTGCTTATCTGGGACGACCTTTTAAGCACATTTATGTTCATCTTGATTGCTTTAAGTAGAAATTGCAAATATCATTGTGGTCCTTGCTTTTCTCCCGATAAATGTATTAATTATTGGGAGTAAAGTGGGGAGGGGGGTGTGAAAATTTGGGGCCAGTATATGGCCCCATTCGTCAATGGAAAAAGTATATATTTTCCTGGTATTTTAACAATTCCCAATTAAAGGATTCCGAAAAAATAACAAATATAAAATAAATAAAAAATTTTTTTTAAGTTTTCAAGGTTAAGTTCATTTCCCATCCAGCTGTAAAGTTCGAACCTTGAAAACAATTTTATTAGCAATTTTAATGCATTTGTTAGCAAAACAACAACAACACTATTTTCCCAATTTTAGTCAAAACACCATGATTTTTCTCAATGCAAAGGGACCGGCCCCATTCCCAAAATGATGGAAAAAAAACACTGGGACTCAGTTGATTGTGAATAAAAATAATATATTCAAGAAAAGTATCACCCTTTATTGCAACATTTTCCAGATCTTTTAACTTAAAGTTACAACATAAAATAAAGAAGAAAAACTAGAAAGGATAGGAGATATATTAAAAGGAAACTTATACAAAATATTTTTGAAAAGAGAAGAAGAGAAAATCACATGCAATATCTCTTTTTACATTAGCCTTATTATAATTGTTTATGATTATTTATAACTGTTCACTGTTGTTGTTCAGTGGACCCTGCAGATGCCCCGGACTACTACACAATAGTGCAGAATCCTATGGACTTTGGGACGATCAAGAGGAAACTAGAGGTAGGTAACAACGTTATAGGCTCAGGGCTCACTCTGCCATGTAGTGTATGAGCCAATGGCTACAAATAAGGAAATATATTGCTAAAAAATATCCATTAGGACTACAAGTTCTTCTTCATTTTCACACATAAAATATCCAAAATAATAAAACTTGAGACATAAAGAGGTAAATTAAAAGGCTACAGAAATGATTTGGCCACTTTTATAGAAGTTTTTGTTAATATGAAGTCTCTTCTGAACGGAAATCCAGTTTAGGCAAAAAGTGTTCTCAGATTGCCCAGACTAATCTGGGATGACATTACACAATTGCATTAAGCCCAGTTTTCCCAAATCGTGCCTCATTTTTAGCTCGGCTGTTTTCGGAGAAAACCCGAGGTATTTTCAAAGCCAGCTCGTCATCCGCTGTCTGGCGTCTGCCATACGCCGTCCGTGTCATGCTCAAACCTTAAAATTGCCTCTAAAATCAAAGTGCTTCCATCTACTACTATTAAACTTCATATGTAGCTGCACCTTGATGAGTTCTACACGCCACACCCATTTTTAGGTCACTAGGTCAAAGGTCAAGGTAACTGTGACCTCTTATATAAAACTTAAACATATGTTTTAAAATCAAAGTGCTTCCACCTACAACTTTGAAACTTCCTATGTAAATGCACCTTGATGAGTTCTACACGCCTCACCCATTTTTATGTCACTAGGTAAAAGGTCAAGGGCACTGTGACCCACGGTAATTCATTAACACAATGCTTCTACAGATGCATAGTCTCTCAGATGAATTCTTCTCGCCACTTACTTTTCTTCCTCTTCTTCTGACAAGCTTTCATTTATTCAAAACTGCACCCACAGCCGAACGTTGGCACCCGCTCATCTTCTTTCTATTATAGACGGGGAAGTACGTTGACTTTGACGACTTCCATGCTGACATGTTGCTGGTGAAGGAAAACTGTTACCTGTACAACCCTGAGCTGAGTCAGGTGCGGCGAGACTGTGACGAGGTGTTCACATTTTACACAGCAGAGTACCAGCGCCTCATGGACAAGTGGCAGAAGGTAAGGCAGGCTCTGTGACGAGGTGTTCACATTCAACACAGCAGAGTACCAACGCCTCATGGACAAGTGGCAGAAGGTAAAGCAGGCTTTGTGACGAGGTGTTCACATTCTACACAGCCGAGTACCAACGCCTCATGGACAAGTGGCAGAAGGTAATGCAGGCTCTGCAGGGGTGTAAATTTTCCGGATTATTCCGGAAATCCGGATTTGAGCCGTCCAGGGTTGATTTTGAGGTGAATGTAAATCCGATGAGTTTGTTTAAGGCGGGTAGGGGTAGGGACAAAATTCTTTTAGTGCGGGATCATTTCAGAACGAATATTGTTATAGCATCGTCGGCATTCCGGACATTTGCGCTTGGTACCGATTTTATTTATTGATTTCTGATTGGTAAGCGGCTGGCACTGACATGAGCAGGCACTGGCAAAGTAAAGCACTGCAATATCATATTTTAAAACAATATGTTAATCAAATTATATATTGACTGCGTATTTGCTAGGTTACTGGTTACTGGTTTTCATTTTCTGCAGTCAAACGATATGCATATTTAATTTCATTTGCAAGTGATGTATCGCGACATGTTTTCGGACAGTCGTTTTCGGATACGCTGGTTTGTTAATTACATTTCGAAGTTCTTAATATCATTTGTTTAGAATGACAAATACACCTGCGGTGTTACGGATGGTTTGGTTTATAATATTTCGCATTGTACTCACCAGAAATTGCACCTAGAAAGACTATAAAAAAAGAACAATAAGCTAGGGCTCGGGGGGTTGGGCCCTCTCTTCCCTTTATCATACGGCTTAATTTTCCGGATTTCATATTTGGGCCAATTGACACCCCTGCTCTGTGACGAGGTGTTCACATTCTACACAGCAGAGTACCAACTCCTCATGGACAAGTGGCAGAAGGTAAGGCAGGCTCTGTGACGAGGTGTTCACATTCTACACAGCAGAGTACCAACGCCTCATGGACAAGTGGCAGAAGGTAATGCAGGCTCTGTGACGAGGTGTTCACATTCTACACAGCCGAGTACCAACGCCTCATGGACAAGTGGCAGAAGGTAAGGCAGGCTCTGTGACGGGGTGTTCACATTCTACACAGCAGAGTACCAACGCCTCATGGACAAGTGGCAGAAGGTAAGGCAGGCTGTGTGACGAGGTGTTCACATTCTACACAGCCGAGTACCAGCGCCTCATGGACAAGTGGCAGAAGGTAAGGCAGGCTCTGTGACGAGGTGTTCACATTCTACACAGCAGAGTACCAACGCCTCATGGACAAGTGGTAGAAGGTAAGGCAGGCTCTGTGACGAGGAGTTCACATTCAACACAGCCGAGTGCCAACGCCTAATGGACAAGTGGCAGAAGGTAAGGCAGGCTCTGTGACGAGGTGTTCACATTTTACACAGCAGAGTACCAACGCCTCATGGACAAGTGGTAGAAGGTAAGGCAGGCTCTTTTAATTTAACTTACAATTTCATGTAAAATTTGAAGCCGAACCACTTTTTCAACTTTTGAAATTTACACAGATGACAGTATAAGGGTTCATTTTTTATGCTCAAGCCAGAGGATGTGCTTTTAATGTGGGTAAAGGAATCGAAAAAATAACTGATTACTGTGAAACAATCATTACAATTTATTTGTTCGACTATTATTTTCGTGGAATTTCTTTTGTCTGTTCAACCAAACAATTAAATGATCAACAAACCTGCGTGTCCAAAACTTACATCAGACAATATTAACAAAATCGACTCATTTTAATTTCCAACAAATATTCCTAATTTTACGAGTCCACAAGGAAACAAAATGACAAAACTCTAAATTTGATATTTATGTGATTTTGTTTTTATGCTAAAGTTGAGCGTTTTTTCTTTTTAAGTGATTGTTTATCATCACATGCTTATGTTGACTATAATTGATATCAATTATCAAACATGCACACCCTAACCCTTTACCACTATGATACATATTTTGATGCATTTTTAATCCTCTAAAAAGTTTAATTTAATTAAAGACCTTTCTTACTTAATGCAAGTTTAACAGGCGTCATTTCCAATCTTTAGATACTGATGAGCAGCAAACAGCATAAAACCAGAACTGACTGAGTCTCGCAGGCTGTTCTGGTTTTATACTATTTGCACATCAACATTTTTACTTAGCTTCTCAGTTGGAAAGGGTTAAAGGATTTTCTTTCTTATTTTACTTTCAGACTCACATTGGTTCGCCTTTGTCTAAAAAGCAGCGCACTGACCGAAGTCCGGTACACTCTTGACCATGGACCCAGAATACATAGCTTATTTTAGCACATCGACTCAGAATTCATAGCTTCATTTAGCACTGGCATGGATTAAGATCTGTGCCGTTTTATCATCCCTCTCGATATTGTTTGCGCAAACTGAGATCTTTAGGCCCACTTGTCAGGCAGGAATAAACTGTGAAGTTGCAGTTGTGATTGTTAATACCTAATTGATAAAATAGTTGTCAGCAAATTCTTTTTTTTGTTAGGACTTTGTTTCATTAAGTGCATTATTTTTTGGACTATTTTGTCTTTAAAAATTAAGTTTTTTTTTCAGGTTTAAGTCTTATTCAGTAAATTATGATCTGCATAAAATATGTTTTTATGCAAGACAATGTTTCTGTGCCCTAAAGCACAGATATTCTAATTAGACAATACTATATTTATTGCAGTACCCTTATGTGACTGTTAATCCCAAATCAAATGAATGAAATCAAATTTGTATAGATTCCTCTATCATTGTTGCTATAAACAGACGCTTTTTTGGTGTATATGTACAAGTTGGTATTTGTTTATAGTTATTTTTTTTTTAAGTTTTTCAAAATAATTTCAACCATGTTAACAATTTAATATAAATATAGTTTTAATACAATATTTTTTATATGAATAATATAGTAATTAAAATTCTTCCAATTTATTTGTATACAGAAGTTATGATTTTCACATGATAATATAACATTTGCTTACAAAAAACTGAGCTAGTATATTTTATGAAAATGTGTCATTTGTAATAATGAAACATTCAATAATGCAGATTTGAAATCAAAATTGTTTTTGGGATACCTGAAACATGGTAATTAAAACTTGATTCACTAACTAGTGTTTTAGGTAAAGCAGAATTGCAAGGGTTATTTGCTTTGAATGCCGCACCTTTTCCATTTTTTTTTCTCCACAATTTAAAAGTATGCCCCACCCTTTTTTACCTTTTTGTCATTTGTCAATGTTCTAAAAAATACAGTCTCACCTAGAGTGCTTTTACTGGCTATTTCCAATTTTAGAGATTTACCTGCAGCATTACTTGACATATGCATCAAATTATTTTTAATGAAGAAGAAATCTATTGGAATATGTGCTAAAGGGATGAATGATTGAACTTAAGTGGAAACTGCACAATTCTGTTGTTTACAATGTATTAATGTTACCATCCAATGATTTTTCACAAAAGAGTTTTGTCAGTTTCATGCCAATGTGTACGAGCTGTTTTCTATTGTCTCGTTCTGGCAAAACTGGACTTAATGCATTTGCATAAACGTGTCTTCCCAAATTAGCCTGCGCAGTCTGCAAGGGCTAATCAGGGACAACACTTTTCGCCAGCGCTCAATTTTCTTTTGAAAGAGACCTCCTTTATACAATTTATTCCATAAACGTGGAAAATGTCTCTGTTTATCAATAAGCCCCGTTTTCCCAAAACGAGGCTCCATTGTCTCGTTGTTGGCGGGTCAGAGCATTGTTTAGTTCACCTGTTCAAAGATTCATCGTGTATATTCATGAAGATCATGTAGTTTTTTTAGAACACTAATATTATTATCATGTTAGTGCATAGTTGTTTTACCTATTCTTAGCTTATTGAAGTATATTGCGGAACATTATAAATGTTGCCACGTACATTGTGAATTAAACTCGTTTCGAGGATTTCATGGTTTGTTGTTTTTTCCTCGCTAAAGTTTAGCTCACCTGGGCCCGTATCCACAAAGATCCTTAGTTAACTAAGTTATTTACTTAAGTTTGATAAATCTCCTAAGGCAAGTTTTTTTCTTAAATCGTTATCCTCAAAGTTCCTTAGGAAAAAGAGTAGGTAAGTTTTTGATGCGTGCTTATTTTTTATTTGATAATATACAATGAAAATCTTAAAAACTAAGGAAAAATATAGAAAATGTAGTAGAAAACATTTAAACTAAGGGGAAAATCTCCCTTAGGAACTTTGTGGATACGGGCCCCGTTTCCTACGCCCTATTGTTCATACAGCAATACATAATTGATATCTCCTATTAAACCGCATGGAGTATTCGAACTCAACCTGACCAGAGGGTCACTGGGATGTTCCAGTAAGCCTCGTTCTGGAAAAAATGGGCTCAATGCATGTGTGTTAAGTGTCGTCACAAATTAGCCTGTGCAGTCCGCAGGAGACAACACTTTCCGCCTACACAAGATTTTTGTTAAGATGAGACTTCATCAAAACAGAAAATAACATCAAAGTGGAAAGCATCGTCCCTTATAAGCTTTTTGTCCCTTATAAGCTCATTCAGTACGCACACGTTAACCTGGGACGACACTCAACGCACATGCATTAAGCCCAGTTTTCCCAGAACGAGGCTCATGGCATTGGTGGTAGCAGCCATACTGTTGTAATTCTAGTACGCTGCATGCACAAACAGCGATTGTATTGTTGATCAACTGCTCTTGTTACCAAATGGATTAGGAGTAATTTTGACATGCCTCTATGACACTTCGAAATCCATGTTCATATTATTTAAAATGTAAAATATGTCAGTCAATGCCTTCAAAAAACACTTGGCATTATTTTTGGCTGTCATTTACTTGCATATTTAAGGGTCACGGATTGGACACACATGATTTTACCAAACAAATATCTGCATGTCATTTTATTTTTACTTTTTCTTGATATGCATCATTTCAATACAAAGTTACGATACATAATTATTTTGTACAAAAAATAAACATTTGAATGAAAACACCTATCATACATACAATCTGTATTATGAAAGAAGCATTTTATATATTACGTAAAAAATCATTAAGGGATGCATTATGTCGAAACAAGAACTAGATCTAACGACTCCTTAAAACACGATATAAGGTGTAGAAAGCATATGCTTTCAAGGCAAGAATGCTTGTTTAAACAAGCAAATTCATTGAATTGATATCCCCCGCCAAATAAATTTTGTTTATGGATGGGTACAAATCCATTGATAAACGGTTTTATAAAAAAAGTAGGGTAATTGTTTTTATGCATTGAAATTCTCCTCCTTGATATCTATACACCCATGAAGTTTTATGTTGAAATCCTGTAGCGTATCTGAGACAGGTTACATCATACAGAAACAGCAAAGGGCTCATAATAACTCATATTTCAGAAAGTGTAGGATTATGGTTCTTGTGCAAGGCAATTCTCCTTATTGATATATATACACCCATGAAGTTTCATGTTGATATATTACATACATGTACAGTTTCTGACATATAGCCTTGTATAGTTGGCAACATACGTCCGGAATGACGGACGTACGGAACACGCCTTTGGCCCGGGATACAAACAATTATTCTAACACGTATTAACAATAGGATCAGGATGGCACAACACGCAAACACAAAAGGCAGTGAGTTGTTACACGCTTGAACAAACTTTATATTTAAATGTAAGCCAAAATAGCCCGCAGCCCTTTTATATAGATGAGTATATATGTAATATTTTGCTTACGGACGAAGGGCGTTTACATTCCTGCCATTCATTCCGATAAGCGTCATGCGAAAATGGTATTTATGAGCTATTTGACCAGCGTAGCTCCAGACCAGCCTGTGCAATTTGGTCAGTCTGGTTAGTAGTCACCCCGTCCGCAATTAAGTCATGCAAGGTATCGTGGTCCCATTAGCGGACAGAGAAGCTCCTGACATTACTGGCAGCATATGGCATAAGACCCATTTTTGCATGACGCGGCTCATAAGGCATGTCCAATTTAACCCATGTATGCCTAGTGGACTCTCCCATCCTTCTAAATTGGATCAATTTATTTCCAAAAATTAGGGATGTCTAGTATATTTATTTCTTTATTTAGAGTATTTCTTACAGAAATTCCTTTAAGCACACAGCGCAGACCCTGATGAGACGCCTCATCATGCGGCGTCTCATCTGTGTCTACGCTGTTAGCCAAGGCCTTTTTCTAGACGCTAGACATAAATGGGTTAAGCTGATACTGTCCTTTATGCATGAATATATTAAGGCACCGTTATGAATACATAAGTTTTCAAACTTGTATCGGGTTAAATAGACACAGAAATATCCCATTGAAGTACATGGCATCATTCAAGCGTTTAATTTATAATAATAGAGTTCACAACTAACAGGTTAAAGTTGGCGAACCATACGATACAACAAGTAATGGGACACACTGAACAATACAGATCACGCGCCTGAACAATAATCAGTAAAATGATGATTCCAAACAATTGGCATTTTACACACAAAAGGTGCAAATGTTTCATACATCATAATAATTCTGTTTAAATAACAATATAAATATATTTTAAAAATATCAACAATACAATTGAACATCATTAATTCAACAAGAATTGATAAAAAATACATGGACATTTACACATACTTTCAGAATTACGGTGAAATGTTGGTTGTTGAGTCAGCTATCCGTATGTATGGATACATAGAGAATAATAGGTTAGTGTTGATTATAGATCAGGTTTATCATGCGAGGCTTGGAAATCAAAAATCACGAGCCTTGGCGAGTGCTTTTTCGTTTTCGTGCCGAGCATGATAAACCTGATCTATAATCAACACTAATCTATTAATCAATTTATCCCACTTTTCATTCAGTAAACCTTTTTATTTAAACAAAATTTGTTTTCATGAGTGTTTGTCGTACTTTGATAACGACTGTAGTGTAACTAAGGTCAATGTATTACTCCGCGTTCCAAAAATAACCGCTGATCAAATAATCATTTTTTTTTAAATCAGAATATCGTTCTGTGACAAAGAGTTGTGCGTTATTAATTACAATTGTATTCAATTTGAATTGCAAATCTATAAGTTTTATAACATCAATATAACATTTAGTTGTTATATACAAGGAACTACATTTGTTTACAACGTAGCCTAACAACTTAGTACGTGCCGTTGATTATTGCATACATTTAATAAACGGGGCTTTAATCAACCGTATTCGATGTACAAGTGGGATAAATAACTATACCACCAGTTAATAATTAGTGAAAACATTAAAGTCTTTAATTTTGCTATAAAAACCATTTATATTCGTCGGTATGAAATGTCGTGGTACAAAATGACTCTGGCGTTGAGACGTGAATTCGCGGATTTCTGATTTTGAAAAGAAGAACAATTTGCGTCGCTCATGTTCCGACGTGTTTTGGGATCGGTCAACCCACAAAAATTAATGCCCAGCGAAAAATAATTATTTTACAGTAATGTTTTTCAGTTAAGATTCGGTAAACGAAATCCCTTGAGGTCTCCAAGACTTAAACCGTTCAAACAAACGAAAATAATAACTGAATGTTTTACTTTTTCTTTAAATTATTTTTGTTTACATGACATTTCGTAGATTCATAAAATCTGGCATTTTAGTTTGATAATAAATTATTGAAATTTTAATGAAATTTCTGATATAAGACTTCTGATTAAAAGTATTTTCGGCATTTGAGATGGTTGAGAGGATCCACGATAATCAACCAAAATTAGTGTACGACGAATACTAATGGTTTCCGGTATAAAAGTTACCAGTATGCAAGAATAAAGGCATCACAGCGCATGCGGATAGTTTTGGCTATTGCAACGTTAGAAACATATTGAAAAACCAGAAGGCATTACCGTAATTTTTGTTAACGGCTTTTACAAAGTATTATACCTATTCACGATCGATCCTTAATACATGAACAATTATGCGGCTTGGAATTATGGAAGACATGTTTGTTTGTTAACCATTTTCTTGAGTTTCAAATGAGTATTTTCGCTGTCTGGCTGTTGAAGGTTGGAACACAAGTCTCTAAAAATACACCGTGATCTCAGGGCGTTCCTTTTTCTTTGAGGCCAGACTCCCCTTGGTGTTCACTTTCTGCAAAGGTACAAAGAACATCAATTAAAATGAGCCTCACTCTGGAAATGCGGGACGCATGCGCGTAAAGACTTGTCCAAAATGAGCCTCTGCAGTCCGCACAGACTATTATAAAATAAGTGACGTCACTTTCCGCTTTTATGGATTTTTTTCGAAGTCCATGCTTAACGAAAGTCCAGTTGAGGCGGAAAGTGTCGTCCTTGAAGGCTGTGCGACAAATCAAACATTTTTTAATTTTATAATAAATTGAATGACATCAATCGTGTTATGTTTGCTCATATATAGCCAAGTTTTCAAATGTGTTGGCTAATTGGTTATGATCATCGGTCGAAAGATTACAGTGAAGTGGTTCATTCAGCATTGAATTCACCACATTGCACGATTTTTCCCATTTAAATGTAAATTTAATAGACCGTTGCAGATTTTCTGAACTACAGCGAATCGAGTTTACAAGTATTTCGTTGTTCTTCAAGCCCTTCATACGGATGCGTGTTTAAAATTCTACATCATTATTGCATGTATTTACAGCGCATGCATGCATGATTCGTTGTTATTCTCTATCTTAATTGCTTGAAATTTTAACCCATACCATACTGTACTAAACAATTCGATCCCACACACTACACCTTCAATCCCGCCAACTACCCAGTACGCCACCGCACACAGTTGGAATCCGTCAGCCCTCTACACAATTATTTTACTCCGCCCGATACAAGGGGTAGTAGAGCTAGTGTGTCGGGTGTGAGAAAACGGGGTATAATGCATGTGCATAAAGCGTCGTCCCAGATTGGCCTGTGTAATCCGCACAGGCTAATCAGGGACGACACTTTCCGCTTTTATGACATTTTTCGTGAAAATGAAGTCTCTTCTTAGCGAAAATCCAATTTAGGCGGAAAGTGTCGTCCCTGATTAGCCTGTGCGGATTGCACAGGCTAATATGGGACGACACTTTACGCACATGCATTATGCTCAGTTTTCTCAGAACGCGACTATAGTACCTGTGCGCCCTGGGGATGCAGGTTATCGTCGCTGTCCCAGCTGGTCAGCTTGCCGCCCTCCGCCGGATTGGAATTCACCAGGCCTCTCCGACTACCGCCCGTGCTGTCACTGTGGCTCGAATTGTTACTAACCGTATCATCGCCTGAATACGGTTGTTGTTCTTCGTTAACATACATCGGAGTTTTCCGTTCGTATCCGTAACCGTCCTCGTCGTACGGCACGATCGCGGTTTCAATGTTTATTTCACCCACATCTCTGTCCATAGAGGATCCACTGCTCGGGTAGTATCCGGTGTTTACACCGGTGTCGCTCAATGGGTTCTCTTGCACTGAAGTTCCGCCGTCATACGCGGACACATCATCGGTTTCTTCCTGAAAGCTCAAATCCATTTTCGGAAGATCGTCGGGTGTTTCCGCCTGCCGATACGTAAGGCCCTTCGCCGAGTGACCGCGTGGAGCACGTGCTCTGTTAAGCTCCTCCCTCATACGCTTATTTCTGTGAAATAAATATCTCTCTAATCACAGGGGCTGTTAACTAAAATATTCTTTATATACCATAAATTATATTTAATACATACAGTAGTATATTTAAAGAATTATTGGTAACGGTCCCCCGTGTCGAAAAACGCGACACCCGGATATTTATTTGGAAAGATATAGAACACCCATCATGTTTAGGCTTAGTCAATGAAAATGTGAAGCTCATTCTCGTCTCTGAGCCGCGCATCGTAAAATGTAAACCTTGTTTGTTAAGTATAACGTGAGAATTCGTTGACAATGACCAAATAGCACAGGATAAATATGTAAGTTATTTTGATGAAAAGTTAATTAAACATACCTCCAGATTATGAACGCGATCAAGATAAGGATTATCACCAGCAGTATCCCAGCGACCGCCCCAAGTATTATCGCAAGCATGTTGTCTTTCTCCACCAAGACGCTCGCCGCCGCTACCGGCTCTGTTGTCGATCTAGTGCTTCCGGTACTACCGAGGGTGGTACCCGGAAGTGGCGTCACCGGGCCGACGATCGGCGGAAAGTTCACTTCGATGATGACTGAGGACTCCCGCGGCGGCTGACCGCTGTCGATCACACAGAGCAGTAGGGAGTATTTGTCCCTTGTAAGCAGAACCGGTTCCGCACGGATGTAGACCTCCGCCCAGGTCAGATTCGAACCCGAAAACTGTGGAATTCCTCTGATCGCGAATAAGCTGGAAGTATAATAGAGCCTCGCTCTGTGAAAACCGGGTTAAATCCATCTGCGCGAAGTGTCTTCCCTACTTAGCCTGTGTAGTCCGCCCAGCCAATCAGGGACTACACGTTAAGCTTATGTTGTATTTTTTCTTTTAATCTTTAAGCGCTGGAACGGAATTTCGAAGGCCTTTGCAAACAGTTTGGATCCAGATGAGACGCCACAGAACGTGGCGTCTCATCAGGATCCAAACTGTTTGCTATTCTGATAGTATTCTTTGAAAAAAAAATCGAAGAAATGGCTAATTTGAGAAATTCAGCAGACGACATTTTAGCAGACGACAAATTTCCCAGCATGCAAAGGGTTAACAAGGTCTCTTCTTAGCAAAAATCCAGTTTAGGCGGAACGTGTTGGCCCTGATAAGCCTAATCTAAGACCACACTTGACGCACTTTCATAAAGCAAGGCTTTATTTTTATATAGTGGAAATGTCTTTTTATAAGTGTCTACTGTTACAAAAAAACAAACATCGAATGCAATACAAAATAAACGCATCCAAAGAGCATTAATTGAATAGATCAAATGTTCAATCAGCAAATGTAAATATACAGCTAAAACATACTGTCCAAAACTTATCTAGACTTCTTATTGGCTAAAAATATAAAATATGAAAAGACACAATACTGTTCTCTGTGTCCTTAAGAATGTGTAACGGTACTCACTTTGCATAGGAGCGTAGTTCGAATCGGAGCGAGTCGGCCTGGTCCTTGTCAGATGCCTAGAAGAAAGTACAGTTTTCTTATAAATAATACATACCAACTATTAATTTACTATTACAACTACTGTATTATAGCTTTTTACTATCAGTATTTTAAAATAAAACAACAACACACCTACGTCATTAAAGTGGATTTTCGCTAAGAATAGACTTCCTTTAAACACACAATTTCATAAAAGCGGAAAGTGAATATGGAACGACAGTTGCAGCACATGCATTAAGCCCTATTTTCCAAGAGCGCCACTCGTTAATACTTAAAATTTATAATGATTGCTTACCCTTAAAGAAGTAACAACTTTTCCGTTGACGCGTTCAGAGGCTATTTCCACCGCGTCCACGAAGAGTAGCGGGTTGTTGTCGTTAACGTCGACAACGTCGATTATCACCGTCGCCGTCGCCGTCTGAAAATCACAAGAAAGGATTTACTTAGGTTCACTTCTATACACCTTTTTCAATCGTGACGTAGTAAGGTTACTTAACGTATACATAATGTATTGTACAGATTTAAACGAGTTTTTTAAAATGTAATACTCCCCAGTAAGAGACAAGTAACAACATAAATGTACTTGTAAGTTGTTCAATATATAAATCACGAATCCAAACAAAGAGACAATATTGATCACTTTATTCTGTCGGCAGATACTGAAGAAGTCTTGAGAAACAAACTTTGCATATTGACTCCAGTAAAACGTACAATGCTGTGCGTAAAACCTATAAACGTATACAAATTAATTGCCTTTAAATTCCGAAAAAATACCCATTATACACAAACAACGCTCGTTTTTTTTTAATTTCCACTTATATTTCAAGAAATACTATAATATCGTTAAATATTGTATGCGTTCGTCTTCCAACACAAGAACGTGTTCACTTCGAATACAATCTTTAATGAATTAAAAACACCCTTGGCATGTTCACAAATTCTCCCGAACGTGACTGCGCATGCGTAGTGCGTGCGAAAGCGCGCCAAACTCCTGATAAAGATTGGTTACGGTCAGAAGTTGAAACCGGATACGTGTTCCGCGTTCAATTGTATTCATGTACGTAAATTAATTTTCTAAATTTTGCCACGGCATTATCTTATTCGATGAGAATATTTTAATCTATGCGTTGTTATTATTGGGGCGTTAGCATCACTTTAGTTGAGACAAATACTTTTAAACTGTTTGTATTTGTTCACGTCTATTTAAATTTAAACGTTTATTCATAAACGAATGCGTTGCTTATATACGAAAACAGGGATTGCACGATACAATTACATCATAACAATGATTACATGTACATTAACGAAATAAATGAAATACAGATAACGTAAAAACAATCTACTCCATTTTTACATAGCACTAAATATAAACTTTTAATAAAATTGCTTTTGTATCAAACTGCAGCTACTTTACATGCACACTTTAAACCAATAAGACAATAATATCTAGGGTCTAGAATCAGTTCACGCAGCAAACGTCACCAGTACGTACGTTACTTCCGTCGGTAGCGGTCACGTGCAATGTGCGCCTGTGCCACGTCTCGTAGTCCAGGGGCGTATCCAACACGATCACTCCCCTGCAAAAGACAAACGGTCGATGTTAAAAATGGGAAGAAAAATGTCAATAATTTTTCAATTAACCTAAACATTCATCATCTCACGTCATCCCAGGCTTCACGTAATATAGCATGTAGATTTTGTAAATGAATATTTTGATATAACCACACAAGCCCCTATACATTATTGAAGCACACCGTCTACGTGGTCGATCGGTTATGGTTCTATTCAAGCCTTTTTAATTCAAACGTTTACACATTCGAATTTGGAGGACGAATTTCAATCTTTTAAAAATGTTCCTTTTTGTATCGTGTTTTACATATGCTCGAATATGTCAAGTTAAATCATTATATTGAATACTAAAATTTCTTCACGAGCCGCGAACAAGGGGTTTAATACATGTGCGTAAAGTTGCGTCCCAGATTAGCATGTCCGGACTACACAGGCTTACATCGGACGATACTTTGAGTCGTGTTCTGAGAAAACTGGGTATAATGCATGTGCGTAAAGTGTCGTCCCAGATTAGACTGTGCAATCCGCACAGGCTAATCAGGGACGACACTTTCCGATTTTATGACATTTTTCGTTTAGATGAAGTCTCTTCTTAGCAAAAATCCAATTTTTGCGGAAAGTGTCGTCCCTGATTAGCATGTGCGGACTGCACAGGCTGATATGGGACGATACTTTACTACGTACATGCATTATGCCCAGTTTTCCCAAAACGCGACTCCTTTAAGCACACGCATTAAGCCCCGTAATGTCCGAACAAGACTCAAATATATGAAAAAGTTGCTTTAATTTTCAGTAAATATAAGACAGTGCTAGAGTGTGTGTACATACTGTTGGTCTATGGAGAACTGGTCTGTGGACTCCACTATGGCGTACCCGATCACAGTGCCCTGCAACAAGATACATGTACAGCGTGGAGGGTAACACAATGAACACCGCATGACACAGAATTGTAGACTGGATTCAAGTTAAAGCCCCTCCACCCAAAATATAATTATAGATAAATAAATAAAAATAATAATGATAATCAATATTTTTTTCTGAAATCGTTTCGAAAATACAAACGCTTTGCAATCAGTCAAATAATTACGGTTTAGTATTTAATATTCGTATTGTTGATGATCATGCGGTAGCTGTTCATATATCTGGAGCGAATCGAGGTCATGTACGGTAAGTTCGCACTACGCCTCAAGTATATTACAATATTCCATTCGCTCAAAACGCTTTCGAACGTCATAATAACTAAATTTTGAAATCGTCTATGACAAGGCCCTATGCTTTGATATTTGGTATGTAACATCAGATAGTGGTCTTCTACAAATTGGGTTCAAAGCCCTAGGGCTAAAAGTGAATACGGACCCAGAAGTTACACGATTTATAAAGGTGACCGCTGAGTCAGGATGGACTGCAGACTGATAAAGAAAAATATTTGGGCCGCTCTCTCTGAAAGGGGGTTTAATGCATGTGCGTAAAGTGTCGTCCCAGATTAGCTTGTGCAGTCCGCACAGGCTAACCAGGGACGACACTTGCCGCCTTAACTGAATTTTTGCTAAGAAGAGACTTTATGTAAACGAAACATACCATACAAGCGGAAAGTGTCGTCCCTGAGTAGGCTGTGCGGACTACGCAGGCTTAACTGGGACGACACTTTACGCACATGCATTGAACCCTCTTTTTACAGAGCACGGCCCTTTTTTTCTCTAGCTGGCGAAGCCCAGAGGTGTAGATAGGGTAGGTAACATCGTAAACGTATAGTGGCCCTTTATTAAGTTTGTTGATGTATGTAGATGTAGTCCAAGCAGCCCCAAACAAGGGGTCTAGAGAGTTAAACCACTGAGCTACGATTTCACAGGTGAGCGTTGACTGGTGTCAATAAGATGGGTATTCCATGGAGATACATTAGCAACATGTAGTTTTTGAGACTGTTTTGCACAGATTCATTTACGTATTTTGTTGTAGTTTCTTTTTCTTATCAATGCATGTTTACATGTTTTTTTATAGAGAACAATTTACTAGATTCACATATGACTTCATCTACCTTGGAAACTGACATGGATGTCTGGTATTATATAAACAATATATGTTCAGTGACACATTACATTATATAGGCGGTTTCATCGTGTGACTTACGCAATACATGTTGTATAATGTTTATATGTATAATATGAAACATTTTACATACTTGACTAGTATATTTTGAAATGATACTCCACAACAATATGATACTTTCAATGCAAGCATATGAATCGGATGAAAATCAAGCATGTTTGCGCTTATATGACAACTTAATCGGCGTAAAATCGCATGCAACGAGAATCATGCATCAGTCTTAATTCCGTTGGATTAAAATGCAAGCAAGCACATAGTTGGACAATTATAATTATGCTTAGCTTATTTTATATTTTATTGTTTTGTTAAGTATATGATATTTATAAATAGGTGTTAAGCTTTAAATTCTATTAGTAAATTTAAAATAATGAAAGCGTGTAATACTTGACGTAACGCCGGAACTAATATACATGGTAGTACATGTATACCGTACTTGTCCATATCTCTTGCGGGTCATTGTGAGATGACGCGAACAAAGGGGCCTTGGGTTAATTAATGTTATTCAGTCTCATGCACGATCGTGTACATATTAACGTTAAATCACGTAATAGATATTCAAATACATGTACATGTAGCTAAATTTGTAAATATTGAGTTGTGTATCATTACCATAAGTGTTTGAGGATGCAAACGAAACGTTAAATGTTACGTTTTGTATACATGTATTACATAAACTATTAAAAATCATAGCAGATGTAAATATTGAAGAAATTTGTGATGAAAGACTTCATATCAGCAACTGCTTCGTGTCCAATATAACCTTATTTGCTGTGTTACTCATGATACATCCTTTTTTATACCAAAGAACAAGTATTTCAACACATTTTTAATGTTTTAAGAACATTTGCAAAACAACAACAGCACAATATTCAATTAAATTTACTTTAACATGCTATTTCTTTTGTTTATAAATAATACAAAAAGTCACGATATTTTCCCATATAAATGGCCATGAATATTTAGCGACAAATGTTACATTGAAGCGTTTCCAGTTCGTTCATTATTGTTGTGGATCTTGATCTTGACATTTCATAAAATGTACAATAATGTACGTTAAGTACTACGTAATTGAAGATATCCACCGTAAGATAGAATTGTGCGAGGTATCGTCTACTGATCCATAGTGACACATTGTTTTCTCCGACGAAAGGGGGATTTATGTATCTTGAACTATTCCTTAATAACAATAAATGTTACCAGCATAAAGTTTAGAACATAAAATGTCATATCAGTTGAAAATGATATATTTAGAGACAGGAAGATGTTGGGAGATGTATGTTTAGACGTTGAAGAAACGAATATTTAGCGATGATACGATGCTGCGACTGGAAGAATTAAGCGCTAGAAACAATGTTAGAGGGAATAGAAAGCGAGCGTTTCATACCGTTATAGACCTCTGAAATATAAGAGAACAACACAAAACATGAAATACATTTGTTCTTCGCAACAACAACTGCAAAGCGAAAACACGACGCAACACAAATGGAGGAAAACTGTCTATTTCATTGGCTTATATTTATTCGACAGGAATGGCAATTGGCAGTTACTGTTTAACGTTTTAAACATACAAGCATAATTGATTGATAGACATTTTGACCCATTTATTCCTAGCGTCTAGAAAAAAGGCCTTGGCAAACAGCGTAGACCCAGATGAGACGCCGCATGATGCGGCGTCGCATCAGGGTCTGCACTGTTTGCTTAAAGAAATTTCTGTAAGAAATATTATAAATATAGAAATAAATATACTAGACATCCCTAATTTTTGAAATAAATTGATCCAATTTAGAAGGATGGGAGAGTCCATTAGGCATAAATGGGTCAAACAACGACAGAACATACGATAACAACAAATACACAAGCACATCATACAAATAACATTATAATAAACACATATGTGATGCACATTATAATATTTGCTACAAGAAATATTTATTTACACGTGTGCAATACCCAACTATGTAAAATTTCATTTTACCATTTTTGATTTTAATGTTACTTTTGGAGATATTAAATCTATCGTTTAGTGCGTTTGAACAATTTGAGTACAAACAACAGCTTTAACGAATATGATAAAATTACTTTTAGACACGCGATCAGATGTGTTCCTTGTTTGAAATGTTAGATCGATCATGAATACATTAGTTTTCTTACTAAAATCGGTTCAAATATAAGTCTCACTCTGTTAAAACGTAGTTTAATTAATGTGCGTAAAGTATCAAACCATATTAGCCTGTGCTGCCCGCACAGGTCAAGTTTAGGCGGAAGGTGTCGTCCCTGATTAGCCAGAACGGAATGCAAAGGCTAATCAGGGACGACACTTTACGCACAAGATTTAAGCCCCGTTTTCACAGAGCTATACAACTACACAGATCATTTGAACCTTATTCTGGGAAACTGGGGTTTAATGCATGTGCGTAATGTACTGCCCCAGATAAGCCTGTGTATTACAATAATGTTAATCATTTCGTGTAGAAGAGACTTCTAATAAACGAAACATTCCGGAAAATCGAAAAGTGTCCTCCCGCGGTTCATTTAATAAAAGAGGCTTACAAGGGTAAGGATACACTTTCGCACACATATATCTTTCTAATGTACTAATTTAAGCAAAGGCATTATTAAAAAGAAACTTACAAAATCAGTGTCTGTGGCCATGGTCGCTACAATGACGTTACCAACCGGCTCGAGCTCTGATTTGGTGACGTTGTAGATGTCAGCGGAGAATCTTGGCGCGTTGAGATTGGACGCCGTGACGCTTATGGTAAGCATCGTGAACCACTGACGCTCGGCGTTGTCCGCTTGGATAGCCTGGGGGAAGGAGGAGGATTATAATACTACGATGATAGTTATTAATAACTGAAATATTCAAAGAAAGGAAAAGGAAACACGTTGATGCTGCTCATGATGATGTTGATCAAGATGATGAAAATGCTTTTGGTGATGATAATGATGATTTGAGTGACGACTACGACTACCAAAACGATAATATATGATGAAGATAATTATGCTAAATTTGTTCGATTTGTTGTTGTTGTTGAAGATGATTGTGATGATAATCATAACGACAATTATTATTTTAAAGATGTTGTTGTTGATAGTACTGCTGTTGCTATTGATAATGAGTATGATGATGATGACGATGAGCATGGTTATGATGATGATGATTATGATGATGATGAATATGATGATGATGCATATGACGATGATGATAATGATGATGATGATATGATGATGATGATGATGATAATGATGATGATGATGATGATGATGATGATGATGATGATGATGATGATGATGATGATGATGATGATGATGATATGACGATGATAATGATGATGAAAGTGCTGATGAAACTGATATTGTTTTTTCATGAAACAGTTATTTCTATTTATGATGCTTATGCTGCTGCTGATGATGATACAGTTGCAATGATCGATCATAGTCATTATTATTATTCTACCAAATTTTAATGCAAATTGTAAGCGCAATACATTACCAGAACGACCACCGTCAGGGAGGGTACGTCGACGTAGAGATTCCTCAGTGTACGCACTTCGGCTGTTGTCTCGTTGATTGCAAATAAGTTGTATTGATCTGCAAATACAGATTTTAATGACATGCATTGAGATGGCTACTTCAGCAGCTTTTTAGAAATGGTCACACTCGGTAAATGTTTGACTGACATTCATTTGGTAAAAAGAAGATGTATATGCACTCAGGAGACACGCGGATCGCGATACCAAATCAATCGCATGATCTTATTACACAGAAAGACTCTCTTCTAGAAAAACCTCTCGAAAGTGTTTCAATTAGACAATGGCTTTAAACATATAAAAGAGCTAAAATACTTACATTAATCTAAACAAAATGTTCAGTAAGCACGCGTGACAATTAAACGAATCGATGTTAGTATTTCGTGTGAAATCGCTAACTCCATTTCATTTTTTAATAATATGAGTCGTGTTCTGAGAAAACTGGGCATAATGCATGTGCGTAAAGTGTCGTGCAGTCCGCACAGGCTCATCAGGGACGACACTTTCCGCCTACATTGGATTTTCGCTAAGAAGAGACAGAGACTCCATTAAAACGAAAAATGTCATAAAAGCGGTAAGTTTCATCCCTGATTAGCCTGAGCGGACTGCACAGGCTAATCTGGGAAGACATTTACCCACATGCATTATGGCCAGTTTTCTCAGATCACGACACAAATAATTGAGCCGCACTCGGTGAAAATAGGACTTAATGCATGTGCGTTAAGTGTTGTCCACGATTCGCCTGTGAGGTTCGCACAGGCGTATCCGGGACGACATTTGCACCATAACTTTTTGCAAAGAGAAAGACTTCATTTAGACGAAAAATACTATAAGAGCGGAAAGAGTCGTCCCTATTAGCATGTGCGGACTGCACAGGCGAATCTGAGGCTACACTTTAGGCACATGTATTTAATCCAATTTTCCCAGAGCGAGAGTCAATTATATACAGTGTAGACAAGACTGATTCACAACTCACCCAACAGTCGGTATATGATGGTAGCATTGAGGGCATCCCCGTCCTTGGCAAGTAATTTGGGCACTACCTGGACCACCGTACCCTGCAATGTACAATGTCATAACTGATTAACCCATTTATGCCTAGTGGACTCTCACATCCTGTGTACGCTGTTTGCCAAGGCCTTTTTTTAGACGCTAGGCATAAATGGGTTAAGCGTCGCTCTGGGAAAACTGGGCTTAATAAATTTGCGTTAAGTGTCGTCCCAAATAAGTCTGTACAGTCCGCAAAGGCTAATCAGGATCAACACTACGCAAATGCATTCAGTTTTCCCAGCGCAATGCTCAATCAACACTTAACGCAAATGCATTCAGTTTTCCCAGCGCAATGCTCAATCAACACTTTACGCAAATGCATTCAGTTTTCCCAGCGCAATGCTCAATCAACACTTTACGCAAATGCATTCAGTTTTCCCAGCGCAATGCTCAATCAGTCGTTCGCAAGGAGTTTAAGGACCCATGGGTCGCTTTTTCAACTGGGCGACACTTGCAATTTGTAATATCCAACGTCTCCAACTGAATTGTCCCCTTGTTTCGATGACAATATATGAGATAATCCCGGTACAAGCCATGCAATTTTCCGCACATTTAGCAGAAATGTTAATAGAGTTTTTGCAAGGATGTATTTCTATTGACACTGGTTAGGTGTCTCATTCAGCAAATGCATATTTTGCATGATACTAGTAAAATATCGTGCGATAATAATAATATTATTGTATTGTATTTTCGCAAATGTTAACAGTATTTCAATCGTACTAACCGATCAGTTAACACATTTCTCTATCTCTTGGTGCAAAAAGGTACCATGTGATATTGAAATTAGAAGGCACATGATACCTTTTTGCACCAATGTGGCGATATTATATTGTGACCCAACAACTAATAACTCTATGACTGGGATAAGTATGAGCGATTTGTACAGGTTAACAGCTTTGGTAGGTTAAACAAGTAAGGGAAATGTGTGAATAAGTAAACTGATCGCCAAATATGACTGTCCGAAACGGCGAAATTACAGCAAATAAACATAATAAACGCATGAAATAAATCTCGAGCAAACTAAGTTACGATGATAAATTGCGACTTGTTTTGAGAAAACTGGGCTTAATGCATGTGCGTAAAGTGTCATCCCAGATAAGCCTGTGCGGACATGCCCAGCATTCTCAGAACAAGGCTCAAATGATTAAAGTTTGTTTAGCATCCCAGCAAACATAATATTGTTAGGCTAATGCGATTCTTACAATGGGTGCGTCCTCGTCTATGACGCCGCGGTAGGAATTGGCCGTGAACTGCGGATTGAGATCGTCGGCGTCCGTGACGTAGACCGTTAACGTTGCCGTCGCCGTCAGAGGCGTTCCGCGTCCTGGTGCTGGCGAGTCCTATTGGAGAGGCAATACAATATGAATCTCGCTATGCGAAAATGGGGTTTAATGCATGAGCGTAAAGTGTCATCCAAGATTAGCCCGTGTTGTCCGCAAATGCTAATCAGGGACGACACTTTCCACCCAAACTTGATTTTCGCTTGGAAGAGACTTCGTATAAACAAAAAATGCAATAAAAGAGGGAAGTGGCGTCTCTTATTAGTCTGTGTGAACTGCGCGTGCTAATCTGAGACGACACTTTACGCACATGCATAAACGACCGTTTTCCCTGAGCCAGACTAAAATCAAGTCGAGAGATAGAGTATATAAATGTACATATGTATTGTTATACCTAAATGCCTGTTTAGATGGGCTCATTAAAAAAGGGTTACACGTGAGGGTCTCTTTGTACCATAGTTATGGGCGACTTCTAATGGTTATTTTACGGTAGATTATAACAGGACATTCATAATGTCATTTCACTTGCAGAAAAAGAGCATACCGGTACTTGGAATAATGTATTATAAAATATTACCGCGTTGGTACTATACTTCTAAATTGTTGAACGTTATTACAATTCTTGTATTCCTAGACATCACACCCACAATGCGAGGTACATACCACTGCCCATATCTCGATCACCAGGACGCTCAGTGTCTCAAAGTCAAGCGCCCGAGCGAGCTTGATGTCAGAGCGGCTGGGTACATCGATCTTAAAATACTCCTGAAATATAAGTGAGAACATTCGACGTTAAAACAATGTGTCCACTTTTTTTGCAGTCAGTCCTAGATATATTCGCTAGTTTTTTGTATTTATTATATCGACTCCAAGCCCCATTTTTCAAATAGCATTCGCCAAATTGATATCCGTATCGGTATAAACATGAGAACCTTGAATGGTGCCTTTTTTTCCAACAGTGTTAATTGTTGACAGTCGAATGCATGTTGTATTTGTACATGTACGCCAAGCGCACGTGAAGTTGCACATAATCAAACGCACGCACGCACGAACACACATAATGAAGCGTAATGTCCGTATTAAAGTCCTTTCGGGTACCATTCAAATATTGACTTACTTTATGCAATTTGTTCGTGGAGTCGGCAACGCGGTACGACACTCGGCTGTTTCCGTCATATTCCTTGTCGTTGTCCGTGGCATTCACGTCCCTGTATATCACCGTGTCCACTAGCACGTCCTGCAATCGAGATGAGAAATACATAAGCAGCGCTCTTGAAAACGGGGTTAACTCTTTCAGTGCTGGAACCGAATTTTGAAGGCCTTTGCAAACAGTTTGGATCCAGATGAGAAGCCACAGAACGTGGTGTCTCATCAGGATCCAAACTGTTTGCTATTGTGATAGTATTCTTTGAAAAAAATCTTAGAAAATGCTAATTTTAGAAATTCAGCAGACGATGTTTTAGCAGACGACAAATTTCCCAGCATGCAAAGGGTTAAATGCATGTGTGCCAAATATTATTCAAGATTAGCCTGTGCAGCCGCATAGTCTATTCGGGGACGACACTTTCCGCCTAGACTCGATATTCGCTAAGCAGAGACTTCCTTTAAGCGAAAAATTGCATAAAAGCGGAAAGTATCGTACCTGATAAGCTTTAGCAGACTACACTAATATAGGACGACACTTTACGCACAAGCATTTAGCAAAGCTTCCCTAGGTCGAGGCTGGTACAGTTAGTAAATACTAGTAACCATAGCAAAAAAGCCAACTTTCGCCCGACAGGCATTGTTGGACCCTTACCTCCGACACAGTCACGTTGTAGTGAGTCTTACTGAACACTGGAGGGTTGTCGTTGAAGTCGACCATCACCAAATATATCTTGATGTCCGACTGGAAAAGATAAAACGATTCATCAGCTTTCTGCATTTTACTGATCACGTAAACATTACACAACGGCGTAAAGTAGCTCATTTACATGTTTTTATTAATAGTTCGTTCGTAAGCATGTGTTGTTATTGTGTTGTTGTTTTTTGCTGTTGTTTTTTGTGTGTGTGTTTTTTTTTGGGGGGGGGGGGGGCGGGTTGTTGTGATTAACTAGACGTAATGAAGCGACATTTTAATTTTAAAGTATAACGAAGAGGCTAATTCTATAGTATATTTTATATCATAAAAAATGTATTTTTACTTAGTAAATTCTCACAAATTTATGCTAAGAAACATTTACAAGGCATTTTACAAATATGCAGAAAGAATATAACTCAGCACTTTAGTATTTTGACCTTTTGAGAAATTTCCGTAGACTCTTGCAAATTTCAAGCACGGGGTCAGTTGACCTCTGGTTTTCAAAACATATTGAATTCCCTGACTATAGAACCTTGAAATATTAAAAACTCTGTGTAATCCAATAGATGTTGACATGCTCCACTGGCTTTCAAGAAGACACATTGATAGCGGAACTTAAACAAGTTATGCGTATATTAGAACACTTTGAATGTGTTCATCTTGGAGCAAAAGCGCCCCGTTATGGGAAAACAGGGCCTAATGCACGAGCATAAAGTTTCGTCTCATTTCAGCTTGTGTAGTCCGCACAGGCTACTCTGAGACGACACTTTTCAAGTAAACTGGATTTTCGCAATGAATAGATTTCCTTTAAACGAAAAATACCGGAAAGTGTTGTCTCTGATTAGACTGTGAAGACTGCACAGGCTTATCTGGGATGACACTTTCAGCATAAGCATTAAGCTACGTTTTCCAAGAGTGCGGTGAAAGTACAATGCAGACGCTTACCCTGTCTTGGCTGCCAATAATCTGACAGTGAATTATGAAGGATAGTATGATGTCCGATCCTCTATCGGAGTTAAGTCCAGTGATGACCTTCACCTCGCGAGTCTCGTTATCAAACCGGAAGCGATCGCTTGCGCCTCCGTCATCCTGCACCAACGTTACATGTGACGCGTTCCCTATGACGTCAACAACGCCCAACACCGAACCTGCGGAACGTCAAGTACGTAAATGAAGACAGTAACGTCTTAAACGTCATTGAACATAGCATTTGATTTCCAAATCATTTACGTGCAATAATTATAGAAGTTCTAGCAACCAATGTGATGCACACTTATAATCTTTACAATCTTGATGTTTTCATTTCAAAGATTGTTTCAGTGGCTATTTTTACATAGTTTCGCGTACACATACTTTGTTGGTTTATTACCTTTAAACACAGCGTGAGTCGAAACGTGAAATTAAAAGTTATTTATAATATGTTTAACATTAAGTCAAAGCGCTAAGAATTTTGATTACATGTATTATACAAAGTTTGTAATATTATCTGTCTGTTGTTCACTTATAATTGGGCCGTTCCGGGACTTAACCTGTGCAAAATTTAAATAGCCCAAATATGTATGTTTAATGTGTTTCAACGTTTACATTCAATTATTATATTGTCAATTATATTCAATGGTTAATATAATACTTTTATGAATCTTCGTTTTTATGGCAACGGGTATTCGTTCCTTTCACAAAATGTGATGTAAACGATCTTCTTTTGGCATAATTGATGTCACGAATACAGGTTTTGTTGTGTAACGGCGTATTTATATACACGAGAATCAAGTGAACTCCTATGGATTTTGAAGTCGATCATAAACAAAGTGAAACACTGCTTAAACGTGTCCATACCAACAGGCGTGTTCTCAAGAACATTTTCGAAGTAAAACTCATATCCCTTGGTGGTGGTGGTCTTGCATAATTCTGAAACACATTTGTACACACGTCAAGGTACATGTAATGCAAATGTAATGTTAATGCACTGAGGTATATTAATAAGGCGTACACACTTATATTGTTTGCTTTAAGTAACCCAACAAATACATTTTTTCAAAAGCTCAATTTTTAAGACGTTCTAAGTTTAGTTTTCGATCATTTCTGGTTCATTAAATCATATTCGCTTTATAAACTTCATATTATTTACAAATAAAACATGTTGAATACAAATATTTGGAATATTTCGTTCTTATTGAAGGACATTATCGCATCGAGTAATTAAAGAACTAAAATGAACTATGGTGGCATTGGGGTATACCCAACCAACTCATATTTTGTATAATAAAGTCATTATTAAATATTGCTGATTCACGCCCATTAATACGTACTATAATTATAATGTAAATATTAAAACCACTGGACAAGTTAAATGTAAAACAAGGGACAAAATTGTCACAAAACCAGGTTTTCATTGTGAAAAAAAACTGCTAAAGGGAGAAAACTCAAACTGAACTTTTGAAATGAACAAACAAAATTAACCCCCTTTGTAAGTTTGTTTTAAAAAAAATTCTATTTTTAGTCGTGGCGACCTTGACATTGGAGATATTGACCTGATTCTTTCGTGCGACACACCGTCCCATGATGGTGAACAAATGTGCCAAATGATTTTAAAATCTCACAATGAATGACATAGTTATGGCCAGGACAAGCTCATTTATGGCCATTTTTGACCTTTGAACTCAAAGTGTGACCTTGACCTTGGAGATATCGACGTAATTATTTCGCGCGACACACCGTCCAATGATGGTGAACAAATGTGCCAAATGATTTTAAAATCTGACAATGAACGACATAGTTATGGCCCGGACAAGCTTGTTCCGCCCGCCCGCCAGCCCGCCAGCCAGCCCGCCAGCCAGCCCGCCAGCCCGCCAGCCCGCCCGCATTCGCCAATCTAATAACCAGTTTTTTTCCTTCGGAAAACCTGGTTAACAATGCGGTGTTTTGAAGAAAGAACATTTTTTATATTATCCAGTATTAAGAAAGATGGTCGTTTAGTATTTATACACGTGCTGACTTAACATATGGAGCAAAAGCCATTTAAAAACAATGCATAATCCAAAATATATCTTATACTTTTGAATATAAGTTCCCAAGAGGAATTTTACTATGTCGTATGCGTGTTATTTAAATTGACAATTTCTAGTTTGAATGTTCATATATGAAAGTTTAAAAAAATCTCAACATGTAAGTAGTCAATTTGCAGTTGAAACATTGATGGTTACATCCGTACGTCACGTAATACGTATTCCATGACAACTACACATGTGTTGATGTGCGCCTCGCTCGGGGAAAACGTGATTGAAAGCAGGTGCATTAAGTGTCGTCTCAGATTAGCCTGTGCAGCACGTACAGGCTAATCAGGAAAGATTCCGCTTTGCTGGAAATTTTCGTTAAAATAAAGTATTTTCATAATCCAGTTTATAGTGAAAGTTTATAGTGAAAGTGTCATCCCTGATTAGCCTTTGCGGACTGCATAAGCTAATCTGGGACAACATTTAGCACATGCATTTAGCCCAGTTTTCCCAAGATGAAGCTCACATTCAGAATTGATGAACACTTCTGATACTCACGTGATTGAGCGATAGCCAAAACGAGACTGCAAATAACGCAGACGAGAGTCAGTAGCAGACGAATCATGGCGATTTTAGTTACGTCAGGCTGAAACAGAATTTAATGGTTTAGAAACTTTTTATAAGATCAGATTATGTATGCAAATAACTTTGGGCACCAAAACTTAACAAAAAAACTAAACTAAATATGCACTATGCAATTAAAATATAAATTTCAAGTACCTAATTTCGTCAATACCGTAACCCCTATATTTTTCATCTTAATTTACACTCGGATCAGCCAACGATGGAGGTCGTCTTACAATACAGTATCAGGCGCGGATAGACGATATGCTCTTTCATAGCAGATAATTATCTAAGGGAGACCAGTCGTGTTTGCTAGCTTTAAATTTGCTAAGTAAGACTCAATGTTCTTAAAGCATAATCGTATTGCATATACGCATTTTAAGGTGACTGAAGCGACGTACTTCTCTGTCGGTGACTGTCGCTGGACTTCAAACCTCACATTATATTAAGATATGCTAAATACGATAGCCATCCCGTGAAATCGATGTGTTTCTCATTTAATTGATTGTCGAAACAAATAAAATTAGTTCATTGTTTATTGCCCTACCACATCCATCGAAATCAGCACTTAATTATCTAAATAAAACATATAAGCGAGGGTCAAAACTGCAGTTGTTCGGGTTGCTTTTGTAACTCACCATAACAAGGTTGCAGTTATAAAGAGCATATTTTATCAGTGGATTTATTTGCCCACAATTGTAAAAGCATTCAAAATTCTCCATCTATTGAATAACTAACACCGATCTAATACGGACATGAAAAGGTCGCCAGGATCACTACAAGCCTGTTAGATTCACTACAAACGTCGTCTTAAGAAGATCACATCTATTCATAGCTATGTGTTATATCTCCATATAATGTATTCAAAAACACAATGGACCGCGAAAAGAGCATGCTCGCATGGTCGCATATGAATATAAATATAACCGTTTATTATTTACAGGCCCTGGGGATATTTCAAACCATTATGTGTAAACCCCTCTCTCACCAAACTTAATTAAATCGTCTCAATGACGAAATAGATATTTATCAGCGGAGTTATAAAGTCTTTTGAAATACTCTTATGTAAATATGGAAAAGTGATTTACATAAACATTATCAACTTAAAAGAGGCTTTAAAATATACGAAATATAATACTCAATATCTCTGCCATTAGGTATTATACAAAAAAATGTCCGAATTTGTTTCTGAACTTCGTGACAGCGTGTACTCCTGAAGTACCGTACCATTTTTAAATAGTGCTCATATAGCCTCCGCACTATTAAATTTATGACACCATATTTATGATCTAAGCACTTGGTGAATAGTGTGTGCGTCCAGCGTTTCTTAATACAATCGCTCATAGAAAAGTATTTCTTCTACCGTAACAATAAATTTTTATACTCAAACACAATAAAAAACAAAAAGTAACAATATGCAAGAAACAAACTAGAAACACGTGTACATTATAAAATCCCAAAAGAGATAAACAGTAGAAATACAATATTTTCTGATGTAGTGGACGTGAACTTTTTAAAATATAAAGATCATCTATAAAACATGGAGTCGTGATTCAGAGCACTTTTTGTACACACAAGTCCTGTTTCATTTTTTTTACTGTGTTACTTTGCGATCATGCATTCGGCAGTGCTTGGTCGATTATAAAAAGTGAATAGTAAACATTTGAGATTAAAAAATTAACAGTAATAACGCGTCTGCTACATTTTGTGTGTTTCCGTAGAAATGTATAATAAACGTGTACTTGTATTCAAATACATACGTTTGTTTCACAAATACCGTCCGAAGTATGGTAAAAGAATAACAAAAATACGTTTGATATACATTCGATGGGGTTTGGAGTGAAATAACCTAAACTACAAACACCCAAAGAAACAATAACAACATAACAACATCTGATACATTAGACCACGTATATTAATTAAATGCATCATATTTAAGTTTAATCATCAACATGCAGATTCTATTTTATCCCATCATCAGACGTGCGTTGTCGAAATAAACCACTGTGGAATAAATTAACCTCTATTTCGGCAGTGCTGAAATATAGTTCTCACGCGCGGCGGAGAATGGTCATATTACTCGGAATCAACTATAAAGTAATCATTTTTAGTAAAATCGAATCAGATTCAACAAAACAAACAATTTGATACCAAGGTGTAATATATTTTTAACACATAATGCAACTCAAAAAGCAAAAAAACATTATTTACAAATATTAAGTGCGCGTACTCGTGACGTCATTATTAACACGTCATACGACACAATGCATGTTCTTTCACGCTAAAGCTGCAGTTGTTTAGTGTTTTTTTTCATTATTTCTTAAAAATCGGGGACGTAGAGGTATGATAAACAGAAAAACAGGTTAGTTACTGATCTTTTTGTAATGTATTAGGCTCGGCAAGATTAAAATAATGAAACAATGTTTGCTTAAAATAACTTTGGGATTTTCCGTGCAGTTCGATTTTCCTATTCTATAAAAATAGAAATAATTTACGACTAAGAACATTGACGGGATAAATCGAATACTAGGTCGGTGCCGAATAAAGCAAAGTTTATTTTGCTCGGCACGAAAATCTGAACCACTCGCTAAGGCTCGTGGTTCAGATTTTCTAAGCCTCGCAAAATAAACTTTGCTTTATTCGGCACCGACCTAGTATTCTCTATTTCCGTGATTAGCAGTAAGAAAGTATTTAATAATATTACATATCAATATATTAACAAATCATTTGGTCATAAATAGTAAATGTATTATTATTATTGTTATTATACTAACAACAATAACAGCAAGATTGCGACTGTCACAAAGAAACGCTCATCAGGTTAAGCCATTTATGTCTAACGTCTAGAATAAAGGCCTTGGCAAACAGCGCATGATGCGGCGTCTCATCAGGGTCTGCGCTGTTTGCTTGAAGGAATTTCTGTAAGAAATATTCTAAATGTAGAAATAAATATCCTAGACATCCCTGATTTTGGAAATAAATTATCCAATTTAGAAGGATGGGAGAGTCCGCTAGGCATAAATGGGTTAAGATTGATCTCTCTTATGTCGCATGTGATCTTAAATTGTGACTTTGATCTTCGAGCAAGGGATTCCGTTACATGTACTACTAGAAACAGCGTTTCAGCGACAATATCAGGCAAATCTAAGTACATAGTTGTAGACAACTGTAGATCAATAAAGAATAATAAGCATTTTGTAAAATATAATAGATATATTGTGTAAGTATCTTATCCACTTTCATAGTGTTTAACCCATTTATGCCTAGTGGACTCGCCCATCCTTCTAAATTGGATCAATTCATTTCCAAATTAGGGGTGTCTGGTATACTTTTTTCTATATTTAGAATATTTCTTTCAGAAATTCCTTTAAGCAAACAGCGTAGACCCAGATGAGACGCCGCATCATGCGGCGTCTCATCTGGGTTTACGCTGTTTGCAATGTCCTTTTTTCAGGACGCTAGGCATGAATGGGTTAAATATCCGCTCTTGAAGAGCATTAAAAATTCTGTGACTCTTTGATGACTGACACCGATCTCATATTGACACGAACAGGTCGCTCATATCATTAACAGTGTGCTTGATTTACTACAAATGCCGTCCGGAGATGACCTACTGCTATCATATCAATCCACATTCAAATATTCACCTCCTTTTAATGTATTCAAAAACTGTATTGACTACGAACGGGACGTGCTCTATTCCCCGACGGGGTGGCATATTAATATGAATGTACCCGTTTATTATTCACTCCAGCGTGCGCAAATCGCAATAGGTTCTGAGGGTTAATTCGTCTCTCGTGAAACGCAATTGAAATGTTCTCAATGCCGCAAAAGACATTTTTAAGCGAAGTAATAAAAGTCAATCGAGGTATTCAAAAGAAAATATTGAAAAGATATTTACGTTAATTTTAATAATCTCGGTGGAGCTTAACATGAACGGAATCTAATTATCTGTTTGACAACTATCTCTTACATTTGGTTTTGTACAATAAAATGTCCTTGTTTACTATACTTTATGCCAATTTATACTACTGAAATATTCTGACATTTAAAGTGATGCTAATGGATGGATATTTTCTCAGTTTAGAAATGAATTACATCATATTTAAGATCAAAGCACCTTTTTTCTATTCAATTAAGAAATGTGAGAGTCACTTGCACAACTTGTACGTTTTTTTTATTTCTTAACACAATATGAACACCAACAAGTCATCCAACGTTACAAATTAAAAATATTATCACTAAAACCTTAAACATGTATACAATATGCGGTACCGGAGGATAACAGAGACACAAATATACTGGTGTTGTGTTAGTTGATGTGTGCTTCTTTTTAGAAGGCCTTTCAAGCCTAAGTCCTGGGTTAGAGCGCTTATCGTTCACTCGTCAAGTCGTGTTCTGCTTTGCCTCTCAGACAAGGCGTGGATTTCGTTTACTGTATGCAAAAATAAATAAAACAATAAGTCACCTTAATTCAAGCTTCAAGCAAAGATTATTATGTTATACCTCAAACTGGAACACACTTTCTACTACGTTAGTCTTCATGAAGTGTGTTGCTATATTAGTTCACATGATGGATAGATCCAGCTTACGTGTTAAATTAAAGCTGTTTTGGGTTTGAGAGCATTCGTTTAGCTTCACTAGAATCTTGCACTATACACGTATGCAAATTCATCGGTTTGTTTTCATCTTACTAGTATTACATCTGAAATCGGAAAACGTTTGTGAAAATAATAGCCTGTATTTACGCTTGGCATACTTGCACTTGTCCTTGAAGTTAAATACCGTAAACAACACAAAACAAATAAAAGAACAACAACCTTAATTCCACAATTACCATTTAATCCATTAAGTACATTTTCCGTAAGAGCATCATATCGTTATCATACTATTATAAATTAAAATTTGCAAATAAATCAAAGATTTTTCTCTTATTTCTACCTTCAATCCCATAAATAGTATTTTTAAAACAATGATATCATCCTAATGTATTGATAGATATCATTTTATATAACTTGCTTTACTATTAACCGATTATATTATTTATTTGTTGTGTGTATATCGGAATCAATAGTCTATTGCAACTTTCCCGAGTAAAGATCTCTATAGGTACCATAGATATTTAACAATTTTCATGATTAGCAAAAAATAATAATAAGGCTAAAATAGTAGTTCATGTGCAATGGCTGTTTTATACAATTAATGTGTAGTTTTCAATCCTTATATACATAGCCGATGCATGTTTTCCCAACATAATCTATTACTACCTTATTCCGGTAATTGTGCTCCGGTCCCTTTAATTATCTTATTTAATTACTAGTTTAAATCAATTACTGTATGTATACGACGTTGACAGGACGAGTTTCATGCAACATTAATGCGTAGGTCCAATTGTCTTTTTATGACCACTTTACCCCATTAACTCTCCTGTTAGAAATCTGGATTGTGTTAATGTAAAACTACTACTACTACAACTGATGTTTATATTCAGCAATTTTGCTGCAACTAAAGGGTTGCTTTTTTGATAAAATGTGAAATTGAATAATAATGATAATAATACAAATACTCATACTAATCCTAATACTTATACTATTACTACTACTAATAAATAATCACCATCATCACCAACAAAATCAAATTAAAAATAACACAAATGTTTGCCAAAATCGGGCATCTACAAAATGAGATAATGTAGACATCAATATTCGCTAATTTAGACAAACGCCGATGTAAATAAATTCCGCACACACATTTTCTTCAGTTATCGAAAAGAGGGCAGACGAAATATCGCTTTCATCACGGACGCCAAAATAGATATAAACATCAATATTGATGTTGAACACACATTGACCGCGAATATCCGACCATCTCCCGCGGTAAAACCTTTCTAATCCCGCGATCTCGAGAAGAAAATATTTGTGAAGAGTTTCGAAAATGATTTCATCTACAGGAATTAGATTCGTTAATGTACTTGTACAAAACGGTGGTCAAGTTATTGAGTGTAAGAATACCGATACGAATAAACTACATTGTTGTTGACATCGTTGCAAAGACAGTTTCAGTTATTCCTGAAATCGAAAAAACATAAAAAACAAGCGACAACGTATTTGTTCACAATACTGCAATGACGTTGTGAATTTTCGTACAACCGAAATCAGAGACAAGGAGACTGACACTTATTGATCGCGTCAATAAAAATAGTATAGATCTTTGTAGTTTTTTAATCACCGTAAATCTAAAACGAACTCCTAATTCATGTTCTCGTCGTTAAACTTTTCAGTTAAAGGGATCTTTTCACGCTTTGGTAAATTGACAAAATTGAAAAAAGTTGTTTCAGATTCGCAAATTTTCGTTTTAGTTATGATATTTGTGAGGAAACAGTAATACTGAACATTTACCATGGTCTAATATAGCCATTATATGCATCTTTTGACAATTTTAAAACCTAAAAATTATAAAGCGTTGCAACGCGAAACGATTGAATAATTTGGAGAGTTCTGTTTTTGTCGTTAAATTTTGTGAAACTACGAAGAATACTTATATAAGGTATAAAATACGTCAAATATGTGTACTCGGCGGATTAGCTCAGTAGGCTAAAGTGTTTTTACTTCAGGACTCTGGCAGGACTCCAGGGGTCACTGGTTCGAAACCTGGTCCGGGCAATGTTCTTTTCCTTTTTTTAATTTTATTCTTGATTTTTTACTGGAGCTTTTACGATCCAATGTTTACATATATCGATATAAAGCATTTAATGAATAAGTTAAAAAATGCCAAAATCTGTGAAAAGGCCCCTTTAAAGTGGGTATGCACGATTTTGTCAAATATTTATGAATTTATATAAAATGTTTAAAAAAAACAACTTATTATATATATATTTCAATATACAGTAAAATAAAAGTTCAGAAAAACATGTGTCGAATACGCGAAATAAGCCAGATATTTAATTCTGAAATCGAAAAGGTATGTACAGTCGAATTCGCTAGCATGTAGATCATGCATGTACGATGTGAATCTAAATTTAGTTTTACGGATCATTTTTATTTCCTGCAACGATATCTATTCATACGACCCACGAACACTAACTCCGATCCAAATAAAAAGACGAATGCTTTGGTTATTGTAGAAAAATCGCAAATACCCACTTAAAAGTGGAATATTATGAAGGCTCCAAATGTAATAAAAGACGATAAAAAGTGGATAAAAAGTGATCAGATTATTTTAAAATGATAGAGATTTTTATTTTAAATCAAAACAAGGATGAATGGCCTGTATATCGCATTTAATGAATACGGTTTGAATTAAACATGTAAACGCAACAAATGATATTACTTGAAATTGGTGTGTCGTTAATGAACGTAATTTGAAGAATTTTGCCTTGAAATGGAACCTATATTCAATTTTTACCGTGTTAGTATGAAACTAATGGTAAAAGAACGAACTGTTTCCTTTTTACCATGGGACAGCGGAAATATTCACAAATGAAGAAAACAATTTATATTTTGTTGCTGATAACTTTTGTACAGTTAACATAATACAATAACTCCCAATACAACTTTGGTAAATACGATAAAGGCAAGAAAAAAGTAACTTAAAATTCAAACAAGAAAAACTACGATAAAGGTGCAGGGGCATAGCATTTCGTGACGTCATTGTATTACTATTTATAATAACGATATGTAATATGTCATTTTAAAAGAGTGTGTTCGCTATTTGAACATCATTAAAAAATTCTTTGTCTCTTGGATGACTGACATCGATCGTATATTGACACGAAAAAGTCGTTAGGATCATTAACAGTTTGTTTGATTTTACTACAGATGCTGTTCCGAGAAGACCTCTTGCTATCACAGCAATCCATATTTAATTAATTAAATCTCCATACAGTGTATTCAAAAACATTATTGGCCACGAAAGGAACGTTCTCAATACACCGATAACGTTGCACGATTCCGAATGTACCCGTTTATTATTCACTCGAGCATGTTAAACTCGCAAAGATGTCATGTGACTATTCTCTCATGAAACGATACTAAAATATATTCAATGCCGAAATAGACATTTATATGCGGAGTGATAAAAGTCATTTGAAATATATTCAAATAAAAATATTGAAAAATGCTTACCATAAATTTTCTTAATTTTGGAGAGATTTAAAATGAACGGAATATAATTCATTTGCTTTTCAAAATGCTTTTTTGAGTAGGAGTTTTCATAAAATTAAGGCCCTTTCCAGAGTATTAACATAAATATTAACATTATCAATTTGCGAAAAAAGAGTCGACAACGACCAATTAAAGTGATATTATGGGAATTTTTTACTGTTGAATTGAGCTGAAAAGAATTATCAGGTCAAAAGTGTTAGTTAAAATGTGGTTACTGACCAATTATTTGCAACTCATCTTGCTATCAGTTGTTTATTAAAATATATTTTATATTCGATATTTTACATGACTCACCCAGTCCTCGAAGCCGAAATGATCCGTAAAACAAAATAGTGTCTTTGTGTCGTATGAACGAATCTGCACTTAAACTAAATTTAGATTCACATCGTACATGCATGATCAGTTGTCAAACGAAAGTACGGTTGATATTAAAGTGCATTATTTTTCTTTTTCCGGGATATTGTTTTAGTATGTTCCGTACTCGGGGTACATTTAAGTATACTTAAGAGTACCCGGGTACATTTACGTAGTAACCTAGCCGACAATTACCAATCGAGCACTAGTAACACGTTACGGAAAACGCATAACAACATGAGATCATTTATATATTTTACATTATGGAAGGTGTGTTGTTACGACGTTAATTTTGTTATTTCATTTACTGTATGCGAAACAATAATCAAACAATAAGTGATCTAAATTCAAGCTTCAAGTATAGATTAATTAGTATGCTATACCTCAAACTGAAACACACTTTCTACTCGTTAGTCTTCATGAAGTGTGTTGCTATAATTGTTTACAAGATGGATAGATCCAGCTTACGTATTAAATAAAAGCTGTTTTTAGTTTATGAGCATTCGTTGCGCTTCACTAGAAGCTTGTACTACACACGTATGCATCAGATTGTATTCATCTTACTAGTATTACATCTGAAATCGGCCAAAGTTTTGGGGAAATAATCGCCCGTTTTTACACTTGGCTTACTTACACTGGTGTTTGAAGTTAAATACCGTAAACAACACAAAACAAATAAAAATGACAACCTCAATTCCACAATTGCCGTTAATCCATTAAGTACCTTATCCGTAAGAGGACCATATCATATTATCATACAATTATAAATTAAAGTATGTAAATTAATCGTAGATTTTTCTTTTACTTCTTCCTGCAATCCCATTTTATATAAATTGCCTTACAATTAACTGATAATATTTTGTATTTGATATGTGTATAACGGAATCAATAGTCTATTGCATTTTTTTCGAAAAAAGATCTCTTTAGGTATCATAGATATATCACAGTTTTTATGATGAGCAAGGAAAAATAATTCGGCTAAAATAGTTATTCATGTGAAATGTCTGATATATCCGAGTAAGGTGTCGTTCTGAATCCTTAAAGACATAGCTGATAAATATCTTTCCACAAGAGTGTCTATTTCTACCTCATACAGGGAAATGTGCTCCCGTCCCCTTTAATTATCTCAGGTAATTACTATTTTTAAAATCAATTACTGTCTGTAGCCGGTAGTGACAGGACGGTTTCATGCAACATTAATGCGGTTTAATGTATGTCAAATACTTATTTTATGACCGCTTTTCTCCATTAACACTGCGTGTAGATTTCTGGATTATAACAATGTAAAACGAGCTATTTATTTTGCTATTCTTGACATCTGGACAAGTGTTGCTACGACTACTGATAAGGTTATTTGATAAAAAACATTTTAATAATATGAAAAATTAAAAGAAAGGATAACACAAATAAGAAGAACAAGCGATGTGTTTGTGAAACACTATGTCACCATATACTAAGTATATGACCTTTGACCTTGAATATGACCTCGGCCTTTCACCACTCAAAATGTGCAGCTCCATGAGATACACATGCACGTCAAATATCAAGTTGCTAGCTTCAATTGCAAAAGTGACATTAAATGAGCGATTTTGACCCATATATTTGACCTTGAAAGATGACCTTGACCTTTCACCACTCAAAATGTGCAGCTCCATGAGATACACATGCATGCCAAATATCGAGTTGCTATCTTCAATATTGCAAGAGTTATGGCAAATGTTAAAGTTGGGGCAAACAAACAAACCAACAAACAAACCAACAGACAGGGCAAAAACAATATGTCCCCACTATAGTGGTGGGGGACATAAAAAGAAGAGAAACAAAAAATAAATAAAAGAAAACTGCAATTTACATTGCGTCCTTTTTATCGAAAATATGCTATACCAAACGGCGGACATATAACATCATCTACTCAGTTCGTCTTCGTTCTTTATTATTTCTTATTTCACTAAATTTAATCAATGTTAATATTAGTATCCGGAAGGTAGAGCCAAAGTCACATAAGTTTGTAAACATCCGGCATAAACCACTGTGCATATATAGTTCAAACACAATTAACATACGATAATGTTTACACAGACATTGGCTAATGTAGACACACATCGATGTTAATACATTTCAAAAAACTGTTTTCACTGATCGAAAGGATCGCAGACGACACGTCGCTTTCATCGCAGACGCTCAGAAAATAAACAGACATAAATGTTGATGTTGAAAACACAATGACTCCGAATATACGACCATCTCCAGTGGTTAAGCTTTTCTGATCTCGCGATCTCGAGGACAAATATTTGTAAAGAGTTTTGCAAAGGTGTCGATCTAGAAGGCATTTGATTGTATAGTCCGTTTGTAATTCAGTACAGATAATATTAGAGGTCGAGTTTTTGTTAGAATAACGAATCGATTCAACTATTAAGAAAAATATGAATGCGTTTGACAATCAGTTTCAGTAATTCCTTAAATTTAACAACAAAAATAACAAACAAAAACCGGCAATGTATTTGTTTAGAATACCTAAATCACTTGGTAAATTTTCGTACAATCCGGAAGAAGAGACAGAAAGACTGCAACTAATTGATCGCGTCATTAAAAAATAGTGTAGATCTCCTTGATTTTGCATCGCCGTAATTTATCAAGCGACGCATTCTTGATTCACGTTTTCGCAGTTGAACTATTCAGCTAGAGAAGTATAACACAAAGGCTACATATGAAGTAGAAAAAAACGAAACATAGTGGTTCAAAAAAGTAATCAGATCATTATAAAAATAACTTGTTTTTGAAACAAAACGAGAAGGTATTGCTTGTAGTATGGGTTTAATATATACACTTTAAATCTAAAATTAACACGAACCAAAATGAAATAAATTGAAACTGATGTATTGTTAAAGAATGTATTTAAAACAGTTTGGCTAGAAATGTTACCTATGAGTATTTTATCTTAACCGTGTTCATACAAAACTTATGTACTGTTTTCTTTTTACCACGGGGCAGCTGAAATTGATTATTTATGAAGAAATTACAACAATTGCAATCTTGTTGCCTTTTCAATTGTAATGTATGAAAAAAATAACAACTTCCAATACAAATGCGAATTATTCGATTACGGAGAGAGGACGAACACCTCAACATACAACTCAGGATTGCTCAGTGAAAACCGGACTAAATAAGTGTCCGAAAAATGTCGCAAAAGATTAAGGAAGACACTCTCCGCTTTTATTTTATTTTTGTTTCAAGGAAGGATCTCCTCATCGAAAATCTAGCTGAGGCGGAAAGTATCGCCCCTAAGAAGCTTTTTCGGACTGCACCGGCTAATCTGGGAATACACTTTAAACAAATGTGTCGCGTTCTGAGAAAACTGGGCATAATGCATGTGCGTAAAGTGTCGTCCAAGATTTGCCTGTGTAGTCCGCACAGGCTAATCAGGGACGACACTTTCCACCTAAATTGAAATTTTGCTAAGAAGAGACTTCATTTAAACGAAACATGTGATAAAAGCGGGAAGTGTCGTCCCTGAATAGCCTGGTTGGACTACACAGGCAAATCTTGGACGACACTTTACGCACATGCATTATGCCCAGTTTTCACAGAACGCGACTCAAATTCAATAGGCCCTGTTTTCTAAGAGATATCCTCATTTTTATTTTGAGTTATTCGTTGTTACCCTTTATCGTATTTATCAAATATTTATTGAAAGTTGTAATGTCATGCCATCTGTACAAAAGTGAAGTTTTCTTAAAAAAGCAATAAGAAAACTACGATCAATGTGCAGGAAGAACGTAGAACATTCCCATACAAATACGATAATTACGAAGATGAGAGGTACATAAAACATTTCAATACGAATACGATAAAGGAGAATGATTAAGCGAACTTCGTAACGATAGTAAAGATGAGCATTCAATCAAATACGTGGGATTTAAATAAGTGGTGAGTAATTGTTGTTCATCAATAGCAAGTTTATGTTGCGTGAAAATAAGGCATTTAGCTCAGGTTACATTTTAACATTTTAAGACGATGAAAAGACGTGAAATGTCACCATATTACACAGACTGAGGGTGTACGGTCAACTAGGTAAAATGCAAGTATGGTCATTTTTTTTCTTACGGTGCGTTTCGTCATGTTTGTTTAATAACTAAATAAGTATAACAGGCAGACGGACAGACAATTATCGTATGTTAATGTATTTTGTATTATTATTTTTGTGTAACACTAGAAACTGTGAAGTTTATGTGTAATAAAATGATGTCCTATTCTGTTCTGTATGTTAATCCGTCGCGGGAGGATCTTCATAATATAACGATAGTATCGGGAAAACCATTATTGAAAAGGACCTCTGTCAACCTCTGTCAATTGTCTACGCTGCTGATAGACCATATACAATCTCTGTTATCGCAACATCGCAAATATTGCCTAAGTCCGCAATAATAGAAGAATAACTCTGCTGTCAAAAATTGTGCATGCACATCATACGTTAACTACAGACGTCATGAGGTAATACGGTTTATATTTTATAATCAGTACAACCAACATAAACATAAATATATGTATTAAGAAGTACATTACCTTTATATTTGTTAATCCTTTCGTATTCCAATTAAATATATTTTCAAGAATATAATGTTCCAATGATCGCGTTCATAAGAAGTACATTTAATTCACATCTTAAGTAAAAACAACTCACAAATACACGCTGAATAATAAAAATCCATTTAATGTCAACACCTTCGTAAGTAAGAAGGTAACAGTTAAATCCAACGTGCTCACAATCCACACCGACCAACTTAGCAAAACATCCAAAAACTGCTTTAAATAACTCAACGCTTTTATTTGCGCAATACAACACCTCTGGGAAAATTTTTCTTTTTCGTTAAAAAGAGTATTAAATATTCGTCGTGCACCGTTTATTCATACAGCTCGTTTGCTTTACTTAACCACAATATCCAAATATTCCAATATCAGCGGCTTCATCGAAGCGTGGTCGAGCTACTCTTCATTACTTCGGTGAACGCAGAGTTAAAGGTATATTGTATGTTCCTCTTCTTTTAGCCGATAACATTCATCAGTGGTTGTCGTTAATGTTTAAATGTAAGTAAATTATTACCTAAGTATTTCATAGCGTTTTCCGCATGTAGTTAACGCAATTGGTCTACTTGTATTAAAAAGGACAAAAACAGTTGGACATTGCTACCAAATTTGACAACAAGAACAGTAGTTTGCTTCAGGATTATTGTGTTTGTAATGATTATGTTCAAAGACCTATAAAATACATGTATTCTATAGGTCTTTGTTTTTTTTTATACAAAACCCAGTTAGTTAGAAGTGCCAGGAATTTACGAAAAACACAGAAGTAGTGTTCTATAAAAACATATAACCCTGGTAATTATTTTGCTACGCTTGTATCGCAAATTTGTATTAACCGCCGCGACGCATGATAGCAACACATCATGTTTTAAAAACGGTAGTGTTAGTTTATGTGAAAATCAACACAAAAAAATTATTTATATGACAGTAACGTTGATTGCAATTTTAAAAGGAATGACGAGATTTAAAAAATATGCATGTATATCGATATTTGAGAGTTATTCAGCCAGTATGATGGATGACAGTATTATTTAACCCATTTATTTCTAGTGGACTATCCCATCCTTCTAAATTTGATCAATTTATTTTCAAAATTAGGGACGTCTAGTAAATTTATTTCTATATTAAGAATATTTCTTACAGAAATTCCTTAAAGCAAACAGCGCAGACCCTGATGAGACGCCGCATCATGCGGCGTCTCATCCGGGTCTTCGCTGTTTGCCAAGGCCTTTTTTCTAGACGCTAGGCATAAATGGGTTAAAAACAAAGTGTACTGAAATATGTCAAGTCCGCAATAGACCATATTATTCTTTAAACAATATCCATGGGCAGGAACATGTACATCCCTTTAACTAATAAAATTCCAATTACGACAAATCAACATGCCTCTATTTATGTTTGACCTTAAACCGTGACGCTTCAACCTTTTGACAACGTTGTCCTACCGAGTACAAACCTGATAGACCCGTTCAAATCACAAACTGCTCTATTATCAATGTAAGTCGCATAATAGAATACCAATGTTGTTCGAAGCCGATAGTAACAAATCGATAAATCATTTTATATACTACCGATTATTTGCGAAGTAAAGGAAAAGAACTGATTAATACCACTTAGCAAGTGCGGCTCTGAAGGCATTGATGATATGAATGGGTGAGAATATCGGGTGATAAACGAATGAATGAAGATTCAAAAACTTGCAACCTACATTTCGCTGTGGAGCAACTGTGGTACATACACATAGTCTTATTGGAAGATTCACGCATTCTTTAAATAGTTCGTTTCTCAGAGAAAACGCACGCATACCGGTTTGGTTGATCTAGACAGGCGAACATAATCTTTATTTGGGTTCTTACATTTAACCTAAAATATTGACTTTAAAACACATAAGTTTTTTTTTCAAAATGTACAAAAATATGCCCTTCGCTTTGGAAAACCGGGCTTAATTCATGTGCGTAAAGTGTCTTCCCAGATTAGCCTGTGCAGTCCACACAGGCTAATCTTTGATGAAATTTTCCGCTTAAACTGGATTTTCGTTTAAGAGAGACTACCTTTAAATAAAATGTTTAAGCGGAAAGTAATCGTCGTGCGGATTGCATAGGCTAATCTGGTATGAACTTTAAGAAAATGCATTAAGCCCTGTTTTCCCAGAGAGTGGCCAACATGCTTGCGTACGACAAGAACGCTCCCACATCCCTACGCAGAACCATACTACACGAATTTATGCCGTGTCAAATTCCATCTTATGATCCTATTAAAAAAGGAAATAGAATTTAGCTATTTCTTATCAGAAGGGACTCACATGTTAGAAAAGGTTAACGTATACAATCACATTTTTGTGTGTGGGAACAATGGACGGCTCATAGTTATACCCATGTTTCTATAAATTGCTATACATAAATGTATCTGCAAACTACTTCTAAGCCAACACAAATCAGTCTACAACTACTCCGGATCGGGCTGACAATGTAGCGATTGTAAGTACTTTATCGTCGGCAAAGTTAAAAAAGTTCTGCGATTCCATTTTCCAAATAATCTAAAACCCAGTAACTTAATTTCGCCAACAATCTAAAACATGGTAGAATTTCATGCTCCGAAAAGAATCATTCATAAAGAAGAACTGGATTAGTGTTATATAATTTAGAAACTTGGGTAATTCTAAAATAAAAGAGACGGCTTAAGCATAACTACCATACTGATGCTTAAAGTTGCGTCTCGATAAGTGAATTAACTTAATACGAATTAATTAAATGAACCTTATGGCCAGCCCCACCGAGATACATTCCACAGATGTTTTCGTTACATGTATATTGCTCAATTCACCCAACCTCCAAAAAAGTCTGGGTTTTGAATAAAAAAGGCATTCATATTATGATCCACGGCCTTCTATCTATCTAATATGTTTACAAAATCCAGAAAAACAGGGCTAACAATCGGCTTGAATGTGGTAGCTTAGCTACATTCAAGTGACTCTATCAAACCAATGTCGTTACTGAAAATTGCTATGATATCCAATGTATGTTGCGATTTGAATGCCCAACATGCTATTTCACAATTTTTCTCAATGTCCACGGGGGGCTTGTTTTATTTGAAAACAGGTACTTTCACTAATAGTCACATGTTTATTCAACATTTAGGACAATATACAGTCGCACATACATTGGAGTAATTATATTATACAAAACGTATGGTAATTAATATGGCACGTAAATGGTTTAGTCACATATCAAATTTGAAGGTGCTTATATTTACATAAATCATCATTTATTTCCGTGAGAAATTTTGCTGGAGGTCGGGTAAAATGAGGCACCTTTACATTTGATACCTTTGAAACTCTCAACGTCACACAGTAAAATCACAACCTAGACCCTACCGTGTCACAGTAAATAATGGCGAGAACACCTTCTTTTTACACCCGATAACGTTGTGCTATTGACACGTTATTACCACTGTTTACTTTGATTGTTATCCACGCTAACGTCTTACTTTACATCCATAATTATCTTCGAAATTCAATTACAAAAAGATGCCTCGAAGTCAAACTGTGGTTGTGCGTTGCCCTGGTAACGAAGCGGACTTGTGAAATGTTACCATAATTGTCTGGTCCCTCGGGGTAGGACTTTTGTAGTATTCAGTTACAGCCAAACAACTTACGAGAAAGTCAGAAATCGTCATGGTAACGATTTTCGTTAATAGTACAAATGACGCAGACATATTAATATGTATTCAACGTAATATATATAATCTTGTAAATCAAAACGAAAGATACAGCATCGACTAACGAAATACTATTATATATACACGTGCATACCGCTATATGAAATAACACATATCTGGTACAAAAAGATATATAAACTGAAACAAAGCTGGAAATGATGGACCTGCATTCAAGTTAATAGTGCAGAACCTTTTGAAATATGTACAAATTAATCCTGCTCATTCATATAAGAAAAATAAATTAAAAACACAAGTAAAACACATCACACCAGGCTCGTCTTAACACCCACCGGCAAAGAGACGATTATTTGTACAGTATAAGATGTATTAGGTGATAGTTTGCGAACGTTTACAAAATAAAAGCAGTTGATTTATGCTAACTGACAAGGTTCGCTTCCCATGAAAAGGTTTATGGTATAATGACTAGCGAATAAATGATATCTTATATCAAGTATAAGTTTATTACTTAAGTTTCCAATAAAAGTTACATTTATTAAACGTTTTCATTGAAATATTAAATTCATCATCATCATCATCATCATCATCATCATCATCATCATCATCATCATCATCATCATCATCATCATCATCATCATCATCATCATCATCATCATCATCATCATCATCATCATCATCATCATCATCTTCAATCATCACCGTAAACCCAACCATCGTGTTCAACATGGCAAACCATTAACAACTACATACTAATTATTTTCATCAATAACAGCAGCAACCGCAGAAGCATGTAGGTTGCAACTTATCATGAGTTTACTTTCATGCACGCATTACATCAATTACAGGTCCAACAATCTTCAAGCCCTCTGCACGTTGTCAATGATCCGATAATGAATTTTATGAATTTTATGATGCGGGCGTAACTCTGAATAGTTTCGTTGTGTTTACAAACTTTGTATTAATGGCGCAAAAGTAGTAATTTATTACATGACTTGCGTAAGTATAGAGTGAAGCTAGAAACCAATCAGTCTGACAGTGTATTCGTAAGAAACAATTGGATTTCTTTTACAATACATCGTCATACTGGTAACTGTACAAATCGGCTTTGGCCCCTTAAAAATGATGAAATTACCATCTTTACAATTATCTATGTAATGCGATTAATGCAAACAATTTCTGGAAACCGCAGTTAATATTACAAACCTTTTTTTTAAATTAAAACTTTCTGGTCAAACATCAATGTGGAAACTCAATCCAAAATAAAATGACGACAACGACAAGTAAACTATTTTAAATGGACAATTTGTTACATAAGATATAAAGACATCACGATATATGTGTTTATATTGGTGCTAAACGAATAATAATATGATTGATAACATACATGAACGCGGATGATCGTTATACCTTAACGACTAGTTCATAGAGCGTGTATCAAAACAAGATCGGTCATTTCTTCACAACGTCCATTGGCGGCCAGACATTTTATACCTTACAATTATCTTATAACATGGCAAAGGACGCCGGTGGTGGGACTTGAACACGTGGCGGACAACAAGCAAATTTGATCACACTTATGAATTTGTAAGTCATCTCAGTAAAAAGCGGTCTAACATAGAAACAGTGTTTCGATTTCTCAGTTTTTAATTGTCAATACACTTCAATATTCCTCGAGGTAAAATTCGTTTACGCTAACTATACAATCAATCGAGCATGTCCTTAAAACTACTACACATTTTTCACGCTTTCACATTCTCAACACAGGTAAATTTGCCTGGCTATATTTCCAAGTCAGAATGCATGTACATGGCTTAAAAAAAAGGCATGTCTTCTATAAATGATAGTAGGAATAAAACTAAGCCGCGATCTATTCTGAGTTGTCCTTAAATGAGTCGCGTTGTGCGTTAACTGTGCTAAATGCATATATGCGTTTAATGTATAAACATGTTATTTGAAAGCATTGTTTTGCTAAATAATGTAATTAAAATATTTTATCTATTCTGTTATGAATTTTGTAACAATAGCAATTACTGACAAGAAGTTTAAAACAGTAAACATGGCGAACGATCTTACTTTTAAAATACTGACAGATACACAAAGTGAGAAATTGACGAGTTAATGAGGTTTAAGTAGTCAGTCGTTTAAATTTCGAGACATTTTTCCCACGACTTCTACAGGTATTTGTCATATGATATACCTGATAAAAATCAACCGCAGACAATAACTTTTGCATAATTGCATAATTATGTAACGATGTAATGCGACGTTTAAATAAGCCTCGATCTGGGAAAACCGGGTTTAACGCACACGCAACATATTCCGTTTTATGGATTTTTGTTTCTTTAAAGGAAGTCCCTTCTGATCGAAAATCCAGTTACGGTGAAAGGGGTCGTCGCTGATCAGCCTGTGCGGACTCCACAGTCTTATCTGGGACAAAATGTTTCGCACATGCAATAAGCTCGGTTAACCCCGAGCGACCTCATATATATCAGTCCTGGATATTTTCATTCATATTTGAGCCGCTTCTTGTGAAAAAGGGGTTTAATACATGAGCGTTAAGTGTCTTCCGAGATTAGCCTGTGCAGTGCGCACAGGCTTATCACGGACGAAACTTTCCGCTTTTCTTATATTTTTAGTTTTAAAAAAGTCTCTTCTTAGCAAAAATTAGGTTTCGGCGGATAGTGTCGTCCAAGATTAGCCTGTGCGGACTGCACAGGCTATTCTGATAAGACACTTAACGCACATGCATTAAACCCCTTTTCACAGAGCACGGCTCATTTGTTTAAGTACTTTTTCCATGTTATAAACATCTACAATTAAAAAATGATGTTTCATAGTGCAAGGAGGCTGTTGGTATGTGAATCAGTAGCTATCCGTGTATTCCCCATGCGCTACGAACTGCAACATTTGATCAGATGCCTGGAGGTTGCCGATATTATCCCTTCTTATGAGGGTCTGTCCTGTGGATTGTTAGACATGTTGACAAGTTTAATGACAGGGTAACGCATTTCATAAAAGACCCATACAGTGTGCAAGTTCGCATTTCAGTACCACCAGGTAAAATTGTGAACAAGCTTTCCTCATGGTAATGATCCGAAATAAGTTTAATGACTCAGACCCAACACCGAATAGTTCCGTTGCATTTACAAACACGTTATTAATGGCATAAAATAATCGCATGTGGTAATTTGTTACGCTTCTTTCGCTATATACGTGTTAAAATAGTTAACAGCATGGTTAATTCTCAAGCAAACTGTATGGGTGTTGGTGGTAATTTATTAAATAACGTGACAATAGTTGCTTATCTTACTACTGTTTATGCAATTCAGATTATACGAATAATAATTATTAAACGTAACGCCAGTGTAACAGTTAGTTTTCACATAATTTCTTTCTGTATTAGAATCTTTGTTAAAATAGACGTGTCCTGAATAGCTGAACTGAAAATTTTATGATGTTGACCATTTTGTGTATACACCGAAGTGATTAATTGATGAAAGTAATTTGACGACAATCACATGGAAATAAAATGTGAAAGTTTTTTTCACGAAAGTCAATTAAAACACATGCAGGATATAAACATGTATGCTTAGTATATTCGGTACAATTCTGACGTTCATATTCTCCGGGCGTTTTACAAGTGCATATACATTGTTATTATATATTGTTTTACTTCAGTCGCAAACTACACTGTGGCTCACCTTCAAATCTCTGCTTAAATGGCGTGCTTGTATTTGTAGTAAAAAGGGAAAAATTTGGGCCGTGCTCTATGAAAAGGGGGTTTAATGCATGTGCATAAACTGTCGTCCCAGATTAGATTGTGCAGTCCGCACTGGCTAATCAGGGACGACATTTTCCGCCTAAACTGGAGTTTGGCTTTCTTTAAACGAAAATATCATAAAAGTGGAAAGTGTCGTCCCTGATTAGCCTGTTCGGGCTGCACATGCTAATCTGGGACGGCAATTTACGCACATGCATTAAACCCCTTTTCACAGTGCACGGCCGATTTATATACACGCTACTTCTAGGGTGAACACAACAGTCTACAACTAATCCTGAACGGGATAACATATAGCCATTGTTGTAACTGTGTAGCCTTTACAGTAAAAAGTGGTTCACGCGATTCAAATTTGTAAATTCGAATTAACAAATTCCGTTGCCGTCATTCCACCAACAATATTATGACTTTTTTACTTTCATGCTCGCTGAATAGGCATTTATACAGAAGCAGCGGATTATATTTAACAAAAAATAAATAAAAAATTATGCAATTCTAAAATAAATGAGGCAGCGTAAGCTTAACTGCCCGGCTAAGTGCCCGATTCATTCATTAAAGTTGCCTCAAGGTAATTTTACGAACTTAATACGAAGTACCGCAAATGATATGTTATCGGGTACTTATTATAAATGCGGCGCCGGAAGGTTGAGTTAGAGCTCAAGAACAAAGGTCTTACCCGCCACAGCAAAAAGTAGTGCTCCTTTGCCGATGGGTATTAATTTAATAAAGTGTATGAGCGATTGCATTGCTAAACCTAATATTACGTACCGTGTCTACTGCTAAATCCCTCCGACCACCCAAAGGATTGCTTAATCAAAGTACTGACAGTACTGGTGTGACGATGCGTTTGAAGAGGATGGATATAAAAGCATCAATTTAAATTTATCTTCATCACAACAATTGTGTATGTGGGAACGAAAATTTTGGGTACGAAAAAAAATTGGGTACGAAAGTTTTGGGAACGAAAAAATTATGCCAAAAATAAATTGGGTACGAACACATATTTGTGTACGAAAAAAAAATTGGGTACAACACAAATTTGGGTACGAAAAAATATTGGGTACAAAAAAATATTGGGTAAGAAAACATATTGGGTACGAAAAATTTTGCGTACAAAAAACAATTGGGGATACGGGGAAGTAGTACCAGTGGGGAACTTGACCCATTCAGCGAAACTGGGAGGCGGGTTACATTCTCGATCAAATCTGAAAATAACTACATTTGGGGTTTTCTGAGGGTCACAGCGTTTGAAGTGCCAGCTGGCAGTTTCATGTCTGGTTCCTGTCCCGAACCTCTCGATAAATTTGAAAGAGGACGGGAACCAAGCTGTCTTTACCTTTATCAATGATAATCAGCGAGGTATGCCGATTGAAAAAAATTAGCTAACTCAATCGAACTGGCTCGTCTTTTACATAGGTTGCCATTGTGAAGAATTTTTTTCATGGTATGAAAACTTAGACGAGCTGTTTCGCCGAAGCAGCATCGTCAAAAATGATCCATTTAGACCGTCGTTCACACTATGCCTATATAAAGTGGTTATGGGAATATTCAGTTATCGATACTCTTCTAATGTTGTCAAAAAGGTTGAAATGTATCCGTTATGGATTTTATGGGATCCATATGGAGTTGTTTAATTTGGAAACATTTGCTTTTATGAAATACGACAAAATGCTGGTAATTATGATTCGTGTTCTGATAAAACTGGGCATAATGCATGTATGTAAAGTGTCGTCCCAGATTAGCCTGTGAAGTCCACACAGACTATTCAGGGACGACACTTTCCGCAAAAAATGGATTTTTGCAAAGAAGATGCTTCATTTTAACAAAAATGTCATAAAAGCGGAAGGTGTCGTACCTGACTTGCCTGTGAAGATTGCACAGGCTAATCTGGGACGACACTTTACGCACATGCATTATGCCCAGTTTTCTCAGAACAAGACACATATTTGATTCACGGTAGGACATTCATTCATGAACTATTCATTAAAAAAAAACTTAAATAATACAATACACCTACGGGTTCTTATTTCGCAAAACACGTGCAGTAAAGCTTTATAACACGAAACATGTAAAGAACTAATTAATATGTCAGTGATTTTTATTTTAAATTCAATCATTTAAATTATGCGAAAACATTACCAATAAGTCGTGTAAAAAGTAGCACCTTTCATACTTCGAAATTCCCAACATCAGTTGTAAAATACAGATAAACTGCTTTCCACTAATGTCATCAGCTAGGTACCACTTGTCATTGCTTGTTTCGCCCTTTTAAACCTAGGACAAGCTCTAAGTGGCGGGCGGCAGTGTTGATCAGACACTACCCATTAGTGGATGGCTTCCAGCTACTGGCGTTCCTCCTTAGCCACAGCCAGCTGGAGCTTCTTTCTGCTGCCTGTGATACCTTCTTAATGGCCAGCTTTCTCGCCTGTCCCTCTATTCCCATATCCTGGAACATCTTTCCCAGCGATGGTGCAGGAAACCCTCTGCATCCCACTTCAATCGGGTAGTTCCATGCTCTCCACCCGGCCTCTCTTCATTCCTGGACGAGATCTTCGTACTTGGCCTTCTTTCTCTCATGTGCCTGAGTACATCTTTCTTCCCACGGGACAGTCAGCTCTACCAGGATGATCTTCTTTGTCTTTCCGGAGACCATCACAATGTCTGGGCGTAGGGTAGTGTGGACAATGTCTGGAAACTGCAGCTGTTTCATAAGATCTGCCCGTAGTTCCCAGTCATTTGTACCGTCTAGGATACTCAGATGTCCTCCCTTTGTACCCTTCATTACTGTCCCTGCTGGTACAAAGTTGATGTGCTTTGCCCCTGCATGTACTCGTGCCTTCTTCTTGTGTCTCTCAAGTGTATCCGCTACCTCTCGGAGTACCTGGTCATGTCTCCAGCGGTATCTCCCCTGGGCAAGTGCTTCCTTACACGAGGACAAGATGTGGTCCAGGGTAGCTCTTCCTCCACATAGGGTGCATTCTGCTGTTTCTATCAGCCCCCATCTCTGGAGATTCGCCGGTGTTGGCAAGACATCATAAACTGCCCGGATCAGGAACTGCAGTTGAAAAAACTGGTACTTCCAGATATCTGTCCATGACAGTTTCCTCCCTGTTGTCTGCCACTTTGTCCAGCTTCCCTGGCTCCCCATCTGGACTGCTTTCACCTTTCTTATCTCTTCTTCTTCCTTTCGGATTTCGCTCTGAACAAGTTCTCTTCTTTGGACTGTTGTGGCTGAACTCCACGGTTGTCTAGTGTTCAAGCCGAGTCCCTGTCTACCTTGACAACTTGTTCCCACTATGTCTTGATGTCTCAGTCGACTCTCTGCCTGCTCAACTGCATTCGATGCTGACCATCTTCTTCCAGTTCTGACCTCTATCCCTGCATTTCTAATGCTCATGTCACTAGAGTCTCGTGGGGTCAACACGAGCCTTGCCTTACTAACTTTGTACTCCTCTACAATTGATGAAAGAGGGAGCTGCAACATTCCGGTTCTGTTGTAGAGTCCAATACTTGTCATACATGATGGAAGTCCGAACCATCGTCTCAGGCTCTTGTTTATCATGCTTTCCAAGCTATCAACCGTCGATGTTGGGATCTCATACAACATAAGTGGCCACAGAAGACGGGGCAGGAGGCCATGCTGGAAAAGCCATGCCTTGAACTTCCCTGGTAGGCCTGTTCCCTCTATCTTTGCAAGCCCATTCCTCAGTTGCTGCCTGATGCGCTCTGTGTTATTTCTGCTATCACCCAGTGTGGTGTCAAACCATTTACCCAAGCACTTGACGGGGTTGTCAATAAGTGATGGGATATCCTCGCCCTGTACCCTGAGTGTTGTCTTCTGCCAGACTTTACCTCTTCTCAAGATAAGAAATCTTGACTTCCTTGGTTTGAAGGCCATTCTAGCCCATGACACAACATCTTTAAGGGCTGATAGGATCCATCGAGCTTGTATGTGGGACTCTGTTGTAATAGTCAGATCATCCATAAATCCCCTCAGTGGTGGAAGTCTGATATCTGTCTGGGTCTTCGGTCCCCTTGACTCCCTGTCTCCGGCTTTGATGACGAGATTCATAGCGGCGATGAACAGTACTACTGACACTGTGCAGCCGGTTACAATCCCCTTCTGAAGCTGTATCCAGGATGTTGTAAAGTTCTTTGTTGTGAAGCGCATGTTGATGTTTCTGTAGTAGCTTCTGACAATGCTCTGAATATGTTCTGGTACATGGTGGTGTTTCAGAGCAAACTCTATTACCTGGTGGGGTACCGTGCCATACGCATTTGCTAGATCCAGCCATACAACTGTGAGATCTGTCTTTTTGATCTTAGCTTCCCTGATTAACTGGCTAATAGCGCATGTGTGTTCAATGCAGCCAGAGAATCCTGGAACACCTCCCTTCTGTGCTGATGTGTCAATGTACCCATTACTGGTCATGAATGTTGTAAGACGCCTGGCAACCACTGACATGAAGATCTTGCCCTCCACATCCAACAATGATATTGTCCGGAACTGTCCAATATCCTTGGAAACCTCCTCCTTTGGGACGAAGATGCCTTCTGCTCGCTGCCACTCCACAGGTACATCTCCTTTACGCCAGACCACCTTCAATAGTTTCCACAACCGTCTCAGCAGTTTTGGGCATGACTTGTTCACCTTGTAAGGTATTCCATTTGGGCCTGGTGCTGACTTGGATCTAGCCTTCTTGATTATATCTTGGACCTCCTTGAGGGTTGGTTCTCCTTCAGTAAATGCAACAATGGGCATGGGTACTGGGGCTATGCGTTCATGTCCCTCCATCCGCATATGTCTCGCCTGATCAGAGTGCGTGTTCTTCAGATGCTCTTCAACCTCCTCTTTAGAACAATTCAGCTGTCCCGCTTTCTTCTCTTCAAGGATTTCCTTGCTAAAACCATAGGGATTGGAAAGAAATCGTGATCTTTGTCTGGCCTTCTCCCTTCTGGCTTTTCGTATCCTTTCCGCTTTCCTCAGGTCTTGAAGTCTGCGTCTGGTGTGGTCTCGTAGTACCTGTAGACCAATTTTCTCTAGCTCTGATGCCTGTCTGTACTGGTTCCCCAAGTTGCGAAGGTCCTTCCTCAACTTCTCTATTTCTATCTGCCGTCTGTTCTTGGCGACTGTAGTCTGCTTCCTTTCCGATGGTGTCACCCCAAATCTTTCCTTCCCGACTGCATATATCAGTCTACACATACTCCGCAGTTTCCTTTCTACTGTTCCAAGAAACACCTGTTCCACGATGCCATCTACATCCTCATCAAACTCCTTCCACTGTTTCTCGTTCATAGCTGGCCATTTGATGCGCTCTAGTCTGTCATCTGTACGACTGCCCTGGCTACCAAGATCATGTTCTGGTCTTGTAGGCTTATCCACCTGTTCCACCTAAGATTCGTGGAGATCCTCAGCACTGTGGTGTTCTTCCTGGCTGTGGTCCTCCTGTGTCTCACCAGACAAGTCTGTGCACTGTCTCTGCTCCGGATCAGGCTGACAACCCTTCCTAGACCGATGTATCTTGAGACCCCTGGCATTCTTACAGATTTTCCCGCAAACACACTGAGCTGTCTCTGTATAGGCCTCACCTGTCAATGTCCGTTGTACTAGCCGTGTCGATTCCGTTGTGTCCGTCCTATTGGATCTCTCTTCCACCCCCCCTCTCGGAAGACCCTGGGGGTATCTTTTTGTATGTCTTGTTGTAGCTGTTCTGTGGGTAACTCCTTACGGAGTCATCATCTTGGGGTGCCGGCCCTTGATGCCCAATTCCAGTCTCTCCTGGATGTCCACTGTCTCTCCAGTTGTCACTAATCTATTCCTGGTTGTCATCCAGTCTTTCCTGGAAGTCACTGATTCCTCAGAAGTCATGTTGTAAAATACAGATAAACTGCTTTCCACTAATGTCATCAGCTAGGTACCACTTGTCATTGCTTGTTTCGCCCTTTTAAACCTAGGACAAGCTCTAAGTGGCGGGCGGCAGTGTTGATCAGACACTACCCATTAGTGGATGGCTTCCAGCTACTGGCGTTCCTCCTTAGCCACAGCCAGCTGGAGCTTCTTTCTGCTGCCTGTGATACCTTCTTAATGGCCAGCTTTCTCGCCTGTCCCTCTATTCCCATATCCTGGAACATCTTTCCCAGCGATGGTGCAGGAAACCCTCTGCATCCCACTTCAATCGGGTAGTTCCATGCTCTCCACCCGGCCTCTCTACATTCCTGGACGAGATCTTCGTACTTGGCCTTCTTTCTCTCATGTGCCTGAGTACATCTTTCTTCCACGAAGTTAAAGTAACATTACTACTCAAAATCAACGAACATTTCGTACAATTGTTCGTAAAATAAACTTAACCAGTTAAAAACCAGTGTTCCTTATGGCAATTGCCGAAATTTCAACGCCTGATGTGGTCTGGTAAGATATATATGTTTGTAGATACAAAATGCTCGTTTTTATTATTGTTTTGCATATCTATTCATACGACACATGAACAATAAAATGGTGTTCGTGTGTCGTATGAAAATATATATTCGCGGGAATTAATTGTGGCCACAAATAAATAAAAATGAGCATTTTGTATCTACAAAAATTTATGTAATCATACCACATCTAGCGTTGAAAATTTGGCTATTGCTGTAAGGAACACTGATTGTTAAGGTGTTAACTTTATTTTACGAAATACTAAACCAAATTTTCGTTGATTTTGAGCGTTATAGACACGAACCGAGAATCCCCCCTGTAACAGAACTCCATCGCAATCGAATCGTCATCGTAGGATCGGGACGACCCGTGTATGTTTTTCGCACAATGCGCTCTAATATAACTAACAAGTCCTTTGGAGGAATAGGGAAGAAACATTGGTCAGAATGCTCAGACGTTAACGGAAGGTAAGCTATAAGCCTTTAATGTTTTTATCAAGTTATTTATGTGACTTTTTTGACAACCTTTTAATATAAGCGTTTATTTGAACTTGTTTATGTCTGAAGTTAACGATCTGTTAACTGGCCATTAAAAGTTTACGCAACCGGGTCCTTATGTGCTAGAAAAAAGTCTACAACATACGTTATTGAGTATGCAGCAAATTGAATAGTGCAGACTATTTTTTGACAACTATCTAGAAGATGAACATGCTAAACCTTAGTTTCCAACACGGATAAAGTATAAAAAGTCACACCAGTCTCGCCTCAACACCCAATTGGTAAAATTGCTCGTAAAAGGAGATCATTTTTAGATTTTGAGATGCACTTAACAATTATTGACCATTCTGCGAGCGTTTACAATGGTTGATCATATATGTTTTCTGCTTAATGAAAAGGTTATGTGACCATATCATGGTTAATGGTTGAATTAATAGCGAATAAATGATATCACAGCGCAAATTCGCTACTTAAAAAGAATTAAATGTGACGTTTATAAACATATTCATTGAAATATTTGAACCGCGCTCTGTGAAAAGGGGTTTTAAGGCATGTCCGGAAAGTGTCGTCCCAGATGAATCAGGGACGACACTTTCCGCCTTAACTTGATTTTTGCAAATAAGAGACTTTCTGTTAACGAAAAATACCATAACAGTGGAAAGTGTTGTCCCTGATTGGACTGTGCACATGCTTATCTGGGACGACACTTTCCGCACATGCATTAAACTCCCTTTTCACAGCGTGCCGCTCAAATAGTTCAATGAATATGTTTATAAGCGTCCCATGTGTATTGAATGAAAAACATACTTGAAATTTATATCTCACTTCCCAATTCTTCAAAACGTTAAAAATATAATACTTTTTTTTCGCATTCGCATTTTTTTCAAACATTTTTTGCAACAAAGTCGTATATCAAATAGTATACTCCTCCGTTCCGTTGAAGCACCATAACATCTGAGCATATGACAGGGAAATGCTAATTGAAAACTATTCTAACCATATCTCAAAACTGCAGAATATTAGAATCGATGGCAGCTATAATTGCCTGCTAACACCACATAATTCACAAACCATGAATTGCTTTCCTATGTTTCATGCACGCCTTGTGTTAATTACAGGTCGTCAAGCTCTATCCGCTTTGGTTGTGATCAGAAATAAATATAATGAAGCAGGTTGTGTTTACAGAAAGTTTAATTCATAGTAAAAACTTTCGTATGGAGCAATTTGCTACGTGAGTTATGTAAAACACATTTAAAAAAAAACAACAACAGACTAATAGTGTGTTCGTAAAAAGCTCAGAACCAGTGTTGGACTACTTGAGCAAGACGTCGATGCGCAGTCATGACAGTGGTCTTGTATATAAGTATCAACGTTTTGGTTTCAATTACCCGTTTACGGAAAACGTGTTTTATACTTAAAAATAACGAATAGACTTTATGGCAGTGTGTCAGTGTTTGCATTCTTAAGAAATAAAATAAGTGTTCGAAATAAAGTATTTTAGCGATTTAAGACGATAAATACCATGGTTGATACAAATACAACGCTCTCGGAAGAATGTTGTGTCATAAGTCATGGAGAAATTCGGATTGTAGGTATAAATATATACACATATTTAATCATCTTAATCATCTTAATCATTGATGCATTCTTCTCCAACAGTTTTACCGTAAAATCGGCTCAGTACATTTTATTCCAAAATACATCGATTTCGCTTTTTTTTTAAATTTCGTTCTTGACACAGATAAAATTATCAACGATAATACAATTAACTTAACAAACACTAATACAGACTATACAGTTATCATACCGTTAGCAAAAACTCATCAAACTTAATGCCCTTAAGCCTTTCCAAGGACGAATGTTTGTCTATTGCAATTGAAAACGCCTGTATATAGAGAATAACAGGTTACAATATGATCTTTTTGTAATATATCAGGCAAGGCTTAGAATAATACAACGGCAAGGCTTGCCGAGCCGTTATTTTATTCGTGCCGAGCCTTATATATTACAAAAAGACAATAACCCGATTTTCTGTTTCTCATACCTCTACGTCCCCGATTTGAAAGAAATAATGAAAAAATCGCTAAAAGCTGCAGTTTTATCGAGAAAGAATATGACTTTTGTCGTTTGACGTGTTAATAATGACGTCATGGGCCCGCGCGCTTAATATTTGTAAAAACAATTTGCGTTAAAATATATAACATCTTTTTATCAATTTGTTTCTTTTGTTGAATCTGATTCGATTATACTAAAAATGATTACTTTACAGTTGATTCCGAGTAATATGACCATCCTCCAACCATGACTGATATAAGAACTTCCTGTTGACCATGATATAACAAAATATATCTGGTAACGTTACATTAGGCAGATATCAATGTGGTGGTATGATAAATAGAGAATACTAGGTTAGCGTTGAATACAGAGAAGTTTATGTTGCGAGGTTTAGAACGCCGGGAGCGCGAGCCTTGGCGAGCGCTTTCGGTGTTCGAGCCGAGCAACATAAACTTCTCTGTATTCAACGCTAATCATAGTATTCTAATTATCCCATTTGATTTTTTTCAACGTAACATTTAAGATAAATAGCTCTAATAACCTTAACAATAATTTTAACTCAGTCTTAAAAGCGCTTAAAATCTAACGAATGTAACCATGCGTAGTGATATAAATGTATTTCTTCTGATACGCAAAATAGTCTTAAAAATTCACACACAAACTGTAAAACGAGTAAGAATATCACCATATGCCTCGATTCAATTTTACGCAGTATGCGAATTGTAACACATTACAACCGTGAAAAGAAGATATAACTTTACTATAATTCATTTTATTTTCGAAAGAAAATGATCAAAATCCAATATGGCGGCGATTGCTCCTGACAAAATGATGTCGATGTCAACATACATGTACACCATCGACGACCTTGACAATTTCGACGAGTAAACAGACAATTGCAGCGACTGACACTTTATTTGACTTAAAATACAGGGCAATACGTTTTCCGACGTCGGACGACGAATTTAAGGACGCGCAGAACGTGTTTTTTTATATAATGTTATGGGTATGCCGTGTGTGATCCGATGCATCAATGGCGCCCATGTTAAAATCATTTCCCCGAGAACAGGGAACGACAAAAGTACAAACAAAAACCAAAACACGTTCGAACTAGTATCTTACATTTAATTATCCTTTAAAATCCATCAAATAATCCATTTAACTAAATAATTGACGATTTTGCATCTAGGGTCTTTAATAATTATTTTAGCATAGTTAAATAAAGACCCTTATGCCATCATATCACTATATTCAAATAAGTTAACGAACTCAATAAACTTTCTTCTTCGTCACACGCTACGTCATGTACTCTATGTACATTAGATCTACTGCTGTTAAAATGAACCGGCGCAGTTTATCAAATAATAGCCGTTGGTAAATTCGGTTGCATTTGCAGATTTCTGCATACAAACATAATTATGTTTAATCTTGCACAATGTTTTATTTGTCTATGGTAAATGCCCTTATTGTACAAGAAAATAATTCAAAGAATGGAAAACATTCCATTACACAACAGATAAATGAGCGGATAATACCCGTGTACAAAATGGGACGTTCCGAATTCCACTGTGGTGCTATTTTTACCATCTTATACTTTACACAGCTCTATGCCTATCGTGAATTAAATCGGAAAGCAAATATTGCAGATTATTTATGAATTGTGCGATATTTGTATGGCTTGTTGTACATTCTTAAATGTCAAAAGCATATGCATGGATTATAAACAATGCACATTACACGAAATAAGGAAAATGTGATAAATTGACAATTCAAATATGTCGATATACAGTACATGTACATGTGAAATAAGTCGCGTTTATAATAAATCGTCATTTTTTGGGGGGGAAAAAGACGCAATAAGTATGTCATTTTATGACGCCATCAATCAGCTGATTCATTATACGGATGGCGAAAAATTATATCATATGACTAGATTTAAGGTTGAAGGTCGTATAATTTAAAGCTAAAGTTTTCTCGACTTTATTTCTTATGAAAAATCATTCAGTGGTAAAGTAAAAAGTAGTCCGTGCACGTGACAGGTATATACCACAAGGTTGAATACAGGCTAGTATATTCCATAAGGTGTTATACCGTCAATGTCGCGTTGAAAATGGGATAAACTATAATAACACGCAGAAGTCAAACTAAACGCGATCCAATAAGCGATCTGACAGAACACAATACATTATTGCTTGCATTATAAATGCTGAAAATATTTCGTCATGGACACTCACACGAGCCTTATTTTTAAGTCGGTGACAGGTACCAATGACTTATACGATTCCAACCCTTTGCTTTGTGCAATCGTAGTTTTCTTGATAACTGAAAATGACGTATGCACAATCACATTTTTTTATTATTTTCAAACGAGCATGTGATTTTGATTGACATTTTGATGAATTAAATAATCCTTAAACAATAGCGCAGACTGAGTGGTTCGTTTGTTAATATCTTTAACTATATTTTAGTATTTTGCACATTTTCTTTTACTAAATATGTAACTGTATGTAATCTTAGTTTATAGCTGTGAAAATGGAAAATGCAATGTTTAAAAGTGATTGCAAGTAAATAGAAAGGTAAATTTAAAACATAAAGAAGTTCAAGTATCAAGTTCTTTAAATGTCGACACTATTTTCCTTCCATTTTTGTACAGTGTACAGTAGTCAATATATGATATACTTGATAAAAATCAACCTCACCAACTTATTTTTTATAAAATAACACATTAAACGACATAATACGATATTATTGTATATGTTGCCAGGCATATTTGCATTAACATTTGTAAAAGCTTTAGATTGCTTTTAACATTAAAGTGAACATATCCTATGATATTTTCTCCAAAGTTATCATTCACAGTATTTGATTACTGACTTCAACATTTAAAAAGGACACCTGCTATTTTGAAAATCAAACATGACATAGTTTCATTTCTAAACAGTGTATATGAGTCATTTAGATTTAAATTAAATAGATTTAAATAAATAAGGAATGCATGATGCACTTCAAATTTTAACTAATGGACGGACAATGCGATTACAATCCCTTTTAAATCGAAGGCTCTGCGAGTAATTGTACGATTTAATGTGTTTAATTTTCATGTAAAAACCTTAATAAAATGCCCATATGGGTAAAATGTTTGCACTACATCAATTTCATATAATCTTATGCACAAGCTTTCATCTGAAGTAAATTTAATGATAATTATATTTTTCAAATATTAAGACCAAAATGACAATGATCGTCATGGTTATACGAATGCGATCACACACTACCAGCATGATTTGAAGATCGCACACTACGCCATCGTCGGACCATACAATAGGTTATGGTCTGCATATTTGATTAAGAAGTAACGAATGCTGCTCTGGGATGCCGCGATGGGATGCTAAGTCAAAAAAGAACATTTTCGCAGGTCAAGTGGATGCATTATAGAACACTAAGCAGCGATATGGTATATATTTGAGTGAACTTTTATCTTACAAGCGGCGAACGAAAAATATATACATGTATACAAGTACAGGGATAGAAGCTGTGATATTTATTACAAAAACAGGGCTGACAAATACCAATTAAACATTAGTAAGGTGCATTTATCACCAGTGTGTGCGGCTATAAGAGCCAAACAAATAATTACATAAAACAAATGTTTCGATTATGTATTTGATCAGAACCAAGCCAGTATTTATTCAACGAATACTCAAAATATTGAGTATGTTTTGTAGTAAAAATACAGTTAACGCGTTTAGTGTGTCAGTAAAGATAGGAATACATTTTATAATACGTAATATGCATTTGTAGAAATGACTAACGTATATCATAACGTGTAGTGATCACGACTCTTAAAATTGTGAACTGATCTTTTGTCAAACACAAATGCACATTAAGAGTTTACAAAATTTAAGTTGCAACTTGTGCGACTTATTTATTCCCATGACCGCAAAAGGCCTTCGTTATGTCTTATAACTGATAAAAATCACCAGCAGATAATAACTCATAGAGGAAACCATATTAAACAATATAATACGACACTTATCTCTGTCAAACATCCTTATTTGCATATTAGGTTCGAAGGCTCTTTAGAAACGTTTGTAAAACGTGCATAAACATCATCCGGTGTATGATACTTAAAAACACCCAATACAAAATGGGTAGGATTAACTTATATGTTCTAAATAAATACTGAATTTTAAGCGCATATTTCCTAAAAAGATTCTGGCATTAAAACGCAAATGAAACAAAAATAATAAGGCCGTTTAATTGCAGTTGATCATAAGGATTTCCTCCATTTTGTACTTGGGGGAAAAGTCTTTCGCTTACAACTTAAGTGTTGCTATTATAAAGCACTGTCCCATACTATTTCATTGCCTTCTATAATACCATACTCTTTAATGATTATCGTATTCGAAACATAACGCTAGCGATTTACATGCTCCATCCTAGCTGTCCAGCGTTGCTGTAAGTTCAACATCATAAACTTAACTTAATTTAGATAGGTAATTTTCAGGGTATTTGTATTTGCAATCCATTATTGTTTATTCGTTAACATGGCGTATCTCACTTTCAAAGACAATTCAATTGAAGTCTTAACATAACCACAGACCATCCGGCACATTGTTTTAATTTGAGCATTTCACTCAAAAGTTGTCCATATAAGAGGTTATATTATGCAGTGTTCGCATAGCGACGAACAATAAATCGAAATTAGTATGGAGTATTATGTCCACTGCAAAACCGTAATATTACCATGGTTATACCATGGATATTAAAGATTCATAAACACTGCCCAATATTATTATGCGATATAAAAACTTCAAACAACAAAACATGCCATACGAAGATTAATATTAATATTTAAACGAAGATTAATTACAATAACATTAGTGGAAAAACGTTTAAATACATCATTCTGAAACTTTTAGTTCCTTAAATCGTTTAACGATTTCATCTTGTTTCGTTTTACGGATTATCTAGAGTGAGATTTGGATTCTTTGTGTTAATTTGCATAATTTAGGGCGCACTTGCCTGTGCTTTCGGGATACTTCAAAATAAGTCCTTGACGCAGTTCCATTCAGTTATGTCTTGCCCTACATACAATTACATTTTTGCACGCTCTCTTTTCATTTTTATCTTGATGAATAGGTTTCATCAATAATATGCAATACATTTGGCATCCAGTGTGGTTGGTAACACGTTTCGGTTTTAAATTTGACCGAGTGACCAAGTGACCCAGATTCAAACTCAGATTATGTTTCAAGACGGTGGAATAAATGTGGCCTTCATTGTGGTAACACGTTTTCGTTTGGACCACGTGACATAGTTTTTGGAAGGACATGACCTTAATCCAAACTTAGCCTAGATATTGTCATGATTAAAGGTCTGACAAAGTTTCATCAAACCTGAGTCGTAAGTAATCTAGTGTAATGATGCATGTGACCCAGATTCCAACGTGGCCTTAATTGTGTTGAGGTAAACATTTTAACCATGTTCCATAAAGATTGAATTATTAATGTATTTGCCTTCAAGGTGGTCGCATGGCTATTAAAAATATGACCATGTGACACATTTTTGTGTCGCGCATGACCCAGATTCAAACTCGACCTTGATATTTTAAAGATAATCATTCTGCAGTTGCATCAAGATTGAGTAAAACATGTGGCCTTTAGATTGGGAAAAAGGTTTTTCTTAAATAAGGTAACCTCAGTTTTGAAATCATGTGACCAAGATTCGAACTCACTCTAGATATTGTCAAGAAGAACATTACGACGAAGCTTCATCAAAATTTGGTGAAAAATGTGGCCTCTAAAGTGTTTATGAATTAAATGTTAATGACTTTCCATGCACGGACGCCGGACATATGGTCATCAAACAGTTTAATATTAAGCAGCTTGTGCAGAGGTTAGGTAAACACAAAGGTATTTTAAGCTTTAGATGTCAAATGTTTTTAATAATAATTGTATCAAAATATTGTATTATATGATAAACGCAAGCATCCGAGAACAATGCAAATATGAAATATAATAACTTATGAAAACAGAACGAACTTTACTGTACTTAATTATGAAACGTATGTTTGACATCAAACAATCATTGTATGTCATTAAACTTAACAATTATCCACTGCATGTATTGGTAATAATATGAACACACGCATATATCATTGATTGAGACACTACTTTCTTTTAATAATGTAAGTATAAAGGAAGAAATTATGCCAGTATAAACAGCGGATATCTATATTTTATTCATTTGAGTGGCAAATAATGCGTTCTCATAATCATTGAGCCTGATCTAAAACAGATTCCATGTTTTTTGTCTATTTATAATTTTATATCCAATCGATTGTCAACCAATTTTTGTAAACCCATTTGACGGTTGATGACATCAAAGTGTGCAATCATATCCACTATGTTCATCTGCAGACATTCTTAAATATTGTAATTAATTCAATCTCGTTTTATTGTTTTATTTGATCTTGTAATGCATACACATAGCCGTTTATTTTAACTTTTTATAACACGAAATGATAGATTAAAGCCTTTATAACCTCCTTTTCACTATTCGTCTTCTATTAACGTATGAACATATTTTTTTAATAATTATTTCAGTACGCAACTTAAAAAAATATTTAGGACATTGAGTAGATCTGAAGTCTTAATTTTACCATTATGCATGGCCTACTCAGTTTGCAAACTTAAGTAAATATTCATGAATCGTGAGTGAACGCTCCGAGTGTTACATAAACGTTTGCTAAAACGAGCATTCCACAACATTGTCTGGTCATGGTATGTGCTGGTCATACGATAAGGCACATTCAACAGGTTTTACAATTGTTATATGACCTGCCAATTATCTTTCGTACATATGGCATTTGCATTCGTTCGTGGAATGAAGGCACGTATTACATTGGTTCTTGCGATTTGCGTGCATTGTTTTAATGCTGAGGAAGACTTTGCTTTTAGGCTGAAAGCTTTGGAACAAGAGTTTGCTACACGGTTGCAGAAAGGTATTAATAAGTTTCAAATAGCATATAGTAGTTTGTATATTCTAGTATAATCAAGGTCATATATCAATATTAATAATTATTACCTAAAATAAGAGATCTAAGTAACCTACAACTGATATGCAACGACATGGCTTCGACAATAATAAATTATTATGATATAAATCTTACTAAAATAGCAATCATAAACAACATCGTTGCCACAGTTTAATAAATGTAAAGAATACAAAAAGAACAGTTCACAATTACCTAAGTGTATTCTTCAAACTCAGATAATTTGAGGATCCGGAATCTTGAAGAAACGGTAAAACGGCAGCAGACGGTGCTTTTTGACCAATGGAAATCCATGAAACTATTAAACGACAGACTGGAGACGCAGAATAATATTATCAAAAGACTAGGTGATGTACACAGCTCTTTTCAAGACGATAGAGACTCTAAATCGATGGGAACGCATGATGATATAAGGGATCTACAATTGCCGACAACTGTTGTTAACGATGCATTAGGCAAGCTCGATGAAACAACAAAAAGAGCCTCGTTTTCTCGAAATCAAGACCGAATACTCAAGAACTCAGCCGCAAATGATGGCAATGACAACTCTACGAGTGGAAACTGCAAAGCTCGAAGGATGAGCGAGTTGACGTACATAACACACTTGAAACAGAAGCAAATGATCGGGGTTAGATTATCAAATACTTCAACATTTCTTACATTCGTTTATAAACTAGAAAGGTTAATTTGTACATTAAAATCTAGTTGTATTTGTTGTGGACAATTATGTTAAGACTACTATTAATGTTTAACATTTTTGTTTTAAGTTGAAAAAGAAATTTCAACAAACACAGCGTTGTATAACTGAACAAACGAAACATGCATTAGACGCACACTTGTTCACGTTGTTGCACATTTTCAGAATCACACAACGTGGGATCAAAGAACAGCCGTGCTATTGGAAGTCCTGTTGGTTTCACAGCTATCAAATGGCAACACCAAAATGGAATTGGAATAAACCAAATGATATTGTTTGATCAAGTGATTCTTAATGACGGTGGAGGTTTGAATCATGGGGTATTTACTGCACCTTTCACGGGTTATTACCTATTCTCTACGTCTCTCGTACACCCGCCACAAGAAGAGTCGCTGCATGCTGGTATTATGCACAACGGTCTTCTAATAGCTCTTATACATGCCAATTCTGGCGTCTACGATCAAGGAACACAAACCGTTGTACTAAAAGTGAAAGCGGGTGAGCAGGTTTGGATTGAAAACAGGGACTACAACAACGAAGGCGTTCACGGAAATGCTTACTCGTCATTCTCTGGTTTCCTTCTGTATCAGCTTTAATGCAATGACGATGTGTTAAATGTTTAATGTGAAAATAAAAGAAATAACAGAAACATACTATGATTTGCGTATTTTGAATCATAAAATGGTAATATAAAAAGAAATGCGATAAAATGTAGTGTAATGTTACACTTTTTGTTTTTAGAAAAGCCCGAAATCACATATCCTGTTATGTGTTGACCAAGTGATTTTTTTTCGGATTCACAAATATGTCAGGCCTTGTACGCGAAACTTTAACAAATATGTATGTTAAATGATTGTGACGAAACTACAAAATTTACACTTACGAACATAATGAATGAATGTAAAAATGTTTTAATAGAAAATAACAACATACTAGCCACAATCTTTTTTTTTTAAATGGATGATATATGAGATATATTTGAATAAATGGGACCGTCTATATTGTCAGTGCGTTTATAAAAACATAGATACTATTACGTTGTCCGAACGAATGCATCACTATCAGCAAAAGATCGCACATTCCGTACATCCGGTTAAATGCATCCAGGGATCGTTCCCCTTGCGTGGACATCTTGATCAACACAGCGTGGTACGCCGAGAATAAGCATCGACAACATGTGAGGGGGGATCAAATACGAATGTTGAGGCATTAGGAACAAATTTGCTAAGAATTTAGCGTTCTTCGTAACATCGTTTCTGCAGTCCACAACATGTGAGGACATTTGTAAGGCTTTTAATTTATTGACAGTCCAATAAAGCAAATTGTATCAGACATCATTGCACCGTTGACCATCAGGACAAATTAAGGACACTCGTATTGAAATTAAAATCTGAAGTTATCGATTATAGTAAATGGTGTTCAGTGAAAAACCGATGTATTTAATTCTCCGTTGTTCACTATTGCTATTCACATATAATCATTAAAGCTTATTTTGCGTAACCGGGTCGGCCTGTTCAGTTGGTAGAGCGCTGGACTACTAATCCGAGGGTCGCGGTTCGGTCGCGGGTTCGATCGCTGGTTCAATCGCGCGGTCATGAAATATCGGTCATGAAATCGTGTAAAACCTTCATTTGATATCTTAAAATAACCATAGACCGTTCGTCGCCATGTTTTAATTCAACGATTGCACTCAAAAGAAGTCCAGGAATTAGTAATACTATGTAGTGTACGCATAGCGACGTATTATAAAATCGAAGTTAGTTTTGCGTGTTCTGTCCTTTTCCCCATCGTGGTGTTACCATAGTTATACCATATTTAATGTAGGCTTTTCGAAACGGAATAGTGCAAAACAAATAATTCAATGCAAATAATTGACTATAGAGGCATGAATTTAAAGTGAACGAATAAATAATTAAAAGACAAATTAATAACGTCCGGTTAATTTTTAATCTATCCTCATATATTAAGAATACCTAAGTGATTTATTAAAGGAATTTTGTCAATGAGTTAGTTCACATATGAAGCTTTTAAATCGCGTACGATATGCTTAAGTGGCTCATCTTGAACACATTCAGCTGAAAATTTGATTTCTAATATTGAATATATCATATCACCAAATTGTGTTATATATTTAATGTACTCATAAGAGAAGAATACAATACGCAATGATATAATGAATGAGCACAGGACGAACTTAATTATGATATGAATACATGAAAAACCCAAGAATATCATTTAAGTTCTTTTTACACTTGGCTATGATGGTAATATTATTGAAAAACACATATGCTATTAAACATGTTTAAGAGACACTGATTTATGTAATTATAGATGATGAAAAAATGCCAGCATAAAGAGTGGATATCCACTCGGCTGCGTGTTTTATTAATCTGCATTGCGCATAATCACGGTGCCTACACCACGTGACTTTTTAAGATCTGTGTTGGGAGAATAAAGCGCGACCCAGTTAACATTTTTAATGATGTTTTTTTTTTTTTTTTTTTTTAAATATTTCACCATTTTTAATGGGATAAAGTGGAGAGCCCGCTCATTCGTGAGAGTTTTCTATAGGTATCATGATCTTTTAAAACGAATAAATATTTTTTTTTCAGTAAAGTGCAACCGCGCGTGTAATATGAAGTCCCCACACTGATCCGATATTTTTCTAACCGTTCAAACGCGATTTTGAGGATCCATAATTTCGAAGAAACGGTGAAAGAGCAGCAAACTGTGCTTAATGACCAATGGAAAACCATACAACAATTAAATGACAGACTTGAGACGCAGAATTATATTATCAAAAGACCAAGTGATGGACGCAGCTCTATTCTAGACGATACAGACTCTAAATCGATGGGAACGTCTGATGAAATGAGAGATATAGGAATGTCAACAACTGTTGTTAAAGATTCGTTCCTCAAGCTAAAAAAACTATAAAAGGGGCCTCGTTCTTTATGAATCAAGAGCAAATATGGAAGCACTCAGCTGAAAAAGTTGGCAATGACAATTCTAAGAGTAAAGCAAACAGGATACGCATGAAGAATGATCGAACTGACATACATTACTCACTGGTTACAGAAGCAAATTATCATGGTAAGATTATTAAATACTTCATCATTTCTAAAATGTGTTCATCAAACAAAAAAGTAGGTTACTAAAATTTAATTGCATTATTTTTGTTTTCGATAATAGTGTAATGCCTAATACGGATGTTATTATTTTCATGTTACAAATACGTTTTAAACTTTTCACGGCTTTGCATAACATTATTGAATGTAAAGCTTACATATATGTTGTACTAACAATACGTCTTATGTATGCTAACTAGACACACAATTGTTTCATATGTTGCAAATTTTTAGAGCCTAATACCGTCGGACGAAAGCACGGCCGCGCAATTGTCAATCCTGTCGCTTTCACAGCTGTTAAATGGCAACATCATCTGGAATTGGAATCAACCAAACTATAATCTTTTACCGTCTTACCCTTAATGACGGCGTAGATTTTAATATACATCACGGGGTATTAACTGCATCGGTCACATGTTGTGACCTGTTCTCAACGTCTATCTTACACCCACCACAACAAGAGTCACTACATGCTGGCTTTATGCACAGCGGTCTTCTAATAGCTGTCGCACATCATAGTACTGGCATTTTCGAACAGTTGTACTTAAAGTGAGAGCTGGAAAGCAGGCTTGGGTTGGCAACAGGGACTACACAAACGAAATAGTTTACGGAGATGGTTACTCGTCATTCTCTGGCTTCCTTTTGTATCAGCTTTAATGTAAAGGCAATGTTAATTGTTTGTCATAAATCACTGTATCCGTTTTACAGGGAATAAACCAAACAACAATTTGGGTTTTGATATTTATCGATTAAAAAAAATAATTGTACCAATAAAACTTAGAAAAACATGTATAATGTAATTACATTATTTTCGACAGCCCTAAATTAAATAACGTGAAGTGTGTTGTTTAAGTAAAATCGTAAAGAACATCAACATGAACTTGTCTCAGGATACCCGAAGTGGTAAGGCCTGATTATCACTTACCGCGGAATAATAACATTAATGTAGGTTTAATGATCGTGACGAGGGATAGAGAATAACAGGTTACTGCCTGATCTTATTGTAATATATCAGACAATGCTCACAATAATATAACGGCGAGGCTTGCCGAATATTTTATTCGTGCCGAGTCTGATATATTACAAAAAGATCAGGCAACAACCTGTTTTTCTGTTTATCATACCTCTACGTTACGTCCCCGATTTGAAGAAATAATGAAAAAAATCGATAAAAAGCTGCAGTTTAAGCGGGAAAGAATATGACTTTTGTCGCTTGACGTGTTAATAATGACGTCATGAGCACGCGCGCTTAATATTTGATTCTGATTCGATTTGACTAAAAACGATTACTTTATAGTTGATTCAAAGTAATATGACCATCCTCCACACATGACTAATATAAGAACTTCCTGTCGACCATGATATAAAAAATAAAATATATCAGGCAACGTTATATCAATGCGGTGGTATGAAACATTATCCTCATCTTCCCTCTTCTTATAATCATGAACTTATGTACTTAAAACATGTTTACCAGTGAAAAGGTCAGAACACAGAATAATCAGACGTAATAGTAACAAGATCAAGTATAAAGTCACATACATCACCAAGACTGTAATGGCTTTTACCAAACCACGAGAAAGAAGTAACTGAACACGTTTTAAATACTACTAACGTAATTCTAGGGATACTTTAAACAATTCTAGAGGTAAGAAGTAGCAACTAGTTTGTTACAACGATTTATGCTACATTTATTATGATAATGACCTGGATAAAAAACAACACAACAAAAACACAATTAACCATTGAGTGGCACTGATCAAATCCGTTATAGTAACTCATTAAAATACTTTCTAAAAATGCATACAGTTGTTTTCGTATGGTCTAATTCCTATGATCTCAATTCTGTGTTGGGATCATAAAACAATCATCTTGACGTTTGCAATGAAGGATAACAAAGCAGACACAAATCATGGACAAAAGAGGGACAATCCTGGGATCCTGATGGCATTTGTACGGAACAACTAAATACAAATCCTCATAATAAAGCAATGTAGAGTTTAACCAAATATTTTGGTTATTCCAATATAATTCCTTTAAACTATATCACGAATGTATGTGTAAGGTAATATTCCCGATACAAGACCAATACAGCGCATACATAGTTAACAGGCAGTATTGTTACGCACTCGCGGTTCATTGCTTTAACATTGCGTCGAGTACTTATTAAGTGTCTGCGCATATAGCGCTATTAGAGTTCAGTTTGCTTTATGGTAGACAAGAATAAAAATGCTAAAACACAAAATTATTCATTTGAAGACAAATAATCGCCGCTTAAAGCACGCAATCGATACATATAAAGTTGTTTGCAACCGGCAGTTTTTTGCCAATCCTAGTACGGTAGTGATATTGCGAGTGTTTTCCTTAGTGGACAGTCAGTCTCCGTGTCTGTTCACAGTTTACGTAAATAATGCAAATAAAGTGTTATAAATATAACAAAAAACATTGAAACTAAGTGTGTCAAGTGTGTATAAAATTAAATATTCACCATAAACTGAAACAATCATGACTAAGTGGTATTCACTTCGAAAAATGAATTCTTAACTATATACAAAACAAAATTAACGTCTATATTGGATCTAAACTTAAACTCATCTGAATCCATTGTTAACTTAATGTTGAATGGAATTTTGTCCGAACAGGGTCGGTGACCAAGATTATTGTCATGAATTACCTATAAATCTTGGCACTACCTGCCCATCCTGGTCGGTAACGTGACCGACCAAATATTTTCAAAATAATAAACAGGAAATTGGTTGATACACGATATCATTTGCCAAACGACATACCGATAAAAGAAATAGCGCCTTATTCATAAAAAACAACATCGATTTGTAAACATTGATGAAATACATTTTGCTATAACAACAAAGGGTGACTTTCAGGATATAAAACTTACAGAGAGCCACTTGAAGTAAAAGGGACACCTGGAAAAAACTGTAAACTAATTGATTAATTGAATGACATAGGTGATCACAATAGCTCATCTTGAGTACCAAAATAAAATTATTTCAAGCTTGAAAATTCAAATGTTTAAATAATTCATATCGATAAATTGTATTATATGGTCAATGTACGCATCAGGGAAGAATGCAAAGATATAATACTATGAAAAGCACAGTACTAACTTAATGTCATTATAGTATGTAACCTATTAATGAGCCCATATCATTTTAAGTCATTTTACTCTATATATACCATTGAATACGTCAGTATTAATATTAACAAACACATAGAGTTTGAAATTTTTTTAAAGAGACAATGCGTTCTTTAAGTTATATAATTATAAATGAAGAAATCATAAATACAGAAATCATGCCTGTATCAACATTGTATACCTACTTGGCTGCGATTTTTATTCAATTGAATTGCAAATAAGTAATTCTCCCAACAACTGAGCCATATCTTAAACATATTCTTTGTTTGTGTCTGTCTATGCACTTGCAATTGTCAATCAAATTTCGTAATCCCATTTAAAGATCAATGACATCAAAGTGTGACATTTCATCGTCAATTTTCGCCTGCATACATTTATTGCCACTATTAAGTAGTGCAATTAATTCAATCTCACCATTTTAAAGTTGTCTTTGATATTGTAATACATACACAATTCGATTTTTTTTTTTACATTTTATAATGCGAAGGGAAATAATGAATTCTGCTTTACAGGCTTTACAATATCCATCTTTGTAATCAATAAATACGTTGGGTTACTTAAAACAGTATTTGGGATATGCAGTAGATCTGAAGTTAAAATTACGTTACCAGAACATAATTCAGTTCCCAACTCAGGTAAATATTCCAGATTGGAAGAATCGTGTGTGCATGCTACAACTGTAATATAAATTTTAGCTATAACGAATATTCCACAATACTGTAGGGACATGACAAGTGTTTGTAATGCGATAAGGTACATGCAACATGAGGATGATGATGATGATGATGATGATAATTATTATGATGATAATGATTATGATGATGATGATTATGCTGATTATGATGATGATGATGATGATGATGATGATGATGATGATGATGATGATGATGATGATGATGATGATGATGATGATGATGATGATGATGATGATGATGATGATGATGATGATGATGATGATGATGATGATGGTGATGATGATGATTATGATGATGATGATATTTGCTTACTGGATATGCGGTTCTGGGCTGTCTAAAGTAAAATTACATAAAATTTTATATTGTCTCAAAGAGAACTATCTCATGAGAACTACCAACTCTGCCCGAAGTCAATCTCGCTTTCGTTTGTAAATGTTCTGATAACGTAGCGGGAAATTCTCATGGAATATATTGTCACACCCCCCCTCCCCCCCAAGCTTTCTGTATGACGTTAAATCCATGTTACAACACCTAATCTAGCTTTGAAAGTTTGACTATTGCTTAAAGGAGCACTGATTTTTTATGAGTGAACTATATTTTTCGAAATATAGTACGAAATATTCGTTGATTTTGAGTGTTTATGGGGCGTTAAGACTTTAGGGCAGCTGTAATCATGTAACGGCCTTAGGCATTTCGTTTCCTTCTTATAACACGCGTAATTAAACATTTCAATGATAACGATAACATTGGACGTATCGATGCCACTGAATGCCGGTGTGTAATTTCTGAGATAAGTATTTCAGTTTCAACACATAGTGCTTTTAAAATGCTGTTTTTAAAGGTTGTGGCATTATATTTCATGTATGGTATATAATCGAAAATATGGTCAACGTATCGATGGAAAAATTGCAGTTTGCATACTTTATATAGAACGATCAAAGAATTTATTTGCATAATGTAACCTTTAAGAAATAACGGTACGATTAGTCTTGCGGAAGAATTTTGGACTTAGTACTTTAAACGTTCTGTACTGCATATAACTACTGTCAGATTAAGTCATTTAAAGGCTGTATTTAATAGAATGGCTACTCTAGTGACCATACGTGGGTAGATATGGGCAGATATGGGAAGATGCAAGAAAAATGAGCTCACAGGGTGCAATACAAGACATGTAATGCACGCAATGACTTTTCTGTGTCACTTTTACGTACATTTGCATATGTCTTACCAAGTCACGTACACTACGTCTAGCGCGATTTCTGTCATCCACCACACTCCCACCGTGGACACTTTTTCGTGAGCGTGGAAAATCACCGCGATCTGAAGGTGTTTCCATCATGTAGATCGTGTCGACAGTGGCTGAACACCGCGGGCGTTATCGGGAAATCGATGGACCACCGTGATCGCGGTGCACCACGGCGGCCTCGGTGGTTCACGGTGAAATACAGGTAAATGTGAGTGAACATGTATATTTCGATATTGCAGACCGTATTATTTTTGCAAAGTTATAAAATGTTTTGTTACATTTGTATGTTCATTTGTATACATTGTAACTTGATTGTTAACAAAAGTCATTATTTTGTAGTGTTGATAATTACTTTATTTATTATAAAATATCTGTTAATTGGTAATTGGTTTTTGTGAATGTCAAATTAGAGTTTCTTTATTTACCAATTAACCTAATTATATCATAATATATCGCCGTCTTATCGAGTAGATGAGAGTGTGAATATTTGTTTTGATTGTAATAGAAAATACCGACAGAAGTGAGAAGATGCGTTCAAATACCGTCTGTTCTGTTATGTGTAAATGGATGTAAACAACAAATTCTCCATTTTATTCGATATAGTAAATTCATGTAGACATCAAATTCTCCATTTTATTCGATATAGTAAATGGATATAGACATCACAATCTCCATCATTTTTTCGTAAGAAAACAAGCGTTTTATTCGTATTGTAATACGGCACATGTACAATAAATAGACATACATATACATAACAAAATCATATTTATAACATAATCAGTATTTAAATGCATGTTTATAATATTGATAACAAGAGGCCCATGAGGGCCTGAATCGCCCTACTGGCTGAAATCAATAGGGCTCAAGCCCTTGATAGTATGAACAATCTGAGTAAGTTTTAAATAAACAGACCCAAAATGGGAAATTTATCGCATAAACAAGAAGAAACGTAAACATTTTAACTTCAAATGGCTCCTTTTCAACAATAAGTTGGACACATTTTCTTCACTCTAAATGGGGTTCTGGCCCATGATGATATAAAACATCCGTTGAAGTTTCAAAAGGATAGCACTTTATATGTAAACAAACAAGAAATGTGTTTGTCGGAAACACTATGTCCCTGTGATGTTTGGTTTTCGCCTCTCCACTTTCCTTTAGTTACTTGCCGCTACACTGCTTTGCGCGGTTGAGCCTCGTTCTCGTTTCGTTACATGGCATGGCGATTAGTCGACAATTTTCACTGTTGTATTTCGTTTATCGTGTTGTCTTGGCCTATTATGGTGTAAGTTTTGGTCGTTATCACTATTTTGTATAATTCCCTACATGTTTATAATAGTATATTTTGCTGTAATCACTCCTACTGAGTACAATCCTGTCATTTAGTTTGGGCGAATCATTCGCACCCTGTCATTGCTCGTACCTAGCTTTATTAGAATTTCTTGTTTATTAAGATTGCTGTAGTTCAGATTTAATATAGAATGTTGTATACTTTTTCTATGTAACAGTATATATTAATTATTAATTACTGTCTTCGTAAGCCTGTATATTTAATATTTTTCCGACACGATAAGCATTAATATGTTAATATGTCTAGTCATGAAGTGTTCACTAAGAGTTCAATTTTGATATATTTCTCGGTCATAATAAGTATTCTGTCTAGTCACGTACAGTATTATACATTTATTGTTTGATTTATTTCCAGTATTTTACCATCAAGTTGGAGCGTAAACAGAAGAAAATCTTTAATTAGAAATCGTCTTGTTCTTTTATCGCCCCAACCCTGGTTAGCTATCTGGAGGCTTTCCTTTGCATAATCCAGAATAGTCCCCTTCTGCGCCGCTTTGAATTTTTTTGTTGACCTTTGACCTTGAAGGATGACCTTGACCTTGACCTTTTACCACTCAAAAGGTGCAGCTCCATGAGATACACATGCATGCCAAATATGAAGTTGCTATCTTCAATATTGCAAAAGTTATGGCAAAATGTTAAAGATTTTAATTTTTTTCCTCAAATTCAAGGGGAGATAATTTTGGACTTATAACTCCGATATTGCTCATTTTCAATAGGATTTGACTCGTCATTTAGATAAAGACACTGTGCCAGTTGGAAAATGATTGGATGAAAACTGTGGACTTTATTGCGTAAACAAGCCTTATTTCACAATTTTCTCAAATTCAAGTGGAGATAATTCTTGACTTTTTACTCTGATGTAACCCATTTTCAATAGGGTTCGAGCCCTCATTAATATAAAGACAATGAACAAGTTTGAAAAGAATCGGATGAAAACTGTGGACTTAATTGCGTAAACAAGCCTTATTTCACAATTTTCTCAAATTCAAGTGGAGATAATTCTGGACTTTTACTGTGATGTTACCCATTTTCAATAGGGTTCGAGTCCTGATTAATATAAAGACACTGAACAAGTTTGAAAAGAATCGGATGAAAACTGTGGACTTTATCGCGTTAACAAGAAAAAGTCTAACGCACGCACGCACGCACGGACGGGCGACGGAAACCACGCCATGACATAAGCTCTTCAGGCCTTCGGCAAGTAGAGGTAATAAAAAATCCGTCAGCGTTGTTACTATGTTAATTATTTTCCGAAAACCATATTCTTGGTCGTATCTGAAATTAAAGAGTAAAACAGTTCTCAAAAAGCTAAATGTGAAATTATGACTCGTTAAATTCACCGCGATTTCTTAACAACACTTCTTATCGATACTTAAATTTGATATAAATTGTATTTGCTCAATGCACAATATTATTGCAACACAATAAGTAAATCAATATTTACCATAATATTATGATATCTTGTTTTACGTTATTTTACATACAGTGTGTGTTTCAAAATGAACTTGTTATTGTACAAAGAACAGGCATACAAATATTCACTCATCATCATGACAAATGATCTTTTCGCATGATTATGATATTAAAATATCGCGGAATTTAATACTTACTGCGGATGTCTCGAATTTGCACATGTACATTTATTCGATCCAATACATGTAACAAAAGAAACAGGAAATCACAAAAATAGTCTGATATCAAATAACATGTACATGTAACATGTTTGTATGTGATTGTTGGCGAGCTATATATGTACACAAACGAGCAAGGGTTTTCGAAAGGTTAATGTACATTTCGATATTGCAGACCGTACATTTGTATAATGTTCTTGTTCCACATGATTTCACCGCGAACCACCTAGACCGTGGTGTTCCACCGCGATCGCGGTGGTCCACCGTGAGATAAATTTCCCGATAACGCCGAGACTGACACCGCATTTCGCCACGGCGAAATCACCGTGTTTAACGGTGTATCGCGTTGAGAAAGTAATTGTCCACTCTGGGCTGAATCACGGTGATGGGTGGTGGATGGCAGAAATCGCGCTAGACGTAGTGTATTTAGGGTTTAATACATTATTTAATCGTTACTAATACTTTCTTTTCGAACGCGTTACGTTTTGCAAGCGCGACACGTTTTGGGTCCCTGGCGTAAAGTTTTCCGAATGCAAGTATCAGCAAACGATCAGACAATCCGTCCATCCGGTTAAATGTTTCCAACGATCGGTCACCTGGCGGTAAAATCTTGATTAACATAACGTGGGACGCCGGGGTTTGCATCGACAATTTTTTCCCCTTTTGCATTTTAAGTCAAAAAGCTCTGTAAAAACGTTGCCACAGAGTGAATGAACATCATCCAGTGAATGTGACAAACAAGTGGGGTTATACCAAGACGTAAAATGAATTATCTTTGAGATTTACGCTGCTCTCAAAAGTATTCCAGACTGTATTTGTATAATGCAGTGCACGCATACCAAACATATAATAAATTGAAGTTAATATGGCGTATTCCGTTCACTGCACCACCGTGTTATAACTTTGGTTTTAACGGCTAATCACAACGAAACGGAACAAAATATTGATGTCAATGACACACATTAAAAAAGATGAGGAAATAATTAATTAAATAATTTGATCTTGTAGTGAATGGACGATTAAATTCGTTTTAACATTTTATAACACGCAGCGATATAACGTAGCCTGCGTAACATCCTTAACGCGATCCGTCTTATGGTATGTATAAAATATATTTTCCACAATAGAGACATAGGGTTACTTAAAACAGTATAAGGGAATTCAGTAGATCTGAAGTCTATATTCCGTGACCAATAGACATGACCTACTCGGCGCAAAACTCACGTTAATATTCCAGTTTGGTAGAATCGTGCGTGAATGCTAAAAATGTAACATTAACGTTGGCTATAACGAGAATTTCCACAATACCGTATGTTCATGGCATGTGTTGGTCATGCGATAAGACACATACAACAGGTGGTGAAAATGGCCTGCTCATTATCGTTTTATTCATACGATATTTGAATTAATTCGCAGAATGAAGGCACTTACTACCTTGGTTTTTGTGATTCTTGTGAATTGTTTTAATGCTTAGAAAGACATTGCATCGAGGCTTAAAGCTTTGGAACAGGAGTTTGCTACAAAGCTGCAGCAAGGTATAAATTTATTTCAATAAGCATATATTAGTGTGTTCATTCAAGTGTCATCAAGGTCATTTAGCAATATCATCACTTAATACATAAAATAATAGATCTTCGTAAACTAAAAATGACAACCTAGGTCATGACTTTGATACTATTGTATAATGCTGATAATCTTTCTAAAATTGCAATCAAAAACACCTTTATAAATGTTATAGTACAAAAATTACTTATATTTGTTCTACCAAATTAGATGATTTGAGGATAAGAAACCTTGAAGAAACGGTAAAAGGGCAGCAGACGGTGCTTTTCGACCAATGGAAAACCATACAACAATTAAATGACAGACTGCAGACGCAGAATAATATAATCAAAAGATTAGTTGATGGACACAGCTCTGTTCAAGAAGAAAATGACCTTACATCGATTGGGACGCATGATGAAATGAGGGATTCAGGGTTGTCAACAAATGTTGAAAAGGATGCGTTACGCGAGCTCAACGAACCCACACAAGAGGCCTCGTTCTTTACGAATCATAAGCGATTGCTGAGTTAAGAAAGAAAGCAATGAAAAATCTACAAAGGAAGCAAACCGGACAAGCACGAAGGATTTTCGAATCGACTCACTGGTTGCTTATTCAAATAATCTTGGTGCGATTATCAAATATTTTTACAAGTCTCAAATCAGTTTATAAAATATGAAATATTTATTTGTGCTTTTCAATTAAGATAATTATGATATATTTGCTGTCTATTTAAAAATTAACTATTGATGTTAATCCAAAGTGTGTTTTTAATATGCAAATGAAATTTCAACATTCAACTACTTGACATAATCAAACGAACGGTATTAAATTTTTACATGACATAAGATGCATTTGTAAAAACTTATTATTTGTGTGCTTATCAGACAAAAACTTGTTTTCTTTGTTGTACATTTTTTAGAACCACGCTATTACCAATTCTCCACGACAATCTTACACCCACCACAGTCACAGGGGATGAATGCCGGTATTATGCACAACGGTTCTCTGATAGCTATGGTATATGGCAGCTCTAACACCTTCGAACAAGGAACACAAACCGTTGTACTGAAAGTGAGAGCCGGGTAGCAGGTTTGGATAGGCAATAGAGACTTTAGCAACGACAGCGTTGACGGAGGTTATGACTCGTCATTCTCTGGTTTCCTTTTGCATTAGCTTTAATGAAGATGTAAATTGTGGTTACACGGGGATCTTATCCTGGATCACGGTACCCGTTTTACAATAAAAACACTACAATTATACGTTTTTGTATTTATCGAGTATTAAAAAGGGTAGAATCAAAATAACTGAACAATATTTTATGTTATGTTATATAATTATTTTAGACAGAAAATTAAATAACATTCATCATTATCTTCATCACCATTCAATCATGCTCATCAGTGATAATGTCTTAATAACAGGTTAATCGAGTTTTACGGATATTATCGTCGTGTCATAGGTATGTGTTAAGATAATAACACAATCTTCTTATTGTTTGCATTGACGAAGGACAATGCAGGGACAATGAAGGGAGAATATAGGCTATGAAAGCACTTTTACTGATTTTCTACATCAGAGTGTATAAACTTCGACTTTGACCACAATACCTGGTTATGCCAACATATTCCCTTCCAATTATCTCATTAATTTGATTGTCAGCTAAAACCCCTTAAAGGGGCCTTTTCCCATTTTGGTAAATGGACAACATGAAAAAGAAATAGTTTCAGATTCGAAAATTTTCGTTTCAGTTATGATATTTGTGAGGAAACAGTAATACTGAACATTTAATATGCTCTAAAATATCCATTATATGCATCTTTTGACGATTTGAAAACCTGAAAATTATAAAGCGTTGCAACGCGAAACAATTGAATGATTTGGAGAGTTCTGTTGGTGTCGATATAATTTGTGAAACTACGAGGATTACTTATATAAATTATGAAATACATCTTTCATTCAATGAGCACGGATGGCAGAGTGGTCTAAGTGGTAGACTTTTACTCCAGGACTCCAGGGATCAGTGGTTTGAGCCCTGTTTAGGGGCACTTTTTTTCTTTGTTTTTAAACTTTATTCTCGATTTTTTACTGGAGCTTTTTAGATCCATTGTTTACATTTATCAATATTAAGCATTTAATGACAAACTTCAATACCTGCCAAAATCTGTGAAAAGGCACCTTTAAAGACCAATACACCGCAAACAAGTGTAAGACATTAAAACATCAATTACGGTCAAATAATTTACTAGCTTTCCATAATGGTAACGATCCTTAATCAATTTTAATAATGCACACAAAACCACAATTATTTTAGTTTTATTTACAAAGATTTTATTATTTTATTAATTATTAAACTTTGTGGTAATTTATTACAGGGTCTTGCGTTAAGAGTAAGACACACGAACCAATACATTGATATGTTGTATGTTAGAAACTGTAAAACGTTAACAAATCGACTAAAATATGTGAATGGTTTCAGCGGTTGAATGACCATTTTTATTTACAACGAATTACGAAAAGAGTGAACCCCAAAATCATCAACTCTAGGAAATATACAGATTACAACTGATCCTTAACTTATACACACACGAATGATCGCGGGGACAAGACAGTGGAGAAATCATGAGAAATTTTCAAATACAAATTTTCAGACACGAAACCTTAATTTTGCTTGTGAATTGTGAACTGGTCTATATAAGATTACTGAAACAACATATCCGCCTGTCTCTTCTTCCATTTGAACGAACGAAAATTAAAAAAAAGACCCACAAAGCAACAAGTTAACGTCTCTGTGAGTCTGTCTATTAAGGTTTCAATTAAATGACTAGTAAATTTATAACATAACAATAATATTCCCCGGTTGCGCTCATTATTCATTAATGCTAATTATACGATTAACCTAACATGCAATTTAGCTATTCATTTTCCACGCTCGGCTATTAACATTCAATTCTAAGAAGTTCCATTTGCCTACGGCCTTAGCAAGGCTATGGGAGGCTAAAAACCCGACAAATGACCGCATTAATGGAAGCAAAGAAGGAACGTACAAAATGAATAGTTTGAGTTCTGTTTAAATGATATTTTTAAATGGTTTATTGCTAATCGGAATAAGTCATTCAGATTATTACACTCATACGCACTGACTTAAAATCAAGCGAACAGTGTTCACGAATTATCGATTTCATGAAACTAGTCAAACTGTGCTCGGCTTATAGTAGTATTGCATACAGTTAAAATATCTTACGGAAGTAAATCGTAAATAGTTTTTACATTTTTCATGACGTAAACGCATTTATCGCACATCACATTGATTTCAAGATGACTGATGCAAAACGGGACCATGTGGGTAATTCCCAAAGTAAATGAGTCGTGTTCTGAGAAAACTGGACATAATACATGTGCGTAAAGTGTCGTCCCAGATTAGACAGTGCAATCCACACAGGCTAATCAGGGACGAAACTTTCCGCCTAAATTTGATTTTTGTTAAGAAGAGACTTCATTTAAACGAAAATGTCATAACAGCGTAAAGTGTCGTTCCTGATTAGCCTGTGTGGACTGCACAGGCTAATCTGGGACGACACTTTACGCACATGTATTATGCCCAGTTTTCTCAGAACGCGACTCAAATGTGTTGAGTTAAATTGCTTATAATTTGTTTTTGTTTTTTAAAATAAAAACAGTATTACCTTATCTATCCAGCCATTCATTGTGATATATTGGTGAACATTGTCATCAAGCATTGCAAATTTCACTTTAGAAACTAATATTTTGAGCGATGGCAACATTTAATAGCACTTTCTTCATTTTGTTGAATATTGATATAATACTCTTTATGTCCCCAATAATTTAAACCTTAACAGGGGAGGTGGAAAACTATACAAAACAATTGCATCTTGACAAGTCTGGTAATGGAAGCTGTATACGTAAGTTCGTTTCCATAGAAGATTTTACGTTGGAGACGTCGGAATTGTTTAACCAAATGTAGATATCTGTCATTACTTACTATTACAAGTTTTGTTAGTTTGTTTTATTGAACCTGCACTCATTAAAATTGTGTTCATTTCCACGTCTGTTATTTTTTTTAAGCTACTTACCCAGATAAAAGACAATGACACGAAACCCTTGTGTCGATAAGATGTTCGCGCATTATATTGCAGTGATATGTATGTTTAGTTAATAAGCCTGATCTTTAATGTTGGAATTCGAGAACTGTCATATTTTACAAGAAGTAATGATGAAATGTTAAAGCAGTCGTACACACCAATAATTTTGAGTTAAAATTAATGTTAGTGTGTTGATGATTTATACACCAACTACATCCTAATTTCAACACTAATAATCTAACGGTTACTATTGATACTATTTAAAAACTTCTATGCTTGCATGTGGTAATGTGACACCATTATTATAACTTGTTATAGAAATGGTCTAAAAAATTCAATTATTTCAAGTGAACCGATATACTCAATGGGGTCCTATGGATAATAACGTTAATGATAATTGCACATGGAAAAGACCCACGTGTTCATTTTAAAACGCAGTGTCAAGTGCAGACAATTCGGTAAAATACCACCATTGCATACAAAACGAAACACACTACCACCGCTGACCAATTTAAAAATGACCGAAAGATTTTCAAAGGAGACCTATAGAACTCTAGTTCTGATTAATCAAGTTTAACATAATGAATGCATTGTTTCAAATTTTCTCGTAGTTGCTTACACAATCTCGTTCACTCGACTTACAACGTCATCCCCCATTCCATGTTTAAAAATATAATATATAAGTTATCCAAGTCTATCTTGAAATTTGTATTAGAGAAATACATCGTATCGCATATGAAGTCCGGATGATTTATCAATCGAAAGTATGTATTCAAATATGGATAAAGGGAGACTGAAAGCATTACTGAACTCTTGTTTCGTTATTCTTAACCTTTGTAGGTGTTTGATGTTTGCTCAAGTAAAGAAGACCATTATAAAATAACTATGATCACTATTTGTCACCGTTTTACAATCCACAGAGTATTTAACGTAAACTCACCCCTTAATCGACAATGGAAAAAAATCTAGTAGTATGTGATAGTATATTTCATTTTATTATGTCTTAGGTATAAGAAAAACATGTGTTGCGTTTGGACTACATTTGCTTATATCTCTTCTCATTAATCGAATATTACCAGCACGCTCCCGGGAGCAAGCTACCATCTTTGTATTTGAATACCTATCACAAACATTTGTTAGAAATTTGCGTAACATAATTAAACGGTTGATGACGTACCAAGTATACCTATCGTTGACGCATTAAGGCCACTTCTTGAGTGGTTAAATGCTTATGAGATGGTATCTCTGAATTTGAAAATGTAAAAAACACATTAATTATTGGAAACTGCTTAGAAATAAATCTTCTTTAAATATGTATATGACGAAAATGCACATACATATAAACAAAAGTAAAGGACAATCATGTAACATACAATATTGACGATGATGAATCCTTAGACAATGAACGTATAATTTCAGAAACACTAAATAACCCAACTTATATTATTTTCAAAAAATTCATCATTTGTGAAATATATGTCTTTACTTAATATCCTTTCAACTGTGAATACAATTTTAGCATATTCTTACTGATATAGTATTTGCCCAATGAATAACCAAAACCAAATCAAAACTAACAGCCAAAACCATCCGTGTCGATAATAACAGGATATGATTATATGTATGACCTTTAAAACGTAGAAATGTCTAAAGAGTATTAACGCTTTAAATAAAAATTATTTATCTAAATGTTCTTTTTTCATGGTAGATACCACATACTTTCGTAGACACATTAGTCATTTTTTCTATAACATATGAAAACATGATTTGTCGTCTTAAAAATATGCATTGAATATATGTTATGTGTTCTGTCATGTTCTTTTGTTAACGATACTGACTGGGTTTAAATAACTCGCATGATATGATACTATAATCAATGCATAATGCTTGTATACCAATATGGATACCCAATTACTGATTTCAGCGGCGCATGATTAAAATTATGGTATCAACATACATGTTTGCTAATGTCACATGATATAGAGTGTCAGAATGGTATTTAACACTCTTATAATGAAGGATATACCGTTAGTTCAAAAGTTCAGTAGAAAGACAATACTAAAGTCTTATTAAAAAGACAATACTAAAGTCTTATTAAAACATTCAAAGGCTGAATATGAAAAGTCTTTTCCAAGCAGAATATGTTCGGTGCGTAACATATCATTGCAAACGCATTTCATCAGCATAATTGTATTTCTTACACAGAAACTGGTAATTAAAACTTCAATAAAAATTATAAACAAAAACACGTAATAACACGTCGTCTCAAAAGCCTATCAATAACATTTCATTTAATGTCATAAATATAAAAAGCCACGTCAATCTTTAACAAGTTTGCTGGTAACCTATATTTGAATGGTATGTATGTGTACCAAAAGTTGTCTGACGAGGGTATGTAAACGATGGACATAGCCATGAATTTAAGCAAACAAACATGTTCTATTCCAAAAGATACATTTACCGAACGACATTTAAGTGAAGATGTTTAAACTTCTATTCGTCCATAAAAGAAAATTGACATCTACAATTCTAAATTTCACCCATCAACCCATCCATTCATTTATCCATTTATCCATCTATACATTCGTACAATATCAGAAATAAGTTAAGTAAAATATAATATTAAAACACAAAAAGTATTTAATATTTGCTTCCCAGATCATGTCTTATGACTTATGTAACAACAGGGCTTTAAATGTCACAATGCGGTAATATGTCTAGTAAAAACAACTGATATAATGACATGATGATTGCTAAAATATTCAGAATGACAGGTTGTCACTCATTTACACAGGCACATGATATACATGTCCGTGTCCGTATCAAAAGTCTTAAAGGTCGTCTGCAATTGCATTATCGAATAATATCATCCATATTTCTGTGGAACGAAATTAGTTTGGAAAATTGAGGCTTGGTATAGATGGAGAATGTTCACCTAGGTATATACGCATTTAAATTGTCCGTAAACAATCTGTACATGAATAAACATCACCTGCAGTACTTCACTATTCAAAATGGTCACGGTTTCGTAGTGAATTATACTTCAGATGTCCGCCTAGCAACAAGGAAGTCCTAGGTTGATCGCCACTCTGGAAATATTCTCAAAATCTCCTTTGATATGCCCAAATATTTTTATATTCAGGAAACGGACTAAAGTGCCTGAATATGAATTAAGCTTTCGACTCAATCTAATAATTTACTTAAACGTATTGTTGGAAGCGAATTGTGGTCAGACGTTCTTCAACCAAGCGATAGTCATAACATAGCATAAAAACCCCGATCACCTGGAAAGTGGTTTCTAACTACAAAATGTCTACACATTATTTAAAAAGTCTGCATACATTAGATTGTTTATGTTACTAAATGGCATTGTCTGTAAATATTGTTACTTCAATAACATACGAGCAATCTTGTAAAGACTTGTATTCCGATGACAACCAAGAAAATGATTCCCCAAAATGAGTTTCGCTTAACGATGTTTTACTTTTGATTCTGGCACAAACACTACTCGGCAATGCTAATTATGCATTTCTATTCAATGTAGAAACCATACCATTCTCAGGAGTGGCACATTCGCGCTAGGCCTTACCATGGCAATCTCCGACGTATGATCGTAATAATGAAATGCAAAGATGGGGCGCATCCGAAAGCTTTTCTGAGATCTGCGAATTATATTCTTAAATGCTGTATTTCAAATTCGATACAGAGATGGCAATAATAACAGTCTCGCGCACTTAATTAAAAGGTTAATGTCCACGAGACTTGTACATTTTTCAGACGAAGCAAACCTTGTTTGCTAAGAGGTTGTAGATGTCGATTACAGTTCGCTCGTTGAAATCGTTGGAAGTGCAATTAAAATATTAAATTACGGTTTCGGTTATAACACGCATGGCCTATAGTAGCTGATATGCAGTTGGAGAGATACATAATATTACGTCTAAATAGACAAATTTCACTTATTTCAGAGGTATTGTTTTGAAAGGCTTTTGTACCAAATTTTCACACGATTGTTTCATGTATATTCGTCATATGCTCCATATGATAACACACAGCAGCATATATTGACTGATATACAACAGGATTTGTAACGATATAATGCGACATTTATGCATGCTATATGCATATTGCATTTAAATATTAAGCTTTATACTAAGTTTAACATTTAAAATGAAACGATTGTGATGCGTTAAGCAGCCAATAATAAACACGATAACGTTACGCTTTCTAAATTAACGATAGGCTTTTAGATACAATGCGTTTTAAGAGAGACCTGTTGTGTTTTTTTTTCAATTCAAAACAAGAATAATCGATGGTATTTGTTTAACAAGATGTTCTTGGCAACGAAGCTATGAATCCCTCTCATGAAAATGCTCACATTGCTAATAACGCTATTATTAAGACGCGACCTGCGATATTTCGTTTCAAACTAATAATACAGTAAGATTTCCAACTGTCAAGACTTGCCCTTTGATATATTTCATTATCACCGACTTAAACGCATTCAATGGTCTGGGTCAGAAGATGATTTGAATAATTAAAAGTTTCATTGATCACGATCAAAATCAGGTCAAACCTCCGCACATGGATTTGACTTGTATCTGCCGCTACATGATTACGACCAATTAAAAGATTATTGTTACTATGTATGAATTAATTCATTATCGTTTATATTCCTTAATGCTAACCTAGAACAAAATATACACTTTTTTAAAAAATATATGAACAAGAGTTTTTTCTTTTTTTAGACATTATGTATTTTAAAGATGTTATCGGTCTTACAATTTTTCGTTAACGATACTGACTGGGTAAAAACTGTTCGCATGACATTAAACCATAATCCATACGTTATTATTGTATACCAGGCAGGTTGCACAATTACTGTCTTGGATTTCAGTCGCAACTGATAGGCACCCTGGTTATCACCCTATGTGTTTGTGTATTTCTCATTATATAGCTTGTTAATCCCCGTGTTATGAAGGACATACGTTTGGTTCAAAAGTTCAGTAGAAATACAATACTTGAACCTTATTTTAAAAATTAAGATAACAAATGAAAAAAATTGTTTTTGAAACAAAGCATGTTGTGTGCATAACATAGATATGCGCATGTATTTCATCAACATAATTGAATTCTCAAACATGCTCGGGTATATACATATATAATGACTCATAGGGGAAATGATATGTTTTGTTAACAATTTATCTAAGAGAAGGAACATGAACGACTGTTTTTCAAAAGAGACTTTGGCAAACGCCGTCATCTCAAAAGCCTTTCATTTAAGTGCTTATTTTATGTCATCTATATAAACAAGCAATTTGAACTTTAAATAACATGTCTATTAAACCTTTTCTATCGAAGGTATGTTAGCGATCGACATAGCCTTGACGTTTAATAAAAATAAAACAGTTAAAGTCCTGTGTATTTTCCTGATGACACAGCACTAGTAATTATATATTATATATGAAATGAATGCTTTTTGTAAAAATAAACAATTTTTATCCATCAAAAAGATTGGAAACATACGGTTAAAAATTTCACCCACCAGTCCATCCACCTACTCAACCTTCTATCCACCCCACCATATATTCATACAAAACCAGAAATACGTAAAATAAAAAAGTACCCAGGAAGTTATAAAGCACACAGTCGATAATAAACCTCATTTCAAAAACTTTTTATATCTTAAAATTGTTAAGTCCTAGATCTAACTCAATATGTCGAATCACATTATTACATTCCGGTATAAAGACTTGTCTGGAATATGTTTTCCAGCTTACGTCTTATGACCAATTTTACATCAGGGCTTTAAATGTCACAAGGCGATCAAATGTTGAATAAAACAGTTGTTATAATCGCATAATAATTGCAAAATAATATTCTGAATGACACATCGTAACACAAACAGACATATGGTATACATATCCATGTCCGGGGGTAATCTGCAAATGCATTATTAATATGGTTCTTTAGATATGGAACAGCGAATGATGGAATCCATATTTCTGTGGACCGAAATTATTGTGAATATATGATGCTTGGTACACACACAGGTTGTTTCTCTCTTAAACCATACATTGCATCGTATTCCATCTTTTTTCGAATACATAGTTGAATAACATAATCTTTTGTCAGATGATATTGCCAATTGCTTCATAAACATGTAAATACGCGGAATTATGCGGATACTTAGCTGGTCAAAGACATACAAAAAGCAATGAAGAAACACACAAAGAAACATGTTTATTATATCGTTAATTATATCCATTGATTACCAATTAATCGAATCAGAATTCTATGTGGGGACATGTCTGGAATCATATGATAAAAGCTATTCAATCTGTCACAAACACAGAAGCTTGATATGTACTAAGTCAGGGAACTATGTAAACAATAATATCACCCCAATACCGCTACCTGATTTACAATTGTTTTATTGCTAAAGCACACAAACAGGTGAATTACGAATAAAAGTGGTGTGATTTAATAATTTACAACTACACGAAGCATATTCCTACCTCGAAAATAAATGTGAAGAGACGTTTACTGTTACGAAGAGGAATGTATTGTTTACGAATTTCTAATGCCTGTCGAAAAAGGTATTTTGCACAGTGGGATTTTATGATAATTAATTAATTCTTCTTTATTGTTATTTATACGATTGTTTTTCTTGATTAAGACTCTAGAACAGTTATTTACTTTACAGTGGTGTGTTAAATTACGACGATAAAAACTAATTGCTCTAAAAATTGACGCCCATTGACCATGAAAACTAAGATTGCAATGTAAAAAGCAAGCATTAGTTCAGAACTCTAGAACTATTCGTTCGGTTCGCAAAACAAAACACTCAACATTTACACAACATTCTCCGGAGAAGCACATTCATCTAAAATATTTCCATGAATGAATGTTTGACGATGACAAAGGTAAACGTATGCCAACTAGTATGCGATCCAAAGATGAATGGTCACGAACGCTATTATGAGATATGTTATAGTTTTACATACATTAATTATAATAGGATGCCGTCATGCTATTTACACTCACTCAAACTTAATTACTACTTTAAAGTACACATTTAATATTAAGCTAGCTTTGATAGGAGGATTCTAATCGCTTTAAGCCACAGGACCAAACGATTTTTAACAATTTCAACAAATGCTTCACAATAAAATCATAAGACATGATGTTTGAGATATGTTTACTTAAAGTTAAATGTATGCTTCAATCGTTGTTGTAAGTGACACTTATACAGCGAGTTTAGAGCAATAGTGCAAGAACATTCATAATACAAACAGACATACGAAAACATGGATGGATGTTTATTATAACGAATTTCTATCCAAAACTTTGTGAATGATACATTTAAATAAAATAATATTTCAATAATATAATGTATATAATTTTTAATTTTTAATATTTAAATTTTGATTCTGGTTTGTGAACGATAAGCCTTTCAGTTCACAGCAAGAGATGGAGAAACCACTGAAAAGACACTTATTGAAGACCTGAAATCGACACAAGAGGGAACCGACACTAGAGTAATTATGTATGCCTTGTATGGGAAAAAACATAATTTTGTACTACATTAAATTATTTGACGGTTACAAGATTCTTTTTGACACTGGTGCTGGCAATCATAGAAAACTATTTGACATGAATGAAGTAGCTACGGGATTAACTGAAGAGTTCAGATCAGCACTTTTAGGTATACATGCATACTGCGGTTGTGACACAACAAGCGCTTTCAAAGGAAAGGGGCATATCAAACCTATTAATTTGATGGCAAAAAGGCCACGAACTGTTGCTTTATTAATGGCTGCTTTAGGAAATACATGGACAGTTGCAGACGAAGTAGTGGGTGAATTGGATATATTCACGTGTGTCATGTATGGAAATGCTAGAAACGACTCGGTAGATAAATTGCGTTTTCTTAAAATAAAGGAGGTCCGTGATGGTGGCCCAAACGCGTCAAAGAATGTAGACTTTCAGTGTTGCCTCCCTGTTAGCAATGTCTCCTGCAATACATCCGTAGAGTGAATAATCAAGTTGGCATATGGAAAAGGTCACACATACCCGATCCAGATAAACCACTTGCAACGGAAGGACATGGATGGACCAAAAACACTGATACAGGCCTGATTGAACCTCTTTGGATTGATGGAGATATACTCCTGCCTCAAATTGTTGATGTATTAAAGGACTTGGCAAATGAACTTGAATAAGATAATGACACTCATGAAAGTGATACTGAAACGGAAAGAGTTGGCGATGAAGACAGTTAAACAGTATATTTGAATTAAAAGAACAAGTAAAAGCAGCAATAAGCAACTAAATAACTAATAGGAAGAGATTATGTTATTTTCCTTGTTTTTAATGTTTACCCCACCAACATTTTGGGGCGTGTTAAATCTTTTTAGCTTCAAGAAATGTCCTTACATCGCTCATTTTGAATGTCTGCAAGTAGTGGCTTATGCTGACATTTAGATATTTACTGAAACAATTAGTATTTAAAACATTTCAGTCTATATAGTGATATTTGTCTATTTTTTCCCGATTTTGTTAGTTTCTCATTAATATTCATGAATATGCAGATGAGATAAATATATAATTTGGTCTTTAAAATCAAGCACAATGTGTAGCTTTTGTTTAAACACTAATGTGTTTGTATTACGATAAGATATAATATAATAATGAATTGATAAAGTCGCCCTGGTCCGTTTTCCAATTTTGAGTGGCGGTTGCCATGGAAACTGTTTGATATGAACACTTTTAATTGAGTTTTGAGTTTTTGAAATTTACTTACTTGAGTTACTGAACAACTTGGTATCGGTGAAAATTAATCCCGGGGGTGCATGTGGACCCCTATTAGGAAATGGCCTATACATTATGTGATAAGTGCATTAAAATGCATCAAGAATTTGTATCAACAGGGCCATTTCCACAATTATACGCTACTCCATTTTTCAGGTCAGGGCTGTTAACCGCAAAGCTTGTGCAATAAATATAAACTCGCGTGTACTTCAAAGCTATTTAGAGGTACGTGTTTTACTTGCAATTAAATGATGTTTATGTTTGAACACAAACAATGATGTAAATTTACGTTTTTGTCTTGAATAACAACAGATCGTTAGATTTATTGTTTAAACTTGAGTTTAACCATTACAGAGCCATACCGTTATCATGCCTCTTTAAAGGGACCGTCAACCAGATTGACGAAAAAAAGAAAAGTTCTTAAATACCGTTTTACATTTATTCGTTAATATTGATTAAATATCACGACTGGTATATTACATTACTTGAACAAGTCGTTAAGTTTGCATATTTTCAGTATATTCGGCAATAAAATTTTAATGGGTATGTGTACCAGGTAACTACCAGTGAACAATAAATAACGGAAGTAGATTGATCATAATCGTCACGTGGTAAACCCAGGAATGCAAATTGTGCATGTGTAGTGAATTGTATATATTTTATATATAAAATGATCAATCTACTTGCGTTATTTATAGTGTGTATATCGTTATGTCACCTATTTTCGCGATGTACTTTCGATTTCACACCGCGAAATTGTATTACCAAATATACTGAAAATATGAACTTTTTTCAAGTAATGTAATATACCAGTCGTGATATTTTAATCAATATGTACTAATAATTGTAAAAAAATGCGGTATTTTAGAATTTTTCTTTTTTTTCGTCAATCTGGTTGACGGTCCCTTTAAGGCTTACTCTCATGGAACTAAACGAAAAGAACAACCGAGATGTTTCGGACTTAAACATTGAGATTACATAATACATTCTATACAAATGAAAATAAAATTAAGAAATCAATATAGATCCTTTCCGAATGCGGTTATGTTTGTATATTCCTTCGTAAATAAAGAAGGCCCAAGTAATTGATTGAGAGGTCTCTGTTAATTGCCGATGAGTCCATACCATAAAAAGTCAATTTTATTGGCAAATACATACGTACATAGCCAACAACATACATAATACATAATTATAATAACGAACATTTGAAATTTCGGACTTAAAACAGAGGACGGGCCGTCGGCCAAGCATAGTTTTCAATATTGTGTGATGTTGTGCATTTCCCATTAATAAGATGGTCGAATACATATTGAAACGCTCGTTTTATTTACCAAATCGCATACTGCGTAAATTGAAACAATATAAGCTTGTTAAGTAGTTCTTGATTACAACATAAGCACAGAAACCCTGTCTCACCATTCTTTTTTCAAACATGATTACGTTATTTTTATGGGGTAGTTTTTGTTTCTATATGTTTGTTTTTGTCTTATATAAATGATGTTGGCAGTTTAATTGTTTCATTTTCATTGCGTATTAGCTTTACTGCGACAAGATTTAGTTGTTCGTATTGCTAATTTTATTATTACTTACATGTTATCTTAAGGCAGTAGGGACCTAATGCGATCGATAATGTTCGGGTTATAATGCTGTATTCGGAAAGCGTTCGGCAATGATTGGTTATCTACGTCAAAGTCCGTAAATAATACTTAAAACACGAAATAAATGAGTGCGTTTTTATTTAAGAACTAAAACACGAAATTAATATGTTTGTTCTTATTTCAGAACTAACTGTATGCATCTCCCTTACATTCATTTACTTTAAAATAAAAATATGATATTCTTTTTAGCTTGAAGACAAATATTTTCGTTAATGACGTCACGGCTGCTGAAATTCTGTTGCAAAATGAAAATGCGTAAAAAGAGAAGGTGGTATGCAACACGAAAATGAATGTGATACCGATAACAAACCTTGTTTTGCATGAAGGCAGTTTATTGCAGATATATTACTATTACGGTATGCTTTATTCACATTTTATGTACAAGAACAAACAATACTCTTTTCAATTGTTGTTTATCAATTACGACGTTTTAGAACTGCGTGATGTATCAAGAATGTCTGTGACTTATTGATATATGGACTTGCAGTTTGGATACTTTTTTATTAAGGTGTCGGATATGTCTTAGATGTCGATGTGGAAGCATTATCAGGAGCAGTTTCCAGATGCAATTTCCATCCGAAGTAGCCTTTGGCATTGGGACAACGGTAAGACAAACTTGTTTTCGGATTTTTTCCATGCGCATAAAATAAAACTCATTTACAAGAAGATTATATTGTTTAGAGTTTCAACGTTTCATAATATTACATAATGCAACCCATCTTTTCATGTTTGATAATTTGAGGTCAACAAGTTTGTTAAGTGCTCGTTGTCCTTAAAATTGATTGTTTTTTAAAACAAGCAATCGCATTATGCGTCAGCATAAAACTTTAACAGGATAATTGAATTCATGAAGCAAGCATTGTGTACATTATCGTTTTTTACAGTTCGAGGTACAGTTTTCCGGATATAACTCATATTTCTACCGTGGATTTGAAAACGGGTTCGAACTTCTCTTTGGCCATGAGTGCAAAAGTCGTCTTTAAGCAAAATAAAGCTTGTGTTATTTCCTGATAAGAACAAATCATAAGTCTTACAGATATTTAAAAAACTGGTCTTCTATTGCGTATCAATCTTATATGATCTTTATAACAAAACAAATGAATATTATATATTGAACATGTAGCAAGTGAAAAGGATTCCGTATCAATGAGTTAGTCTGATATTAAATGACGCAAATCAAAGGACATCGATGACCACTCTATAAATTAACTACCGCGTCTCCATGGAACTTAAACCGTTCAATGAAGGCCTACAGGCAATGTATTTCTTAGTGAACACATTTAACTTACTGCGGGCATTGCAACACATGTTCAAGACGTATGTCACATTGTGCAGTTGAACTTTCTGTTTGATTGCATTTATTCCATAATCCCGTGCACCCGACACAAGCCATACACTTTCATGTTTTAAAAAGTAATCTTTCTAAGAATTGCATTCAATTACGTATAATGTACAGGTTGAATACATGTCTACAATGTTTTTGTCCTCAAATCACGGTAACGTCTAAAAGTTATAGCTCAAGGTGCTATTGGAGTCTTCGATCAAGGAACACAAACCGTTGTACTTAAACTGAGCGCTGGGGAGCAGGTTTGGATTAGCAACAGGTACCTCACCAATGTTAGCGTTCACGGAGATGCTTACTCGTCATTTTCTGGTTTCCTTTTGTATCAGCTTTAATGCAATGACTACGTTAAGTGTTTTTACATGGATCCTGTTACTTGAACACTTTATCCGCATTGCAGTGAACCGAGAAAACAATAATTTGCATTTTCGGATTTATCAATATTGTAGATTATCAAGATTATCATCATCTACATCTTTATCATCACCTGTATTTTTTACATGCAAACCAGTTATACATTCACAAACACATGTTTGACGGGTTGTCAGGAAATCAATGGGTATCATACCTCTCTATAGCCACACTCTTAAGTCTGTGTTAAGATAAAACAACACTCGGCTTAATGTTTGCATTAATGGAGGAAAATGGCCCTGAGAGGATTTTCATACGGAACATTTTTGTCGTTATCATCATATTGCAGCAAATGTCAACATATCCCTTCCATCTTTATCACGAAATTGCTTGTCATCTTACTCCCCTGATACAAGATCCATAGAGCGCGAATATGGGTTTCAAGCATTATGACACCAATAACGACCCAAACATATGCTTGTTTTCCTTAGTATTCATGATCCTTAATATAATTAAAGTATACAGATGAATCCGCAATTAGTTCCATTTTATTAACAAACATTTACTAAATGTGCACATTTGTTTCAAAGGTCTTGCGTTAAATAATAACGCACACGAATAAATTTATGGATATCTTGTATATAAAAAAACGTACATTTAATTATTAATTTATCAATATTTATTTAAAATGGAATACAAATAGACCGACACCCAGGAAAATGTACCCATAATTACGCTGAATTCAATCGATCTGATTGGTGTGTAATTTATATGATAAGTATTTCAGTTACAACTTATGGAGTTTTTCAAATGCTTTCATTTAAGTCGTGGTATTGTCTTTTAAATCATGCATGGTATATATTCGAAAAGAATTGTCATGGTTAACATTAACATCAAAATGCAAACTTTGTATAGAACAATCAAATAATTTATTTGCACATATGTAACCTTAAAGAAATGCCGGTTAGATTACTATTGTGGAGGAATTTTGAACTGAGTATTGAAAACATTGTGTTCTGCATAGAATTACTGCTAGGTGTCAGATTAAGTCATAAATATGCTGCATTAAACAAACGCATTCAGATATTACACAATTTAAGTTGAAACATGTTTGACTTCATTTGAAAGTATGCCAAAGGTATTCGTCATGCCCTATAGCTGATTAAAATCATCATCAGATAATAACTCATACAGAACAGCATGTTAAACGATATTATACGACATTTATGTTTTTCATACGTGAACATTTGCATTTTAAGTCAAAAAGATCTGTATAAACTTTGCCAACGAGTGAATGAACATCATCCGGTGTATATCATTATACAACCCTTTACAAAATGGGTAGGATTAAACCACAGGAGGGAAGCCCATAGTTTTATATATAATATAATAATTTATCAGGAAAAATTAACATCAGTACCATTACAAGATACATATTTTGACATGAATTTTACAGAATTGACCTTATTGCAAGACACGCGTGATCCAGATTAGAACTTGGCCTATGTACTTGAAAGATAACTTCGCTGATGAAGTATTTTCAAGGTACCTAAGCTTTTTCTAAGATTTGACCTGTTGACCAAGGTTTCGGACGCGCATATCTAAGATTCAAACTCGATCTGGACATTTTTTGGATCAACATTCTTATCACGTGCCATAAATATTAAGTTACAAATGTGGTCTCTAATGTGGTAGCTAGGTTTTCAAAGATTTGACCTTGTGACCTAAGTTTTGGACACTCGCGACCCATATTACATTTTGGCCTATAAAATTTTCAATATAAACATTCTGATTATGTTTCAAAACTTTTTAGTCATTAATAAAGCCTCTATATGGACAGCTGGAGTTTCTACAGATTTTTGCTTTTGACGATGTTTTCAGATGATAATTTCCCAGATAAAAGCTAGTTCAAGATGAAAATGGACATGACATCTATAAGCGTATCGAGGTTTTTCGTATATTTGACCTGGTGACAGAGTTTTTTACACACATACATCAGATTTAATTTCAGCCTAGATATTGCCAAAATAATCATTATGGCCAAGTTTCATATAGGATGAGTCATACATGTAGCTGCTAGAGTGGTAACAGAGCTTGTTTTCCAGTATTTGATATGGAAACCTAGATGACGGAAAAATAAGACATACATTCTATCCTAGAAAATGTCAAGATAAACATTCTGATCAAGTTTCATCAAAATTAAGTAGCAAATGTGACATTTTATTGGAAACAAGATATTTCGAAGATTTTGACCTGGTGACCATCGTTTTGAACGCACATAATCCAGATTCAAACTTATCCAATATTGCAAAGATGAACATTCCCACAAAGTTTAATTAAAAATGAGTCATAAATGTTGCCTCTTCAGTGGTATCAACCTTTTGCTAATGTTTTATCTTGTTACCTAGATTTTGGACCATGTGACCCAGATTTGTAGTCGGTGTAGAAATTTTTAAATAAATAATCTGACCCATTTTTATTTTTTTTCCATTTATTTATTTTTTCGCCAATATGCATTGTACAGTTAAATACAAACATTGCTGGAATAGTAATAAATTGAATTACAGTACAATCATTCATGTTACAATAATGTATGCCAATTCTATAAAAATACAACATAAAAATACTAATAATTATGAAGGTAAAATAGTATAACAAAGAGATTCGACCAATTCCAATAATCTGACCAAGTTTTATCAAGATGGAAATATGGCCACTACATTGGTAACGAGCTTGCAAAACACACCACTTTACACCGCACGACGCCCTTCGACAGACGACCGCCAAAAAGTGATCATACTAGCTAACCTATAGTATCTCGTGTTAAGATGAGTTAAATTTTCAAGCTTTTCAAACTGTACTATATTATCAACGAATGCAGCTGAGAAGTATTAAATTATGAAATATGATGATGAATGGTCAAATAACTAACTTAATTATATTATTGTTTTTTTTATGAAAACCAAAGTATATCTTTTAAAGTCATTTACATTTAAATTTAACAATTAGGTATGTTAGTGTCGATATGAGGAAACTCATACATTCTTAAAATATCTAACGCACCCTGTTTTTAATGATATAATTATAAATTAAAAAATTATGCCGGCATAAACCGTGCCTATCTACTGGTTCGCATGTTTATCATTTGAATTGCAAATATTACAATCTTTCATTATTTAGTCACATATTGGATACATTGTTTTTGTTTATCTATTCACGAGCGATTGTCAACCAATTTTTGTAATTTAATTTGACGGCCGACGACATCAAAGAGTTCAATTATATCGAAAATGTTCATCTGAAGACAATTATTGTCATTATGCAGTATTGCAATTAATACAATCTCAGCGTTTTATTGTTTTCTTTGATCTTCTAATGCATGGGGAATTTATTTCATTTTAACATTTTATAACACGATGCGATAGAACGTAGCCTGCGCAACATCCTTAACACAATCCGTCTTATATTATATCCTAAATATATTTTTCCCAATTGAGTTGAGTTGCGTAAACACTTTCCGCTTTTATGACATTGTCGTTTAAATGAAGTCTCTACTTAGCAAAAATCCAATTTAGGCGGAAAGTGTCGTCCCTGATTAGCCTGTGCGGACTGCACAGGCTAATTTGGGACGACACTTTACGCACATGCATTATGCCCAGTTTTCTCAGAACACGACTCAATTGATCCTTAACTCATACACACACGAATGATCGCGGGGACACGACAGTGGAGAAATCATGACAAGTTTTCGAATACAAATTTTCCGACAAGAAGCATTAATTTTGCTTGTGAATTATGACCTGGTCTATTTAAGATTACTGAAACAACATATCCGCCTGTCTCTTCTTCCATTTGAATGAACGAAAATAAACAATAGACCCACAAAGCAACAAGTTAATATCTCTGTGAGTCTGTCTATTACGGTTTCAATTAAATGACTAGTAAATTTTAAACATAACAATAGCAGTGCGTTAAAATTTGTTCCCGGGTGCGCTCATTATTCGTTAATGCTAATTATAAGATTAACATAACACGCAATTTAGCTATTCATTTTCATCGCTCGGCCATTAACACACCTTTAAAGAAGTTTCATTTGCCTACAGCCTTTGCAAGGCTATGTAAGGCTAAAAAACAGACAAATGACTGCATTAATGGAAGCGAAGAAGGAACGTAAAAAAGGAATACTCTGAGTTCTGTTTAAATGATATTTTTAAATAGACTATTGCCAATAGGAATCAGTGATGAAGATTATTACACTCACATGCACTTAATTAAAATTAGAAAAAGCGCGACAGAGGCCGCCGCGTATCCCCACGCCGCATGTTTGACCCAGGGGCGCCCCAGGGTTGGTTATGGGGCCATGCATAGTTGAGAATGACCGTAGTCATAAGAGATGTTCAGTATAAATTTGAAGTAATTCGGTGTAGAAATGAAGAGGTTAATGTAGATAACCTAAAAAATGAGTGAAAATCTATATCCTAATTTCTCCTCCTCATCCTGCTCACCTAACAAATCTAATACTGAATCAACTTCACCGACGTCCATTATGTACATGTCATCCTCATTGGAATGACTTATGAGATGGCTGAACATGCTCTCTTATAGCCAATCTTCTTGCATCTGTTTTGGAAAAGTTATAAATGGTTGACTAAATAGTAGCGTCTCAGAAATTTTCTATCGCAATCTTGTACACAACAATGAAAATGTTGAATTTCGTGTATGTCTTTGATGTGCCTGTTCAAAGTCTATCTTGCTTTCAATTGTTTCTCACATTTTTCCACTTGAACATTTTGACAAATGTTCAGTAATAAGTCTAAAAGTGTAATTGAAAAAATTGAAAGTTTCAGCCCTTTTATAGAATCTTGAGGCTCTATTCCATGAGTTTCTCGTGCTTTTTATGCTTGACTGCATTCTGTCTCTCATATATAGGTGTCCCTTTGCGCCAATATTTTATAATCCCTTGTATAAACATTAGATGGATGAGCTAAACCATTTCACAGATGAGTTAACACAAACAATTGACTACTAAATACATCTCTGCGCCACTACTGTGTAACGCTATATGTGTTTTCAATACACAAGCTTCATTGTTGAAAAATTCCTTTGTCCGATGAAAATGCTTGCACTTCTTCTGATTGGGTAGATAACCACATAATAGATTTCGAAATCTAAACGCGGACCCTAAGTTCGAGGTCAAGGTCACAGTGGTAAAAAAGTTCATGCGCATGGAAAGGTCTTGTCCAGATACACATGCGTATCAACTATGAAAGCAATATCTGAAGGGACACAGCAGGTGTGAGCCTTTTTCGAATCGCAGTCGCAGATTTCAAAACCTTAAAACTGGCCCCAAGTTCAAGGTCAAGGTCACAGATGTATAAATTTTAATGTTCATAGAGTGTTGTCCTGATATACATGCATACCAAATATGAAAGCAATATATGAAAGGACGCAGAAGATATGAGCCTTTTTCGAATCGCGGTCGCAGATTTCAAAACCTAAAATCTGACCACAAGTTCAAGGTCAAGGTCATAAGGGTACAAAATTGTGTGCGCATGGATAGGTATTGTCTGGATACACATGCATATCAAATATGAAAGCAATATCTGAAGGGACACAGTAGTTATGAGCCTTTTTCGAATCGCGGTCGCAGATTTTGAAACCTGAAAACTGACCCCAAGTTCAAGGTCAAGGTAACAAGTGTAAAAAATTGTATGCGCTTGGAAAGGTGTTGTCCAGATACACATGAATACCAAATATGAAAGCAATATCTGAAGGGACACAGTAGTTATGAGCCTTTTTCGAATCGCGGTCACAGATTTCAAAACCTGAAAACTGACCCTAAGCTCAAGGTCAAGGCCAGAGAGGTAAAAAAATGTGTGCGCATTGAAAGGTGTTGTCTAGATACACATGCATACCAAATATGAAAGCAATATCTGAAGGGACACAGTAGGTATGATACTTTTTCGAATCGCGGTCGCAGATTTCAAACCTGAAATATGACCGAAAGTTCAAGGTCAAGGTCAAAGGGGTCAACAATTTTATGCGCATGGAAAGGTCTTGTCCAGATACACATGCATACCAAATATGAAAGCAATATCTGAAGAGACACAGTAGTTATGAGCCTTTTTCAAATCGCAGTCGCTGGAAAATCTCTGACACGGCCCCACCCAACCCCCATAACTTTTGACCCAGGGTTCAGATCAAAATTCCGAATAGTGCACCGTCGCACATATGCTCAAAGCTACCATGTTTGTAAGTTTCAAGGTTCTAGTGCTAATAGTGTAGGAGATAAAAGGCCTAGTTTTTAAGCCTAAAATGAAGTGGCCTAGTTGTAATGTTCTGTGATCTAAGTGACGGACGGACGGGCAGACGGACAGACGGACAGACGGTGTTCACGAATTATCGATTTCATGAAACTAGTCAAACCGTGCTCGGCTTATAGTAGTGTTGCATAAAGTTAAAATATCTTAAGGAAGTGTATCGTAGATAGTTTTTACATTTCTCATGACGTAGACGTATGTATTGCACATCACATTAATTTCAAGATGACTGATGCAACACGGGGCCATGTGGGTTATTTCCAAAGTAAATGTGTTGAGTTATATTTTTTATTCATTTTTTAAAAATCAAAACAGTATTACCGTATCTATTGAACCATTTATTGTGATATATTGATGAACATTGTCATTAAGCATTGCAAATTTCAATTTAGATACTAATATTTTGAGCGATAGTAACATTTCAGTGCACCTACTACATTTTGTTGAACATTGATATAATACTCGTTATGTGACCAGTAATTAAAACCTTAACACGGAAGGGGGCAAACTATACTAAAGAAGAGCATCTTTAAATTTCTGGCAATTCACGCATGTACCTAAGTACGTTATTACCAAGGACATTGTATGCTGGAAAACGTCGGAATTGTTTAACAAAAAGTTTCTGTCTGTCATTACTGACCATTACAATTTTTTTGGAACTTGCACACATTAAAATTGTGTTCTGTTCCATATGCGTTGATATTGTTAAAGCTACTTACCCAGACAGAAGACTATCACACGAATTACTTATGTCGATTAGATCTTTGCGCATTAAATTGCATTGATACGTGTGTTTAGTTTTTAAGCCTGATGTTTTATGTTGGAATTCGAGAACTTTCATATTTTACAAGAAGTAAAGATGAAACGTTAAAGCAGTCGTACACATCAATAATTTTTAGTTTAAAATTAATGTTAATGTGTTGATGATTTAAAACCAACTACATTCTAATTTCAACATTAATAATCTAACGATAAATATTGATACTATTTAAAAACTTCTATCTTTGTAAAGATTATTACATTCATGTGGTAATGGGGGACCATTATTATTACATATATTAGAAATGGTCTTCAAAATTCAATTATTTCAATTGAACCGATTTATTAAATGAAGTTCTATATGTATAATGTAATGATAATTGCACATGGAAAAGACCCACGTGTTCATTTTCAAACGCAGTGTCAAGTGCAGACAATTCGGTAAAATAGCACCATTGCATACAAAACGGAACACACTTCCACAGCTGACCAATTTAAAAATAACCAAAAGATTTTCAAAGAAGACTATAGAACTCAGGTTCTGATTAATGAAGTTTTATATAACGAATGCATTGTTTCAAATTGTCTAGTAGTTGATTACACAATCTCGTTCACTTGACTGACAACGTCATCCCACATTCAATGTTTAAACATTATATATATAAGTTATCAAAGTCTATCTTGAAATTTGTTTGTAGAGAAATACATCGTATCGCATATGAAGCCCGGATGATTTATCTATCTACAGTATGTATTCGAATACTGATAAAGGGAGACTGAAAGCATAACTGAACTCTTGTTTTGTAATTCCAAATCTTTGAAGATGTTTGATGTTTGCTCAAGTAAAAAAGACCATTATAAAATAACCATGTTCACTATGTAACCGTTTTACAATCCACAGGGTATTTAACGCAAACCCACCTCTTTATCGACATTGGGATACATTCAAGTAGTATGTGATATTTCATAGTATACAGTATATAGTATAGTTCATTTCTTATGTCTTAGGTATAATAAAAGCATGTGTTTAGTTTGGGTTACATTTGCTAATATATCTTCTCATTAAACGAATACCAGCACGCTATCATCTTTATATTCGTATACCTATCACAAACACTTGTTAGAAATGTGCGTAACATAATTATACGGTTGATGACATAGTCCCCATTCAACTACAAAACTACTGTTTTAACGAGCATTGCAATCTTTGTTATTTTATAACACCGTGTAATGTTTCCTTGCGCTTAATGCATGCGAGTTGATGCTCAATTCGATTTACTTTAATAAAAGACGTACTATGTATACCTTTCGTTGACGCATTAAGGCCACTTCCTGAGTGGTTAAATGCTTATGTGATGGTATCTTTAAATTTAAAAATGTAAAAAACACATTAATTTAATAAATAAATCTTATTTAAATATGTATATTACGAAAATGCACATACATATATACAAATATAAAGGACATTCATGTCACATACAATATTGACAATGGTGAATTCTTAGACAATGAACGTATAATTTCAGAGACACTAAATAACCCAACTGATATTATTTTAATTGAATTTATCATTAGTGGAATATATGTCTTTACTAAATATCCTTTCAACTGTGAATACAATTTTAGCATATTCTTACTGATATAGTGTTTGCTCAATGAACAACCAAATCCAAATCAAAACTAATAACCAACACCAACCGTGTCTATAATAACAGGATATGATTCTATGTATGACCTTTTTATATGTTAACGTTTCTTACAAAAATTAACATGTAAAAATGACTATAGAGTATTAACGCTTTAATAAAATTAAAATTATTTATATAAATGTTCTTTTTTCATGGAAGATACCACATACTTTCGAAGAAACAGAAGTCATTATTTCTATAACATATGAAAACATGATTTGTCGTCTTTACAAAATATGCATTGAATATACGTTATGTGTTCTGACATGTTCTTTTGTTAACGATACAGACTGGGTTTAAATAACTCGCATGGTATGATCCATTCATTATGTTTGTATACCAATCTGGATACCCAATTACTGATTTCAGCGGCGCATGATTAAAATTATGGTATCATCATACATGTTTGTTAATGTCACATGATATAGCGTGTCAGAATGGTATTTAACACTCTTATAATGAAGGATATACCGTTAGTTCAAAAGTTCAGTAGAAAGACAATACTAAAGTCTTATTAAAAAAAGACAATACTAAAGTCTTATTAAAACATTCAAAGGCTGAATATGAAAAGTCTTTTCCAAGCAGAATATGTTCGGTGCGTAACATATCATTGCAAACGCATTTCATCAGCATTATTGTATTTCTTACACAGAAACTGTTAATAAAAACTTCAATAAAAAAAAACACACACAAAAAAAAACGTAATAACACGTCGTCTCAAAAGCCTATCAATAACATTTCATTTAATGTCATAAATATAAAAAGCCACGTCAATCTTTACACGTTTGCTGGTAACCTGTATTTGAATGGTATATATGTTAACCAAAAGTTGTCTCACGAGGGCATGTAAACGATGGACATGGCAATGTAAGCAAACAAACATGTTCTATTCCTGAACATTCTAATGATGACCAAAAGATACATTTACCGACCGACATTATAGTGAAGACGTATTGTACAACAGGGCTTTAACTGTCACAGGGCGGTAATATGTTTAGTGAAAACAACTGATATAATGACATGATGATTGATAAAAATATTCAGAATGACAGGTTGTAGCTCATTCACACATTAAACAGGCACATGACATACATTTCAGTGTCCGTATCTAAAGTCTAAAAGGTCGTCTGCAAATGCATTATAAATGTAGTGCTAAAGACACAGAATACCGTATAATATCATCCATATTTCAGAATAACGAACTTATTTTGGAAGAATGAGGCTTGCTGTAGACGGAGGGTATTAATCAACATCACCTGTAGCACTTAACTATTCATAATGGTCAGGGTTTCGTAGTGAATTATATTTAAGATGTCTGCCTAGCGACCAGGAAGTACTAGGTCGATCGCACCGCTGGAAATAGTCTCAATATCTCCTTTTAAATGCCCAAATGTTTTTATATTCAGGAAACGAACTTAAAAGTATCTGAATATGACTTTTGCTTTCAACTCAATCTATTAATCTACTTAAACGTATTGTTCGAAGCGAATTGTGGTCAGGCGCTCTTTGACCAAGCGATAGTCGTAACATAGCATAGACAACCCGGGGACGTTAAAAAAGGTTTCTTACTACAAAACGTTCACACATAATTTAATAGGTCTGCATACATTTGAGTGTTCTTCTTAATAAATGGCGTGGTCTAATATAAGAGCAATCTTGTACATACATGTACTTGTATTCCGATGACTACCAAGAAAATGATGCCCCAAAATGAGTTTCGCTTTAACGATGTTTCACTTATGATTCTGGAACATACACTACTCGTCAATGGTAATTATGCAGATTAACTTAACATACACTTTAACTTTCCATATGTTTTCCATGCAATTTAGTTACCATAACGTTCTCAGGAGTGGTACATTAGCTTTATGCCTTACAATGGCAATCTCCGACGTATGATCCTAATAATGAAATGCAAAGATGGGGCGCATCCGCAAGCTATTCTGAGTTCTGCTATAATTATATTCTTAAATGCTGTATTTCAAATTTGATACAGAGATGGTGATAATAACACTTGCACGTACTTGATTGTTAGGTAAGTGTCCAACCGACTTCTACAATTTCCAGACAAAGCAACCAATATTTGTTAAGTGGTTGTAGATGTGGATAACAGTTCGCTCTTTGAAATCGTTTGAAGTGAAATAACGATATTACATTACGGTTTCGGTTATAACACACATTACCTATAGTAGCTGATATGTAGGATGAATGATACGCACAATTACTTCTAAGTTTGCAGAGACTAAATTGACAAGTTTAACTTATTTCAGAAGTATGTTTTTTAATAGCGTTTGAACCAAATTTTCCCACGAACGTTTCATGTATATTCGTCCATTACTACATCAGGTGACATTCAGCAGCATATATTGGCTGATATGCATCAGGACTTGTACCGCTACAATGCGACATTTAGGTATGTTATGTTTGCCTATTTGCATTAATATTTAAACACTAAATTCTAAGCTAAACATTTAAAATGAACACCATTGTAATGCGTTAAGCAGCCGATAATGAACATGGTAACGTTAAGTTTTCTACATTAACGACAGGCTTTTAGTGACAATGCATTTTAAGCAAGATATTTTTTTTTAGAATTCAATATAAGAATAATCGATGGTATTTTTTCAACTAGATTTTCTTGTCAACTTAAGAATAAATCCCTAACGTGAGAAATGCTCACACTGCTAATGGCGCTATTATTAAGACGCGACCTGCGATATTTCGTTTCCAACTAATAACACAGTAAGATTTCCAATTGTCAAGACTTGCCCTTTGATATATTTCATTATCACCGACTTAAACTGATTCAATGGTCCGGGTAAGAAGGCAATTTGCATAATTAAAAGTTCCATTGATCACTTTCAAAATAAGGCCAAACCTATGCACATGGATTTGACTGGTTCTATCTTATATCTGCCGCTACTTGATTATGGCCAATTCAAATATTATTGTAACTATGTATGAATTAAATTCGTTATCGTTTATTTTATCTAATACAGAATATTGAACACAATGTTGAACTTAAAAATACAACCCAAACACCTATTCCAGATCTTAAATGTGTCACGTGTAAATCCTTGTCAATCTTAGTGCTACGGTAACCACTGCGAAAAGTTAGGATAAGTTAATTAAATCTTAGAAAATACCGAAATATTATTTAAAATTTGAAAACTGAAAGTTAAAAAATACCATAAAATTCGTTTAACACATTGATATTTTACTAGTTGATCTCTTTTTAAAAATAGCATTTAGCCATATTGGAGAGATATTCGCGGACAGAAGGCGTCATGCATGTGGCAGTAGGCCATATTCGCTGACATTCATCAAATGATATGTTACACAATTATCGTTTTAATAATTATCTCGTTACTAACGTCCATTCGGCAAGTAATAAAAATCAAACCATGCACACGAAAATTTCGCATATCAATTAAATAATTTGTTATTAAAAAATAAAAATCTTACTTCAAACTTATTAGAAAAAAACCCATCAGCATCAGAGCATTCTAGGCTTTAAAACATATTGGGAAGTCTTTGTTCTATTCTTATGATGCAGTTGAAGTTTATGTTAGTTTGTATTGAATTACATAAACCCGTTCACAGACAAAAAAAAAACTTTCTTCTTTCAAGACATGGCATTTGTGACGTCTTGTTGTTAATATGACAAATTTGTTCTTCTAGTTTTTATATAATGTGCATTGGCGTAATATATACTTTCCAGTTTATCGTTATTTTCCGTTCTGTTATAAAACTCTCTCTTTTATCTTTCGAAAGTATATATTCGAATACGAATATAGAGAGCTTGAAAGCATAACTGAAATAGATTATTTAGATATTTGCTCGCATAAGAAAGAATCTTTTTTAATACACATGCTCACTGTATGTCACCGTTTTACAACCAGCAATTTAATATCCCTGTCCCCACAGGTTTCCGGGAGACGGCACCGTCGAGCACGAATAGCGAAGTCGTCACAAACAGTACAGCAATTCCCGTCAGCACAACTGATCAGGGCGCAATGGGCAGCAAAATGCTAAGCATTACTAACCAACCCACAAGCTTTACATCGTTTAAGACCCCAAATATCACACAATATTTGAAACAGCCAACTCTACTTTTAAGCACCAAGCCAGCAAATACGCAAGACGAGACGGCGATCAAATCCATCGCTGCTGACAACGACAATCCAACATTAAGTCGCGACGAGACAACGCCTACAAGGGGCCGGACGAGAATCGCAAATAGGTCCACTGATAGGGCCGAGCGCAGGTCACAGTCATCTGTTCCGTACAGGCGTCAGAGCAGCGCTAGTAAAAATAAAATAAAAAGTGACAAAACGGTTTTCCCCGACAATAAAAATAGCGCTGTAGGTTTGACCAGCGCTATAAATAGCATAGTAAACTTAACACCAGCTAGCGAAAATACACCTACAAACGGGAATCACGTGGAAAATAGAAAATGTGTGCCAGTTGCAACCGACGATGCGCGACAGGTGAAAATCTAGGACGTTTTACAGGAGGCCAATCTGCGAATAGCATTATTGAATGTCCAAGGATTAGCGACAAGACGTGTAAATAAAGTACAATCGTGTGAGCTGATTAATGTGTTTTCATCGCATGATATTGTTTTGCTTACTGAAACTTGGACGAACGAGTTCTCAGATTTAAATGTAAATGGTTTTGATCATTATGTTTTAAATAGAACTCAATTATTAAAATCAAGCAAACGGGCATCCGGTGGAATTATTGTTTACATTCGAAATGAACTCACTAGCAAAGATACTTTAGTGTTTACAAGCGAAGATGACATTCTTTGTATTAAGATAGCTGAATCTAAAATTTGTTTACAACATGACTTGTATATATTTTTATGCTACGTTATACCTGAGAATAGTTCGAGACAGGCTCGCCATTCACTTGATAGAGTACTCGATTATATACAGAATCTTAATTCCAAACATGGTGAAAATTTAAATGTTATATTATGTGGTGATATGAATGCACATACATCTGATTTACCCGATTTTGTGTCAGATGAAAATATTACTCATATTGATTTTTTTACCCGATGGTTATGTAGCTGATACTGCATGCACCGTGCGGTGTTCCCAGGACAAAGGTCGTATTAATAATAACGGAATCGTGTTACTAGATTTATGTAAACAAACCGGAATGCGTATTTTAAATGGAAGGTGTGATAGGGATCAGGATGGAAAGTACACTTTCATTGGCAGAACAGGTTCTAGTGTAGTCGATTATGTCATAGCAACGCCAGGTATTTTTAATTGTGTTCACTCTTTCCGAGTTGAGGATCCAAATATTTTATCCGACCATTGCTTAATTGATTTTTCTTTTGCGTTTAAAGATAGTAAGCCGCCAATCAATAATTGTATTGGCCGAAATGGTATCGCGGGGGGGATTAAATTATAAATATGTTTGGGACAATGACCATAAGCAATTATATCAGGAAGCTTTACACTCAAGTGATGTTATTGACAATTTAAATACATGGACAAATGCTGTTAGCAACAGCGCGTCATCACATGACATAGACTGTTGCATTGTTAAACTAAATGAAATATTAGATGGAGTTGCCTCCCCTTTATTTAAACATAAAATTAGAAATAACTTAAGCTATTTTAGCTCACAGCAAAATACACATGAAAAACCCTGGTTTTCTACCGAATGTGCTGAAAAAAGGGATCTTTTTTACAGTCATCTGAATTAATTCAGAAATAATAAAACAGACGAAAACAAAATGGTACTTAATAAAACTAGGTCAGATTATAAGCTATGTATACGGAAACAAAAATTACAGTACGATAGGTCACAAACCCGAAAGCTCGAACATTCAAGATTTAAAAATGCTAAAATGTACTGGAATATGCTCAAACAATCTGCAGGAATTCAACAGTCCAATATTTCCCTGAGTACTTTTGAACAATATTTCAAAAGCGTTAATAATCCAAACAGTATGTTTTTTACGCCTGATGAGGATGTTATCTACTTCTTGGAACGGTATGAGAGAAACGAATTTAGTGTAATGTTTGATGAATTAAATGAGCCCATTTCAACAGAACTAATCAATAAAGCTATTAAGGAATTGAAATCTAATAAAAGTGGAGGACCTGATATGCATATAAATGAGTTTTTTATCCATGGTAGAGACACCCTTTTGCCTTATCTACATACACTGTTTAACAAAATATTTGATAGTGGTTATTTTCCAACTTCCTGGTCTGAGGGTTTTGTTGTTCCTCTGCATAAGAAGGGTAGCATAAATGACGAAACTAACTATAGAGGTATAACATTATTGAGTACGTTAGGAAAACTGTTTACTCGCATTTTAAACATTAGACTCTCACATTGGGCGGAACATTATTATGTATACGTTGAAGCACAGGCGGGTTTTAGACAAAATATGAGCACACTTGATAATATTTTTGTACTGCATGGTCTTCTGACACACTTACTTAATAAAGGAAAACAGCTTTATTGTGTATTTGTGGATTTTAGTAAAGCATTTGATTATGTAGTCCGAGAAAACCTTTGGAGCAAACTCATTAAACAAGGGTTACGAGGCAAAATTTTTAATATTGTAAAATCGATATACTCGTCTGTTAAATCTAGAGTTAAATATTGCCATCAATTAAGAGAAGATTTCGAATGTATGCTAGGGGTCCGACAAGGAGAATGCTTATCGCCGTTTCTGTTTTCTATGTTTTTAAATGGTTTAGAATCAGTGTTAGCTGAAAGGGGCATAAATGGTATAGATGTAGATAATTTCAAACTATTTCTTGTGTTGTATGCAGATGATATCATTATTTTTGCAAATAACGCTGAGGAATTGCAACACAATCTAAATGTGTTTCATGAATATTGTAAACGCTGGAAGTTAGTAGTGAATGTCGATAAAACTAAAGTCATGATATTCAGAAAAGGGGGACGGTTGCCAAACAATATTTCGTTCCACTACAATGATATTGCAATTGATATTGTTTCTAAGTTCAATTACCTTGGTGTCGTATTCACGACTGGTGGCTCGTTCTCTGATGCACAAAGAACATTATCTGGCCAATCCTTGAAGGCCATTTTTAAGATGAACAAATACCTTTACAAATATACTGACATTACTGTGAAACACAGATTAGACTTGTTTGATAAACTTATATCACCTATTCTTAATTACGGAAGTGAAGTTTGGGGTTTTGTCAAGGGCGATGCTATAGAACGTATTCATATGCAATTTTGTAAAAGTCTTCTTGGTGTTAAAAGAAGTACTCAAAACGATTTAATATACGGCGAACTTGGGCGCCTTAACTGTCAAACAAGTAGATATTTTAATATTATAAAATATTAGGTTAAAATATTACATACTAATAGTAATAAATTCAATAAAAAAGTTTACCTTACATTGTTGAGTGACTGCGAAAGATACCCTAATAAAAAAAGTTGGTGTTCCCTACTACGTGATTTGCTAAGCACAATTGGTTTTTACGATGCCTGGTATTTTCAGGATGTCGGTCACGATACTGTATTTCTTGCAGCTATTTAACAGCGACTTACAGATAATTTTATCCAAAATTGGAACGGCCGATTGGTTAACTCGGGTAGAGCTCTTTTTTATAGGAATATAGCATCCTTTCAACTTCAACCTTATTTAGAATTATGTAATATTAAAAATACAGATTCAACCTTACTAGGTTACGAGTATCCTTTCATAGATTGAGAATAGAAAGTGGCAGATGGTCTAAGCCCAACCCAACACCTGTTGAGCAAAGGACATGTATTGTTTGTAATCGTCTAGAAGACGAATATCATTTTGTAATTGAATGCAACTTATATACAGATTTAAGAGTTAAATATATACCTTCATATTACAGAAACCGACCAAATATGCAAAAATTTATAGAATTGATGTCTTCCGATAATGAATCTGTATTAAGAAAACTGAGTGCTTTTGTCTATGCCGCATTTTTAGTTAGATCTGCGAACATGTATGTGCCCTTTTGATGTATCTTTGCCCATAAACTAGTTGAAATATTTAAAATGCTGCTGTTCCTGATTTTGTATGTGAATGTATAATGAGTGTTTTTGTGCGTTCTTGTTTACGCGTCATAAGTTTTGTTTGTGGAGTCAGTGTTTATTACAAATAACGCATTATGTACTGATTAGTATGAGAACTCCTCTTAAATTAAACGTATTTCATGTTTGCCATCTATCTATGTATGCTGCCGACTATGTGACTTGGCTGTACACTCAGAATTTTGCGTGAGTTCTTGTTTTACTCTCTTTAGGTTTTGTTATGTAGAGTACTTGAACGATAACATTAATGCAATATGTATTGATAAGTATGAGTACTCCTCTTAAACATTATTATTACGGTTAATATGTATTTCTTGCTGTAAAATACTTATTGACACTACTTATGAAATTATTATAATTTCATGTGCTTGAATTAATTATGTACATTATGTTTATTACTGTAAATATTATATTGTTTGTACTAAAATGTGTCCACATGGGCCATTGGCCTTCTGGAAATGATGTAAATAAAATCTATAATCTATATCTAACTCACAAACCTTCCCCTTTAACGACATTGTGATTAAATCATAATTTATATTGCTATTTAATTTCTAACGTGGGTTTAATATACAAATGTGTTAAGTCTGGACTACTTTGAAGCGTTAAAGCCACTTTTCAGCCGTAAAAAGCTGACGAGGCGGTTTTCAATCTGAATACTGTAATTAAACGCTTGATAATCCGTTTTATTTTGAGATTTTTGAAACTATAAAAATATGTATGTAATTGAATTATCTGTACAATGTAAAAGTAAATAAATCTAAACACATTAAACGGACAATAAAGTCTAATCAATTTAGTGACGATGATGCATGTATATACCTTGATATTAGAATTTCAGAAACTCTATAGAACCAAACTGATATTATGTTCAGAAAATATGTCATTAGTAGAGTTCATATCATTGCAAAACCTTTCTTTAACTATGCATGTCGATTTGACACATACTGACGGACGGATCTAGGATTTGCTCAACGAATAAACACAACCAAATCATGATAAAATAACAAGAACTCAACGCATAGCAAAAAACAAGATACACCTCTTTGCGTGAAGTTTGTTTTAAGGTACCGTTTCATTTAAAAATAAGCATAGAAAACAATTATGTAAGAGTCAAAAAACTAAAAAAAACATGATTATATAATTATATATTAATGGTCTTCTTTCGGTCAGCTACCACATTAATTCATAGACAAACCAGACGCTCTTTTAAAATATGTGAATACGAGTTTTATCTTTGTTAAACATAATGCATTATATATATATGTTATCGGGTCTAACATTTTTTCATTAAAGATACTGACTGGGTAAAAACGGTTCGCATGACATTAAACCATAATCCACACGTTATTATTGTATACCAGGCAGGATGCCCAATTACTGTCTTGGATTTCAGTCGCAACCGATAGGCACCCCTGTTATCATACTTTGAGTTTGTGTTTTTATCATGATATAGTTTGTCAGAGTGCTATTAAACACTCGGGTAATGAGGGATATGTTTGGTTCAAAAGTTCAGAAGAAATGCAATACTTGAACCTTATTGTAAAGGGGTCTTAACACAGATTTAAGCATCTTTTCACAGATTTTGGTATGTATTGGAGTGTGTCATTAAATGCTTCATATTGATAAATGTAAACATTTGATGTAAAAAGCTCCAGTAAAAAAACAAGTCTACAATTTAAGAAAGAAAAAAAGTAACCCTCAACTGGGCTCGAACCACTGACCCCTGGAGTAAAAGTCTATCGCTTAGACCACTCGGCCATCGGTGCTCATACAATAATTAATGCATTTTAAAAGTAAAATAATCAATCCTCGTAGCATCACAAAATATAACGACAACAACAGAACTCTCCAAATTATTCAATCGTTTCGAGTTGCAACGCTTTAAAATTTTCACGCTTTAAATGTCACAAGGCGATATAATTATGAATTAAAATTTGTTATAATGTCATGATAATTGCATAAAAATATTATGAACGACACATCGTAACACAAACAGACATATGATATACATATCCATGTCGGGGGGTCATCTGCAAATGCATTATTAATATGGTTCTTTAGATATCGAACAGCGAATGATGGAATCCATATTTCTGTGGAACGAAATAATTTTTGGAGATATAATGCTTGGTACATAAAAAGGTTATTTATATCTTAAACCATACATTGTTTCTTATGCCTTCTTTTTTTAAAATACATAATTAAAAACCTCATCGTTTGTCAGATGACATTGTAAATTGCTTCACTAACATATGCGTAAGGGGAAATATGCTTATACTAAGCTTGTCAATGAAATAAAGAAAGAAATGAAAAAACACACAAACAAAGAAATAATGTTATTATATCCATTTGATTACCAATTAATCTAAGCAGAATTGTATGTGCGGACATGTCTGGAATCATACCATTAAAACTATTCAATCTGTCACAAACATCGAATCTGGTAACGTACTAAGTCATAGAGCCATGGAAACAATAATATAACGTCAATACAGCTATCTGTTTTACAAAGTTTAATTGCTTAAGCAAAACGACGAATTTATATTGTTTACGAATTTTTAATGTCTGTCGAAAAAGGTATTTTACACGTTAGGATTTTATGATAATTAATTCTTCTTTATTGATATTTATACGAATGTTTTTCTTGATTTGGACTCTTGGACAGTTATTTACTTTACAGTGGTGTGTTAAATTACGACGATAAAAAGTAATTACTCTTAAAATTGACGCCCATTGCTCATGAAACTAAGATTTAAATGCATTTATGAAGCATCGGTTCAGAACTCTAGACATATTCGTTCGCAAAACAACTTTTATTGTCGTCACGCTCAACATTTACAAAACATTCTCTGGAGAAGCAAATTCATCTAAAATAGTTCAATGAATGAATGTTTGTCAATGACAAAAGTAAAAATGTATGCCCACTAGTATGCAACCCCCAAAAAGGGTCACGAACGCTATTAGGAGATATAGGAAACTTGGACGGATGTTTATAGTAACGACTATCTGTTCGAAACTTTGTGAACGATTAACTTGAATAAAATAATATTTCAATACATATAATGTCTATAATTTTTAATTTGCACTATTCCATTCTTATTTAAATTAGATCTTACTGAAAGAGGAATGATGAACACCACTTTTTTATAAATACGAAATTTACTTAGCTATATTTTGCAATGCGAAAAGCCACTATGACATCTTTTACATATGCAGTGACAATGGTTTGCTTCAGTGCTTTGTGTGGTATTCGATGCGACAAGGGAAAAATAAAGTATACATCTAAATACAAGATTTGAGAATCGATGATGTTTTACTATTAAAGCGCTGAAACATAAAACAAAACACAAGCAATGTTTATATAAATTCATATGCTAACATATCTATTAAAATCGGTGCGTGCTGCTTTAAGAAATAAATAATAATTAAAAAAATCGGCATATGAGCAGCAAGCAAGTATTTCGCAATTAGATACGGATTGTGCGTTAAAATATGTTATTTAAAGCAATATGAAGCATTTTTTAAATGTCCAATATTCCATAGCAGAAATAACAACAATTAAAATATACGTACATGTAGTTAACATGACACACAGCATGGTTTGAAGTTTACTTTTAGTAAAACACACACCTAAATTGTCGAAATTACCAAATTTCAGCCGTAAGTGGTTTGTTTGGCTTCTGTAACATCATTCACCATGGGCTCATAAAAATCAGCCCCAGTCAGATAGTTCCGATCCAAACAATTTTAGAGGCATCACGTTGATAAGCTGTTTTGCGAAACTGTTTACAGGTGTGATAAACGAACGCTTAAAATCGTGGGCAGAAACATATGACATTCTTACAGATGCTCAGTTCGGGTTCAAACCCAACTGCAGTACTGCTGATGCGATTTTCATTCTTAATCATTTAATAGAAAAGCAACTGCATAGTAAAAAGAAACTTTTCTGCTGTTACGTCGATTACCGGAAGGCATATGACCTTATAAATCGCGGACAGCTATGGCATAAAATGATTTTATCGGGAATCGACGGCAAGCTTATAACACTAATCCGCTCTATGTATAGCGAGGTCAAACTTCAAGTTAAACACATGGGCTCACTTTCGGACCTTTTCAGTAGCAAAGTCGGCTTATTACAAGGAGAAATAACATCGCCGATCATGTTTTCATTATTTATTAATGATATAGAATTTAATTTACAAAACGGACTAAACGCCGGCATAACGTTAGATCAATTGTCTATTTACCTCCTTCTATTTGCGGATGACGCTGTCATTTTTTCAGAAACTATAGAAGGACTCCAGGAATCATTGAATAACTTAGAATCATATTGCGATAAATGGAATCTTACTGTTAATATTGACAAAACAAAAATAATGGTTTTCCGAAAAGGGGGCGCGCTTAGCAAAAAATGCAAATGGACCTACAAAGAAAAGGAAATTGAAATAGTTAGCAATTTTAACTACCTTGGTATCGTTATGTCAAGTGGGGGCTCATTTATACCTGCCACGAATACAATATATGGCAAAGCTACAAGGGCGATGAATTCCCTGTTTTGCATTACAAAAGATATGGACGTGCCAATTAATGTTATGTTCAAGTTGTTTGATGCATATGTCTTGTCAATCCTTAATTATAATTGCGAAGTATGGGGATTTATTACGGCAACTAATATTGAACGTATTCACAGAAAGTTCTGTAAAAGACTGTTAAATGTAAAACTGTCAACAAATTCGATGTCACTGTATGCTGAAGTTGGCCGATTCCCTTTATACATTGGTAGATACCTAAGAATTATAAAATATTTTTTAAAACTGCATCAAAAGAAACAAGGAAATTGTATTCTTACTACTGTCATCAATATGCAAAGATTAGAAATTGAAACACAAAATAACACTGTTAATTGGTCCTCCAAAGTTCGCAAGATATTGAACCAAACAGGATTTACAGATGTATGGTTGTTTCCTGGGTCAGTTATTATTGAAAGCTTTATTCCTTTGTTAAAGACTAGACTCAGAGACCAGTATGTATCTGAGTGGAGAGTTAATGTTGATTCATCAACTTCATTAATACTGTATAAAGAACTTAAACCTGTATTTGAAAGGTCTTTGTATTTAGATGTGATTGACAATAAAAAACATAGAAATATCATTGCTAAAATACGCCTATCATCGCATAATTTATTAATTGAAACAGGAAGACATTATAGCATTAGCAGAAACGAGAGAAAGTGCGCTTTATGCAATCTAAACGATTTAGAAGATGAATATCACTTAATACTTAAATGTCCGTTTTATTTAGAGGAAAGAACCAAATATATACCATCATACTTCTCAGTTAGACCAAGTATGCACAAATTTTTGACACTTCTGAATAGTAATAATAAAGGAACGCTTAGGAAGTTAGCTATTTACTGTTTAATATGCTTTAAAAAAAGAGATAATTTTATTTTTACCTGACTCAACGTCTATTTTCTCATTTGAGTATATTTTATAATGAACTGAATGCATATATTGTGTTGCCTGTTACCACTGTTTTCGGTACACATGTTGTTTATATGTCAAAATAAGAGCAGTGTTTATATTAACACAAAACACTCTCACACATACTTGTTTTCACCTATCGGATAATTAGTTAACATTTTGGTAAACTTGTATTGTATAATACAAATATGTTATTAGTTATTTGTGCTTTGATTAGTTATATATTGATTTCGAACAATTTTCACGCATGCATGTATTATTCTGAATCATCACGATGAGCTGTTATATGCTTAAGTGAAATAAAATATTTGTTCTGTTCTGTTCTGATCATAACTCATGCATACTAGTCTATTAAACGATATAGTATGACAATCATATCTTATGTGACGACTTGAGATATTCGTCATATCAGATAACTGATAAAAACGAACACCATTACTCATAATAATGCATTCACACTAACATACTTAACGATATAGTAAGACATTTATGTCTTATGTGACCACTCATATATTCGCCATATCAGATAACTGATAAAATCACCACCATTCATATACTAACTAAGCACATTAGCATACTAAACGATATAGTACAAAATGTATGTTTTAATGAATTAATTTTTACATTTTAATGCCTAACGCTTTACTTCAAGATATCATTGTGAAAAGGATGATGTAAAAATCTGTGGGTGTATGTTATTAAACAATCCGTTAAAAAATAATCAGAATAGAATAAATTTTCTAAACAAATACTAACCTGTAAGGGAATATAAGTCACTCAATGCCCTATAAACAAACAAACGCATATTATATAAGAATAATTAAAGGGATCTTTTCACGGTTTGGTAAATTGACAAAATTGAAAAAAGTTGTTTCAGATTCGCAAATTTTCGTTTTAGATATGATATTTATGAGGAAACAGTATTACTGAACATTTACCATAGTCCAATATAGCCACTATATGTATCTTTTGACGATTTGAAAACCTTAAAATTATGAAGCGTTGCAACGCGAAACGATTGAATAATGTTCTGTTGTTGTCGTTAAAATTTACTTAACTACGAAGATTGCTTTTATATGGTATAAAATACTTAATCTGTGTATACTCGGCGGAATAACCGAGAGGGCTAATGCGTTTTTACTTCAGACTAACTCCAGGACATCGGGGGTCACTGGTTCGAGCCCTGGTACCGGCTACTTTTTTTCCTTTTTTTAATTGAATTCTTGATTTTTTACTGGAGCTTTTAAGATCCAATGTTTACATTTATCAATATAAAGCATTTAATGACAAACTTCAAAATATGCCAAAATCTGTGAAAAGGCCCCTTTAAACGGATTAATTGATTATTGAATATTGCACAATATAATTCCTCATTTCATTTAATTGAGAATAACTACTGAGAAGAAAAGCTTATAAATTTAGGATTGTAATTATGATGATCCACCGTATAATGTTTTTCTTTTCTTTTATGATCATACAATTACAAATGCTGTGAGTATTGCATTCAACTGCATCAAGCATTTGTATCAACGGGGCGATTTCCACAATTATAAGATACTCCATACTTCAGGACTGCTAGCCGCAAAACGTGTGCAGGATACATTAACTTGTGTGTGTACTTCAAAGTAATTCAGATGTACTTGTTCATTTTCAATCAAATGATGCTTATGTTAAACACTTTCAATGATGTCATTCACTTTAGTGTCTTTATTAACAACAGCTTTAGTTAAACTTGAGTTTATTTTCAATTAAACGATGGTCGAATACATATTTAAACGCTCGTTTTCTTGACAAAATCGCAAACTGAGTGAATTGAAACAATATTAGCGGTGTTAAGTATTTCTTCATTACAACATAATCACAGTAAACATGTCTCACATTCCTTTGTTCAAACATGATTACGTGATTTTTATGGGATATTTTCTGTTTTTATATTTGTATTCTTCTTAAATAAATGATGTTGGCAGTTTTATTGTTTCATTTTAATTGCGTATTAGCTTTACTGCGACATGATTAAGTTGTTCGTATTGCTAATTTTATTATAACTCACATGTTAACTTAATTATCTAAACACATGCATGTGCCTATCAAATCTCCGGTATTTAATGATTCGAAATGTTCGCGCTGGAGTACTTGATTATACTTAAGGTTGTCCGAATAGCTATCCCAGGGTCGATCCCTTTCCTGGAAACGAGTATTTTATACCCATGACACGGATTTGAGGGTGTCTCAAGATTCCTAAGTCTTGCAACTTAATCCATAAATGCATTTCAACATATGTTATCATAAGCGAGTGTATCTTTGGAAATACCTAGCGATCGTCTTCATTAGCACGGCGATAGAACTCCAGCGACGCGAAAATGGAAATTTGTTTATACGTCTGTATACATTTGAGTGTTATTCCACATAAATGGCATGGTCTACAAAGCGTGCTCCTTAAATAATATAAGAGCATGGCTCAAAATTCTTCAATTCCAATAACTTCTGAGTAAATGATGACCAAAAATAGAATTAAGTTTCGTTTTCTCGATGTGTAACGTTTGATACTTGCACATATAATATTCGTTTAATATTATATGGCACTGAACTTAGCATGCTATGAAACTTCCCATACATGTTCCATGCCATGTCGTTACCATACCATTCTTAGAATTCGCTCTAGTCCGTTCAATTGCAATCTATACTGTAACGCATGACTGTAATAATGAAATGCAAAGATGTAACGCACCCTCGAGCTATTCTGAGACATGCTATAGTGATATTAGTAAATGGTTTCTTGCTAATTATAATCAGAGATGACGCTAATAACACTCACGCTCACTGAATTCTAAGGTCAGCGACCAGTGTCCACACGACCTCTACAGTTACCAGGCAAGGCAATACTTAGAGAGAGACAAAGACAAATATAAGTATTATATTACGGGTTCGGTCATTAAACTCATGACTTAAAGAACCTGATGGGTAATGGACATGATACTGTTTATTTTTTTTTAAGTTGAAAGATTCTTAATTGACCAGTGTGACTTATTGCAAACGTAATTTGTGTGTTTAAACAGCGTGAATCTAATATCCAAGACCTCTTCATGTCAATTGCTCTAACTTATTACAACCAGCAGCAGATATTTCGTATGCAATAGGATTGAAAACGTAATAATGCGACCTTTTCATGAATGTAATGCTTATTTGCATTTTAATTCTCATAGCGACATATTTAAGTAAACCGTTTAATTGAACATGCTTGTAATTTTAGCTGCCCATAATCAACATGGTTACATTAGGTTTTCTTAATTAACGCGTTGCTCTGAGTGACAAATCATTTTAAACTAGAAATGGCTCGACAGAGGCCGACGCGTATCCCCCCGCGAATAGATGTTATATTAAAAGGCAATTTTGGGTGGGCAAGGCCTATGCTGGTGGGGCCCCGGGGTGGGTAATGCGGACATGCCATGGATGGTCGAAATAGACCGTGTTTTCATAAGAGATGTTCAGTATTAAGTTGAAGTCAATAAATGAAGAAGTTATGTTTAAACATCATTTTGGGTGGGCGTGGCCTATGTGGGGCGGGGCGCCCCAGGGTTGATAATTGGGTCATGCATAGTTGAGATTGACCGTATTGTCATAAGAAAAGTTCAGTATCAATTAGAAGTGAATCGGTGTAGAAATGAAGAAGTTATAGTAAAAGGCAATTTTGGGTGAGTGTGGCCTATGTGGGCGGGGCCCTGGGGTGGGTAATGTGTACATAGATGGTCGAGATAGACCGTATTGTCATATGAGATGTTCAGTATTAATTTTAAGTCAATTGATGAATAGATGAAGAAGTTATGTTAAAACAAAATTTTGGGTGGGCGTGGTCTAAGTGGGCGGGGCGCCCCAGGGTTGGGAATGGGGTCATGCATAGTTGAGATTGACCGTATTGTCAAAAGAGATGTTCAGTATCAATCTGAAGTAAATCGTTGTAGAAATGAAGTAGTTAATGTAAAATAACCTAAAAACAATGAGAGAAAATCTCTGACCCGGCCCCATAACAACCCCCATAACTTTTGACCCAGGGGATAGATCAAAATTCCAAATAGTGCACCGTCGCATATATGCTCATAGTTACCATGTGTGTAAGTTTCAAGGTTCTAGTGCTAATAGTGTAGGGGGAGATAGTGGCCGATGGGGGTTGGGGTGGGGCCGGGTCAGAGATTTTCACTCATTTCTTTAGGTTATTTTACATTAACTTCTTTAAGGTATTCAACTCGAATTCACCCGAAAACAGGGTGCATCGCTTTGAACAGCCATTATTTCACCATCTTTGCAGCGATTTTCACGATCTCGGTCTTACTCAACACAGAAATGAATTTTCTTTCTGGAAATGTACATGTCTTGCAATATGTTTACAAATAATGGGTCAACTTTTAAGAAATAACACGATACACAACTCGCGTGACCCACTTGATATCGATCAGACCGGATTTCAGACTGAAATCTTCACGAAGTAAAGGGCATTTTCCCTGCAAAGTTCACGGACATCGATACCATAATTCAATAAAACGTATGAAAAAAACATTCTTACCGTGCTTGCCGTTGCATTATGCATCCAAACTAACTGTCCAGCGCCGTTTGAAACCTTTGTATACATACATTTCAACTAACTGACATTTTTAACACACGAGTGATTTCATTGTTCCAATGCGAAGGTGTGTCTTTACAACTGGAGATTTCATTCATGAATACTGTCTGATCGCCTTCAAGTAGGTCAAGCGAATTGTGTATCGTTTTATTTCTATAAATTTGACCCAGCATGTGTAGAAATATAACAAGATATATACATTTCCAGAAAGGAAACTCATTTCTGCGTTGAATAACACCGGGTTCGTGAACATCGCTGCAAAATTGATTAAGTAATGGCTGTTCAAAGCGATGCACCCTGTTTTCGGGTGATTTCGAGTTGAATACCTTGTTATATATATATATTTTATAGTGAAAATATTTTGTTTTCAGAAAAGTTGATTTTTCGTTATAATATGATTATTTATCATTCAAAATGATGTTTTCACCAATTAATATCATAGCTTCACGCTAATCACCTATGAATCCCCGTCAATCGTTTACCTAAATGCGAAGATAACCAATTCGAAAAATATGGATCAAATCATAATATGCGAGGAAATACAATTGATTTAATTTAAACATTTATAACTTTAAGAAAAAAAAAGAAACAATCTACTACTTTACTAGTGTTAACTCTTTTTATAAATTATTTTGAGCTGAAATAAAAAAGGAGTGTTCTACAAAATTAACGTTTAAATGATGCTTTAATTTTGCGGAATCTCATAATTTACCTCGGTTCTACAGGTCTAAATCAAACAAAACGTACACTTATTAAAACTTAAAAATTTAACTTCCAATTTGTATAAGAATAAACAGCACACAAGAAACAGCGTATATGACCATAAATAAGTGTCAATATAAGATAAATTTGACAGAACAAAACTGATAATGGAGATGTCATGAAATTTGTCTTATTTCCTGTTAAGAAAGGATATGGCGTCATACAGTGATTAACAAACTAATTCTCTTCGATTGCGTTTCACCCTAGCACGATTTTTATAACAAAACTAATGAACATTATATATTGAACACGTATCAAGCGTAAACGATTCCGTATAACTGAGTTAGTCTGATATTAAACGAAGCACATAGATGACCACTCTTTAAATTAATCACCGATTCTCAATGGAACTTAAATCATTCAAAGAAGACCTATAGATAATGTATTTCTAAGTGAACACATTTAACATACTGCGGTCATTGCAACACATTTTCAAGTTGCATGTCACTCCTGATGGTGCAAATGAACTTTCTGTGTGATTGTATTTATTCCATAATCCTGTTCACCCGACATAAGACATACACTTTCTTGTTTTTAAAAGTGACCTTTCCAAGTATTGCATTCGATTACGTATAATGTACAGGTTGAAAGCATGTCTACAATGTTTTTGTTTACAAATCAAGAGGACTTAATGTGTGTAATTGGTTGCAATGTGCTGATAAAAGGTAAGCCATGTTTAATAAATATACTCAGCATTTGCCCCCGGATTACAATTTATTACACCCTTTCCGAAACACCATAAAATTTATCCAAATAGTGTTTAATTGCCGATGTTATCACCTACTTTCGCAAATATACACATTTGCAGACTTATTTTGACTGCACTTATACTTGTTTAAGCATTATCATGAATATATTATTTAACTATGTGTGTTTTAACTGTACAACAATACTTGATAGCAAATGTGCGTCACATTCACATAAAAGAGTATATACATATAGACACCCTTCATTTGCAAAACTGTATTTTCCTTACAATTGGCGTTTGTTTAATTACGCTGTTTCTTTCAATAATGTTAACATGACAATAAACTAGCATCCACTCATAATGATGGTTACCGATTCTTCCTACCCACTTACTGACTTGAGTTTCAGATGCAAACGATAAGTATCCTGGTTAACACATGTTTGTTTATTTCTTATGAAATAGCTGATCAGAGTGATATTTTATTCCCAGTATAATAAAGACAAACCATTGAATAAAATATTATTAGTAAGAAAATTATACTTGACATATTATTGAAGAAAATACCAGAAGCCCAGCGTCAAAATTCATATATTTTGTAAGAGAACATGGCGTATGTGTTGAATGTTAATACAAACTATTTATATAATGTTTTCTCAAAAACATGAAATACTATTTTAGAATCAATAACTCACTAAACAATGTTTATGGATATATATCAAACAAATATTTTTTCGTTTTTATTTCATAGATCTCGGTTAAAACATGTATGTAATGTTTCAAATTATCTGTCCAAAAGCTTATCCTAAACGTTCATTGCATGTCATTAATCTGAATTAACCACGATAGCTGCAAAAGAATAAGCTTGTTATCTATATGTTTAAGATGTGCATGTTTGTCTCACGAGAGTACGTAAACGAACGACATAGCTACGAAGTTATAATAATGGGTGTTAAAATGATGAAACCGCATTAACGCTGTTTTTAGGACTTACACTAAAAACAAAACAGTGAAGACAACATTTTAACTTATATTCAACACTGAAATATGCGAATGCTATTATATCAGAGTTCATCAATCTATTCATCCGTCCATCCATCTATCCATCAATATATTCAATACCGTATATGCACAATTCATATATTTGAAATTATAAATAAAACAAGTCATGTTTTAACAATAAGGAATAAAGGTAGATAACCTTACCAGTATATTAACTTGCAAAAATCCGGAAGAAAACCTCATTGTATCACAAAAACCAAAAATAGCCTACACATATTTAAAGGCAAGTTATATTCATACACTGCTAAAATATTCATTTTCACTTTCCCACGCCCCGATGCAAACTTTGTGTCACGCTTTAGCTCACGCTAACAATAACTTCGTCATCCTTTCCTAATTTATCACGCAATATTTGTGAAACTGTTTATATGCACAATTAGAGATGTTAACTTACTCTGTAACCACTACTCAGGATCGATGAATGCTTCATTTTTATTATTTATATGGAGCGAATTGCACAGAGATGTTAATTTATTTCAGTGCAAATGCGCACTAAAAAGCAATGAAAATTATTTGTCGTTTATTTCAATATACATTAATACAAACTTAAAGTTTAATATATAACATATACATTTATTTGGTTTCAAAAATGTTTTATAGTTAGTTTTCGAAATGTTGAGGATTATTAGTTTTACTTAAAAAAAAAAAGCAATTAATCACCACGAGTTTTAATACTTAAATCAAAGATGAGAAAGCAGAAAAGAATATAATGAGTACTTCCTTATCGATAAAAACATATTTCACGTACAGAATGTTTACCATATTTTCTTTCAGTATACTTTCTTCATACAGCTACTTCAGAAAAAAACCCTCTGCAAGCATGCTGGAATTTAGAAAATCAAAATCATTAGCACATTGTTTTCCAAACAATGCGCAGATCTTTCAAACCTCCTATTCTTGATTGCACCTTTGACAGTATTATGTTTGTTTAAGTTCATGCCGTAATAATTGTCCTGTCTTGTAAAGGCTATTTGGCGCTTTTGCTTCATCGTGTCTTTTTTCAATTGCAAGTAAATTGCATATATTTATGTAGAAGAAGTAGAAATTACTGATTCAAATAATATGTAACACATATGCATTTTATACGTAAGTTCAAATAACAATGACTATCAAAAATAGTGTTCAGGTTAAAAAAAATCAATCAGCTGATAATATAAACCTTACTTCCCCAGTTGGGATTTAACTGCTTGCTTTCAATATCATTTCGAATTATTTGATATATACGATATGAATTATGTTCTGGGGAACAAATCACATTACATCAGCATCACATTCATTTTACCATAAGTTATAAAGCCTCCTTGATTTCAAATATATGTATATGTGTTCATACATAGACTAACACGATATTGCTTAGGGTGCATTAATATGCAAGGGCTGATTCCTGACATCTACAGCCTATTACAAAAGTACAGTTTGATGCCTACCCTTGAAACATATCTGGAAAGTGGTGTATTCCCCGGAAAGATGGCATGGAAACGGAAAATCAAAAACAGTGTTAGAATTACAAACAGACAAAGACGCTCAGACATTGCAAATAAAATTACATGTCGCGAGAATTTAAAGCTATTTGAAGCTGATAGACCGCTTACCGCCATCGTCATTTCTAAGACTTCACCGTCACTCTCTGTGAACCACAGGTCAACGAAGATCCTAAGTATGGCGATGTCGAGGCAATTTGCAAGTAAATGTGCAATCTGTTACAAGTTCACCGACAGTATTGTGATTCATATTCTCTGGTTATGTGAAAAAACAGAATCCAAAAGGAATAAGCTTATTGTTGAACTGTACAGAGTGATCGGGCACTGCAAATTTATGCAATTTTATGGCTCTTCCCGTATTGACAATGAGTAGACATCTAGTGTGTCTTGCATTAACAGTAACAGAAGATGGCCTTTTAGCAATTTCGTTTTACTAAAACTCATATGTGATCTGTTTTAACTTGTTTATATTATATTCGCTCAAAGCAACTATAATGTTTCTTTGTAATAACTTACAGGATTATATTGTCAGTATATTATGGATAACCTAACTTTAGCTTGAATTTTCGTTTTCGTTTAAGGTAAAGTAAATTAAGTTATCGATAATAGCTAAATAGTGTGGTAATTGAATACTTTATAAGTTTGTTAGTTTACAAATACTACACCAACTTTCGCTTTCGACTTTGGTATGTGGTATTGTAAATACATGTAAAACAACAGCTGAAATGATATCACTAAGAATTGTGTGTGTGTGTGTGTGTGTGAGGGTGTGTGTGTGTGTGTGTGTGTGTGTGTGTTTGTATTTATTCATGATTATATTTTTTGTAAATTATGCCACTCTTCCTATGTTGGACATGCTTTGTGATTATTGTGTAGTTATGATGTTCGAATCTTCGATATCGGAGGAAATAAATAATATATTATATTATATTGGTTCGGATGAACTCTTTGATGTGTGGAGAAAGTGTGTGAGTGTTTGAAGTTAAAATTGAAGTACAAATATTCTAGAAAGAGGTTAATATGTCATTGTATACGTCATAGGCTTTCGCATATATTAGCTTTATCCTTATTTCTTTATTTAAATAATATTTAAACGTGTCTCGTAAGGGTTCAAATCACTATTACAATTACACGAAAGCCTAAGACGGTCTTAAGGTTCGTTTCTCAAATCTTTTTCTTTAAGAAGAAACACCAATAAAAATTCTTATTGATAATTATACAATCAGATTTACATTTAATTTATCCAGCCATTATTCCACGTCACGCTTTTAACAAACCATTCTTAAGAGTGGTACACACGCCCTACGGCAACCTTCAAAGGTAAAGGTTGAATGCAGCCACGAGTTATTCTGAGTTCTTTTATAATTAAATTCTGAAATGGAGAATTGATCAAAGGGGTTAACAGGGTGGTAATAACACTCACACGCGATATTTTATTCAGTCAACTACCACTGCCCACTTCTTCTACACGTCCTTATCAAGGTTGGCATGGCATGCTTTGTAGTAGTATTAGTAAGTTTGTTCACATGTGTTATGGAACAAAGTTGTGAATATTTTATTACGTTTCAGTTATAAAAATGACTTGCGGTCGATAATATTAAGTAAACTTGATACATGCCATATATAAATATATAAATATTCAATAGCAAAAACAAAAACGCAAATAACGACTTAAACACATTCAATGGAAAGTTTAATTTTAAGATTTTATCATTTTGTTTTCGAAGACTGCTTAATGTATTCGTCACAAGAAAATTCCACATTAGATAGTAAGTAATATTCAATTTGACAATATGATAAGGAAGGCATAGTTTGTCATGTATGTATTTTATTCATGAATTATTGAATCCTTAAAATTCCAAGCTAAGGTCGAACAGTTTAATTTAATAACGCTGTAATTTAGTAAACACATACAATAATACACAAATTATCCTTCAGTGTTCCATTTTAATACTGCCCTCCTTCTGACAAAGTCTTATAATCAATGTCTGTAATGGTTAGCTGATTTCAATATAAAATTGACGGTACTTTATTTTCTTTATAGAACGATCAAGGAATTTATTTATAATGTAACCTTTAAGCAATAACGGTACTGTATTTAATAGAATGGCTACTCTAGTGACCATACGTGGGTGGATATGGGAAGATGCAAGAAAAATGAGCTCACAGGGTGCAATACAAGACATGTAATGAACGCAATGACTTGTTCTGTTTCACTTTTACGTATATTTGCATACGTCTTACTAAGTCACTTATTTAGGTTTCAATACATTATGTAATCGTTTCTATTACTTTCTTTTCGAAAGCGTTACGCTTTATAATCGCGACAAGTTTTGGGTCACAAGCATAAAGTTTTCCAAATGCAAGTATCAGCAAAAGATCAGACAATCCGTCCATCCGGTTAAATGTTTCCAAAGATCGGTCACCTGTCGGAAACATGCTGATTAACATAACGTGGGACGCCGGGGATTGCATCGACAATTTGTGGGCATTTGCATTTTGAGTCAAAAAGCTCTGTAAAAATGTTGCCACAGAGTGAATGAACATCATCCGGTGGATGTGACAAATGAGTGGGGTTATACCCCAAGATGTCAAATGAATTATCTTTGAGATTTACGTTGCTCTCAAAAAGTATTCCAAACTGTATCTGTATTATGCAGTGCATGCATACCAAACATATAATCAATTGAAGTTAACATGGCGTGTTCCGTTCGCTGCACCACCGTGTTATTACTATGGTTTTTAAAGGCTAATCATAACGAAACAGAACAAAATATTGATGTCAACGACACACATTAAAAAAAGATGAGGAAATAATTAATTAATAATTTAATCTTGTAATGCATGGACGATTAAATTCATTTTAACGTTTATTAACGCGCAGAGTTAGAACGTAGCCTGCGCAACATCCTTAACGCAATCCGTCTTATGGTATGGTATTTTCCACAATAAAGACATAGGGTTACTTAAAACAGTATACGGACATTCAGTAGATCTGAAGTCTATATTCCGTGACCAGAACACAAGGCTTACTCAGTTCACAATTCACGATTATATTCCAGTTTGGTAGAATTGTGCGTGTAACATAAACGTTGGCTATAACGAGCATTCCACAATACCGTATGGTCATGGCATGAGTTGGCCATGCGATAAGACACATACAACGGATCTTAAAATGGTGAAAATGACCGCCCCATTAACGTTTCATTCATACGATATTTGAACTCGTTCGCAGAATGAAGTCACTAACAGCCTTGGTTCTTGTGATTCTTGTGCATGGTTTTAATGCTGAGAAAGACTTTACATTGAGGCTGAAAGCTTTGGAACAAGAGTTCGCTACAAAGTTGCAGCAAGGTATTACTTTATTTCAACAATAGTATATAGTATAAATAGTTTACAACCATATAGTAGTTTGTTCATTCTAGTTTTATCAAGGTGATATAGCAATATCCTCACTTAATGCATAAAACTACAAATGATATCCTACGGAAAAAGTTTGATAATAGTGTATATTGATGATAATCTTAAATAAAATAAAAATAAAATAAAAAAATATAATAACTATCGAAAAACACACCACGAGCACAGTTTAATAAATGCAAACAATACAGAAACGACAGTACAAAATGACTTTTATTTGTTTTTTCAACTTAGACGATTTGAGGATCAAAAATCTTGAAGAAACGGTGAAAGGGCAGCAGATGGTGCTTTATGACCAATGGAAAACCATACAACAATTAAATGACAGACTGGAGACGCAGAATAACATAATCAAAAGATTAGTTGATGGATACAGCTCTGTTCAAGAAAATAAGGACTCTAAATCAATTGGAACGCCGGATGACATTATGGATTCAGGACTGTCAAGAACTGATAAAAAAGATGCGTTACGCGAGCTCAACGAACCCACAAAAGAGGCCTCGTTCTTTTCGAATCAACAGCGAATACTAAATTACTTAGCTCAGAAAGATAGTCATGAAACATCTACAAGGGGAGCAAACTGGACAAGCACGAATGATGGTCGAATTGACTCGCATGACACACTGGATGCAGATGAAAATAATCGGGGTACGATTATCAAATACTTTTACAAGTCTCATATTAAAAGTGTGCAAGAGTTATTTGTACATTGCAATTTAGCTATATTACATTTTATGTCGAGATAACAATTTATAAGTGATGTTAATCCAAAATGATTTTTTTTATATGTAAACACAATTTCAACATCACACGATTTGGAATAACTTAAAAAACGGAATTAAATTGTTACATTACATACGATGTTTTTCTAAAAACGAGTTATTGTTTGTGCTTATTAGACGAATATGCGTTTTTCTTTTTGTACACTTTTAGAACAACTTAACGTCGGAGCAAAGTACAGCCGAGAAATTACGAGGCCTGTTGCTTTCACAGCTATTAAAATAAATAGCCAAACTGGAATTGGAGTCAACCAAAATATAGTATTTGATAGTGTGATTCTTAATGACGGCGGAGGTTTCAACGCATATCATGGACTATTTACTGCACCGGTCACGGGGTATTACCTATTCTCCACGACAATCTTACACACTCCACACTCACAGGAGCTGCATGCTGGTATTATGCACAAAGGTAATCTGATTGCTATGATACATGGCTTCGTTAACGTCTTCGAACAAGGAACACAAACCGTTGTACTGAAAGTGAGAACCGGGGAGCAGGTTTGGATTGGCAATAGAGACTACACCAACCAATACGTTTATGGAGATTATTACTCGTCATTCTCTGGTTTCCTGTTGCATCAGCTTGAATGAAGATGTAAATTGTGGTTACACGGGGATCCTATTCTGGATCACGGTACTCGTTGTACAATAAAAACACTACAATTATACGTATTTGTATTTATCGAATATTAGGTAGAATCAAAATAACTGAACAATAGTTAATGTAATTTTATATAATTATTTTAGTCACTAATAACATAACATTCATCATTATCTTCATCATCATGAACACCTTTATTTATCTTCTTATTGTTTGCATTGACGGAGGACAATGCAGGGACAATAAAGGGAGAATATAAGCCATGAAAGCACTTTTACTTATTGTCTTCATCAGAATGCATAAACTTAGACTTTATTACAATACCTGGTTATGGCAACATATTCCCTTCCAATTACATGTATCGCATTAAAGTTTATTTGATTATCAGCTAAAACACCTTAAAGACCCATTCAACGCATAGATAAGTGTAAGGACTTATAACATCAATTACGGTCAAATAATTTACTAGCTTTCCATAATGGTAACGATCTTTAATCAATTTTAATAATGCACACAACACCACAATTATTTTAGTTTTATTTACAAACATTTTATAAATGGGGAAATGTAAGCGCGTTTGTGGTAATTTATTACAGGTCTTGCGTTAAGAGTAAGACACACGAACCAATAAATTGATATGTTGTATGTTAGAAACCATAAAACGTTAACAAATCGACTAAAATATGTTAATTGTTTTAGAGGTTGAATTTTAATCTTTATTTACAACGAATTACGAATAATGTGAAACGAAAAATCATTAACCCTAATTATTGTACAGAATACAAATGATCCTTTAACTCATACACATACGAATTATCGCGGGGACACGATAGTGGAGAAATTATTACAAGTTTTCGAATACAAATTTTCAGACAAGAAGCCTAAATTTTGCTTGTGAATTATGACATGGTCTATTTAAGATTACTGAAACAACATATCCGCCTGTCTCTTCTTCCAATGGAATGAACGGAAATAAAAGTAGACCCACAAAGCAACAAGTTAACGTCTCTGTGAGTCTGTCTAATAAGGTTTCAATTAAATGACTAGTAATCTTAAAACATAAAAATAGTGCAGTGCGTTTAATTTTTGCCCGGGTGCGCTTATTATTCGTTAATTTTAATTATACGATTAACCTAACATGCAATTTAGCTATTCATTTTCCACGCTCGGCCATAAAAAAACAATTCAAAGAAGTTTCATTTGCCTACGGCCATTGAAAGGCTAAAAAACAGATACATGGCCGCAATAATGGAAACAAAAATGGAACGTAAAAAAGGAATATTCTTAGTTTGTTTGAAAAATATTATTAAATGGTTTATTGCCAATAGGAATTAGAGATGCAGATTATTACACGCACACGCACTAAATTAAAATTTAGCGAACAGTGTTCACGAATTATCTATTTCATGAAACCAGTCAAACCGTACTCGGCTTATAGTAGTATTGCTACATTAAGGGGTGTTGGCTGCAGTTTTGCTGATTTTTTTCAATCAGATTTTGTCCAAAATTAATATTTAAGATATATATACAAATACATTATGAAAAATGAAATAAAAACATAGGGTCACCGGCCTTGTTTTGATTTTATTCACCATTATATAACATGTACTTTTCAAAAAAAATGAAACATCTCTAATTGCGTAAAATTGATTTATAACATATGAAATTGGAAACATGTAGACATTATATAAGCTAAGATACATCATATACCATTCAATTAAACCAAACACTACCAATAAAATGGAGTACACAAGTTAAATTCTAAGAAATTTTCAATGAATGATTGGGCACTCGCCTTTTTTTTTGAAATTGGTTTTAAAATAATGAAGAAATTATCAAAAACGTTACCTGAAGCGACGTTTTGTTTACATCCGATTGTCCCACACATTGCCGAAAAAGTCACGTGGTTCAGGCACCTTGAATCTGGATACCCAATTACTGATTTCAGCGGCGCATGTTAAACATTATGTTATCAACATAAATGTTTGTTAATGTCTCATGATATAGCGTGCCGAAATTGTATTTAACACACTTATTACGGTTTCGGTTATAACACGCATGGTCCATAGTAGCTGATATATAGTTAGAATGATACATGATATTATAACTAAATTCACAAATGTCACTTATTTAAAAGGTATCGCTTTTATAGGCTTTTGTACCTAATTTTCCCACGATCGTTAAATGTATATTAGTCATGTGCTATTCTGATCACACTCAGCATCATATATTGACTGATATGCAACAGGATTTGTAACGATATAATGCGACGTTCATTCAGGTTATATATGCATATTTGCATTTAAAATTTTAAAGCTACATACTAAGTACGTTTAGAATGAACATGGTTGTACTGCGTGAAGAAGCCAAAAATAAACATGATAACGTTAAGTTTTCTAAATTAACGATAGGCTTTTAGACACTATACGTTTTAAGAAAGACCTGTTTTTTTCAAAACAAGAATAATCGATGGTATTTGTTTAACAAGATGTTCTTGGCAACGAGACAATAAATCCCTCTCGTGAGAAATGCTCACACTGCTTTTGACGCTATTATTTAGACGCGACTTGCGATATTTCGTTTCCAACTGTCAATACTTGCCCTTTGATATATGTCATAATCATCGACTTAAACTGATACAATGGTCTGGGTCAGAAGACGATTTGCATAATTAAAAGTAACATTGCTCACGATCAAAATCAGGTCAAACTTCCGCGCGATTCATATATTATTGTTCATATGTATGAATTTAATTCGTTAACACAAACATTTATTCCAGAATTTAAATGTGTCACGTGTGAATCCTTGTCAATCGTTAACCGTAATGCTACGATAACCACTGCGAAATGTTAGGATGTGATTTCTAACGTTGGAATAATATAAACATGTGTTTAGTTTGAACTACATTTGCTTATACAATGCGGGGAATCAGGTGGTCAGAATTGAGAAAAAAATGGCCGCCGATGCATCGGTTCGATCGAGAAATCGAGTTTTCAAACAGGTACATCTTCATTATTACTTTCTTGTTTTTAATCGGATGACGCCTATCATAGGGCCAGCCGGAAGCGGTTTCAGCGAGTATCAACCGTTTTCGCCTGGTTGGTCAGAGTGTGGAGATAAGTCATGGAATATTTCGCAATTTCATGAACCGTCAATTGAAATTGAACACGGACTAACAATAATATCACTGTTTTCACACTTATTAGCACTGTTAAAGTACCGGCTGTTCATGTGGACGCATTTTGGTTGACAAAAAATGGATAATTTGATTGCTCATGGCGTTATTTTCAAGGTGAAGTTGAGTTTCGTTTGGTTTTGACGATTGATATTGAGCACGCACATGCCTCTTATACACGGAAAACTTCTTGAACAACCTGATATTGAGCACGCGCATGTCAAGGAATACCGTTTTCTCCGCCCAATAAGTATAAAACAACCTCGCATTCGCATGATCTGGTACATGTAGCGATACATATCTAATGTTAAGGCACTGTAAATGTTAGTTTCGTATACGAAATGGGCGATCTGGATCATCAAAAGTTTATTTTCAAAAGGAATTTTATTACTAGCCTGTTTCGGTGTAGCTGCTTTTTGTTATGTCTTGCGAGTATTTGAAAATGTTGTTTTTTTCCAGTCCGTTTTATTAATATTTTATTTAGATTGCTGTTTTTGTTTGAAGAAATCCCCTCAGGATATTGTCATTTAAGTGCATGTTCAATTGTTTTCAGAACAATTTCTCATGTTAAAGGGACAAGTACATACAAAGACAGGCTAATATTTAACCCGATTAATATACAGTTTGTGACCAAAACATGATTATCGATCGAATCGAGGCATCGGCGGCCATTTTTTTCTCAATTCTGACCACGTGATTCCCCGCATTGTTATATGTCTCCTCAGTTAACGAATATTACCAGTACGTTGTTATCGGTATCTTCGTACACCTTCGTGTTAGAAAATGCGCGTAACATAATTATACAGTTGATGACATTTACATTATGTTATTCAAACATATAGACACCTTTCATCTGTTAAACAACTGTTTTCTCGAGCATGCAGTATGTCAATTAAAAAAAAAGTTCCTTTCATGTGATCCGTTAGAGTAAATGCGTAATTTAATTTACTTAAACAATTAACGTAGTTAAGTTGATCCGTCGTTTAAGCCACTTTTTCAGCCCTTAAAAGCTGACGACGTGGTACTTAATCTGAATAATGTAATCAAACAAATGATCGGTCGTTTTATTTTGAGATTTTTGGAAACTATTAAGACATTTATCTTATTTACTTATCGGTATAAAGTAAGTGCAAAGAAATCTAAACAATTTAAACGGACAACTAAGTCCCGTCAATTTAGTGACGATGGTGCATTTATATACCTTGATCATAGAATTTCAGAAACACTATAGCACCCAACTGATATTATGTTCAGAAAATGTATCATTAGTGGAATTCATATCTTTACAAAAACTTCCTTTAACTATGCATGTCAATTTGGCACATACTGACGGACGGATCTAATATTTACTCAACGAATAAACAAAACCAAATCAAGACTTATAACAAGAACTAAACGCATAGCAAACAACAATAACAGGATATACTTCTTTGCTTGAAGTTGTTTATATTACCGTTTTTAAAAAATATAAACATAGACAAAACATCCCGTAAGAATGATACTATTAAAGTTCCTCTTTCGGGCAGTAACCACATTCATTCGTAGACAAACTAGGCACTTTTAAATATATGAACACGAGTTTTATCTTGTTTAAACATAATGTATTTTAAATATGTTATGAGGGATATACGTTTGGTTAAAAAGTTCAGTAGATATAAAATACTTAAACCTTATTTTAAACATTTAGAGAACACATGAAAAATGTTGTTTTCCAACAGAGCATATTGTATGCGTAACATATTTATGCACATTTTTTTTAAATGTCTCAAATATGAACGGGTATTTACATATCCAATGACTCAAAGGGGAAATTATTTGTTTTATTGAAAATTTATCTATAAGAAGGAACATATAAGAATGTTTCTTAAAAAGAGACCTGACAAACGCCGGCAGCTCAAAATCATGTCATTTAAGTGTTTATTTAATGTCGTCAATATAAATAAGCGATTGAAACTTTAAATAACATGTTTATTAAAAATTCTCTAACGAAGGTATGTTTACGACCAAGATAGCATTGACGTTTATCAAAAATAAAACAGTTACTCGTATAGTCTTGTGTATTTTACTGATGACACATCATTGGTAATTAAATATTATATATGACACCAAAGCCATTTTAGTGAAAATAACCCATCAAAGAGATTTGATACATACGGTTAAAAATTGCATCCACCAATCCACCCACCTACTCCTCCATCTATCCATCCTACCATATATTCATACAAAACCAGAAATACGTTAAATAAAAAAAGTACACAGGAAGTTATAAAGCACACAGCCGATAATAAATCTCATTTTAACATCAAACTTGTAATAGCTTACAATAGTTTAGTCCTAGTTCTAACTCAAAATGTCGAATAAACCTAATTACATTCCGGTATTAAGACCAGTCTGGAGTATGTTTCCCAGCTTAGGTCTTATGACCAATTTTTCATCAGGGCTTTAAATGTCACAAGGCGATCAAATGTTGAATAAAACATTTGTTATAATCTCATGATGACTGCAAAAAAATATTCTAAACGACACATCCTCACACAAACAGACATATGGTATACATATCCATGTCAGGTGGTCATCTGCAAATGCATTATCAATATGGTTCTTTAGACATGGAACAGCGAATGATGGAATCCATATTTCTCCGGAAATTGTCAAGATATGATGCTTGGTACACTCAAAGTTTGTTTTTCTCTTAAACCACACATTGCTTCTTATTCCTTCTCTTTTCCAATACATACTTAAATAACCTCATCTTTTGTCAGATGACATTGCATTGCTACATAAACATGTACATACGGGGAATTATGCGGTAACTAAGCTTGTCAAGGAAATAAAGAAAGAAATGAAGAAACACACCATCAAAGAAACATTTTGTTTATATCCATTTGATTACCAATTAGACTAAGCAGAATTGTATGTGGGGACATGTCTGGAATGATATGATTAAAACTATTCAATCTGTCACAAGCATAGTAACTGGTTATTTACTAAGTCATAGAGCCATGTAAACAATAATATAACGTCAATATAGCTACCTGTTTTACAATGTAACATTGCTAAAACTGTATAGAGACGTATTCTTTTACGGAGACGAATTTATTGTTTACGAATTTCTAATGTCTGTCGGAAAATGTATTTTACACAGTGGGTTTTTATGATAATTAATTCTTCCTTATTGTTATTTACATGTATAAGAATGTTTTCTTGATGTAGACTCTCGAACAATTACTTACTTTACAGAAGTGTGTTAAATTAAAACTTAAAATTGACACATGTGACCATGAAAACTAAGATTGCAATATGCATGTAGCAAGTATCATTTTAGAACTCTTGAACTATTCTTTTAAGTTGTAAGACGGACAACATTTACGAAACATTCACCTCAAATATGTCTATGAATTAATGTTTGTCAATGATAAAAGTAAACGAATGCCCAATAGTATGCAATACAAAGATGAAAGGTTACGAACGCGAGTAGGATATATGTAATAGTTTAACAAACATTAATTATAATAGGATTCCGTCATGCTAAACTCTCTCGAACGTAATTATTACTTTCAAACATTTGATATCATGCTAAGCTTATATAGGATGTTTATAATCGCTTTAAGCACAGGACCAAACGATTTCTAACAAATTCCATTTTCTTTAAAATAAAATCATCAGACATTATTTTTAAAACATGTTCACTTAAATGTATGCTTAAATCGTTGTTCGAAGTGCCAATAATAAAGCGAGTTTAGAGCAATATTGCCAGAACATCTACACTATAAACAGACAGACGGAAATATGGACGGATGCTTATAGAAACGAATGTATATCCGATTCTTTGTAACGATAAACTTGGATAAAATAATATTTCAATGCATATGATTTTTAATTTGCATTATTATATTATTATTTTAATAAGCTCTTACTTAAGCAGGAATGATGAACACCTCTTTTTATAAATAAGACATTTACTTGATATGCGGACGTATTGTGCAATGCGGAAAGCCACTACGACATCTTATACATATGACCATTGTTTGCTTAAGGGCTTTGTGTTGTGTTTGATGCGACAAGGGAAATATAGTATACATCTAAATACAAGATTAGAGGATCGATGGTTTATTTCTAATACAGCGCTGAAGCATACAACAAAACGTAAGCAAGGTTTATATCAATACATATGTTAACATATCTATTATAATCAGTGTATGCTGCTTTAAGAAACAAAATAACGTGAAAATAAATTAATCATTTGGCATATAAGCAACAAGCAAGTATTTATTACACGTTTTTTAATAATATACAGATTACTCATTAAAATATGTCATTTGAAGCAATCTAAAACATCTCCAATGTTCGATAGCAGAAATAACCACAATTAGAATATACGTACATGTAGTAAACATGGCACACAACATGGTTTTAAGTTTACGTTTAGTAAAACACAAACCAAAATTGTCGAAATTACCAAATTTCAGCCATAAGTTGTTTGTTTGGCTTTTGATACATTGTTCACCATGTGCTCATAAATATCACAACCAGTAAGATAATAACTCATGCATACTAGCGTATTAAACGATATAGTATGACAATCATATCTTATGTGTGAGATATTCGTCCTATCAGATAAATGATAAAAACGAACACCATAACTCATAATAATGCATTCACATTAACATATTAAGTGATATAGGTAGACATTTATGTCTTATGTGACCACAAGTATGTTCGTCATATCAGATAACTGATACAATCACCACCATTCATTTAATAACTTATGCACATTAGCATACTTAACGATATAGTACAAAATGTATGCTTCTAATGCATGAATATTTGCATTTTAAGGCATAACGCTCTACTATAAAATACTAATGTAAACAGGATGAAATAACAATCTGTGGGTGTATGCCATTAAACAATCCGTTAAAAAGTAATCAGAATAAAATATATTTTCTAAATAAATACTAACCTGTACGTGAGTATAAGTCATTCAATGCCTTTTAAAACAAACAAACGCATATGATATAAGAATAATTAAAGCGGGTATATACGATTTTGTTAAATATTTATGAATTCATATAAAATGTGTAAAAACTTATTATATATATATTTCAATGTAAATTAAAATAAAAGTTAAGAATAACATGTGTCGAAAAATGCGAAATAAGCCAGATATTTAATTCTGAAATTGAAAACGGCTGTACAGCCGAATTCGCCTGCATGTATACCATACATGTACGATGTGAATCTAAACTTAGTTTAACGGTTTATTTGAATTCCTGCAACGATATCTATTCATACGACACACGAACACTAACTCCGATCCTAATACAAAGACGAATGCTTCGGTTATTGTAGGAAAATGTGTACGTCACAATCGGCTCGGGGCGCTAATTTGTCTTTGCTGCATTTTATGAAATTCGGCTTTAATGATTAATTTATCTTGCCTATATATGGTTATTGTAACATATTTTATCAATATATTACAATTAAACACATATAAAAAATCGTATATACCCGCTTTAATGTTAATGAACTACCGGTATCTAATATGTATACATTTCCTTCACAAATTTCCACTATTCGAATTTCTACATACATGGGACCTTGTGCGTGTAGACTTAATTTCATACGGCCATTGCAGCAGATTTAGCCGGATATTTTGCCTTTAGGCAATCAAGTTTCTTGAAGATGGCGAATGATTTAATTTGATAAATGAGCATTAATTCGTTTTTTTGAAACTTGATAATTGCTGCACCAGTCTCCGATGGTAGAACTTAAAGCGGGTATATACGATTTTGTCAAATATTTATGAATTTATACAAAATTTGTAAAAAATTAATATATATATATATATTTCAATATAAATTAAAATAAAAGTTTAGAAGAACATGTGTCGAAAAATGCGAAATAAGCCAGATATTTAATTCTGAAATTGAAAACGGCTGTACAGCCGAATTCGCCAGCATGTATACCATACATGTACGATGTGAATCTAAACTTAGTTTAACGGTTTAATTGAATTCCCGCAACGATATCTATTCATACGACACACGAACACTAACTCCGATCCTAATACAAAGACGAATGCTTCGGTTATTGTAGGAAAATGTGTACGTCACAATCGGCTCGGGGCGCTAATTTGTCTTTGCTGCATTTTATGAAATTCGGCTTTAATGATTAATTTATCTTGCCTATATATGGTTATTGTAACATATTTTATCAATATATTACAATTAAACACATATAAAAAATCGTATATACCCGCTTTAATGTTAATGAACTACCGGTATCTAATATGTATACATTTCCTTCACAAATTTCCACTATTCGAATTTCTACATACATGGGACCTTGTGCGTGTAGACTTAATTTCATACGGCCATTGCAGCAGATTTAGCCGGATATTTTGCCTTTAGGCAATCAAGTTTCTTGAAGATGGCGAATGATTTAATTTGATAAATGAGCATTAATTCGTTTTTTAGAAACTTGATAATTGCTGCACCAGTCTCCGATGGTAGAACTTAAAGCGGGTATATACGATTTTGTCAAATATTTATGAATTTATACAAAATGTGTAAAAAATTAATATATATATATATATATATTTCAATATAAATTAAAATAAAAGTTAAGAAGAACATGTGTCGAAAAATGCGAAATAAGCCAGATATTTAATTCTGAAATTGAAAACGGCTGTACAGCCGAATTCGCCAGCATGTATACCATACATGTACGATGTGAATCTAAACTTAGTTTACCGGTTTAATTGAATTCCCGCAACGATATCTATTCATACGACACACGAACACTAACTCCGATCCAAATACAAAGACGAATGCTTCGGTTATTGTAGGAAAATATGTACGTCACAATTGGCTCGGGGCGCTAATTTGTCTTTGCTGCATTTTATGAAATTCGGCTTTAATGTATAATTTTTCTTTCCCATTTTATGTTTCTGTAACATATTTTATCAATATATTACAATTAAACACATATAAAAAATCGTATATACCCGCTTTAAACGGATTCAATGACTATTTAATATTGCACAATGGAATTCCTCATAGCATTTCATTGAGAATAACTACTGAGAAAATCTTATTTTAGGGTTGTAATTATGATGATCCAACATATGATGTTTTCGCTTCTTTTCTGATTCAACATTTATGCATCGGGCATTGGTATCAATGGGGCGATTTCAACGATTATACGCTACTCCATTCTTTAGGTCAGGGCTGCTATTCGCAAAACCCATGCAATATACAACGTGCGTGTGTACTTCAAAGCTATTAAGCAGTATTTGTTGTATTTGAAATTAAAGGATGTTTATGTTTAAACACAAACACTGATGTCAACTAACGTTTATGTCTTGAATATCAACAGATCGTTCGTTTTATTGTTTAAACTCGAGTTTTACAATTACAGCGGCCTACCGTTACCATGCCTATTTAAAGCTAACCCAAGATGTTTCGGACTTAACCATTGAGCTCAAAGAATACACTGTATATAAATTCAAATAAAATTAAAAAATTAATATATATCCGAATCCGGTTATGTTCGGATATTTCTTCTGTTAATTGCCGACCAGTCCATTCCAATACAAACATTTGAATTTGCGGGCTTAAAGCATAAGACGTGCAATCAACCAAGCATATTTTGCTATATTGTGTGATGCGCGTTGTCCATAGATACGACGGTCGAATACATATTGAAACGGTCGTTTTTTTACCAAATCGCTTACTGCGTGAATTGAAGCAATATAAGCATGTTAAGTATTTCTTTATTGCAACATACGCACAGGTACCATGTCTCACAGTCATTTGTTCAAACATGATTACGTGATTTGTATGTGATCTTTTTTGTTTCAAGTTTGGTTTTCTTATATAAATGATGTTGGCAGTTTAATTGTTTCATTTTCATTGCGTATAAGCTTTACTGCGCCAGGATTTAGTTGTTCGTGTTGCTAATTTTATTATAACTTACATGTTATTGTAAGGCAGTAGGGACCTAATGCGATCGGTAATATTCGGGTGATAACGCCGCATTCAAAAAGCGTTCGGCAACGATTGATTATCTACGTCAACGTCCGGAAATAATACTAAAAACACGAAATAAATGAGTTCGTTTATATTTAAGAACTAAACACAAGAAATAAATGTGTGATTTTTTATTTGGGAACTAAATGTATTCACCTCTTGTAGATTTAATAACTTTTAAATAAAAACATTATATTCTTTGTCGCTTGAAAAAAAATGACGTTCATGACGTCACGGCTGCTGACAAAAGAGCAAGCGGTTTGCAAACACGGAAATGAATGCGATAACGATTGCAAACGTTGTTCTGCATGAAAACAGTTTATTTCAGACACATTACTACTACGGTAGGATTTATTCACATTTTCTGTACAAACAATACCCTTATCAATTGTTGCTTCTTAAATACGACACTTTAGAACTGTGTGATGTATGAAGAATTTCTGTGACTTTTTGACACATGGGCTAGCCGTTTAAATACGTTTCATTTAGTTGACGGATATCTTTCAGATGTCGATGTGGAAGCATTGCCTGAAGCAGTTTCAAGGGGAAATTTCCATCTAAATAACCTTCACATTAAAACATTAAGTTAGACAAACTTGTTTTTGAATTTTTCCATGCGCATAAAATAAAACTCATTTAAAAGAAGATTATATAGTTGAGAGTTTCATCGTTTCATAATATTACATAATGCAACACATCTTTTCATGTTTGATAATTTTATTTCAACGAGTTTGTAAAGTGCTTGTTGACCTTTGAATTGATTCTTTCTTAAAACAAACAATCATATAAGGCGTCAGCATGAAACTTAAAAAGGGATAATTGAATTCATGAAAACAGCATCGTGTGAATTTACGTTTTTATAACAGTTCGAGGTACATTTATTTCGGATGCAACTGAGAGTGCTGACGTGGATTTGAAAACGGGTTCGAAGTTCTCAACATATGTGAAGCCATGAGTACCGAATTCTGCTAAAGGCAGAATATAACTTATGATATTTCATGATAAGAAAAGATCTCGAGTCTTACATATATTAAACAAAACTACCTTTCTTTTCTTGCGTTTCACCTTACCATGATCGTTATAACAAAACAAATGAACATTATATATTGAACACGAATCAATAGTAAAGGAATCCGTATAAATGTTAATCTGATGACCATTCCATAAATTAATTACCGCGTCTCAATGGAACTTTAACCATTCAAAGAAGACCTTAAGACAATGTATTTCTTTGTGAACACATTTAAAGTACTACGGGCATTGCAAAACATGTTCAAGTCGTATGTCACTCCTGATGGTGTAGTTGAACTTTCTGTTTGATTGTATTTATTAATAATCCCGTTCACCCGACAAAAGACATATACTTTCTTGTTTTAAAAAGTGATCTTTTCAAGTATTGCATTCGACTAAGTATAATGTACAGGTTGAAAGCATGTCTACAATGTGTTGTCCTCAAATCAAGAGGACTTAATTTTTGTTATTGGTTGCAATGTTGTGATAAAAGGAAAAGCCATGTTTAATAAATATGCACAGCATTTGCCGAGGATTACAATTTAATAAACCCTCTCCTAAACACCTTGAAATTAATTAAAACAGTGTTTGATTGCCGATGTTATCACCTACTTTCGCAAATACACACATTTGCAGACTTATTTTGACTAAATTTATAATTATTTAAGCATTATCATTAATATATTATTTTACTGTTTGTTTTTTAACTGTACAATAGTACTTGCTAGCAAATGTGCGTCACATTCACATCAAAGTGTGTACACATATAGACACCGTTCAGTTGCAAAACTTATTTTAACTACAATTGGCGTTTGTTTAATTACGCAGTTTCTTTCAATAATGTTTGCATTACCATAAACTATCATCCACTAATAATGATGGTTACCGAATCTGCCTACCCACTTACTGACTTGAGTGTCAGCTGCAAACGATAAGTACCCTGGTCAACACATATAATGTTTATTTCTTATGAAATAGCTGGACAGAGTGCTATTTTATACCCAGTATATTAAATACAAACCATTGAATACAAAATATTAGTAAGAACATTATATTTATCATAATATTAAAGAACATTCCAGAAGCCCTGCATCAAAATTAATATATTTTGTTAGAGTACATGGCGTATGTTTTTCCCCAAAACATGAAATACTATTTAAGCATCAATGGCCCACTAAACAATGTTTATGGATATATATGAAACAAATATGGTTTGTTTTTATTTCAAAGTTCTTCGTTAAACATGTCTGTAATGTTTTTAATAATCTGTCTAAAAGCGTCTCCTAAACGTTCATTTAATGTCATTAATCTGAGTTAGCCATGACAGCTTCAGACGAATAAGTTGGGCAACCGTATGTTTAGGGTATACATGTTTGTCTCACGAGGGTACGTCAACGGACGACATAGCTTCGAAGTTAAGCAAACTTGCCAGTTACAATAATGGGTGTTAAAATGATGAAACCGCATTTACGCTGTTCGTATGTCTTACACTAAAATCAAAACAGTGAAGATAACATTTAAACTTGTATCCATCAATGAAAATATGTGAATGCTATGATATCAGGTTTCCTCAATCTATTCATCCGACCATCCTTCCGTCCATCAATATATCTAATACCGTACATACGCAATACAAATATTTGAAATTATATATAAACAAGCTTTGTCATGAAAATTAAGAATAAAGGTAGATAACCTTACCTGTATATTAAATTGCAAAAATCCGGAAGTAAACCTCAATTAATCACAAAACCAAAACTAACCTACGGACATTTAAAGGCAAGTTATATTCATACACTGCTTAAATATTTATGTTCACTTTCCCAAGCCTCGATGCAAACTTTGTGTCACGCTTCAGCTTACGCTAACAACAACTTCGTTATCCTTTTCTAATTTATCACGCAATATTTGTGCAACTGTTTATATGCATACTTACAAATGTTGACCTGCTATGTAACCACTACTGAGGATTGATGAATGAGACTTGGAGCACAAATTTGCTTCAGTTTTATTATTTGTATGGAGAAAATTGCGCTGCGATGTTTATTTATTGTAATGTAAATGCGCGCACACAAAACAATCCACAATGCTTGTCGCACATTTCAAACTTACGGAAATATGTAAACGTATAGAAATTCGTCGGTATGAAATTCCGTGGTTTAATAAAAATCAACAAATTCGTTGACACGTAATTTCGTGGATTTCAAAATTTTTACGAAATTCTGACTATCATAATAATTAAACTTTTATTAAAACAACCAGAGTAATAACGAAGCATAATCTGCTAATCTGTGTTGACAGCAAGACTTGGGGTTAATGTGCACTGAAGCATGAAAGTGTTGCCGAATGCCAATAATTGTCGAAAAGATCGATAAAGCGGCGCACATGTGGGTCCCTGCTCGCTTATTGCCATCCATGTTGTTTTGACAATATGTGCAAATCTCAGCGCAATCGGTCTCTTAGTAGTAACAATTAAGTAATAAGGTTCCCAAAATACACGCGTGAAAACCGTTATATCTATTTTAACTTTAATTTGCACTTATTAACATATGTGATAAATCTGCAAACGGTTAATTTGACGACGTCACGTAAAATGTATTATTACCCAGACACTTATCATGAAAACAACATATTTTATTAACTAGCATATCTCAATCAAACAATGTCTCTTTCAAAATGGTTGAAAACGGAAACAGTTCAGACACGTTCCCCTACTATAGCAGGATTGACCGACCTTGCAAAGGCTCAGTCTCTGACTGAAGCATTATTGACACAGGTCGCTAACGATTCAGTGGAAGAAAACATTTTCAATTCGGAAATATTTTAATTAATCAAGAAATTGTGTAATGTGACCTACTGAAGTGAAGTAATTATTACACAAAAAAACAATATCTCAAATAACCGAAAACAAAAGAAAATGTCGGAAATGACATTCGGAAATGACCGATTTCGGCTAAAAGAATGTATAAATAATCGTTGGTACTTGAATTCGTGGTTCAGTGGACCAACGAAATCCACGAAAATTCGTACCACACGAAATTTAATGGTTTTACAGTACTTTATTAAGATTGCTTTTTTCCCCAAATCTTTGTATATCGTTTTTTTGTTCAATATACATCAATAAAACATAACGTTTAATATAAAACACATACATTTATTTGGTTTAAAAATGTTTGATATTAAGTTTTGAAATGTTGCGGATTATTTGTTTTTGCTAAAATAATAGCAATTAATCATCATGTGTTTTTAATCTTAAATCAAATATGAAATATCACAAAAGAATATAACGAGTGTCATCTTATCGATAAAAACATATTTTATGTAAATAATGTTGACCACATTTTCTTAAAGTATACTTTCTTCAGACAGCTACTTCAGACATACCCTATACAAGCATGCTGAAATTCAAAAAATCAAAATCATCAGTTGATAGAACGTGATTTTAGAAGATGTGTGACACATGCGCTGATCTTATAAACATCCTATGGCGACAATGCAATAATACGATGACGACAATACGATGGCGACAGTGCGATAATACGATGGCGACAATGCGATAATACGATGACGACAGTGCGATAGTACAATGGCGACATTGCGATAGTACGATGGCGACCATGCGATAGTACGATGGCGACCATGCGATAGTGCGATAGTACAATGGCGACAATGCGATAATACGATGACAACAGTGCGACAATATGATGGCGACAGTGCGATAGTACGATGGCGACAATGCGATAATACGATGATGACAGTACGACAACGCGATAGTACGATGGCGACCATGCGATGATACGACGGCGACAGTACGATATTACTATCGCATTGTCGCCATCGTACTATCGCACTGTCGCTACCGTATTGTAGCACTGTCACATTGTCGTCATCGTACTATCGCGTTGTCGCATTGTCGCCATCGTACTATCGCATTGTCGCCATCGTACTATGGCATTGTCACTATCGCACTATCGCATTTTCGCCATCGCACTATATCACTATCGCATTGTCGCCCTCTGGATGTTAATATGTAACCACGATGGCACTAACGGTATTCCGTAACATCCTATCATTTATTGTACCATTGACAGTATTAGTTAAGTTTTATGTTCATGCCGTATGTATTGTCCTGTCTTGTAAAGGCTATTTGTCGCTTCTGCTTCATCGTGTCTTTTTTCAATTGCAAGTAAATGTATATATTTATGTAAAAAAAACTAGAAATCATTTAATCTTCCGCTTGCTTTCAATATCGATCCGAATTATTTGATATATACCATTATACGATATGAATTTATGTTCTGGGGAATATATCACATATCACATTCATTTGACCCTAAGTTATAAAGCCTCCCTGATGCAAAATATATGCATCATTATGTTGGTTCCGATGAACTCTTTGATGCGTGGAGAAGGTTTGTGAGAGTTTGAAGTTGAAATTGAAGTACAAATATTCTAGACGGAGGTTAATATGCCATAATGTACGGCATAGGCTTTCGCATATATTACCTATATCTTTAGTATTTTACTTAGATAATATTTTAACATGTCTCGTAAGGTTTCAAATAACCATTATAATTACACGAAAGCCTAAGACGGTCTTAAGGTTCGTGTCTAACTCTTTTTTTAGAAGAAGCACCGATATAAATCATTATTGATAATTATGCAATCAGCTTTACATTTAATGATACCAGCCATTTTTTTCACGCCAGGCTTTTAACAAACCATTCTTAAGAGTGGTACACACACCCTACTACGGCAACCTTCAAAGGTAAAGGTGGAATGCAGCCGCGAGTTATGCTGAGTTCTGTTATAATTAAATTCTGAAATTTAGAATTGATCATAGGGTTTAAGAGGGTGGTTATAACACTCGCACGCGATAACTTATGAAGTCAACGATCACTGCATTTCTTCTATACTTCCTTATCAAGGTAACCATTGCATGTGTTGTAGTAGTATCAGATAATTTGTTAACATGTGTTATGGAAGAAAGTTGTGAATATTTTATTACGTTTTACTAAAAGACATTACTTCTGGTCGATAATATTAAATTAACTTGATACATGACATGTTTTTGTATAATATTGGCTAGCAAAAACAAAAACGCAAATAAACGAGTGAGTTAAACACATTCAATGTAAAGTTTAATTTTAAGTTTTTATCATATGCTTTTTCGAAGACTGCTTAATGTATTTTTCACAACAAAATTCCACATTAGATAGTAAGTTATATTCAATTTGACAATATGATAAGGAACGACATAATGCGTCATGTATGTATTTAATTAATGAATAATTGAATCCGCAAGGCTCCATGCTAAGTTTGAACTGTTTAATTGAATAACGCTGTAGTTTAGTAAACACATATAATAATAACAACAATAATAATAATAATAATAATAATAATAATAATAATAATAATAATAATAATAATAATAATAATACAATTATCCTTCTGTGTTCAAATTTAATACTGTCCTCCTTCTGACAAAGTCTTCTAATCAATGTCTGTTTTGGTGTGCTGATTTCAATATAAAAATGGCGGCACTTTGTTTTGTTAAATAAGATGCTTTTTTTTTTAAGATTATAAATCACATCGATGTAAACGTAACAAAATAAGGGTTTTCTATAATTAAGACCGTCCAATGATATTTTATTTCTTTCTAATGATACCTTACACTGAATGTAATAACCGTCTTTAACTGCTTCAAAAGTCTGGGTCAAAAGACGATTTGCATAATCAGACGGTACGGTAATAAGAATGAAGATCAAGTCAGAATATGCCATACAAAACAAATTAACAATAAAACATACTAGTTGCAAAAAGTTATAGCAAAAAGGTTTATTCAATTACAAAAATATTAAAACTATGTTACTCGCATAAATTTACTTATTTATTGAATTCATTATCATTTGCGAGATTTTCCGCAACAGATGGCCTCCAGCATTGGGCCGTGGTGCGACGAAAGCACTAGCATTCTGGTACACAAAATATGTACCTATATTCTGCCATCATGCGGAATCTCGTCATAAACCTTGATTCATCAAGCCGAAAAATAGCACTTTCCAAAATTTTCCCAGACAGGCAAATCTGATGCATTATATAATTATAACAACATGATTGAAAATCAAACATCAAGTGTTTTTATTCAAGACATACAAATGGATTAACACGGCAGACAATATCGATAGGCAAGTGCAAAATCCAAGTAATTACATTGTTAAGAGATCTAAACTGATACTTGAGTTTTCAGACACCGTTTAGTTTATTTTCTTGCGACCTCAGGATATATGTGAAATTGTTTTAGTTGCTTCACTTGCATGTGCAAAAGCACAATCTCTCTAACACAAATTAAATATAATGTGTATATCATATTTCCCCACGTCTTCGGTGTTTAAAGGGTCGCAACTAATACACTATTACGATATATAACCATCAAACAAATATTCCTTAATCTTTTCAATTTATGTAGTATTGCATTGTTTTAATTTCTGAACTGCGCTCAATTGAATCTCTACAAATGAATTTCATTTCAAGCAAATATTCAGAAGACCCTTATACGCAAATGCAGACGCAATGTCGTGTTTAGGAGATTACGTATAAATGCAAACATCTTATGGTGAACTGAACCCATTAACTCGGCATCGTGAACATCTGTCTTAATAATTTAATGACCGCGTGTCTCTTCCACGAAAAACATTGACGAAGAAAACGCTTGTTCTAATTGAGCACATTACAAACAGCAATACAACATTTAAGAATTTGTTGAAAAATATTGATTCGTTAATTGTTTTAGTTATATGCAATAAAATACCAGCCAATGTATAAAAATCAACAAACAAATATAACCTGTCATCTCCGATAGTTTATTCTTGGTTTAATAATATGAACTTGCCGATTGAAAAACACAAAAACACTGATATGATCGTTAATTTACCTACTAATAAGATTTTAATTAATTGAATGATTTCATACAACACAAATTAATTCTTGAAGACATACTTTTTTACTTAGAAAATTCCCATTTAGAAGAATCACTAAAACAGAAAAGCATCAACAGTAAAGTAAACATCATATATCTATGGATGTATACTGGGAAGTTAACGCACACTTCAATATTCAAACCAGATCCAACTGTTTGGCGTAGAGAAACATATAATTCATCTTCTACACTAAACACGCTGTATTATTATTATTCTGTATGGTCTAACGTGTAATTTTTAACGAAACCTCATTGAAATGATTAACAAGGCAATAAACTACAATCCGCTCACTATTCGAATAACCAGCGTCAAAAAGAGATGTTTTACAATGCTCGTTGTTGCTTTTTGCGGACGATGCCGAGTATCTAGATTGATCTTATGCACATATCTTTAACAGAAGATGCAGTTTCAAAGTCACCAATACCATACATTATTCTTTGCCATATATCCTAACGATTGCGTTGGATTGGATGGACATGTCGAATGCAAAAATAAAAATTCTTCATCAAGTTATCAGACGACGCGATAAAACAGTCTGAAACTTTCCCAAATGTGTTTTGGCCAGTGTTACAAAAATGCATAACAGTCCCTCAGTGGTATAACATGTCTAAAGGAAACACACTGATACTTCCATCATGACAACTAATTATATTAAGAAAGACGCTAGCCAACACGTCTAAAGCAAGACAAAGCGTCGTATGCCATTTATGTACAATATAAATAATTTAATTTTAGCATCTTTTGTCATATAATATTGTCCATTCTTTCCAGTAACATGTATGAACAAGTTTGTTATTGGAATAAGAAGTAATGTTATGGAGATACTTACCAAGGTAATAAAAATTAAACAATATAAATTAACGAGAAAATAAATGAATAAAATTGCATTAGTACTCTTACATTAGGTACATGTATTTGATACTTAATTAACCTTTGCTGAATTGCATGAATTCGAATAATTGATTGATTTTCAAAGTGCATCGCACAACAAAATTGTCATTTTACTCCTGATATAAAAATAAAATATACCCAGAATGGTACGGAGAATGTTTCGTCAGTGTTGGGAATTCAATTCACGAGGTGTTTGCATTTTTTGAACTACCAATCACAGTAAATAATATTTAAAATGATATTTGTTGGTAACAACTTACTATTTGATTTGATAAATAAGATACATAGTTTTACCTCATGTTCATTATACAGGCCTAATAAACATATGCCCATCTTTTACACAGACCTCTTCAAAAAGATAACAGATTTACAACTGATGAAATATAATATGTGAAGCTTATGTATTCGATGTTAACTTAGTTGTCTTACAAAATTACATTACTTAAGACGATAAGAACGTTTTACTTCTAGATTGACGTTCACTATTTATATAAAAATACGATTTCCATGTGAAGCACGCATCATATAGGTCAGAACTTCAGTTCAAAAACATTGCGAAGTGCTGTCTTCTTTATAAGCTTTGCGCAATTGTTTACTTTTCATTATCACAGTTCTCGACGAAATTCAATGGTCGTTCGTTATATATACTATGTTTTTGTATTTGGATGTGCATGCCTTTGCCACCGTTATGGACAGAAACATTGACTGAACATAGGGACATTCACTGAATTTTTCAAAGGCAACTCTTTTTGTTTGTTTTGTTGAACCTGATTCATGTTGGTGGAAATTGTTGACTTTATTGCAAATCCCACGTTACTCCAAACATTGACTGATATAAGAGCTTCCTGTTGACCATGATATAAAAAAATATATCAGACAACGTTATATCAGGCAGATATCAATGCGGTGGTATGATAAATTCCTATACTGGTCAAGAGCAAAAGTTTTGCTGAAATAACTATGTCATTTGAACGACCTTTTCAGTTTACTCGAGTCTCCTAAATAACGACACAAATATTAACCAATGCCGAATAAGTTGAATTGTTCATGTATGTTTACAATGCAATTTCTGTGTACATCACATTTACAGTAAAATTGTTTTATCACTAAAATATTATAATATTATCATAACAAATAACATAACACTCGTACATAATATGTTACTATATTTATATCAAATCCACATACCTGCAAACAATCCAGTACTTGCCACTTCCATTTATTGGCATAGGAAGCTTAAACTTTTTGAAAGTTCATTTGCATGAAATGTACATAAAGCACAGTCATCTTGTACATCAATCCAATGTTTGTTAAAATAACTATACACTCAATACTGCTTACTGCATGAGAGAATGTATAATTTCTATCATCTACATAGATACAATTGAGTACATACATTGACACAATTTGTAAGTGGCTTATGTGAAGTGTTCTTTTATCTTTATGCTCAAATGAAATAACGGACTGCTCACGCAATACATCTTCATCTGGATGGTTCTTATAGTAAGACTCAGATTAAATACTATAAAATTAGATCTACTTTCAAATTACATTCCACAACTGTAAAATTATCATAATAAGAGTATTTATTTGTTATTAGTTTTTTAACCGAGTATAAAAAGTAACATATTGATGAACTATGAATTATATTTTTTTATTGAACTGAATATGGCTAACATACCATAAACTGCAAACATATATATGATGTTATGTACCACATATGTTCTTTTACTTGTTTAAGACTAATTATATTATTTAATCAATATGTTATCTACTGTGTTAACTATTATTTCCAAATATTATATAACGGCACAGCGGCAAGTTTGCCAACTCAAATATTTATTTACTATTGGGTGGGATAAGTTTATAGTTTAAAACTCTTTATTTTTGTTTGATTGGATCAGAAGCCTTAGAATTGAAACTCTCGAGTTCGAGTAAAATCAGTTTTATAGTGTTTTGCGGGAGATCTAAACAACGCCCCCACAGTCGGAATCGAACTCGTGATCTCCCGGTCGCTAGACGGGCACCTTGTCCGCTGTACAATCTCTTGGATTAACACATGGTGCCTGTTAGCTTCGACGTTAGGTCCAGTGATTGCTTTCCTCGGTCTAAATGTTCCGATCATGCAAACATGAATTTAACGATCGTGGCGCATGTTGAATAAACAAAAAAGAAACACACGTATAAGCAGCAAAATGCATGCGAATGCGTATTAATTTATTAAATTGCTTTCATCCTAAACAGTGCAAAGAAATAGGATATGCCCGACATTCCTTAAACAAGACCCATAAACGTTTAATAAAACCACCATATAAATACGTTTATGGTTTCAGTATTTATGTGTTCTTAGTTTTATTCAGATGAACTCGTTAGTGGGGCAGTTGAAAAATGTTGTTGTGCAAATGTAAAGATAAAATGTAACACATCATTAGACATTTCATTGTTTTTCGTCATATATGACATTGAGCCTAATTATTTTACTAAAATAATTAGTAAGCATATTTCTTTATATACTGTTCTCGCATGAATCCCTGACAATGCACTCCACTTCATACGCGTTGATGAGAAGACCCATGTTAAAATTGCATAAATAGTGCAAAATCTTGACGATTCCGCATACATGCGAACATCTGATGTCGAACGAAGAAAATCGGATAAGCATATTTGACCACTTAATTGATGACCGCCTGTCCCTTCACGGAAACATACAAAGAAAACCCCTCAAAACAACATTTGATTTGGTAACAGACCGCGTTCAACGTGGCAACTAATTGGCAATTCATATTATGTGTAGTAGACGATGAGTGTCCGATTGGTTTATCGTTTGAAGAAATTCATTCGGTAACGGGTACTAACTTATTCATTGCAAACGTATCTCCTAAAATATTAACAGAACAGTAATTGATTGCATATGCTTTTACATATTTTTTTAGATATTACCTACCATTATTTGTTAATTGTTTTTTTCAGTTAACGAGTATTATATTTTCTTCCTTTAGATGTACAAAGCACCTTTTAGCCTATTTGCGCTACATCATTAGACTGTTTACAACATTCACATCAAAGTGTTCACACATAGACACCGATAAGCCCTAAAATTCAAAACAGTGTTTGATTGCCTATGCTATGACCTGCTTTTTCGACTATACACATTTCAAACTTATTTAAAATGCATTTATAAGTTTTTGAACATGATCATGAATAGATTATTTTACTCTATGTTTTTCTAACCGTACAATATTAATTGGTAGCAGATGTGCGTAACAGTCACATCAAAGTGTGCACACATATAGATACCTTCACTTGCACATCTGTATTTCCCTTATCATATTTCTTTCAAGAATGTTTTATGACCATAATGATCGATGCCGAATCTGCCTACCCAATAACTGATTTGAGTTACAGCTGCCAACGATAGGTATCCTGGTCATCACCTTCGAGGTATGTTTATTTCTAATTAAATAGCTGGTCAGAATGCTATTTAATAACCATAATATGAAACGCATACAATTGATTCAAAAAAATAGTACTAAGATAATTATACTAAAGAGAATATAAAAGCAAATATCAGATTCCATCTACCAAATTCTTATATTTTGTTAGAGAACATGGCGTATCTATTGTATGGTAATGCAAAAACTATTTAAATAATGTTTTCCACAAAACATGGAATACTATTTAAGCTTTTAGTTCCCACTTAACAATGTCTATAGATATATATTGCAAAGTTCTCGGTTAAAACATGTCTGTTATGTTTTTAATTATCTGTCTAGAAAGCGTCTTCTATACGCTCAGTTAGTGTCATTAATCTGAATTAATTATGACATCAACACACGAAGAAGCCGGGCAGCCGTGTGTTTAGTGTATACATGTTTGTCTCACGAGATTACGTTAACGAACGACATAGCTTCGAAGTTAAGCAAACTTACCAGTAATAATAATGGGTGTTAGAATGGTAAAACTGCATTTAAGATGTTTCTATGTCTATCAACTTTAGTGTTCAGGTAATAAAAAAGCGCTGAGAATGTTAACTTTACTTTCCTATTCTTTTAATTATTTGTATTCAATATAAGACATACAATGTATACATGTATATGATCATAAAACAAAGTGATACAATGTAGCAACAATAATGTTCAAACATGTTATACAAGATATGCTAATATATACTTTTTTGAGCTTGTGGTTTCCTTTTGACTAAAAAAAAATTAATATGATTGTATTTTTTTAAAGTTGTTTGTGATAGGTGATTTAAAAAAAAGAAGAAAGAAAAACAACGAAAAACTACAGAATAGTTATGAATAAGGATGAGTTGCATAAAGTGGATAGAAAGCATACTGGACTTAATGTGTTTCCATTTTTGTTCAAATATATGAAGTGTGTCATTGTTTAGGGCTATTTCAGAGACTGTAACACAAGACAATATTTGTGTATATACTACAGTCAGTACAGTGTACATAGACGGTGGAGGACAACACGATACTGGTTGTGGGAACGATAAACTTTTGTTCAACTCTACAGATGTGGTAGAGGTTTGTCTACATAGGCGGTGAAGATATTCAACAACACCAACATGACCGCAAAAAACTGTTATTGTTGGCGTCAAATAAATCACTTTCAATAGCCTAAAATAGCTTTCTATTACATAATTAACAGATCAGGAAAACACTCATACTTCCTTTGTAATGTGTATACAAAAGAAAATCCACTTAAGCTCAGTCTCACTTTTGCCGGTAGAGCCTCGGTCCATCCCGGTTTGCTAACGCCGGTCGACCGGCGAGGACCGGGATGATTCGTAAGATTGTTTTAACGCAGTCACACTATTTTCCGGTGCCGCCCCGGTTGAAGCCGGTCAACAGCCCGGCAGAGTCCCGGTCAATCTGGACTGGCTACGGTTTAGCCCCGGTTGTCGCCGGTAGTGCCCCGGTGAAAGCCGGCAGCGTCCCGGCATAGCTCCGGTTGTCGCCGGTAGTGCCCCGGTGAAATCCGGCAGAGCCCCGGTATACCGTAATACCGCCGGCACTCACCGTGTCTATACCGGTATCAGACCCCGGCAGAGCTACGATAACGCCCCGGTTTTACCCCGGTCGTCGCCGGTAATGCCCCGGCGGAGCCCCGGTGAATGCCGGTGGCGGTCCGGCAGAGCGCCTGTTTTCTTATATACCGTAGCTAAACCGGGACTCTAACGGCATTCACCGGGGCGTTGCCGTAGCTCTGCCGGGGTCTGTATGGGCCCCGGTGGAGCGACGGTGCCGTCCCGGTTGTTCACGGTGCCGTCCCGGTTGTTCCCGGTGCCGCGCCGGTCGTTGCCAGTCCTTCCCGGTGACTCCCGGTTCAGCCCGGAGGAATTAAACTTTTTAATACTTTCCCGGTGGAGCCCCGGTTTTCTCCGTTTCATCCCGGTCGTCCCCGATGGAGCCCCGGTTCATCCCGGTAGAGCCCCGGTTCATCCCGTTAGATCCCGGATCACGCAAAGGGGCTCCGCCGGCATTATAGTGAGACTGGGCCTTTAAAGAACGGTGTACAGATTGTGAACGTTGTCTCACGTAGAACTTTTCGCGCTCGATCTGCGCAGTGAAATATCATATCCGGTAACTTCGTATTTCCGAGTATCCGGTAATTTCCGAGAATTATCATGAATATTTGATGTTGTTATTTTTCATGATCTTTTTTTTTGAATGTCTCGTTAACGTAAAATAAAATAATATCTTAAAATATGTATATAAATACCAAATGTTATGTCTTCAAAAATATATCAGCAAAAAATTCTTCTTATTGTCCCAGTAGACTCTCGTATCTTTGAGGTCCTTATTCTCGCATGAATATGCAAACAATAATAAAAACTATGTCGTAGCCAATGCTTAACAATTTTGCTATAATAATATTTTTTTACACGTCTTCCGACACTGGCATGTTATATAGTGATGTTCTGTATTTACAAGGCGGGTAATTGAGATCTGCGAAGAACTTCTTTGATTGCGCATGAATTACCGCCAAGTGGTAAATCGGACTTATGGGAATTCATTCGTTCGTGGGTTTTGGCAGCCAGCCAATTCTGACTGTCTCAGAAATTTGTATCATTGCTGTGGCCTTAGGGCTATGCGCCAGGCCAAAATCCGCAATTAAACGAGTTAAACATATTCAGAAGATCGTTTTAGTTGTTATCAAGTTTGTTTTTTAAGGAATGCTTAATTTATTAATCACAACACCGCATTAGAAAGTAAGTTATATACAATATGACAATGTGATAAGGACGGTATTATTCGTCATGTATGTATTTCATAAATGAATAATTGAATCCTTAAAGCTCCAATCTGAGGTTGAACTGTTAAAATCAATTTCGCTGTAGTTAAGCAAACACATATAATATCAAAGCGCTGAAGGCACTGAATTTGTTTGCTGTTGTATAATCTTAGACGCAACTCAGTTTTCAAAATTATGTTATAGCTTTTTATATTGCAAGTTTGAAATGACCAAAACCCATTCAAATTTATAAAGAGTGTGTCTTAAAGCACCGGTCGAGATGTGTTGTTTTTTTCAAATCATTGATACAGCTAATCAGTGTGCACAGGCTAATCTTATTTGACATGCATTAAGCCCCGTTTTCCCTGAAAGCAGCCAATACGTACATATTTCAATGATAAACACTAGACTGGCCAACGTTGTCTAACAAGCTGTTAAATACTTTTGAATACATACACAGTATGTAGTGTACCAGTGGGAACTATAAACAGGCAGATGCGGTGGTTAGAGCAGTCGCTCCTAGCATTCGTCGTCTGCTTAATTTTACTGCAGTTATCCACACAGGCAGTCACGGTTTTCGGTTCCTACGCACTTAACGCAGACTGACTTGCTAACGCTCACAAATAAAAAAATAAAGATTATCCTTCGTTGTTCCAATTAAAGGCTTTCCTCCTTGTGACAAAGTCTTCTAAACAAGGTCTGGTTTGGTTAGATAAAGGGTGTTACATTATTTTGTAATAAACTTCTTTAACGAATGATAAATGACTTTCACAAAATCGGTAACAAAATAAGGGTTTGTTACTATTAAGACCCATCCCATGATATTTAGTTTCTTTCTAATGATTCCTTACGCTTAAGGTAATCACCGTCTTTATCCCATTTATGCCCAGTGGACTCTTCCATCCTTCTAAATTGGATCAATGTATTTCCAAAATTAGGGGTGTCTAGTATATTTATTTCTGTATTTAGAATATTTCTTACAGAAATTCCCTTAAGCAATCAGCGCAGACCCCGATGAGACGCCGCATCATGCGGCGTCTGATCTGGGTCTACGCTGTTTGCCAAGGCCTTTTTCTAGGCGCTAGTCGTAAATGGGTTAACTATTTCATTAGTCTGGGTCAAAAGACAATTTGCATTATCAGACGTTACGGTTATAACAATCAAGATCAAGTAAGGATACGATAAAATACAAATTATATTAGTTTTAAAAGTCATAACATAAAAATAAAATCAATAAAATCAATAAAATATGTTAAATGTTACTGGCATTTATTTATTATTTTATTGGATTCAGCATTATTTACGATATCTTCGGGCCGTGGTGCGACAAACGCACTAACATTTCTACATGTATTACACACATACTGTACGTATATGCTGCCATCACGCGGAATCTCTTCATTAATTTAATTCGCCCCAAAACACAACGCTTTCTAAAATTTTCCCAGACAGGCGAATCTTATTCATAATATTATTATAAAGACATGATTGAACGACAAACATTACGTGTTTTTATTCAAGACAAACACATGGATTAACAAGGCACGCCCTATTCATGGGCAAGTGCAAATTTCAAGTTAATACAAAGTTAAAATATTCAAACTGAAACTTGGGTTTTCAGACACGTTTTGGTTTTTCTTGTTTAGGAGACCTCCGTATCTTTGTGAAATTGTTGTATTGGCTTTACTTGTATGTTCAAAAACACCATGTCCCTAAAACAAATGGACAAGAATGTTTTGATTATATTTGCCCACGTTTTCGGTGTTGACAGAGTTGCAACTGATACAATACTGCGATATTTAACAATCAAAAGAATATTTCTTATTCTTACAAGTTTATTCAAAATTACATTGTGTTAATTTCTGCACTGTTCTAACTGGAATCTCTTTTAAATAACTTTATTTGAAGCAAGTATTTCATGTTTATGGGAAAAACATTTAAATAGTGTGTTTTAACATAGAATACATACGCCGTGTTCTGTTACAAAATATATTAATTTGATCCTGGGCTTCTGGTATTTTCTTTAATATTCTGTTTAGTATAATTGGCTTGCTACTAATGGTTTGAATCAATGTAATGTCTTTCATATAATGGGTATAAAATAGCACTCTGACCAGCTATTTCATGAGAAATAAACATACCTCTCAGGTATTGACTCGGGTACTCATTCTTTTGCATCTGCAATTCAAGTCAGTAACTAAACGTTGTTTATATGTGTGCACACTTTGATGTGAATGTAACGCACATCTGCTGGCAATTATTATTGTACAGTTAGAAAGAAAGACATAGAGTAAAATAATACATAAATGATAATGCTCGGACAATTATAAATGCAATTAAAATAAGTCTGAACTGTATATAGTCGCGAAAGTATTTAATAACATAGGCAATCAAACACTGTTTTGAGTGTTGCATCTTATCGGTGTCTATGTGTGAAAACTTCTAAGTGAATGTTATAAACAGGCTGATGGTGCAAAGTAAATAGGCTAAAAAGTGTTTATAAATAATATTATGGATAATACTGCTTTACTGAAAAGATCCAATAACAAATGAAGATGGGTAATGTCTAACAAATATGTGTATTTTCTTAGTAATAAATATGCAATCAAATACTGTTATGATGATTATTTTATGACATAAGTGTGCAATTTATTGATCAGTACCCATTATCGAGTGAAATTTCTTCAAACGATAAACTAATTTGACACTCATCGTTAACTACACATAATATTTTACGCCGAACAATTCTATGAAAAATAAAATGTTTTGAAATAAGACAGTGTTTTGCCGTCCCTAGAGTGAATTGAAATTATGTAATAAAATGCTATCAAAAAGTGAACTTCAAGTGCACCTGCTGAAGTGAAATATGACAAGAAAATGTGTTGCAACATTGAACGTGGTCTATTTCCAAAATCAATGTAATTTGAAAGGTTTTCTTTGAAAGATTTTGTGGAAATAACACGCGGTCATTAATAAAGTGGTCAACTATGCTTATCCGATTTATTTCGTTCGAAATCAGATGTTCGCATTTATGCGGAATCGTCAAGACTTTGCACTACGTTTGCAATTTTAACATGGGTCTTATGATTAACGAGTATAAAATTGGAGTGCATCGTCAGGGATTCCTGTGAGAACAGTATATAAAGAAATATGCTAAGTAATTATTTTAGTAAAATCATTAGGCAAACTTTATGATGAAAAACAATGAAATGGCTAATGATTTGTTACATTTTATCTATCCATGTGCCCAACTGCCCCATGAACGAGTTCATCGGGATAAAAATACGAACATATACATTCTAAAACGATAAACGTATGTATATGGTTGTTTCTTTAAATGTAGATAGATAGTTTATTTCAGACTTGTACATGTTACATCGTCTGTAACTCATTTCATTTAAACAATAGTATAAGAAATACATTACAGCAATGGTTATTAAATAAACATACAGTTTATAAACCGAAAGAAAGAAGTAAGTATTATTCATGTAAGAATACATGATGTTAATTAGAATCGGTATATTAATGACTGCCGATAGGCGGTGGAGATGAACAATTACAAAATATTATTATAGAACATACACCTAACGCTTCTTTTATAAATGAAGATAATTTGATAAGTTCAGTTCTATTTACACTTTTCAATAACTGTATATATTTAAACAATGATGGTCGTATACGATACTTCTTATTTATATACGTTTTTTCTTAAATTGGAAAAGCAAGGACATATACATACAAAGTGGTATTCGTCTTCTATTCAAATGTGTTGTTATTTAAACAGTTCAAGCAATATCTTTCATTTCTAGGCTTATTAATGTGTCTCCCAGTCTGGATTAGTAAAGGATTGGCAGACATTCTCAATCTACAAAAAATATCTTAGGCTTCTAGGGGCTTCATTTAAATATGTTTCATTTTCTAAGATAGCTTTGAACTGCCAATACATATCGAGCACAGAGCTACGTTCAAGGGAACGAGACCATTCTTGTTTAAAGTTATCTATTTCCCTATTTTTAAAGGTACATACACATGAATTAACATCTTATTACTGCGCGTTATCCAATAAGAAAGTAAGTCCGTATTCGTTAAGCATATTTCTTACAGTGTGTACCCAATTTCGGTTACCATCGTCACAATCGGCTATAGCCTGTGAATAGATACGCTTCAAGATAATATTATCAGTCGAAATAATCTTTAGCCAATAATTTAACATGCGAACGCAGCGATTTATAAACAGAGGATTTACCCAGTTCACCATAGACTGCGGCAGTGCATGTATTTGTGGGGACATTTAGTAAACGCTTACAAAACTTTAAGTTGATCCTTTCAATTTCTTTACTTTTTGTGTAGCCCCATATCTCTGATCCATAACTTAAAATCGAGCCAACGAATGCGTCAACTAATTAACATAGAACTTTCGTTTTAGGTCATAAATTTTACATTTGTGTAGTAAAAGGTTCATCGCTTTAAGGGCCTTTCCGGCTAGATGCTCTTGATTTAGATTAAAATTTCCTGTATATTTAAATATCAGCCCAAGGTAATTAAAGTTATCTACAGCTTCTAATGGTATGCCGTTATATGTCCATTTTTCGGAGCGCAATAGTCTCTTACGAAAAACCATAATCTTTGTTTTGTCTGTGTTTACTTGTAACCCCCAAGTTTTGCTATACTCGTATAAATTATCTAATTGAGTCTGAATTTCCCTCGGTGATTTACCAACAATAGCCATGTCATCGGCAAAAAGTAGAAGTATAAGCACAATATCATCGATTTGTATGCAAGATTCTATGTCGTTTTGTAGAAACAACTCTAGGTCCTCCACAAATATAGAAAATAACAGAGGTGACATAACCTCCCCTTGACGAAGCCCTACTGCATATGAAAAGAAATCAGAATATGAGGAACAATGTTTTACGCACGATTTTACTTTACTAAACATATCGCGTACAATTTAAACGCTATAGGACCTAGTTTAAGGAATGTCGGGTCCATCAATAGGATTTTCTTTTTTCTTTGCACTCTTGTAGCCTCAAGCAATTTAATACATTACTACGAATGCTCATACATTTGCCTTGTATACATTTTTTTGTAAATTCAATGTTACTACTCGGCATTTTATCAGTAGCAAGTATTCAGAAGAACTTTATGCGCAATTGCAGACGAAGTGTCGTGTTTAGGCGATTCCGTATAAACGCAAACATCTTATGGTAAACTGAACCGATCGACTCGGCATCGTCGACATCTGTCTAAAGAAGTTGATGGCCACGTTTCTCTTCCACGAAATACAAAGACGTAGAAAATGCTTGTTCTACTTTAGACAATTGCAAAAAATAGTTATGAAACATTTAAGAATGTGTTGAGAAATATCGATTTGTTAATTATTTAGGTATATGTAATTAAATACCAGCAATGTATTAAAAAATAAATAAGCAAATATAACCTATTTTCTCCGATAGTTTATTCTTTGTTTACTGAAATGAACATGCCGATTAAGAAACACAAAAAAACTGATATGAGTGTTCAATTATTTTGCATAATAATAAGATTTTAATTAATGGATTTCATACAACAAAACTTAATTCTTGTAGGCTTACATTTTTAACTTTGAAAATGCCCATTTTAGAAGAATCGCTAAAGTAGTAAAGCATCAAAAGTAAAGTAAACAACATATATCTACGGACTTCATACTGGGTAGTTACAGCACAGTTCAATAGTGTATGAGATCCAACAGAGAAACATGTGATTCTTCTATTAATCGAAACATGTATTATTATTACGGTATTATTATTATTATTCTGTTTGGTCATACATTTCATTTTAATCGAAACTGACACCATGGAAATGATTTACAATGCAATACACTACAATCCGCTCAGTATTACCGTATACAATATACATTGTAGTCAACGTTTGTATTATAATGATTATCACTACAAGTATCTAATCCAACACGTTAATTAAAGTACGCGCAACCTGTAGAAAATCGCATTTCAACATCAAACTAAAAATTGATTTAGAAAAGTTAAACACATGATCTGTTAATACACTCCTTAAATGTTCATTTTACATTTTCTCACGCTCCGATGGCAACTTTGTGTCACGAGTTAACAAACGCTTTGTCATTCTTTTCTAATTACGCAATATTTTTAAAGCATTCATACACTAAGTTGCACTGAGGAAGATGGATGTGATTAGGATAACAACACTGATTGCGTGTTATCACCTATTAAGATGTAATGTTGCGGAAAAAACATTCACTTTAATTAAGTTGGTGATACACAGTAAATACAAGTTATGTTTAACACGTTTCCATATATGGGGAATATGTTGTATAAGCTTACATGATCCATGCATATCGTTATTTTATAGAAAACATCGTTATGATGTTATGATGCATTGTATACCATGCAATAAATAAGAGATTTATTTAATTTAATATACAAAGAAAAAATTTACAGTAATAATTGTTTTACATTTTTGCTTATTGAGGGGATAGCTGCCTAAATACAAAAAAAACAGGAATGTTGATAATTGACGTTGAGATAAGAAAGTATCTAAACAATAAAGAATGTTTGGTGACACAATTGAACACATTTCATGTATAGTATTTTAACCCTCTTTTCTACCTTTACACTGCGGTCCTATTTCAATATAGATAAAGCGAAAGAACTTATGTACCAAATACCATTCGAATAACCAGCGTCAAAACGTGACTTGTTACAATTCTAAAACTCGTTGTTGGTTTATACGAACGATTTCGAGTATCTAGGTTTATGCAATTTTACATCTTTTACAGAAGATTCATCTTTAAACTCACCAGCACTATCAATTATTCTTTGCAACATATCCTAACGATTGTGTTTTAATTGGAAGGACAGATCGAAGGCATACGGTAATATTCTTCATCAATTTATTAGACGACGATATTAAACTGAAAGTCTGAAATTACCCATATGTGTTTTTGCCCGTGTTACAAAAGTGGTTAAATGTGTCTCAGTGGTATTAAATGTCTAATGGAAATACACTCATAATGCCATCCTTACAACTTATATATTAAGAAATACACTAAGTTACACGTCTAAAACAAGACAATAGCTTCGTCTGCTGTTTGTGTTAATATAAATAATTAAACTTTGGCATCTGATGTCGGATGATATTTTCCATTCCTTCCATACGCATGTCTAAGTATGTAATGGAAATTAGTCTTACTTTATACATAAAAAGATAAATTAGATAACTGAAATAAAAGAGTAAATAGTACACTTATTTGATAATCTATATTTGATAATCATACACTATTTACTTATAAAGGTATTTCCTCACCTTTAAAAGTATCATTATTAGATCATTTACTATTCATGAGACATTGTACCATAATGATATATATAACAACCAAAATAGTGATGCAGTATTTATTATTGAGTGTCGATGTAGTATGGGATATAACTTTTAATATATAATGCTTCATATACCATAAACAACATAACATATATGTGGTTATTTTGTTCCACCAGTTGTATTTGATTATTTTGAAGACTATTGTATTGTATCGATAATTGATCGATTGTCTGACAAACAAATATATTTGCAACAATGATTTAATAGCAATTAAGACGTTTATCCAACATTGATATATTTTAATTATTGGCTCTTTGAGTTTAAAAGTTAATATCTCATCAAACTGACTTTGTGAAAACCGATATGTCATTCCCCATTTTAGTTGGCATTTATTTCAGTTTTATTAATCTACGTACTGTTTCAACTGAAATCCATGTGAAAGAACTCCCTTTTAAACGCGTAAATGAGACGACACATATTTTAATCACTTACGGATTGCCAAATGTTGAGGATCCCGCATAAATCCGATTATTTGAAGTTGAAAGATGCTTCCCTGTTTTTGCATCGTTGAGCACTTTATAAATAAGGGGCCGCGTGTTACTTCCACGAAATACATTCAAAGAAGAACTCTATAAACCATTTTGCTAATCAAACACATTCAACGTACCGCATGCATTGCAATAAATTATTTAGATGTTCTTCTTTGATTGCATTTGGTTTAATTAATTTTAATCGCACTGTTGAAGAGCCATACCCTTCCTTATTTTAAAGCTTGACATTTATTTCTAGATTTGTTTCGGCCGAATGGTTTATCACGATTCGAAGGCTTAAATTCGGTGTACACATAATTAAACGCAAAACTCATAAAATCAAATCTTCAATTTCAATAGTATTTGATTTAATAGTTTAATCATTATGTATTACCAACGCGCATATTCGCATTTTTCAGACATAAGCGGACTTAATTTGTTTTTATTCTTCTCCGTAAATTAGCATTAATGATAAATACAATATTTTCCCTTATCTTCGTCAAGATGTACAACAGACGAGACAACGTTCCAATAAGCCTTAGGCTTTCGATGCAATCGAGCTTAAATAAATAGAGCTTAAATTGGTTTAAACGAGAAGTACGATTACACTTCCAATCATATTAGCGTGACACCATTAAACTTTTACTGAAATTCACATCAAAGTGTTCAAAAGTATAAAAATCATTCAGCTACAAAACTGTTCTTATCAAGCATTAGCTAATTTTCGTTAGATAAACAATCTTTGCATCAATACATAACAGTCATGTGTAACTTTTTAAAAACTTAAAAATAGTTTCAAATATAGATTATGTGACCAAAACCACTTTTAAAATAGTTTTAAATGTTAAAATTGTGCAAGAAAATGTACAAATATTGCAATAATGTTTTGTAAGAAGTACGATTACTACAAAAAAAATCTACACTATTCATATACGCAATACAGACAAATACCAAAGCGGCTTATATTGTTTTGCACTATGATACAGACACATTACTTTTAATACACATAGTCAGAATCAATTTTGAGCCTGATATTAGTTGATCATGATTGGATATCAAGGTTGAGTTTCAAATGATGTTTTCCGATGGAATCTTCAATAAATCGGAATCAATAAGGCATATGTCTGACGTATTCAGCCAGGATGACAATGAAACGAATGAGCTTTAGTAATTTTGTGTAGACTTCAGCATGCATGGGATATCATTTTATCATAAAATGTTCAAACAATGGAAACATTTGGATTACGCATCCAATTTCTGCGTAATTGCGTCTATTGATGAGTGTCTTATCAGTTGGCATTGAACACAAATACACAGCCTCGTTAGCCTTACACTTAATTAGTTCAATTAATGCAATATACCTTGCATCAAATCACACTTAAAGTTATTATTTGGGCAAACGAACAAGAGATCATATTCATATTTAATTTCTGCAAATTTCGACATAACACTCATGCAATGCAAAATTTATAACGGTTTACTAGGTACTTCATTCAAACTGTTATTCATGATTTGCAATAGTGTTAATGACTTTTTTTATATTTTCCAACTGACTTTTCCTCGAGGTTTTAACAATTTGGATTGTATCATCATATGCTTTTTCACCTAAAGTTGCATTATTATCGACACTACAGTCAACATGTTCACACAATTATTCAAAGAATGCAAAATAGTTAGTAAGGGCCTTATCAACTAGCGGATTGTACTAATATCGAATGAAAAGCTTATATTTTTGTCAGAAATGTTTTCGCATAATGACAAAAAACGTGAAGTCATCATAGTTTTAATGGCAGAAAAAAAAACCTATGGGGTGAAGTCTTTTTTATTTTAAGCCTATGAAAATGAGACGAAATAAAATATTCTTACGTTTAACGCAAAAATCTAATTATCGAAATAATATTGCGGTGTATATTATAAATTCATATGGTTGCACTAACAAATCAAAGTACTGACAGTACTGGTGTGACGATGCTTTTGAAAAGGATTGATATAAAAGCATCTATTTTAGTTTATCTACATCACCACAATTGTGTATGTGGATGCATAAATTTTGGGTAGTAAAAAAATGGGTACGAAAATTTTGGGTGCAACAATAATGCCAAAAAAATTAAGTACGTAAAAAGATTTCGTTACGAAACAAGTTTGGGTAGGAAAAAAATTGGGTACGAAAAAAATTTGGTTACGAGCAAGAATTTGGATACGAAAAAAATTGGGTACGAAAAAAATTGGGTACGAAAAATGTAGGGTACCAAAAAAAAAATTGGGGTACGGGGAAGTAGTACCCGTGGGAAACTTGATCCTTTCAGCGAAACTGGGAGGCGGGTTACATTCTCGATCAAATATAACAAGAAATATCTTTAAAAAGGTATTCGACGTGTATTTTCTGTACGACTTATCTTAAAAAACTGTCTGTTACAGTAAAACGTTTGTGGGTTATAACATTACGTTTCAGCATATAAATTCAAAACTTGACATGCTCTTTAATTACACTATGCTCTTTAATTTCACATGTATATCATACCAAATTTTATATTTCGTTGTTTCCTTTCCTAAGTTAATGATGCTATGTGTACGGACGTGATTTCACAATCCCATGTGCATGAACAAATACCTTTTCTCTTTTGATTATAGTTCTTTTTCTCTAATTCAATAAGCTAAGGTATGTTTGTTCGTTAAGTACGGCAATAATTTCATGATGATTCCCGATCGAAAGTGGGTATGAGCACATAGTCGTAAGAGCACTTGAATACGTGAGTTCGCCCATGAACACATGGTAAGGTTAACTAAATCTCCGCGATATGACCTTATATGTGTTTAAAACAGCAAACAATATCCAACAAACGAATGAATTGTCAAACATAGTATGTGCACTGATGTGGCTCTGTTATTTATGTTTGAAAAGTTTATAAAATATGCAAAATGAGAAAGCACGCAGAAGAGCGAGTATCACAGATATGATATGGCTATTATGCTGTTTATATACCATAGTCGCTACAACATTTACAAATGATAGGTTCGAAATAATTCGTTTTCTTTACACTCATGATCGCGTTGAAAGTTAATGATACACGTTTTAATTCGCAATTTATTTACTGAATCACGACAAATGTCAAATACAATACAGAAAATGCATAGTTGTTTCATTGATCTATAAAGATATAATGGGTTGAATATAACTGATTTAAAATTAACGTTTTCAAACTATTACTAAATCTTTTCCCAGAATATGCTGTCCTATTTATAGCTGAGCTTCATAACCTTTATCAATGATAATCAGCGAGGTATGCCGATTAGAAAAATCGAGCTATCTCAATGGGACTGGCTCGGTCTTTTACATAGGTTGCCATTGTGAAGAATTTTTTATGATATGATAACTTAGACGATGCTTCGCAGCATCGTCAAAAAGCAACACACAGATAACGCAAATAATTTTTATGTACCAATCGATATTTTCAAAACAATCAGTATTCAACTCAACTCAAATCAACTCCGTTTATTAAGTAAATAAAGGCCGTTGGCCTAAAATACACAGTATTGGACATAAAAACATAACACATGTTTGTAGTTGCGAAAACATCATCTTAAATGTAAAATATATAAAAGCATAACATTGTATTCATGTTACATTAAAAATCTATTGAACAAAGTATATTAAGGAGAACATGAACAGAACTGTTGATATACAAAACATAAATTAAAGAAACAACATCCTTGTCGATTAAATGGATGTCTTATATATTTTAACTCTCATATATATATATATATATATATATATATTTAACCAGAACATGACGCAAATTGCATTGCTTTCCAATAGACATTTTAGATTGTAACATGTCATTCAATATTTTTTCGTACGGAGCAAAGGTCTCGTGCTAAGAATAGAATATAATTCGTTACGCTCATCTTGTATAATCTGAGTACAGTCTATCATACATATATATGTAGCTTGTCGCTGTGTGTTCCCAATGATTCAATTAAAAAGAGATTAACTTAGGTTAAAGGTTCTAAAGGAAGGCCTAGGTGTAATAATTACAAGCCTTACTTTCTGAATGGGAAATCAATAGTTCGCGAAGTGCTAGCTAATGTACAGGACAACGTGCATGGCCTTAAAATTGGTTTTACAAACACGCTTGGACAGACCGATCTCAGGTGAAGAACGATAATAATGAACGAATACAAGCAAATTTATACTAAACAAGTCAGATGATAATTTTAAACGTATTGCACTTAGAAGTAAAGTTAAAAGAAAACAAGAGCACCGCATAGCGGGTGCCAACGCTCGGCTGTGGATGCAGTTTTAAAATTAGTTATTTCTTTAGAGGTCACAGTGACCTTGACCTTTGACCTAGTGACCCGAAATGGGTGTGGCGTGTAGAACTCATCAAGGTGCAGCTACATATGAAGTTTCAAAGTTGTAGGTGGAAGCACTTTGATTTTAGAGCCAATGTTAAGGTTTTAGCTCATACTTTGGGTTTTCTCCGACAACGGCCGAGCTAATAACTTTATAATAACTTAACAAGAGCTTACATCATTTGATGATCATATTTTAATGAAATTAAAGGGTTTAAATTTAGTTAAACATAATCTTAATGAAATCTTTTGAATAAATACTATTATATAAAAATCTGAAACACACTTTCAAAAGAAGTATTATACTCATGTTTGTGAAATGAATGAGAATAATACAGATGAAAATATTGTTAAAACCGATTTGAATAAAATAAGTGTTTACTTTCAGTTCTTTATATCAAATGCACATTCCACATAATTTAAAGTTCAAAGGGCAATCATGATATTGGAGAATAACAAATCTTCTTCACCATTTGACAAGAATGTAATAAATCCATATTTAAATTATGTTTGCGGAGCGATGATAAAGCTATTTCTTTTATACCTATTGATAAAATATGACATTTCTGAGGTGAAATAACAGCAGTGAAAAGAACACATTTTGAAATGATTTTCGGATTTCCTTTTTCTATTTTTAGATTATCATATTAAGATGTACTTCCCTTGTTTGTATCCTTGTTTATATATTTTCTATTATCACGAGTAAAATAAAATCGATATTCCACCAAATCCAACAAATTTTCTTTTAATTGTATGCCTTATTTTACCGTTTATTTACATTGTAAAAGAGTTTAAGTGGAGAATTTCCCAAGAATAATGACGTCATTTCGTCAACAAAACTACGTCATTTCGTCACAAAAATGACGTCATTTCAATGTTTTGAGGCACGCCACGGGAGAGTCACTTTTTAGCGAAAGGGAAATTATTATTAATTATTTTCTTGAAAAAGGGGCATAAAAGAAACAGAAAATGTGTTTACTCGTGATCATAGAAAAATAATATTTTCACGAGTGGCGCAGCGCCGATCACTCGTGAAATAACAAACGATCTTACACTGACATGAACAAATATCCTCTTTATGATAATTATATTATAATCATTAAAAAGGTTTTATCTTTGTAAAAAAAGTAAAGATGATATAAATTACACATAGCATTATACAAGTATTTATATTTTATTAGTTTTGTTATAATATTTACATCAACAGAAAATAAAGGTTTAAAAGCTTTTTGAAAATATTAAATACAATGTGTGAATAACAAGTAGGTTTGTTAATAAATATAGTACGGTTACCATATTTTCACTTAAATATTTGCTTGATTTTTACGTTTCAAAAAAGTAATGAGTTGTTTCGTGCTTTAATTGATTACAAAAAGGCATTCGATTCAGTAAAAAGGTTCATAATCTGCCTTACAGCACAAGATCTTGAGTTATGCTAGTTATGGGAATTGTTTCGAATTTATGTTTAATATGTATAATGAAGTGAAATCATTTGTTGCTGTAAATATATTTTTTCAACAGTATGTGGTGGTCCATCTGGCGTTCGGCAAGATACAAATGTATTGCGTACACTTTTCCCATTATTTTTGATTGAATAAAAATAAATTATGCCCACTTAATACAAAGGTTTAAATTGTCTTGTAGAATAAATCGATAATTAATTAAATAATAATACAATTTTTGAATACAATTTTTTTAGACTGTTCATGCTGCTTTTTGTTAAAGATACTGTAATTTTAGCTGATACGCATGCCACATCAATTTAACCTTTATTTCAGCCACATCAACAATTAAAGGGAATGTAAACAGTTCTTATCTAGCAATTTCTATGAGTAACGTGATGTGTATCGAGTTCGACAAAGATAAGAAGTTTCAAATTTCATTTTCAGTATGTGAAGCAATTATTTAAACGTCTTTATATCATTTCCATTTTACGGAGACGACCTAAACGTGATCGTTATGAGATTTATGGCGTGTATTTTGGTTTTTGTTGTTGCGCTTCCAGGTAAAGATTAAAAATGTCTTATTTAAGCAATACGTTCAAGAATGTACCTTGAAGTGATGAGTTTTGTATATAAGTCACTTGTAAACTGTTACCAGTCAATTGTCTTAGAAGAGTTCACACAGTATTGTTAAAAAATAACGTGTTTTTTTTAAATTATTATTGGAATAATACTAACACATGCTTTAGATTGATATCCATTTTATATGACTAATACGAATATTTGTATGTTTCAGAGTTGTAATAAAGCTGTTAAAGCGTCGCCAAACGCTTTTATTCGTTTTGTTAACTTATCGCGTTACGTTATTGTCCCGAATTCACGTTGCAACGTCAACTGACGTCACGCTATATAACAAAATAAGTTCCGTATCAAAACGTTTACGTAAAAACTTTTTTTCTTTCTTAATTTAAAAGCATGCTATGGAAACGATCGGGTAGTCTTTGTAATTTCATTACATGATTAATGTTACTCTCCCACGAAATTCGTAAGTAGGCTTGCCAAAGGCTCGCTTACTATTTAAATTCATGCACTTATTCAATTAAACAATCTTATATATATTTATATATGTATTTATATTTATATATGTATTTATTTACTTAGTACACTGGTAAAGTGTTCACTGAGCTGATGGTGAGCCATGATGTCATTTCAGGCCTTCTAGCACAGATTGTGCCCACAGATGGTCCCTTTATCGCCTGTCAATTTATCAACAGCTTCGAGAACTGTGATATGTTCATCACTGACTCCTATTGTGGCTCGGACGGCGTCACTTATGCAAACAGGTGAGTCCTACGATGTGTTCAATAATTATTCAAAGTGTGAAAACAAATTCATCGAATCTACCAAAATAATATTGCATATGCATACTTTGTCCATACATACGGGTATATGGTGATTTTTCACTTAACGAAAGTGATCAGCAAACGGTTAGAGGTCGTAATCGTGTTATTAGTATGGTGTCCTCGTTAAGACCGGAGGGTTTCGTATTCGATAACTTCTCAGAGGGCGTTATCGGGATCTTCTTAAAACTCTTCTTATAGAACTGGTTATTTCAAGTAAACGGACTCGAAAGTGCCTAAATAAAAACAGATTTTAAAGAAATCATGATTAAGTAAATACGTTCACACCAATCATGTTACGGTATGTATTTTTTCTTGGCAGATGTGAATTCAGCAAGGCCCACTGTCAAGAGTTATCAATCCAGCTTCTGCACATTGGCGACTGTAGCCGTCTTGTAGACATCGCTACGGCAGCACCCGTGGCTGGCAAAGACGTCGTGTTTGATTTCTTCTGCACAAGTCTCAGCCACATGACCTGTCCGCCGGATCCAACCAAGGTCTGCGGCTCCAACAACCGGACATACCTGAACTAGTACGTGTCGGCCTTTTAATATAAATTGAATGTTATACAATATTATTGCAGACCTTCGCTGGCTGGTGCCTCTAAACGATTTTAACTTATTTTTAACTTATATTAATTCGACACACTGCTTGAGAAACAACTAATTATTATTTGACTTCTGTTTGATGATCGATTTTATTTTATAATTCGTAGGAAGTGTAGATAAAGTATGAAATGTTGACATTGTAAATATTTTTAGTGTTCCAATTAAACAAAAAACTGTCCATGACACGGATATACAATTGTAAAACTGTGTCATAATGTTTGCGTGGTAGATTTAAGATAAAAATGTCAATACATCATTTTCTGATAGAATTCATCTAAAAAAAATACCTATGTTAAACTTATCAAATAAAAATATACTTTGTTTTCGATTTAATAACGCCTTTTTGACAGGAATTCGATTTGCTGTGTGGTAAACATTACAAGACGAAATTAAAATTAGTTGCTGTTTATATAATTGTAGAACAAATTGTCTAAATGGATTTAACGATCGATTTATAAAAACTTTGAATTACATTTATATAACTTCTATGTAAAATCTCTTTCTTATGAAACTATGATAAAAACATTCCAACCACGATGTGGCTACTTAAATAGCCTTTTCGTATTTTAGCTGCGAATTCGAAAAGGCGAAATGCACACATCGTGAACTGATGGTGAAGACATACGGGGAGTGCACCGCCTAAGGATTGTAGTATTCGAGTTTATTGAAATAGCAAGTTGGCAAGTAATAATAATAAATAAATACAGCATACCATAGTGTTGTTTGTTTTGAATTATCATCAGCCAGGGAGTATTGCGTTCAAGACGAATGCATGAAAAATAAATATGTTCTTATTTCAGTCATATGTATAATACTTTGGATCTATATCACAAGGTACTTTTTGTTATAAACACATAATAAGATAATTAGTTGACCGAGAGGTCAATCGCTTCACTATAAAGTAAATAATTATCATTTAATAGAATATTAAATAGAACAGAGATAAGACATGTGAAGAGCAACGTACTATAATAGGTTTGTAGTTTTCAATGATTTGGGGTCAACTATTTTGGAACTTAAAATATCGGTCATACAGTCAAAATAGAAAGGACTTGAAAAACAAACCAGACCTGAATGTTCAGAAGCAATGGTACAAAAGGATCAACGAAGTTTGAGTTTTATATTATAAATACGTTGTAACAGTCGAAATCAAAGACATGAACATTGTTGGGAAATCCCCACTATACTTTGCTATTTATCATACGAAACAAATACTAATTTTTTCACCCCCTCTTGGAAGAAGGCGACATATAGAAGTCGTTCTGTCCGTCCGTTCCTCTTTGCGAAGCTTCCTGTCTCGAATAGATTTTTAATCAACTTGTTACAAACGCCAATCACAATAGGAGTACGACGTATCGCGTGTCACAAGCGTAGCGTTTTTAATAAATGAGTCTCGTTCTGAAAAAACTGGGCTTAATGCATGTGCGTAAAGTGTCGTCCCAGATTAGCCTGTGCAGTCCGCTTTTATGGTATTTTTCGTTTAAAGGAAGTCTCTTCTACACGAAAATCCAATTAAGGCGGAAAGTGTCGTCCCTGATTAGCCTGTGCGGACTGCACAGGCTAATCTGGGACGACACTTTACGCACAAGCATTATGCCCAGTTTTCTCAGAACGCGACTCAAATAATCAGGGACACACTTGAGGTAAAAGTCACAGTTTTCCATAAACAGCTTTAACATTCTTGTCTCAGTCAATGCTTTGCCATATTTTCAAAGATTTTCTTATTAAAAATGCAAATGACAATCATGACAAGAAAAAGTTGTCGCGTGTTACATGCGTCTTCCTACCTTAAAATTCAAGGCCACAGTTTGAGGTCAAATTTGCCCATAGAAAGGCTTGAACATTCAAATCAGACCGATAACTTTGTCATATACACATGTATAGATTTCCGAAGATGATCACTATCACAAGACGTGATGTGTCGTGTAAAACACGAGTCTCCCTTATTCAATAGGCAATGTCACAACTAGAGGTCAAATGTCAAGTTTAGCCATAAAACAGCTGCAATATTTAAGCCATACGTTTGCCATGTGATGATGAATTTTGAAATAGCTTGCCAGTAATAAGAAAAAGAATGAAGCATGTAAACTATAGAACTTCGCAATTGATGCTCCAAAAATATTGTTTAAAAAAAACAACATAACGCAGTCACAAAGTTAGACACCATGCTTAAATTCATCCAATGATTTTTCTATGGAACGCCTCGTCTGTCTCCTGTTGACTATTGATATATCGGAGGTTTCATTGAAATGATGCGGGTTTAAATCATATGATATGTGTTTATAATAGTATGCTGTGTGTTCGCCATAGTATGCTGTGTTTTTGTGATGGTATGATGTGGGTTTGTGATGTTATGCTGAGGGTTTGTGATGATATGTTGTGTGTTTATGATGATATGCTGTGTGTTTGTCATAGTCTGCTGTGTGTCTGTCATTGTATGTTGTGTGTTTGTCATGGCATGCTATGTGTTTGTGATGGTACGCTGTGTGTTTGTGATGGTATGCTGTGAGTTTCGTGGACATGACGTGGGTTTAATCAAATGATATGTGCTTATAATAATATGCTGCGTGCTTGCCATAGTATGGTGTGTGTTTGTGATGGTATGCTGTGTGTTTGTCATGGTATGCTGTCTTTTGTCATAGTATGCTAGGTGTTTGTAATGGTATGCTGTGTGTTTGGCATAGTATGCTATGATTTCGCCATGGTATGCTGTGTGTTTGTCATGGTATGCTGTGTGTTTATCATGGTATGCTGTGCGTTTAACATGGTATGTTGTGTGTTTGTTTACTATCCTGCGGGTTTATCGAACATGATGTCCTTTTCATTCGGTATAATGTAAGTTGGCGTTATTTTCATTCGGAAAACTCGGCTCTTGTCAAAGAACTAATGGTTTCGCAATACGTATGTCCGTCGGTCCGTACGTCCGTATTTCCGTCTGTCCGTGCGTCTGTCTCTTTGTCTTTGTTTCTCTCTGTGTTTCTGTCTTTCTGTTTATATGTTTGTGTGTCTGTTGTCAGTCTGTCTGTTCTCTGTCTGTAAGTGCGTCTGTCTTTCTCTCTGTTCATCCGACCGTCCGTATTACCGTCCGTGTGTCCGTCTGTCCGTGTGTCCTTATTTCAGTTTGTCCGTCTGTCCGTGAGTCTCGTATGCTTGTCTCTATGTCTTTTTTCTGTATGTCTCTCTGTCTGTCCGTATGTCCGTATGCCCATTTGTTCGTGTGTTCGTCCGTGTGTCCTTATTTTCGCCTGTCCGTGCATGTGTCTTTCCGTCTGCATGTCCGTCTGTTCCCACCTGCGTCCGTATATCCGTCTGTCTTTCTTATCGTCAGTCGGATAAACGGACATACGGACGGACATACGCACTGACATACGGAAATACGGACCCATGGACTGAAGGTGGGACGGAGGGACAGACAGACAGACAGACAGACAGACAGACAGACAGACAGACAGACAGACAGACAGACAGACAGACAGACAGACAGACAGACAGACAGACAGACAGACAGACAGACAGACAGACAGACAGACAGACAGACAGACAGACAGACAGACAGACAGACAGACAGACAGACAGACAGACAGACAGACAGACAGACAGACAGACAGACAGACAGACAGACAGACAGACAGACAGACAGACGACAGACAGACCGACCGACAGACAGACCGACCGACCGACAGACAGACAGACAGAAGACAGACAGACAGACAGACAGACAGACAGACAGACAGACAGACAGACAGACAGACAGACAGACAGACAGACAGACAGACTAACAGACAGACAGACAGACAGACAGACAGACAGACAGACAGACAGACAGACAGACAGACAGACAGACAGACAGACAGACAGGCAGGCAGGCAGACAGACAGACAGACAGACAGACAGACAGACAGACAGACATGCAGGCAGGATGGCAGGCAGGCAGGCAGAAGACAGACGGACGGACGAACGCACAAACAGACAGACAGAAAAAACAGACAGACACACAGACAAACAGACAGACGCACGGACGGACGGAAATATGGACCGACGGACATACGTATGCTGTAACCATTAGATTTTTGACAAGAACCGAGTGGTCCGAATGATAATAACGCCATCTTACATCATAGCGAATGAAAAGGACATCATGTTAGATAAACCCGCATGATAGTACAACAAACAAACAGCATACCATGATAAACACACAGCATACCATGACAAACACGCAGCATACCATGACGAAAACACAGCATACTATGACAGACACACAGCATACCATGACAAACACCTAGCATACAATCACAAACACGCAGCATACAACCACATACACACACCATACTATGGCAAGCACACAGCATACTATTGTAAGCACATAACATTTGATTTAAACTCACATCATGTCAATGAAACTCACAGCATACCATCACAAACACACAGCGTACCATCACAAACACACAAAAAACAATGGCAGACACACAGCAGACTATGGCAAACACACAGCATAGCATCACAAACACATAGCATATCATCACAAACACACATCATACCATCACAAACCCACATCATACCATCACAAACACACAGCATACTATGGCAAGCAAACAGCATACTATTATAAACACATATCATATGATTTAAACCCACATAATTTCAATGAAATCTCCGATAAATCAATAGTCAACAGGAGACAGACGAGGCGTTCCATACTTTTTGTTGTTTAGACAAAAAAAGTAGTTTTGTTAACTTTAAATAATAAATGCGCTAGTATTTAATGCATTAGTCAGAAAGGTTAATTTTGATAGGATATAAAACATTTAAATTTACAGTGGCCTATTTTTTTTACATAAACAGTCAATAACATTGCTATATCCGAAAGAATATACCAAAATGCATATTTTTTACCTTAAAGTATAATATTTATATGAAGCTTAATCACGCAAGTCCTAGTAAATTGTGCAGCACGACTCTTGTTGTCATTAAAAATGACCATAACACCATAAGTGAATAAGTTTATAATGTCTCGTCATTTAAACGTTTATTTTTCAAATAACAATTCTAATAGTAAAAGAGGGCCAGAAATAATTCGGCGCCGGTAAAAATATCCATGCGCACGTTCACTTGGAGATAAATATTGTAATAATGTTTCAGCAGTAGTGTAGATGCAATTCATAAATTAAAACATTGAACAGAAGGATAACAGCAAATAAATGTATGTAGCTCCCTTTGACAAATAAACAGTTAAGGAAATTTAAGTAAACTCGACATACGGGACACCATAGGTTGACTGTATGAATCATATACATATGTATACCATATATACCAACTGAACGAATATACCCAAATAATAACTTACAACAAAGTTAACCAATTTAAATGAACATAGTATTGCTGGAAGTGCAAGGACAACAGCGAATGTTCATCATCATTGATCTAAACCATGATTGAAATGTTAGAACAATTAAAAAGCTGTTCAGAATAAATTACTCCAAAAACAACCTCAAACAAGACATGACCCGATGGCCTAGTTAATTACCATACCTGACCAATATTCAATCTGTGCCTTGTTGTGTCAAGCTAAACTTTCTGATATTGTTTAACGAGGTTGGGCCGTGAATGTGTCTTCTAGAGTGGTACTATGGTTTTTAGCCTATTTGCAACGCAAATAGGCTTTTGTTATACCACATTTCGAAATCACATGGGGAAATGGTTGTCTTTTTTGAAGCCTTACCTGATTTTGGGCAGACGAAATAGATATCTCATATAGTATTTGGTAATTCTTACAATTTTTTATTAAGAAACTTATTTCTAACATTTTTTTTCCAAGAATATTGTTTACACCGTTTTTAGTGAATTATTCTAAGACCGTTTTACGTGAAAAACGTTCTTAGAAACTAAAACTAATTTCGTTCGTAAAACAATTCTGTTCTTGTTGATAGTGACCTCACAACTACTTTCAATTTCCTTTGTTTACTTCTGGGAGAGGTCAAATCTTTACATTAATGAATTTACTGAACAGGAAGTCGGGCAAAAAGCACTTTCATTCTTTGAAAATGTGTAAGAAAAATTGCGGAGTACGATGACTGTTTTCTGATTATTCTGACATGGATGCTGACCTGAATTTTTATGGATTTGATGAAGTAGAGTTTGAAAGTAATAGAGATGTGTTAATTGAAATTAAATGATTTACTTTGAGCCAGAAATTGACCGATTTAAATCAATTTGATGTAGAGAATGGTGGACACAGGAATCCCCCATTAACAGGTCTTACAGAGTTGAACGTTGAAATGGAGAGACCGGAGCCATTAAACTTCTTGAAACTGTTAATTGATGATGCCTTGATTAATTACCTTGTGCTATGTAACGATGCTTCTGCAAAGTTAAATGGCCCATTAAAACAACACTGAAGGATGAGAAAATGGGAAGAGGTAACATTTGCTGGAAATTGGAATGCTGACAATGGCAATATAGGGCTGTTATACAGGTCAGATTTTTGAATCTCTGTTAATAGTTAGATTTTAAATAATTATGTTTTCTTTGAAACTAAAAATTGTAACAAAATATAAATTGATTCAATATTAAAAGGCTTTAAAATTTACTGAAACTAAAGGTTACTGAGCATTCTTGTTCTTTTACAATCTTTATTACTTAATACACATTTTCAAGGAAAAACAACAACACAAAATCAAAAATTTAAAACTACCACCATAATTTACAATCAATGACAAATAAGAAAAATATAGGTTTTATAAACTTATGTCTTATAATAAATGAAATGCATCCTTTTGAAATAGACCACCCATAACAGCCGAACACTTTCAACGCCATCGGTGCTCTCGCTCATTCAGTCAACTGTCCGATCCCTTAACATTTACTTCAGCAGCAACTTCCCTGTATCTTGCAAATAGGCTTTCAACGCCATCGGCGCTCTCGTTCTAAGAGTTTTCCTTGTGACCTAATGTATGGAGACATGCGGCTCAGGTTTAAAAATAGGTCTAGATATTGTTAATATAACCACATCGGCCAAGTATCATCATGAGTCTGTCTTGCATGTGACTTCGTGAGTGGTAAAACTGGTTTCTAATGTTTGATCAAGTAATTCTAGATTTTGGAAGCATTTGGCCCACATTCAAAGTTTGCCTCAATTATTGTTCTGACCAGGTTTCATCAATAGCGACTAATACATGTGGCTTCTGGAGTGTTTACCATTGTTTTCTAAGATGTAAGCTGGTGGAGTAGTGTTAAGACACACGTGTCTCGGATTTAAACAGTATCTCACGACTGAGCAGATGAACTTTCTCATTAAATTTCATTAAGTTTGATGCATAAAAATAGCTTCTTTAGTGGTAGCAAGGTGTTCCTAAGATTTGACTTGGTTGTCTTGTAACTTGATAGAAGGCTATAATCATGTTACTATTTCCATAGTTTGATTTCGACCGATTCAAATGTTGAACATCCGCTTTTGTATCATAGTTTAACAGCTAGAAATGTGTCACATACATTATCTCCATTCGATAACAATACAATGCCAATATTTCAGCCAGATTTGGTCTCAGTCGAAATTATTTTCTTTAAGATCATTCTTACATTACGGTCATTAAACAAAGAAACTTCGAGCGAGATTCGCCCATCAGATAACGGAGAGTATACAGAATGTATTTAAAGACTACATTTATGTTAGTGGCAAAATAGACTAAGGGCCATTATTATACCAAAACACGTCGCATCCAAAACTCTTTTCTTTGGATGATAATTGTAGCCTTTTATATTAATGAGTTTTATTAATACCATCCACCAAAAATTGAATCTCACCCAATTTTATCAATCGCTAAAATAAAATCGACCGAAGAAAATCGGTATTAGGATTCTCGCGTTTTTGCGACCTCGTGTAATATACTTTCTCGACATGCTATGACGTCGTTATGAAGTTGATGGAAATTACGAAAACCCTATAAATAATCTTATTTGAATACTTGGCGAATACCTTGTGACGGCTCTTCATTGTAATTTGAAAACGTATCGAACACCTAGAGTATAGCTATGAATTGTGATGCTTGAAAGTCCGGTTTTTTACTTCTCAATACGGCGGAAATCACCATTTTCTTATTTGAATACCTGGCGAAGTTCTGGTGAAGAGCTCTGCAGTGTAATTTGAAACCCTGTCGCACAACCAGTGCACAGCTATGCATTATGATGTTTAACAGCCCGGCTCAAGTTGGCGGCATACACTAATTTTTGCATTTGAATACCTGACGAAGACCTGATGAACAGCTGTTCATTTTGATTTGAAAACTTGTCGAATACCCAATGTATAGCTATTCGTTTTGTCCTGAAAAGCTGGCGAACACCTAAAGTATAGCTGTGTTTTGCTTTTTAACATCCGACGAACATCCAATGCATAGCTATGCATTTCTATTTTTAACAGCTCATGAAGAGCTAACATCTAACAGCCAACTTCACATAACTTTTGATTTCACACACTACTGAAGTAATAAAAACCCCATCAATTTAAAACATGTTAATGAAGTGTTGTGTGTAATATTGTTAGAAAGCTCTGCCGCGGTAAAAACTTGTAACGTTAATGTATCATAATGTATGTAGTTTCATTTAGGATATATCATTATATATTATCATTTAAATTACCCAGAAATATACCAACATGTAAATACAAGCAGTTTATTACATTGTACCAGGAAATAACGAACAAACATACGTGTTGAAAAGTGGTCATCTACTGTTGGTGTTAAGTACATTGTATTTTCCACAACGCAAAACGAATTGAGGAAATCCAACAATTCACACGCTGCTTCATGAACTTTATTAGCATAAGTGAAATAACAGCAGTGAAAATAAACAAATTATTTTTACTTCATTCAATAAAACACATATTCATACATCACCAACGTTACAGTAATTCCAAAAAGAAATTATCTATTCTGCTGTGGGACTGGTTACTGGTCGGTATAAATCAGTCTGGGACACACGTTTTCTCAAATAATGTTTGGACAATGTTGTAACGGGCATCTCTTGGGTATTAAATGTTTTCTACAAACATAGCGTGTCATCGTGCTATGTAATTATATAAATACGTATACTATACAACGCGTTAACAGTGGAAACAGACTAACATATGAGCCAATGGGCTCATACAACATAGCTATAATATATAACTGTAAACTCTTATTCTCGTGGCACACAATGCAACATGTTATTTGATGTGAGGTGTCATAAACAAGTAGATAATTCTAATAAAAGTACCTTAATTTCTCTATGCTGTTAAACGACGACATAGCATGCCGAAAAAGATAATACAAGAATATGTTTGGATATGTATATTACACGTTAATGTTCTAAAGAAGCTTACCGTATTTAAAGTCCTAAAAGTGGCCATAGGCAAAACAAAGTCATGTAAATGTTGATAAATATACATCCTTTCATGCATGTAATGCTCATGCTTTATATTTATTCCCTTTGTTAATTTTACATTTGAATGAACTTACCATATGGTTCGAACACACGAGTATTAAATGATCGACCAATTCACTAAATAATTCAAAACCGATCTATATGTGTTTGTGCAGCAGCCGTTCATCAATTATTCAATTTAACTCATGTTAATTCGTAAATAGAATGTATTGGAAACACATAAAATAACTTAATTCAGATGTGTCACATGAATATAAGTATTGAGATCGCTTGAGATAACTAAAGGTCATAAGTGACAATAAAAATCCTAAGAGATTTTCTTGTTCCTCATGCAATTTAAGAGAAACCAAAAACAGTTTCCGCTACGTCCGAATAACACCTGTTTATCCGTTTAAGATTATAGTATCTGACTTTTGAAGGTAGGTATGGTTCACAAACTGAAAATACCTTGTCGATTACATAGGAGAAAAGAAATTTAAAAAAAACGCTAAAGAAAAGATCATTAAATGTTTCATCAGAATACCATAATGGTTCACATCTTTTTAAATGTTTTTAAAAATAAACAAACAGTTCACTAGTTCAGAGCATAATAACAATTTGAGAATTAAACTAATGAAACCAAGTAACCATAGTAAAGTAGACCGTATGTACTGACCCAATATCGCTACAGTTATGAACAACCGATTTATAGTTTGCTTAACTATTTGTGATAACATAGAAATAATATATAACTAAGAATAAAGAGTAATAAAACAGACATGTTTATCTGCAAAATTAAAAGAAGCCATGGAAACAAGCCCCTTACTCGAAGAAAATTACCTCTTATATAATTTAACGTAATACTAGACTGTGTCACTTGTTTTCTATACTTAATTACGTGCGGTACAATGCGCCAAAATGTTTCATTAAAGGTACATTACCAATTAAAAAATTGTACTCGTTAAGCCCCTTCTAGTAAAATACAGTGTACTGCTTATATTACATGAAGATGAGGCTATTCGAAGTGTTCTCGACATCTCGTACTGTTCAACAGCCCGTGAATATGCTTCCTCTGACTCAATTAAAACGAGATTATCTGAGGCCTTCAGGAAGGTCGAATGTGTCTTAATAAGGATCATTGCTATTAGATTCGATGAATCAGGTTTTTAGGATGTGCAAATGTAGTTGACAACCTGCTGTGTCCCAAATGGATTTTTTATATTTCATTCCTAAATATTGTATCGGTTGTACACTTGCTGAGTAACTTGTTTAATTATCGCGTGTCTTATTGTTTTATGTGATTCTTATATAGTAGGTAAGGTTTTCGATATCAATTAAGATTGTTAGCACTGTTAATTATATTAATTGCAATGTACAAACTTACTCCGTAATGTTGAATTCGTCCAGCCATGAATCATAGTAAAAGTCAATTAAGAAAACTGTGACATATAATATATTACTCACCAAAATTCAAAATGATAAAATATGTAATACTACTAAAGGAGCAACAGGTAAAATTCTTACGAAAGCATATGGTCCGTTATGTATTGCATGTGACAAATAGGAAAATAGTCAAACACAGCGAAAATCATATTTATAAAACACTCAACACACATTCAAACGAACAAAACTATGGTCGAAGGCCTTGGAACGATCAATTTTAACATTGTGTTTTAACACGTATATACTGAGCTTAAAACAAGACACGCCTGATCCAGAGTAATTTACAAGTGTACATGCCAAAACAAACAACAACTCATGGCATGATAATCAAATACAGTCAAGTTTTATAAACGACTGAACACATTTTAACCCATTTATGCCTAGCGTCTAGAAAAAAGGCATTGGCAAACATCGTAGACCCAGATGAGACGCCGCATGATGCGGTGTCTCATCAGGGTCTGCGCTGTTTGCGTAAAGGAATTTATGTATACATATTCTAAAAATAGAAATAAATATACTAGAAATCGTTAATTTTGGAAATAAATTGATCCAATATAGAAGGATGGGAGAGTCCACTAGGCATAAATGGGTTAATCAACACGTTACGATCGGTCAGTTGGAATCATACATAAGCACCAGTTCACAGGAGGTAGTTCACTTTGTGATGACAATAAAATGAAACAAATTCGATATGCATAGTAAACAATGGTATTTTAACACAGCAAATCCTAGATATTGTAACACTAATTAAACGTAAAGTGTTTTGCATTGTCCGTTTCAACACGACGGCCACGGACTTAATTATGTTCAGTGTTTGGTCTGCTTTACGTTGTTTGTATTATCTAAGATTCAGTTTAAATGTGCCGTTTAAGAGCATAGTTCTAGAATAAGTGTTAAGTTGTGCGCCCATTAAACCGGTTTAAGCCCCACAAGCCTTGCGTCGACCGTTACATGTCGTTTAGCACAGATTAAATAATAATTTAGGTTAATTATTGTGTTTTATCATGTATTATATATACTATTGGTTACATGCTTGCAAGACAACACTTACGAAGAATCGCCTTTTTTTCTTCTGGAGTTTCATTGTTTGAATATATATCAGTTAAGCCAACGTCATAATATGGGAGACAAAATTGATGTTTAACTTTATATTCGTATTAATAGTAAGATGATTAGTACCATTAACACTTTAAGTGGCATTCCTGATTAACCTGTGCGGACTTCACAGGGTAAGCCGGGACGTTAATTAATTAATTCATTAATTGAGTCGCGTTCTGAGAAAACTGGGCATAATGCATGTGCGTAAAGTGTCGTCCCTGATTAGCCTGTGCATTCCGTACAGGCTAAACAGGGACGTCATATTCCGCCTAAGATGGATTTTTGCTAAGAAGAGAATTCATTTAAACGAAAAATGTCATAAAAGCGGAAAGTGTCGTCCCTAATTAGCCTGTGCGGATTACACAGGCTAATCTGGGACGACACTTTACGCACAATCAATATGCCCAGTTTTTTCAGAACACGACTCAATTTTAAACTTAAATTAGCTGCGTTTCCTTGGTGAGACAAATATAACATATGTACAACAACTTATTTTTATAGCAAGAATAAAATATGCAAATGCAAACAATGCAAATATTAATCGGCATAGGAGAAAGGTATCAGCGAATGATTACTATTCAATCTCGTACTACAATTAAGTGACTTTTTTAAAGTGAGTTTATCGTTTTAACATTGCAAATGATAAAAATGCAAGGGTTCATGCATCATTTGATATCACATTATTGTTTTTATTGAGATTGTTAACAACGTTGACATTACAAAATAACTTTATCACGATCACGCGCAATTAATCATACGAATAATCATATATGTGACATTGGTACAAATTGATCTTTCTTGTTCGTAAAATCAATGAAAAAAAGAAAGAATCAATTAAGTTCAGACATGAATATATTCTTAACTTTGACATAATATCAACTTAATGGCGGTGAACTGAAAACATGACATCTCAATTTGATTTTGTCATTAAACATGTTCATTAATGGCGTTGACTCTTAAGCAATTAAAACGAAAGTCTTGTTATCGTAGTACATTAAAACTTACTCGATAAGAAGGGATTTTTTAAGAATTCTTTTTATGAAAAAGCCCTAGACCTAGCATTAGTGTACGAGACACAACACAAACGACATAGACATAGCACAAAAGAACTAGACGCGGTACAAAATCACTAGACGCAGCACACAAAAGCACTAAATACAGCAAACAAGCACTAGACATTGCAGAAAAGCAATAGATAAAGCCCGAAAGCAATAGACACAAGACAAAACATGTAACAAACACGACTCATACACATGAGGTCAATACCCTGTAACAAGAGCAGTGGAGTACGGACTGCTATCATGTATAAGTCATATGGGTATTGTCTTCAAAATGAGTAAGACGTAACAAATAAATACAAAGTAAAACTCCAGTTTCCCCAGCAGGAGATCATTTGTATCATCACCACGAGGTCCTTCAATTTACTAAAGTGACCAATACCAATATTTGTTACCCAAACGTTAAACATACGTACGTACGGTATTGCTACAGCGTCATATTCAAATAGAAAGCCTCCGATATATCTATGGAAACGGTGTTATTATTTGAAATGTGAGCTAGAAATTATAGAGAGTGATAAATACAGCGCGACATTTTGATTGGTAGTGTGTATTATTAAATCGGTAAGTATTGATTACCAGCATGTGAGCCCCATGATTGAAGGATTGTGTCCTCTAATTAAAGGAATTGTACCTTAAAGAATGCCATTGCATATTATTATCACTGACCACAATTCAAATTTAACTGTCATCCCATTATTGACAGTGGTCGTTACTTGGATTAAAAGGTGTGTCTCAACAACTGCGAATGATGTACAAAAACTTAAAGATGCCGAACACTTTTGCAAAATACATTTTTACGAAGTTCACTTGAATCATATCTAAATTAAGCTTGTGCTTTATCCAGAAAACTACTCGAATGTTTCATTATTATTAACAGTTCGCATATTCGTTTGCTGTTGTTTTTTTAACAACGATAAGATGAGTTACAGGTTTAATTTAGAAAAACAATAGTAAAGGTATTATATGTTAGAACTTAGTTGTCTTTGAAATGGTTCAACGTGTTGACAGAACAAAGGATTACAATTATATAAAGATATTTTGTTAATAAATCTCAATGACAATTTGTAGGAACTAATTTGGCAAAAAAGTATTGGTGATGTATTGTTTCATCTGTGATAACCAATATGCCATTTTCTGAGCATGCGATGAACACAAAACCCGTCAGTAGTGAGAAATGCATCGATGTATTAAGAAACAGCTGCAATAGATCTGGAAGTGAAACAACATAGGCGCCGGCACACAATATTTTATTAAGAAGGAGTGCTGTATCAGAAGAAGAAGAAGAACATTGTTTAAACTGGAGTGGCCACATACAGCGTTTTTATGTAATTGGTATGATTTAAATGCAATAAATCATCGACTGATCGCGACTATTAATATTTAATGTGTGTGCATGTAAATTCACAGACTCGTAAAACTAGTGGGGCTCCAATAAAAGTTAATACGATTAACAGATCTAGACATTGTTGAGCAGATGCTAAGGTTAAACACTTGAAGTGTGCATGAATGGTTAAGCTCGTAATCGAAATGGCTTTCACAACAAATAAAATGGTAGAAAGAAACAAACGCGTACTGTAATGCATAATTGGTTTATTAGTATTCATAAGCGTCTTGGCAGTTTGTAGAATAATGTATTGTCATATAGCATAAAAGAACAGTATATTGTAGACACAGTGCAACACTTTTGCAAAAAATCATGGTAATCATCCTTGGCTTTTGGTGTTACATTTTTTGATGTTGTCTCCTGCTTTTCTGCTCTCATTCGTGTGCGATATTCAAACGCCTAGCCGCGGCAATGTTTTCTGACACACTCAAAATGATCTCTGCGATAGGACGCTCAAGGCTATGCGACGGCGACCTCACATAGTTTGCACGACGTTTGTGGGGACTGAACAGCGCACGTTACGGTCCCTATGAACTTTCCTGAAAGCAGGCCTAAGCAATCCTGAGTTATCATCCGGAAACCATTTTACTGTTTCAAGTCACTATGACCTTGACCTTTGATCTAGTGAACTGAAAATCAATAGGGGTCATCTGTCGGTCATGATCTGGAAGTCATGATCGATGTACCTATGAACTTTCCTGATCCCATGCCTAGGCCTTCTTGAGTTATCATCCGGAAACCATTTTACTGTTTCGAGTCACTGTGACCTTGACTTTTGACCTAGTGACCTAAAAATCATAAGGGGTCATCTGTAGGTCATGACCAATGTCCCCATGAACTTTCCTGATCCTTACCCTAAGCATTCTTTAATTATCATCCAGAAACCATTTTACTGTTTCGAGTCACTGTGACCTTGACCTTTGACCTAGTGACCTGAAAATCATTAGAGGTCATCTAGAAGTCATGATCGATGTACCTATGAACTTTCCTGATCCCATACCTAAGCGTTCTTGAGTTATCATACGGAAACCACTTTGTGGTCGGACGGACCGACGGACCGACCGACATGTGCAAAACAATATACCCCCTCTTCTTCGAAGGGGGGGGGGGGGGGCATAATTAAAACTATCACAGCTATATTGTTTAAGCATCATCCTTTGAGCCACATTCTGGGAAAACTGGGCTTAATGCATGTGCGTAAAGTGTTGCCCCACATCATCCTTTGCAGTCCACATAGCCTATTCAGGGACAACACTTTCCGCTTGTATGGAATCTTTCTTTTAAATGAAGTCTCTTTTAAAGTCAACTCCAGCGGACAGAACTAGCTAATCTGGGACATGTAATAAGCCCGTTTTTCACAGAGCGAAGCTCAATTAATTCCCCATACAAACCTTTATGTTTCTGAACGTCTCTAGTATCACCAAATATTCAATTTAGCGACCACGTGGTGATAAAATTTGAAAATCTGTTTCATAAAGGGACAAACTTGATCATCAAAGGAAAGCCGCTTCCTGTCAATTAGCCATAAAACAACACTTTCTTGTGGATAAAATTGGCTTCCTTTGTCTTACTCAACATGCTAAACTAACCGTGGAATAGCACGTGCAAAGCTCCGCCTATTTGAATCTTTTACTGAGAACGAAGGTGGAGTTAACGGTTAAGAGCTCTTACTGATGCGTTGATATTAAACTCGTGATTCACACATGTTCAGTCCCAATTATTTGCAATTGTAATTATTCAGATTAAGCTTTTAAACAATTAATACATTTGTCCGGCTTTCCGCAAAAGGCCGTGTAGTTCCGATATACCAACTTCCCGTAGATTTCCAAAAAAATGGCGAACGTTTATGTTTATAAAATTCTTAAAACATATTTATCGTCAACTATGGCAACAGTGCTTTGTTGGATTATTAATCGTTGTAAAAGTGCGAGGTAATGATATGTTTAAATACACTAATATTTGGATTATTTCATATAATTTAAACGTTGAACACGATAGTAGTGTCACAGAATTGGTCTATGAATTTGATACTGACGATGATTTTACTTTTTTTTCCAGAATGGTCTTTTTTATGTAAAGACCATTTTATTAAAAGACCACTTTTGGTAACTCCCTTTAAGTAATATAAATGAACTTGAGGACATTCTCTTTTCATATTCCCAAGACTCAGGCCGAGTGTAGTAAGTTAATGAATCGTTTTTGTAGTTACCCTGACCTTCATTATTTGACAGCTTTGCAAAAGGCCGAAGAATGGTATGAACAAGACACATAAAAAATGTAAACAAAAATTGAACAAAATTTATACAAAATAATATCAACAATTATCATAACAAAACTTTTCTGATGTTTATTATCAATTCACTTTAAGCCAGTATGGATGAAATAAATTCTAATTGACATAAACGAACAAAGATGGCACCTTTGCAGGTTAACGGAGGTAACGTTGTATAAATGCACACGTGTATTAAACTGCGGATACCTATTTTATATTTGCAGACAATTTAAGTAAGACTTTTTAGTTTTTAGAACTGTTTGAAAAGTGGTTTGGTCCATCGTGAATCAATTTATTCAACGCCAAAGTTCGGTGCTATTTTCTGGACTTGGTATGTTGCTATGTTTATTTGGTTATTGTGCACTTGGTTATCTTTGTGACTTTTGATAAATAGACAGTATTCCTCTAACTGAGGAAGTTTTAATAAGGTTTGCGTGGCAAATCTTATATGACAATCAATCTATGGTATTCAACAAAAGTACCCGACACAACAAAATACCTAGGATATCCTGGGTACTTTTAAAAGGGGGCAAGTGAAAAACCAAAAGGGCTTTTAAGAATATTCTACTTGCATCTATTTTCCATTTAAACATTTCCAAAATATATTAAATTTTAAAAGTTTTTTTTAAATTATTGTTGGGGCTCACCAGCCCAAAGAGGCAAAAGGATGAAAGCAAAAGGAGCTTGTTGCTCTAGATCTTCCCTAGACTCATATCAGTCCCTAAAAATGACTAAACTATACAGGAAATGTAAAAAATCAACAAATCGTGTTTCCTTGACAAAGTTTCTGTCTTGAGCAAGTTTCAAATGGCCAATGTGCTATAGTCGGAACAAAACAGGTGGCCATTATGCCTAAATAAGAACAAAACAGATGGCCATTATTCCTAAATAAGAACAAAACAGATGTCCAGCGCTGTATAGTAGGAACAAAACAGATGGCAAGCGCGGTCTATTGGAACAAAACCGATGGCCAGCACTTTATAGTGAGAAAAAAAAACAGATAACCAGCACACTAAAGTAGCAACAAAACAGATGGCAAGCGCGCTCATTGGAACACAACAGATGGCCAGCGCGTTATAGTGAGAACAAAACAGAAGACCAGCACACTAAAGTAGCAACAAAACAGATGGCTAGTGCACTATATTGGAACAAAACAGATGGCCAGCGCGCTATATTGGGGAAAAAAAGATGACCAGTGCACTATATTGGAACAAAACAGATCGCCAGAGCGTTATAGTGAGAACAAAACAAATGACCAGCACACTAAAATAGCAACAAAACAGATGGCCATTGCGCTATATTGGCACAAAACAGATGGCCAGCGCGCTATATTGGAATAAAACAGATGGCAAGCGCGCCATAGTAAGAACAAAACAGATGGCCAGCGCGCTGTTGTATGAACAAACTAGATTACCAGGGTGCTATTGTAGGAACAAAACCGATTGACCAAAGGGTGAAGCTATTTCTTTGACAACACCAAACACGAAATAATGCTTTCGTTTATTTTCAAAGCTTCCGATACGCGTTATCAAGTTACTATATAACAAATATACAAGAAAGCAATATATGCAAAGAACCAACGGGACACCATTTAACAGTTTATATAGGGGCGCAATTTAAACAATATTAGGTATCTGTAAATACATTATTAAATAACAGTATATTATTACTTTTTGTAACTACACTCAGTTTTCATGAATCATTTACAGTTCTATTATACTATAATAATGTTAATTTTTATAATATATAAATATTCATCATGTGATGTTTATTTATATGATGTAAGTAAGAACAAAGTTTGTTCTTAACCATTTACGCATGAATAAAAAAACCAGGGACAAAATCAACAAAATTTAGCCCTTTGGCCGTCCCTAAAATATATTTGATGTCATCCAACTAATACGTCCAATGCCTGTTGAAAAACAAACCTTTCAAAGTATGTGGGTATGTGTGCGTGTAAATGTGTGTGCGCGCGCGCGTGTGCGTGTGTGTATGTATTTCGAAGTTTATGGAGTCCTTGCGCGCCTGACTCTGGACCTCTGGATGGTGTTTCAATTTTGGTGTGGTCTTGTGTTGTGGGTGTAAGGCGGAGTACGCGGAGTAAACCCTACCTGTCCAGTATGGTGATCATCAACCAAACGCATATGCTTCCGGGAGCGGTGATTGAACCCGAGTCACGTAGGGTGAGAAGCGCAAAAGAACTATGAGATTATAATGGAAGATGTATTATCTTCCAGTACAGATTATAATGGAAGATGTATTATCTTCCAGTACAGATTATAATGGAAGATGTATTATCTTCCAGTCGACCCCTAAGACCGCAATTATGTACAGTATGTACAGTCTATTCTTTCATACTTCTCCTAATATTGCCGTGTTTCATCACATTTTTATAGCATGGTTCATACTAAATAACGCCATGTATGGTTCAGACCGTTTCAAATAGTCTGCAACATTATTTCTCCAAAATATAAAACATAAAATGGCGAAAAAAGTTTCGTCATGCACACATATATTTGGTTAGTTTTATACATGCGTTAATTCTTTATAAGAATTAAATATTTAATCAAATGGTGCAAAGTAAAATGAAATTTTGTTTAAAGCAGAACGTTTCTGGTTGCTAAAAATACGTGATTTGAAACAGAAACTTGGGTATTTCCCACAGCGCAGACCACTCTTGGTAGTTGGTTAACTGATATATGCAATACCACAAAAGCCATTGATGCAAACACTTTATTACAGTTAATATTGCGACACGAATGAACCAACTTTAGGCATGATCGTATCTGCACATAAATCATTCAATCACAGTAATTAATCACTTATATAACTATACTAATTTCCATTAATCATTAACAATTTTAGTATTCATGTAGACTGTGGGTAGACAGGTACACATAGTGACAATTGTACATTGTGTACATACAATATGAATGTTTTAACCAACAACTACTCTGGGAATCATCTGGGAATTTCACTATTCTCTTAGTTGAATTTTAACATACAATTCAAATCGAAAGTGGAAGTGACGTTTCAACTTCCATTTCCAGGTGTTTGCAATTTAACAAAATAAACATTCACTAGCGGGCTTACATGTTATATTTACAATTAAATAAACATAATTGGTTAAGAGTAGTAGTAGTAGTAGTAGTAGTAGTAGTAGTAGTAGTAGTAGTAGTAGTAGTAGTAGTAGTAGCAGTAGTAGTAGTAGTAGAAGTAGTAGTAGTAGTAGTAGTAGTAGTAGTAGCAGTAGTAGTAGTAGTAGTAGTAGTAGTGGTAGTAGTAGTAGTAGTAGTAATAGTAGTAGTAGTAGTAGAAGTAGTAGTAGTAGTAGTAGTAGTAGTAGTAGTAGTAGTAGTAGTAGTAGTAGTAGTAGTAGTAGTAGTAGAAGTAGTAGTAGTAGTAGTAGTAGTAGTAGTAGTAGTAGTAGTAGTAGTAGTAGTAGTAGTAGTAGTAGTAGTTGTAGTAGTAGTAGTAGTAGTAGTAGTAGTAGTAGTAGTAGTAGTAGTAGTAGTAGTAGTAGTAGTAGTAGTAGCAGTAGTAGAAGAAGTAGTAGTAGTAGTAGAAGTAGTAGTAGTAGTAGTAATAGTAGTAGTTGTTGTTAGTAGTAGTAGTAGTAATAGTAGTAGAAGTAGTAGTAGAAGTAGTAGTAGTAGTAGTAGTAGTAGTAGTAGTAGTAGTAGTAGTAGTAGTAGTAGTAGTAGTAGTAGTAGTAGTAGTAGTAGTAGAAGTAGTCGAAGTAGTAGTAGTAGAAATAGTTTTAGTGGTAGTAGTAGTGATCATAGTAGTGGTAGTAGTAGTAGTAGTAGAAATAGTTTTAGTAGTAGTAGTAGTGGTAGTAGTAGAAGTGGTAGTGGTAGTGATTATCATAGTAGTAGTGGTAGCGGTAGCAATAGGAATCAATGGTTTCTTTCTTTTGAAATCGAGGGTTTCTGTAAGAGTGTAATGTTTCTGTTGGAATATAGGTGTTCCGTAGACGATGATGGTGTTATTTTGAATTGAAGGCTTCTATTAAATTTAATAGTTTCTGCTGGAATTGAGAGGTTCTGTTATAGTTTGGAGTTTATGTTGGAATCGAGGGGTTTTGTTTGAGTTTAGGTGTTTTTTGGAATTGTGTAAGTTGAAGGTTTCTTTTGTAATCGAGGCGATCTGTTAGAGTTGAGGGATTCTGTCGCAATCGAGTTTTGTTAGGATTGAAGGTTTCTGTAAGAATCGAAAGGTTTTGTTTGAGTTGAAGGTTTCTGTTAGAATTGAGAGGTTCTGTTAGAGTTGAAAGTTTCCGTTAGAATCGAGAGGTTTTGATAGAATTGAAGGTTTCTGTTAGAATCGAGAGGTTCTGATAGAGTAGAAGGTTTCTGTTGGAATCGAAGGGTTCTGTAAGAGTTTATGTTTGTTTTGGAATCGATGAGTTCTATTAAAGTTTAGTGTTTATTTTAGAATCGATGAGATCTGTAAGAGTTGATGGTTTCTGTTGGAATCGAAAGTCTATGTTATAGTTGAGGGTTTCTTCGCAAGCGCTTCGACCGCTGAAGGTGTGCAATGAAGTATTATTGTAGTAGATTTTTCAGGAATTCTTTCATCCTTCACGTGTAGCAGGGATTACCATTATTTTTTTATTATTTTTTTAAGCGAGATTGTGGTGGAACAAATAACTGAACTCCTAAAGTTTAAAACCGAAGGCTATCACTAGAGCATGAGTTTATTGCCATTTAAACAGGCTGTCTTTTGTATGTGCGTTTTGTTAGCTGCTGTTGTATCTAAAACCATGCTGCTAAGGGCAGCGTATTTTATTTGACTCGAAGAATGTCATCGCATCTGAGGCAGTGATGTGAGCTCTGAGTTTGGAGGCCTTTCAGATGATGGAGCTGATCTTTTATTTCTTGTCTTTAGGCCTACAACAATTCGGTGCGTGCTATTTTTATTTGCAGAATTTCTTATAAATTAAAATGTTTCGGATATATCGACAAATATAAATACAAAAGACTTAAATGAACAAAACGTCAGAGACATAAACACGCCTTTCTTTTAAAAGCTCATAAATGTATTTACATGTATGTATGTCGCTGAACTTATATATGTGTGTTTGGTTGTCATTGTTAAATTTAAACACGTATACACTGTGTAACCATGCTGGTAAGAGGTCATTTGATTGTTAACAATTCTAATGTCTGAATAGATAATTACCCATGATTGGACTGATTTTTAATTACAAACATTTTGCAAAAACAGAGTTGCTTTTAGAAAGTGTTAAAAGTGGCATGATCATCTTGTTTTTTTTATTGATTACTCGTTTGACGACACAAAACTACAAAAATGCATGTTTTTTAAAAAGGAAATTAAAATAATATTGAATAAAATATTTATTTTTTTATTTAATGTTACCCGTTATTTTTTAATAATCGGCGGGTAGGTTTATGCTTAATGATACCCTTATAGTCGTATCCAATACAATTCAGCCCAAAACAAGCCCAAGTCACATTGATAAATGCATTTTACTGGTCTTCAAAACATTCACTTTTGAGTTAAGGCTTTAGTTTGCAAGCTAAGTTATGCAACGAATTTAATTTGGCGATTTTAAGTTAGAAAAAAAACAACACACTAACATTTTTTCAATGGACAAATAGTTTTAGAATATATGGGTATGATCCTTAATAAAAGTAATGTTTTTCTAAATGTTATTACGTATTGCAAGTTTTTACTCACAAAACCACCTGACCTCGAAATTAAGTTGTTATCTTTGCTTAAGATTGAATTGTGTCTTTATGTACCTTCAATATTAGTCAACATTTATATTTCAAGCAAGTGCTGCTCCCTATGAGCTCTCTAGTGGCAGATCAACATATTATTATTGTGTATCCTCGTTTAAATGAAGTCTCTTCTTAGCGGACTGCACAGGCTAATATGGGACGACACTTAACGCAAATGCATTAAACCCCTTTTTCACAGAGCGAAGCCCACATACATTAAGAACCGTTTTCACATGAGCGAGGCTCATCAATTTTAAACTTTAATTTGCTGCGTCTCCTTGGTGAGACAGATATAACTTACGTTCAACAACTTATTTTCAATCGCAATAATAAAATATGCAAATTCAAACAATGCAAATATTAATCGGCATAGGAGAAAGGTATCAGCGAATGATTAATATGCAATCTCAAACTATAATTAAGTCAATTTAAATGTGAGTTTATTGTTTTAACATTTCAAATAATAAAACTGCAAGTGTCCATTCAACATTTGATATTATATTATTGTGTTCATTGATATTGTTAACAACGTTGACATTACAAAAAAAACGTTATCACGATGACGCGCAATGAATCATACGGAAAATCATAAATGTGACATAGGTACAAATTGATCTTTCTTGTTCGTAAAATCCATTAAAATAAGAATGAATCAATGTAAATCAGGCATGAATATATTCTTAATTTTAAACCAATAACAACTAAATGGTGGTGAACTGAAAACCTGACATCTCAATTTGATTTTGTCATTAAACATGCTGATTTATGGTGTTGGATCTATAGCAATTAAAATGAAAGTCTTTAACGCATTACATTAAAACTTACTCGATAAGAACTGATGTTTTTTAAGAATTCTTTTATTTTAAATGAAAATCTCTATATGACTCTGATTTTTTAATGATCTACAAAAACTATTTTAAAGTACTTTTGGTAAATACTTGTATTTACACGTATATTTTTTATTTTGTACAAATAAAATAGATCTGATAAACACTATATATATATATAAAAATGTACGGACACAGACCAGTTATGATAATGCGTCCATTAAAAATGTACCTTGCAATATGTTTTGTCATTATAATAAGATATGAAATATAGAACTGTTCGCGTTAATAAAATGGCTCTATTTGTGTGAATACGCATACTGGAGTAAAACATTAAAATCTTGTATTTTAAACAGGTACAATGTGTGAGGTTCTTCCAAATTAAGTTTGAACGACAAAATAATGCAATATTACCTACCCGGATACATAATTACCGTCTTTATTATTTCCACAAATATTTTTGCATGCATGCTAGAAAATACCAACCCAGTAAGAAATTTATATTTATGCGACACGATGATGCAAAGCAGTAACACACTTTGCCAAATAAAATTACAACACAAACAATGAAGTATTGTCTACCCGGAGATGGCTTGAACATAGAGATGCCGATATGACACAGAACAAAAGCACTAGACACAGCACAAACGACACATACATAGCACAAAAGAACTGACGCAGTACAAAATCACAAGAAGCAGCACACAAAAGCACTAAATACAGCGCACAAGCACTAGACATTGACGAAAAGCAATAGACAAAGCCCGAAAGCAATAGACACAAGACAAAACATGTAACACACACAAAAATTCATACCAATGGGGTCATTGCCCTGTAACAAAAACAGTGGAATACGGACTGCTGTCATGTATAAGTCATACGGGTATTGTCTTCAAAATGAGTAAGACGTGACAAATAAATACAAAGTTTATTTCCAGTTGCCCCAGCAGGAGATCATTCTTATCATCACCACGAGGTCCTTCAATATTCTTATCATCACCACGAGCGCCTTCAATATTCTTATCATCACCACGAGGTCAGTCAATATTCTTATCATCACTACGAGGTCCTTCAATTTACACAAGTGACAAATACCAATATTCGTTACCCATACGTTAAAAATACGTACGTACGGAAATGGTACAGCGTCATATTCACATACACAGCCTCCGATATGTCTATAGAAACGATGCTATTATTTGAAATGTGAGCTAGAAATTAGTTAGTGACAAATATATACAGCGACATTTTGATTGGAAGTGTGTAAGTGTTTATTCGGTAAGTATTGATTACCAGCATGTGATACCTATGATTGAAGGATTGTGTCCTCTAATTAAAGGAATTGTATCTTTAAGAATGCCATTGCATATTATTATCACTGACCACATTTCAAATTAAACTGTCATCCAATTATTGACAGTGGTCGATACTAAGATTAAATGGTGTGTTTTAACAACTGCGAATGATCTACAAAAACCAAAAGATGCCGAACACTTTTGCAAAACACATTTTTACGAAGTTAACTTGAATCATATGTAAATTAAGCTTGTGTTTTATCAAGAAAACTACTCGAATGTTTTATTATTATGAACAGTTCGCATATTCGTTTTCTGTTGGTTTTGTTTTTTAACTACGATAGAATGAGTTACAGGTTTAATTTATAAAAAAAAAATAGTAAAGGTATTATATGTTGGAATTTAGTGATCTTTAAAATTGTCCAACGTTTTTACAGGACAAAGGATTACAATTATATACAGATATTTTGTAAATAAATCTCAATGCCAATTTGTAGGAACCAATTTGGCAAAGAAGTATTGCTGATGTATTGTATCATCTTTAATAACCAATATGCAATTTTATGTGCATGCGATGAACATTAAACCGTCAGTAGTGAGAAATGCATCGATGTAGTAAGAAACAAGCGCCGGCACAAAATATTTTATTTAGAAGGAGTGTTGTATCAGAAAAAGAAGAAGAAAAAGCTTGTTTAAACTGGAGTGGCTGCATACAGCGTGCTCATTTAATTGATATGATTTAAACGCAATAAATCCTCGACAGATCGCGACTATTAATATTTAATGTATGTGCACATAAATTCATAGAATCGTAAATCTAGTGGGTCTCCAATAAAATTTAATACGATTAACAGATCTAGACATTGTTGAGCAGATGCTAAGGTTAAACACTTGAAGTGTGCATGAATGGTTAAGCTCTTAATCGAAATGGCTTTATCAACAAATAAAATGGTAAAACAAACGCGTACTGTAATGCATTATTGATTTATTAAACATCATTAGCGTCTTGGCAGTTTGTTGAATTATGCTGAATTTTCATATAACATAAAGGAACAGTATATTGTAGAGACAGTGCAACACTGTTGAAAAAATTCATAGTAATCATCCTTGACTTTTGGTGTTACATTTCTGGAGGTTGTCTCCTGTTTTCTGTTCTCTTTCGTGTGCGATAGTCAAACGCCTAGCCACGGCAATGTTTTCTGACACACTCAGCATGATCTCTGTGATAGGACGCTCAAGGCTATGCGACGGCGCCCTCACATAGTTTGCACGACGTTTGTGGGGACTGAACAGCGCACATGACGTTCTGCATATGTGCTAGGAAGCCGCGGGGGCGCCGCGTGACAGAATCACTTTTATGGAAGACCATAACAACATAATACCACTTCAATGACCGACCGTATTCTTATTTTCATACCATTAACCATTTTTTGGAAAGGTAAATTGTACCATAAGTACTATGTCGAAGGACAGAATATAACCATTTGGTGTAAGAATTATTATTTTGTTACCGCTTTCTATGAACTTCAATAGCTGAGCGGCGGAAGGAATAGCACTGTGGCATCAATAAGTTTTAATAAGAACTTCATTCGATGCCCTCGAGTGTGTATTATTCAGATATTTTTACTGAATGGTTATCAGGGACCGTATTCCAGTAGCTTCTTAAGTTAAAAAATAACTTAAGTTGAAATATTGCGCAATATTTTTTCTTATCTCCGCCATTTTTTCTTTAAACATAAGATTTCACTTAAGTTAAATTCTCTTAGCTTCATAAACTTAATAAATTTCTTTACTCTGTGTATTTTTTCTCATATATTTAAAATTAAGTTAACTTTGTTTAAATCTTAAAGAAATTTCTTAAAGAGAAATACTAAGCGTCTCATGTTTTGTTATTGACATTTCAAATTTAACCTAAGAAATTTATTTAAGAAATTTCTTAACTTAAGTGAAAACTTAAGAAACTACTGGAATACGGCCCCAGGACGTTAATCAAGAACAATTGCTAAAAGTGTGATTCATTGAGTATGATCACCATCTACAGTGATGTCGACTGTACCATGAATTGTCTATATAAATCAACGTTTGTGACAATGTCAATACAGATAAAAGCACAAATAGTCCGACCTATTATTCGATGATTGAATTCATATACTTGAATTATTTTCTTACAGCATGGGTGTTTTGTATGGCTTTGAAACACGCCATATGAAAAATCTTGCGTCGTAGTTCATGCTATTTTGGGAAGAAAACAGAGACATTATCAAAGTTATCTCATATTAATTTAATTTAAAGACAGCTAACGCACTTTTCAACAAAATAACTGGATAGTTAACGAGGTACTACTATGGCTTGTCATTCAATGGAATTCTCAAACTGAATACTAGTTATCTATCATTTTAAATTGGACCATTTACATTTATAACATGTTTACTTATATATTTCAATCACGTGTTTTGTTTAATCAGTTTTTTTCCTGTAAAATTGTAAGATCAGGTGTTTATGAATCAAACTACGTAGGGTGTCAATAAACATATTGACAGTAATAAAGTTTGCTCAAAATACTCATTCAATAAAAGAAACTAGTCATTCAATTAAGGATAAAACGCCAACAAACCAATGCCGTCTTTATTATTTCCATAAATATTTTTTGCATACATGCTTGTAAAAAACAACCTAGTAAAAAATTATTTATGCGACACGATGATGCAAACCAGTAACACACTTTGCCCAATAAAATGCCAACACAAACAATGAAGCATTGTCTACTTGGAGAAAGCTCGAATATAAAGATGCCGATAGCCAAACATTATGACACAGAACAAAAGTCCTAGACATAGCATAAGTGTACTAGACACAGCACAAACGCCCTAGACATAGCACAACAGAACGAGAAGCAGAACAAAATCACAAGATGCAGTACAAAAGCACTAAATACAGCACAAAATCACCAGACATTGCAGAAAAGCAATTGACAAAGCCCGAAAGCAATAGACACAAGACAAAAGATGTAACAAACACAAATATTCATACCAATGGGGTCATTGCCCTGTAACAAGAACAGAAGAATACGGACTGCTTTCATGTATAAGTCATACGGGTATTGTCCTCAAAATGAGTAAGACGTAACAAATAAATACAAAGTAAAAAAACTCCAGTTGCCGCAGCAGGAGATCATTCTTATCGTCACCACGAAGTCCTTCAATTTACTCTAGTGACCAATACTAACATTCGTTACCCAAACGTAAAAATACATACTTTAGTAGGGGAAAGCTTCAGCCTCATATTCACATAGACAGTCCCCGATATATCTAAGGAAACGGTGCAATTATGTGAAATGTGAGCTAGAAATATGAACGTTTTCTAGAAATCAGTGAGTGACAAATGAATACCGCGACATTTTGATTGGTAGTGTGTAAGTGTTAATTCGAAAGTATTGATTACCAGCATGTGATACCTATGATTGAAGGATTGTACCTTAAAGAATGACATTGCATATTATTATCACTGACCGCATTTCAAATTAAACTGTCATCCAATTATTGACAGTGGTCGTTACTTGGATTAAAAGGTGTGTTTTAACAACAGCGAATGATCTACAGAAACCAAAAGAGGCCGAACACTTTTGCAAAATACATTTTTACGAAGTTAACTTGAATCATATGTAAATTAAGCTTGTGTTTTACCCAGAAAAATACTCGAATGTGTTATTGTTATTAACGATTCGCATATTCGTTTGATTTGGTTTTGTTTTAAACTACGATAGAATGATATACAGGTTTAATTTAGAAAAAAATAGTAAAGGTTTTGTATGTTGGAATTTACTGATATTTGAAATTGCCCAACGTTTTGACAGGACAAAGGATTAAAAATATATACAGATATTGTGATAATAAATCTCAATGACAATTTGTATGAACTAATTTGGCAAAAAAAGTATTGCTGGTGTATTGTATCATCTTTGATAACCAATATACCACTTTCTGAGCATGCGATGAACATTTAACCGTCAGTAGTGAGAATTGCAACGATATATTAACCCATTTATGCCTAGCGTCTAGAAAAAAGGCCTTTGCAAACAGCATAGACCCAGATGAGACGCCACGTGATGCGGCGTCTCATCAGGGTCTGCGCTGTTTGCTTAAAGGAATGTCTGTAAGAAATATTCTAAATATAGAAATAAATATACTAGACATCCCTAATTTTGGAAATAAATTGATCCAATTTAGACAGATGGGGGAGTCCACTAGGCATAAATGGGTTAAGAAACAGCTGCAATAGATTCTGAAGTGAAACAACATAAGCGCCGGCACAAAATCTTCCTTTTTAGAAGGTGTGCTGTATCAAAAGAAGAAGAAGAACATTGTTTGAACTTAAGTGGCTACATACAGCGTGCTCATGTAATTGGTATGGTTTCAACGCAATAAATCATTGACAGATCGCGGCTATTAATATTTAATGTGTGTGCATGTAAATTCACAGACTCATAAATCTAGTGGGGCTCCAATAAAAGTTACTACGATTAACAGATCTTGACATTGTTGAGCAGATGCTAAAGGTTAAACACTTGAAGTGTGCATAAATGGTTAAGCTCGCAATCGAAATGGCTTTCACAACAAATAAAATGGTCGAAAGAAACAAACGCGTACTGTAATGCATTATTGGTTTATTAGTATTCATTAGCGTCTTGGCAGTTTGTTGAATTATGCTGAATTTTCATATAGCATAAAGGAACAGTATATTGTAGAGACGGTGCAACACTTAATATTCATGGTAATCATCCTTGGCTTTTGGTGTTACATTTTTGACGATGCTGGAACAGCAGCGTCCAAGGTTTGATAACCAGTAACAAGAAATATCTTTAAAAAAGATATACGGCGTTTATTGTGGTCGATGTTTATGAACGATCAAAAGTTATCTCTATGAGATAAAAAGTAGCGGATGCCTTTTTTCTGCGCAGTTCTTAGCTACATCACAAGCAAATCAATTACGGGGTGTTGCGCCAGATTTCGTGGCTTATTTTGCTTTATGTGATATTATTACTCAGATATCTATATTTACAGAATAGAAAAACACAAGAAACATGAAAATAAACAAGTGCATATAGGTCAGCCGGCAATACTCGAATCTTATTTAATTGCATAATTATAGTATAGTGAATTATTGTGCTCATGCTTAATAAACTGGTCTAAGTGGATAAATATTTCTAATTAATTTTATCAAAATTGGTCCTTATCATGCAAATGTTGAAACCATATTAAAAATCGATGATTGACATACCACAATAATATCGCCGAATATCTTTATTTAGTATCTTTCTGATCAAAACAGACTTCAAGTGCACAAAGTTTACGAGACGGCGTTTATATAAAGATTTCTGCAACTGACCGCAAACTGACCTTGATACCTTGCGGATTGGAATGCAATGCATTACAGTCAATACGTTATTGTCAGTAAGACAGGTGTAACACAATGATCGCAACCCCTTCTGCGAACTCCGGTGATGAACTGTATATACACTCTGACTTTCACAATGGCCGCGAATTGACCCGAAACCTCGCGGGTTGAAATGCAATGCAAGTAAGTACTAAATATGACAACATAGCCTTTAGTATAAACGCTTTTGCGCTGGTAATTCTCTGAAAATAAAAGGTGAACGCACAAACTGTATTTATGTCGAAAATTGATTGTAAAACTGTTCTATCTATTGAGCCTTTTCATTAGAGATGATATTGTTTCATGCAGTAAAACAGTGTTACAAAGACGCGGATATGTTTCCAATGTTCTGGTGTTATACTCAAATCAGCCAATGTAATAAATGAAGTGTATTCATTCGTACCTAGCCGCGGGAACTTTTATTTGAGTATTATTGGACACTTACAAAGGTCAAGTCAGGGTGAAAATCTGGCTTATTACAGCTTACGCCGAAAAAAAATCTTCACAATGGCGACCTATGCAAAAGACTGAGCCAGTCCGATTGAGATAACTCGATTTTTCAGTTACTTCCCTTGGCATTCGCCACTGCGTAGGAGATTGCTCGTTGATTTTCATTGAAAACATTCTCCTAGCAGAGTTGTCGTTCGTGTTGATAAAGGTAAATATTAACAGAACAGCATATCCTGCGGAAACAGATTCAATAAGTGTATCAGAACGTTAATTTCAAATTAGTAATTTTACATCCATTTTATTTTTATGGACCAATGAAACAACTATATATTTTCTCTATTTTGTTTGATATTTGTTCTCGATTTAGTAAATAAATTGCGAATAAAAACATGTAAAATTAACTTTTTACGTGATCACAAAACTTAAGAATGCGAACGATTTCGAACCTGCAAATTGTAAACGCTGCACTGCTATGATATATATAGATAAAACAACATTTCTTTGAGCAATTGTGCGTCCCGCTAGCGCAGTGGTAAGGACGTTCGCTTTTTCACCTTTACGACACCGGTTCGATTACCGCTCCCGGTGCAATGTTATATTTTGTATGTTTTGTGGTCACCATTCCGGACAGGTGTTTTTTTCCGGATAATCTTATCCCCCCCCCCGCAGCATTTGAGCATATAAAAATTAAAAAAAGTATTTCAGTACAAAACAAATAGCTGGAAATTGCAGCTATCATTCAAAATTCGTCCCAACGGTCGTCAATCTAATCTTATTAGGTAGGAGTGCTGGACACACTCCGGGTCCCAACATTATGCAGCCTCAGCGCGGAGGTAACTCATTACCTTGGAAAAACACAAATACACACACTGGGTGCAGCCTAGGCGCGTATAGACTCAAACAAGGCAACAAACTCAAGTGCGGGCACAATCATTTAAAATTTACATATTGAATACGATACTCTAACAGAAATTACACAACCACCTAAGTGTACATACCATGTTTGATATTTCGTTCGATTGTTAGATTTCAGCATATACATGTATAAGGTCATTTCGCTATTAGTTAACTTATCCATATGTTCGTGGGCGAACTCGGATAGTCAAGTGCTCATACGATTGAGCTCACATGGTCCGGCTATGTGCTCATACCTACTTTCGAGAATCATCATGAAGGTATTGCCATACTTAATGAACAAGCATGTGACCCGCCTCCCAGTTTCGCTTAATGGGTCAAGTTACCCACGGGTACTACTTCCCCGTACCCCTAAACTTTTTTTTGTACAAAAAATGTTTCGTACGCAAATTTTTTTCGTACCAAATTTTTTTTTTCGTACCCAAAATTTTCGTTCCCAAATTTTTTATCGTACCCAAATGTTCGTATCAACATACACAATTGTGGTGATATAGATAAACTTAAATTGATGTTTTATATCCATCCTCTTCAAAAGCATCGTCACACCAGTACTGCCAGTACTTTGATTTGAAGTTGTCTCCTGCTCTTTTGCTCTCATTCGTGTGCGATATTCAAACGCCTAGCCGCGGCAATGTTTTCTAACACACTCAAAATAATCTCTGCGATAGGACGCTCAAGGCTATGCGACGGCGCCCTCACATAGTTTGCACGACGTTTGTGGGGACTGAACAGCGCACGTGACGTTCTGCATATGTGCTGGGAAGCCGCGTGACAGGATCACATTTATGGACGACCACAACAACAAACTACCACTGCAATGACCAAAAATTCTTATTTTCACATATTTAACCAATTTTGATAAATGTAAATTGTACCATAAGTAGTATGTCGAAGAAAATAACAATTTGGTGTAAGAAAAGAATTATTATTTTGTTACCCCTTTCTTGTCTTGTTTTGTCTTAATAAGCACTTCATACGATACGATACGAGTGTGTATTATTCAGATATAATTACTAAATGGTTATCAGGACGTTAATCAAGAACAATTGCTAAAAGTGTGATTCATTGAGTATGATCTCCATCTATAGTGATGTCGACTGTACCATGAATTGTCTATATAAATCGACGTTTGCGACAATGTCAATACAGATAAAAGCACAAATAGTCCGACCCATTCTTCGATGATAGAATTCATACACTTGAATTAGTTTCTTACAGAATTGGTGTTTTGCATGGCTTTGAAACACGCCATATGAAAAATCTTTCGCCGTAGTTCATGCTATTTTGGGCAGAAAACATTGACATTTTCAAAATTATCTCATATAAATATAATTTAAAGACATCTTACGCACTTTTCATCAAAATAAATTGACGAGGTACTACTATGGCTTGTCATTCAATGGAATTCTCAAACTGCATACTAGTTATCTATCATTTTAAATTTGACCATTTACATTTATTACATGTTTACCTCTATATTTCAATCACGTGTTTTGTTTTACCAGTTATTTCTTTTAAATTGTAAGATCAAATATTTATGAATCAAACTACGTCGGGTGTCAATAAACATATTGACAGAAATAAAGTTTGCTCAAAATACTCAGTCAATAAAAGAAACAACTCATTCAATTAAAGATTAAACGCCAATCTATACAATATCTTTGTGATATGAGAATATATACAGTAAATCCTTATCCGTTAGATGTGAACGGATTAAATTGTACAACAGCATGTGTGGGGGTAAAATGCAGTGAGACATTGTTAATACAAAAAATGTATGCTAATTAATTCAAATATATTGGAACGTCAAACATACGCATTTAACTAACATGTTTTAACTGTTCAAAAGACAGTAAAAACATAATCAAGGGTCACATAAATTCACGGTCAGTGACACATCCATGCAAACCAGAGACGAGGTCGATGAAATAGAAATCCAATTAAATACCTCAATAATTAACTGGTCGACCCACAAATATTCTAATAGAGATTAAATTGCGTTCATTTCCTAAATTGTCACAGTCAATTGAGGAATATAGGAAAATACGGAAAAGCACTGTAGTGAGTATGATATAATTATCGCTCTTAAACCTTTTTTTTTTTTGTTCTAATAACTAGAACGTGTTAAAACGAACTGCTTTCTTGTCTGCAGCCTTAGTCATGTGTTTAATGTCTTCAAAATCAGTGAGACATACGAAGTATATGCAAACTAAAACTCCAGTTGCATAAGGCAGACGGTCATTCTTATAATTAACTACAGGCACCTAACATATTATGCGTAACTACAACGTTTCAAATGCATTCTAGAGTAGGAGAATGCAACAAAGTCACAATATATCGCACAGCCTTCTATGTATCTATGGAAACAGTGTAATAATTGGGCATGTTAACCCATTTAAGCCTTGCGTCTAGAAAAAAGGCCTTTGCAAACAGCGTAGACCCAGATGTGACTTTGCATGATGCGGCGTCTCATCAGGGTCTGCACTGTTTGCTTAAAGGAATTTCTGTAAGAAATATTGTGACTATAGAAATACATATACTAGACATCCCTAATTTTGGAAATAAATTTATCCAATTTAGAAGGATGGGAGAGTCCACTAAGCATAAATGGGTTAAAAAGAAATCTAAACGCATTGTAATAATGCGGACGTGACTTTCAAATAAAATACAACGCGGCAGATATCATTTAGGACGGTGGTTCGGATAATTTGATCCAGTAGGTATTGATTACCGGTATGTGATTTTCCTGCTTCGATTAAAGGCATCGGCCCGCTAACTAATGGAATTGGACCTTCAAGAATACCTTTGCCTATTATTATAACTGATCGCATTTCAAATTAAACTGCCAACCAACTATTGACACTGGTCGTTACTTGGATTGCATGGTTGACTTACATGTTCACACATGAAATTTTAATTAAATTAGACATACACTTACTCATGGATTGTTAAGGCTTTTGGACGAAATGAATACGATATATGGCAATTGCATGAAGGGACAATATATGTTCCTTATCATAGGTTCGAAATTCCACATAACAAATCTTCAAAAACAGCATGGTGCTGAACGAGTTAACGTGAATTATATACAAGTTAAGCTTTAGTTTATTCCAAACAAGTAATGCTCGAATATTATTATCATTATTTTGATGTTAGTTTTTGTTGTTGGTTTTAAAGTTTACAAAAACAGAAATATTTACAAGATAATATCTTAAAAAATAATGTAATTCTACCCATTTGAAAAATGAGCATCGCGTATAGATTGTAAGATTGCTCCTTTAAATGTACGCGATTATTGCCCGAGAATGCGATGCACACCAACTGCCAGTAGTACGAAATACGTTGGCGTATCAAAAACAGCGTCTTTAGATTCTTAAGTGAAGCAGCATTGTTTAAAAAGGAATTGACAAATTAATTGCGTTGTCGTGCAAATGTCATGGTTTACACGCAATAAATCATACACGTACATCTATGGGGCACGAATAAAAACTAAAACTATTAAAGTATCTACATATTAGTGAACAGGTGCTTAGGTAAAACGTATTGTTAGTTTCAAAACTAAAATGGTTAGACACCTAATAAAATAGTTGAAAGATAAAAAGCGAACCCCTGGAAACAAACGCGTGAGGCATTATTGATTTATTAGTCTTAATTATCATTTAGGGGTTAAGTAGAATAATATGAGATCGACGAACAGCACGATAGATCAGACAATTGCAAAGATCAGTGCTACAGTGTTTTGTAACCATAGTAATCACTCACAAAAACGTATGCTCGATTAGAAAAAAAATGCCTTTAACAATAAATAAATAAACTAATAAAGTTAAAATGGCAAGCAATTTGGAATGTCACAATTCTTAAACATTACATTAAACAAAGCTTTTCATTAATTTTGAAACGTTAAGTCTTTCGGACAGAAGCGATCAAATTGTAGTAACATGCTGCAGAATAGGACATACCCGTTTGACACATTCGCGCCTTTTTAAAAGATAAGAAGCACCTTAGTATATACCTTACAGTGAGTACTTTACCATTAGGGTATGGACCGTGCTCTGTGGAAAGGGGGTTTAATGCATTTGCGTGAAGTGTCGTCCCAGATTAGCCTGTGCATTCCCCTTTTTTTATTTAAAAAAAAAAATTCAATCTTGGACAAATTATTTGTCAGAAAAAAATCAGAAACACAAATACATACACACATTAATACATAAGCGCATGAGTAAAAACACATATTCCAAAAGGACAAGATACATTTTATATGCAATCCCTTCATCAACGATGGTAGAGGCATGCAAATATATGTAAAATATATAAGCTGTTACACCGAAACCCTTATATAGGCTTATTCGCTCTTCCAAAACGCCCTCGTGTTAGTATATTACTTAAGTTAACCTGAAGTAAATCTATAACAATTACTGTCAATATGATTACTTTTATATATGCGCCATATATATGAAAACTGAACCATGAATTATATGAGTCGCGTTCTGAGAAAACTGGGCATAATGCATGAGCGTAAAGTGTCGTCCCAGATTAGCCTGTGCAGTCCCCACAGGCTAATCAAATTGGATTTTTGCTAAGAAGAGACTTTATTTAAACGAAAAATTTCATAAAAGCGGAAAGTGCATTATGTCCAGTTTTCTCAGAACACGACTCATATATTTGAGCCCTGTTCTGGAAAACTCGGTTCAATGCATGCGAGGAAAGTGTCGTACGTGATTAGTCTGTGCGGACTTCACAGGCTAATCTTGTATGAATTTATGGAATTATTTGTTGAAAAGAATCTAATCGGACAGTTTTGTCTCTGATTAGCCTGTGCACAGGCTAAACTGGGACGACACTTTACGCACAAGCGCAGTTCTCTCAGAACGAGGGTCGTTTGAATCAAAGAATAAGATAATGATAAATGAAATAATGGTACAAACGATCCAACCCGTCATTCGATTACAAAATGTCTTGACTATTGACACTTTGTTCTTACGGTGTCGTTGCTATAAGCTTCGAAGAACGCCAAGTGATAAATATGTCGCCAGAGGTCGTGCATTTAGTGCTATGAAGACTTAGACGGAGTTTAAAAAAAAAATACATTAAAAGTAACGCAGATTTAATAAAGCATACTTACAGACATATAACGCCCTTTTAAACAAAATAACTGGATTCTCCTCCAACAGTTTAATTAAATCCGCTCATACGAAGCATGAACCGTATCCCTGCCTGACGTGAGTTAATGAAACATGAACACTTACATGAACATCATTCAAAGTACACCCATTCATTTGTGAATTGTCTAAGCTATCGTGTGCTTTTGAAAAATAAGCATTTTATGAGTCAATATTGTTCTTGATGAATGTGTTCAAACTAAATGATATCATGTTATACTATAACCCTTTAATGTATTTATTTCAGTATATTTGGACGTCCAACATACGCAAATAACATACGCGAACCAACAATAATGTATGTCAAGTAACTTGTTTGAGCCAGAACAGAGTCTTTTTGTGACGCGCTAATGCAAACCAGATCCGATGTTCACACAAACAAAATCCAACTAAACATGTCAATATTTAACCCCATAAACCTGCAAATAATCTTATAGAGAATTCCATGTGCGTCCATAGTCCTAATTGTTTAATTTAATCGCGTGATATTGGGAATAACAGTTACAATATACAACATTATACAATAGAGAAACTAATGACACATTATAGCATTTTGTGAAAAAAGTTGTCGTTAATTACAATGTGATTAACATATTATCTTGGTGTTATAGTTGCACCTGTAGGTGAAAAACTTAAAACATGCTGTTCAGTGATAGTGGCACAGTTTCAGAACAGTAAGACATATAACACTGATTAGTCGACAAGATACAAACGTTTGATGACATCAATACATAAATGTTGATAACAAGTAAAAGTGTTTACGAATTTTTTTTTTATGAAGACCTGTCGTTGCACGTATATATAACCTGTCATATGTTAGATACATTTAGTATTAGCATCTCCTTCCGACTTCATTGACCGATTGTTTTATAAAGCATGATATGTTATTAATTTTCCATTGTAACAAACATCAATGTCACAATCGCACATTGCTTGACCTGACATTTCTGAGTATTCTGGTATTTTACTTGTAATATATTTGATTTGCGAATAACTTAACCGATATCAGTGGAAGTGTACGTTAATAATTAGAATGTAATGATAGATTAAACAAACACAATGATAATAGCAATTTAATACTTTAATACCAAGACAAAATGCGGAAACAATATCAGGATACATGTTCATACTGGAGAAAAATTTTGAAAGTTTAATAATCAGTATGTTAAGGGGATAAATATATGGCGTTTTGAAATATTTAATACATATTTGGTCTTTAATAAGTGGACGTTTAAGTTAACAATCTGGGGAAAGCATTCTATTTTAAGCTCAATCTACCATATTGTCGATTATAGCTAATCCAAAAAAAAGTTTGGAGCATGCAGGCCCACTTAATGAACATGTGTGAATTACTTTTTTTCAGCTCAAGCTCGTATTTTATGCCAATTGCTAAGAAAAAAAAAAGATTTGGCGGAAATCGTGTGTGGTGAAGCAGAACCATTTGCAAATGTTTGGTAAATAACCTTCTAAGGAACATCAGTGTACAATGTTTTGAAGATTGACCAACAACTTAAGAATCTGTCGAAGGTACACAGCTTTAACGCAAATTGTATTTTAAGGCCAAGCGGCCATTTTAAGCAGTGGGGCGTTTTTTTTAAATATATATTTGCAGCATATGACCACCAAATAAACAGTTGTGTGCAATTATTTTCAAAACTAACTATCATTGACTACACCGTAACCCCTCTACCAACCGCCCTCTCGTCTACCCGACTGGTTTTCGCTAATCTATAAGAAGATGTTTTATTTCTGTACCTTTTGTTCGTTCAATGCATTTAAAAGATTACTTTGAGTTGCGTGGTACTATAGTTAAAAGTCATGACGTGGAATCAGTTTAGACACGAAGGCCTCCGGCACCAAATTACATAATTACCCATATAAACAGTTCGAACGTTCATAATACATACTTTCTAATGGGGTATTGAGTACGGTTATTCTGAATTCATAATTTATTATATTTAGGATTTTTATCTTTTCTTTTTGTGTACCGTAATTACTCATGTTTTCGGACACTTAAAAATAATAAAAAATTTTCGTGTCCGAAAACTTAGATACGAAAAATATTCACAAAATACATGTGTCCGAAAACTTAGAGTCGAAAATTGAAGTGTCCGAAAATAGCGCCAATTATATCAACGACTACCGGTAATAGCACGCGCTTGTAAAATACCATGCCGTATAGTACAAATTACAGCTATATATGTTTGCACTGCATTTTAAATAATTTTAAATGCTTAATTTTTTGACAGAAAGTTACTACAAGGTTGTACTTTGACCAACGAGTTCCAAGATGAGCATTTGATGTACCGATACTCGCTAGTATGAACCTGTAATTAACGAAATAAAAAAGCAAACTATAAATTATTTGTTTGTTCATTTCCTATAGTTGTTGTCGAACAGCTTCCATTGCTCGTACAACTTGCAATCCTGAGTGCATCACACTTTGAAGCGTTTAGTATTTTCCACAGTTATTTTACTGAGAAGTGGGAGTACCATTACGGTAGATAATTGAACTGTTTATTGGCACTACCCCCGGTAACTGTCATAACGCTTATGCTTTCGGGCGAAACCATTGTTTAATACCGGTTTACAAGGTTATTTACCCAATAACGCACATGTAATGGTCCGTTGCACTCAGGCATGCACCTGCCATGTTTTATGATGTTAATCTGGTTGTAAAACCCCATGATTGAAGTGTCATTAGATATCAATAACAGGACCGAAATTTGATAAAATAGCGCTGTAAAATATACTGTCCGAAAACTTAGAGACATTAATTATGGACGAAAACTCGTGTGTCCGAAAATTAAGAGTCACGAAAAATAATTATTTTTGCTAAAAAGGGGGTGTCCGAAAACTTAGAGTGTCCGAAAACATAGAGTAATTACGGTACGTTCTGTTGTTGACTTATTCGCTTATTCTCACTTACGTTTACTCGTTTGTTTTGTCGTCCATTCCTTCCAAATATTGCCATTTACACAAAGATAGATTAATAGGGGACCATGATTAAAATTAAAAGCAACATCATCATTTTACTAGAATGAGCACAACTGTGGTGTTCAGCATTAGGTAATAGTAAACATGTTATAAAGGATATAGAATCTAAGTTATTAGAAAAGGAAACTGTTAAATGGAAAAATTTAATTAATAGAGAATCTGGACAAAGAGGCATAGGAAGAAATAAATTAAGAACTTATATACTATTTAAAGTAGATTTTGGTTCTGAAGCATATATTAGCGGTAAAATACCATTTAATTATAGAAGTGCTTTAACGAAGTTTAGGTGTGGTGTGGCGCCGCTTAGGTTAGAGACCGGCCGGTTTGAAAATATTGAGCTATGTAATAGAACATGTTTCCATTGTACAGATATGATCGAGGATGAAATACATGTACTCTTTCACTGTCCGTTGTATGTTGATGCAAGGAAAATGCTAATGGATAATTTAAGTGTAAATCCTGATAGTCATGCCATGTCAGATTGTGAAAAATTGAAATACATATTTACTACAGAGAATATAGTGTACTTATCAGCCAAAACCTGCTATTCTATTCTTCATGAAAGGAGAAAATACATCTACTCAAAATAGGTTTAAAACTGTAATGAGACCTATTTTGGAGTACATGTATTTTATCCTTTTTATTATTTCATTTTTTTTTCATTATTATATCCACAATTGCAACATGTTAGGTAGTGCAAAATAACTTCCTTCCTTAAATGGTGTACACCCAGAATGAGGAAACCCAATCCTGTATTAAGTCACACAGATTGTTATGGGAAACTGGGTAGGGTTACTGATTCCTGGGGAAGAAGTATGAACTGGATTCCTGTTCTGCTAAGTATGTCTCTGTCATTCTGGAGTCATAGTTCAGGGGGGTTGTTATTGTTATAGTTATACTTTTTAACTGATATGGTTTTAAATTGTAAACTATGTAAATATGGTCTTTGTAAATAGTGTCGGTTAGTTTTAATCTAAGCGTGGGTAACCATTGCTAATGAATTAATGTCCGACCTGGTCAGAGGTGATAATTGATATCTTAAACAATTTTATATTAAACGCGTTAGTGCCTCTTTTCGCCGTGTCAGTATTTTACGTCAATTTATCTTATGTCAGTTCTTAATTATGTATTAGCAATGGCAACCTAACTTTTAACCTAACTTGTTTAACGTAAATATGTATATAGAGAACAAGTATGTGGAAAATACGCAATATTTAACTCTTCATACATGTAGTCTCTTATAATTCTTATATAGAATGGCCATTTTCATGTTTTATGTGTGTTTTAATGCTATGAAATTATGATGTACATGAAATGGATGAGACTTTAATAAAACATTGAATTAAATTGAATATATTGAGAACGGATGTAAAATCTGTTTGGTACATTGGTCCTTTAAATTGTAGGAATACGACAAACACTTTTGTCACACATGAACATCTCCGGGCACATTTATGATTGAACGGTATCCCAATTACAAGCATTGCAGTAAAATAAATGATCTATAATTGCTAACCGTTGTTCAAACGAATAGTTCGTATTCATAACTGGAGATCAGTAATTATGTTAGCGTTAACGAGCAAGCAATATCAATGGCCTTTTGGTGCTGATTGGTCCGTTTCAACTGATCATAATGCGTATGGACAGGGCAGTTCAATAACAGATTTCTTTTATGACCTGAATTATTGTACAACTTAAAGCGTAGAGCGGACTGTGAACATAAACAAGTAATAAGAAGCGGGATTTAGAGGCTTAAGTAATAAAACTGACATTTGTATCAGGAATATCAACAGTAGTCATCGTCCCGAAGTGAACAATGCCGAATAAATAGAATTGTAAAATAAAAAGCGACGAAATTATTGTTGAAACGAAATAAAAATCAACGTAAGATCTCGACTTGAAATGATAAAATCGTGATAATAAACAGTATTTCTCGTAAACTTATGAGCATACACCAATAAACGATAAAACGATTAACCTATCTACACATTAGTGTGACAAAAATGTTAAGGTTTAACTGTTGAAGTGTGAATTCATTGTCAGTGTCGAATTTGAAATTGATTTGGATAACAAATAAAACGTCGAATAATAGAAGGATGCCTTCAAAATCAAGTGATATCTGTCAGGCGGGATTATTATTTTATTTCAATTTTTCCTCACATAAGGGGTTAAGTGCAATTCATTTGGTCGTCAAAGTGCGTCATAAAAATGAGATCAAATATATTCACAAGTGTTCGTGGTTATTATCCCGTTTGGTATTTAATTAATGCTAGTTTATTACTGTCCCTGCCTACGCCGCGAAGATGTTTGGCTTCATGCCGATAACGTTAACACGATTAAATGATTGCCTATTCGAAATAGAATGCAAATGTTACACAGCTGAAATCTTGAGTATTTTTTCACATAGCATTCGAAAGGCCTTTCAAAAAAAAAAACTAACAAAAACAGTCTTACAGTAAAATCAAAGTACTGACAGTACTGGTGTGACGATGCTTTTGAGAGGATGGATATAAAAGCATCAAGTTAAGTTTATCTACATCACCACAATCACCACAATTGTGTATATTGGTACGAAAATAATTTGGTACAAAAATTTTGCGAAAACAATTTTGGCATGAAAACAAATTTGGGTACGTAAAAAATATTTGGGAACAAAAAAATTGGGACCGAATTTTTTTTGGGTACGAACAAAAAATTGGGGATGAAAAAAAAATTGGGTACGAAAAAAAAATTGGGTACGAAAAAAAATTGGGTACGAACAATTTTAGGTACGGAAAAAAAAATTGGGGGAACGGGAAAGTAGTACCTGTGGGGAACTTGAACCACACTCGCACATTTTCGGCCCTTTCCGTAAAACATCAGATACGTTCCTCGAAGGCAATAGTATGAATACACATTTCGGAAGCGGTAATGCGGTCCTACCTACGCGCGTCAAAATGTAAGCGAAATATGTACACAAGTCTGTCAGGAATGATTGAATTAACGAAGAAAATCGTGTATTGATGTAAGTTTTTTGAAGAAATGTGCAGAAAATATATTAAACAAGAGATGTGTTTGTGAAACACAATGCCCCCTGCTGCGCAGCTTTGAAGCCATATATTATACCTTTGACCTTGAAGGATGACATTGACCTTTCACCACTCAAAATGTGCAGCTCCATGGCATACACATGCATGCTGAATATGGAGTTGCTATCTTCAATATTGCAAAATTTGACCTTTGACCTTGAAGGATGAACTTGACCTTTCACCTATCAATATGTGCAGCTCTATGAGATACGTATGCACGCCAATATTGAAAAAGTTATGGCCAATGTTAAAGTTTTCGGACAGACAGACATACGCTTTATATTTGACATTTGACCTTGAAGGATGACCTTCACCTTCACCTTTCACAACTGAAAATGTGCAGCTCCACGAGATGCACATGGATGCCAAATATCAAGTTGCTATTTTCAATATTAAAAAAGTTATGGCCATTAAAGTTTTCGGACGGAAGGACAGACTGACACACTGACTGACTGACTGACAGTTCAACTGATATAGGCCACCCTACCGGGGGCATAAAAAGCAATGGCGATATTTTTCTCAGCCACATAATTGTTAATAGTTTGATATCACAAAATGAAAGTGAAAGTAGAACTGTCAAAAATGACAACCTGTCAACGTGTTGTTTTTGCTGGCACGAGAGGGCGATTACACCCAATGTATTCACATTTTGACCATAGGCTTTGTCAATGACCATTATAGTATGGGTAGCTTTGATATTATTTATTGCTATCATGTAACTGCATGATTGTGTATATGTTTACAATAAACAAAGCATAAATAATAATATAAATATACTGATTTAGCTTATAATAATCTGAGAACTATAGCCAGGTCAATTAAGGACTTAAAATACAATTTTGTGTCCTGATTTCATGAAGAAATGACCATGCATGTCCTAGATTTCAAATTCAAGGCCCTGGTGTGACACATTGGTAGCATTACCGTTAAACTGTTACCAGGCTTATGAAATTAGTTTTGATTGAACTATCTAAGGTAATGTAAATCAGGCACTGATTTTTCTTGTTTTAATACAGTCATAGATCAGTTGTGGCCTCTGGGTAATGACCAATTTTGCTTACTTGTCACACCCTTAAAACTTTCCACACGTCTATAATAGCAAATCTGGATTTAGGTGATCTTCAATGGTACATTTAAACTTTAGCTCTGTTACAAGAGTGCTGGTTAAGTCCAGTCACATCTTTAAATCTAGGCCATGTCAAAATCAAAGTGTAAAAGACAAATGAAAGATGCGTTCATTAATTATTGTCCAGTTGTTTACTACTGCTGTAAGTTTTTATATAAAATGACTGATGAACATCATGTGAGAGAAAATTCACATTATCATTGTATATCAGGTTTAGCAGCCTTTTAGATAACAAAGTATGCTAGTTTTCAATGTCGCTTCTGGGGATCAAACCCGTAGGGCTTTTAGGAAGATTCTGAAATTTTCGATCCCTCGAGAGCAGTCAAATATTGCCGACTCGGTTTTTTGAGTCGGTTCATGAGGGATAATGGAGCTTGATTGGTCATTGTCGGCTCTGGTACTACTTACATGTACCCCGGGTACTCTTAAGTATACTTACATGTACCCTGGGTACTCTAAGTATACTTACATGTACCCCAGGTACGGTAAATAAACGTAATTGTACTCGGTCCATATTAGACTGTACCCGAGTTGTATTCGCGCCCAAAATCCGATGTCGTCAAACGCGCAACCGATTATCTTAAACACACTTCTCTTCAAAAAACACTGCATCAACATGCTTTTTGAGTATGTGTTCCGATAATATAAAGGCCATTCTATAGAAAATTGACAAAAATGTGTATATATAATTATTACAAAAAAAATAGGCGACAACGACTGATTTAGGGTTAAATTTCCCGGGTACATTCTAGTATATTTACCGTACCCGGGATACATGTAAGTATACTTAAGAGTACCCGGGGTACATGTACGTAGTACACGAGCCGACAATGAACAATCGAGCGATACTGGAAGGTGCAACATCTCTCACGCCCCCTAGCATCGCCTTTAGCAGTATTCAATTCTCAACAGGAAAGTGCTGGAGTCATTGATCCCGAGGGACAAGAAAAACAGTTTATAAATGTTCCAAATAAATAATTTGATTAATGACAATTCTATTATTTGAGCCAGGTCACAGGAAAAGCGCAGTCAAATCAGTATCCAATTAAATTATTTGTTATTGTCAGGAAAACGCTTTTAAGCAAACAGCTTTCAAGCGACTGCAGGCTGATCTAGATCCAAACTGGCCACAATCGCCTTAATGTCTCTTTTACTGTGACACAGTTCATTTAACTTTAAAATGATAAAAGTACTAACACTAAGAAAGAGTACGAACCAGTAAAGAGTTTGAAATCAATGTTGAATTTCAGGACAGCTTGGTGATCTGCAAATCCCCGATGAAATGTTGATATCGGGTATCATAGTCATTCAATAAGTCGCAAAATGCTCGAATACAATTTATAAAGCACAATGTGACTTATATTGATAACAAAAAATACCAGTATGCCAGTTTTGCCGTGTCAAGCTGTTACGATCCAGAAAGTCCTTCATTCACATCGAGTATATATCCTTCGAATTCCAACTATTGTTGTCATAAGCGGAGATTTAGTGAATAAATAATTCATATATCCTAAATGACAGCTTCTAAATAGCGAAACAAGCCAATGTATGCAGTAAGAAAGTTTTGAATCGAGACTCTCATGGGGGCGGCCATTGTTGAATGTTGAAACACGAACGACAACTCTGTTAGGGGAGTGTTATCAATGACGAGCAATCTCCTACGCAGTGGCGAATGCAAAAGGGAAGTAACTGAAAAATCGAGTTATCTCAATCGGACTGGCTCGGTCTTTTACATAGGTCGCTATTGTGAATTTTTTTTGATGGTTATCATACCTTGGACGATACTGTTCCAGCATCGTCAAAAAACATACTTTCAAACAGACGTTAGTTCTATTAGGCTATTATCAATTATATTAGGGTTTAAATAGAATTAATTGGATCTTCAAAAAAAAGGTTTATAACTAAACATTTTCAAAAAGGTTCAATGTCTTGGCAAATTTTTTTTTGTAAAAGGTGATTACCGTATACGCTGAATGTATCATATCATTGACATATTTGCCGAAAACTGCAACAGCCAGTAAAAGTAACTGATGGAAACTATCAGATAAAGCAATTTATGTAAATGTAAAATTAGCGCTTTAAAATAATTACAAATGCCTATACATGTGTCCGTAGTACTTGGATGCTCTTACTTTTGATTCAAAACTCCACTTACGTTTACAGAAGTGAACCAACATACACAGGTAACTGGCACAAGCACTGCTGTATATGTTTGTATGGTTTCATCACTCGAGCAGTAATACATTTTAAGTTACACGCGATGCAAGTTCAAACATTAATTATTTAGCGCAAAAGAGCTATAAGTCCGGTGATGTAAAACAACAATTGAACCAAAATACCCATATATGTATGCTGGTTAATATGTGTGTTTAGTTGCATCACTTTATAAAGTATTTCCGAGTCAATTTAGACCTAAAAAACAACAACGACGGAAGGTCGGAAGTATGGACAGATGGACAAGAACAATGCCACACGTCCCATCTAAAAGTGGGATCTTAAATGAATTGCACAAACAATACTGCTACATAACATCATTATATCTATGTCTAAAGTTAACAGCAACTGGGTCCAATGCTGTTCAAACCGTCATAAATACACCATAACAAAACGCCGAGCAGATTAACATCAATAAGCTAATCTTCAATATATGTAGTGGACCTTTTTGGTACACAAGTCAAACACCAAGATCTTAATAACACAAGTACGTAAAATAAGCATATATCATGAGTATAAAACGCACAATAATTGCAGAGAGATAAGCGTGATCCGACATGGGTAGGTTGTATTTCTTAGAAACATATATACAAATTACTACTGTGACCGAGTATTGCAAAATTTATGACACACTCTTTTATCAAGCTCTAAAACGATAGGCAATGTCGCATTAATGCTCTTTCTGACCATATTTTGCAATTCACCAAAAAAGGATTAATTTCAATTTATATTTGGATCATAATACAGACACAATAATGAAGCTCGCGACACACTTATTTCGTTAAATTAATATGTTCGCTTTAATGCGTCATAGCATAGCAAAAGTGTATTATTGATAACAGGCTTACGTTACAGATACCGCAAAAATTACGGCCTTTTGTACCAACATTATCAAGCAATGGGTATTCTCCGGATATACATTGTACTTGAACTAGTTTTCTTGTAAAAACGGCGACATAATTGTCATTATCAAACACGCACGAACAATTTCTGGAAGTTTGATGATTCGATAACTCTGATATAATTTTTCCATTGAAAACGTTAACCGCACATGACATTGTTCATGGAACACAGAATACGACCCTTTGTTGTGTGATTAATACAGTATTTAAAGCATTTTGCTCGATCCTTACTATCTTCGAAAATACTATGTTTTGTCTTACGGGACTGTTCTCTTACAGCATTGGTATCTTGTATGGCATTGAAGCACGCAATGTAATTTATATATTGTGTAAGGTCGTGTTATGTATGGCATCTAACGAAGGCAAGCAAAATAAAGGAATGGTTGTACATTTTCAGAAATATTATCAGAGAAGAAAATGCTGAAGACATTGAAGAAAATATAAAATTTGTTAATTGCAACATTAAATTAACAAACATATGAGATGAGATAATCGCACCATATAGATTTTAAGGAATGAAATGTTTTACATTCGATGTTTTATATTTTTAGTATGCTATTTGCATACTTCATTAGGTCCTTCCGCGCCTAATGCTACATTATGTAAGGAGCCGGAACGTGTCCCGGAAACTCCTATCTAATTAAGTTACAAGATTAAGGACATTTACGTTACTTTGAATTACAGCTGCTTTTTCCGGTGGAAAACCCGGAGCAAATGCCACATGTATATTGTTGCCGCCAACCAAACTCACATTCGCCTTAAGCGGATATTAAAATCGGGTCGCTAGACGACACGCGCTTGTACCAATCAAATCGCCAACTGGACAGCAATTGCAGGGCACATTGTGTGGGATTCAATGATAAAAGTCATTCTGCGTCTTGAAAACGTCAATATCATAGCACCCACATGCAAAGTAAACCTCATAAAAAGTAAACTTAGAAACAGGTCTTACTTCAAAAGCGCCATACGGTTCAACCATTAATTAAAGCGATGACGGTATTGAAAGTCTTTTGGCAAAATACGTAGACGTTTCTGCTTAAGAAAATGTTTAAGGACTGAATAAAAATCTAAAAGCCAATCATAAAAAGGAAGATTAAAATAAAAGAATAAGTACACATATATGAAACAAGAAATAATAAAATATATGCTGTATCAATCGGAAAATCAGCAACACCTATCCAGGGAGGTTGGTATTTTGCGAGGAAGTAAATGCCCGGATATAATGTTATTTCTGATTGGCTGGGCGTTTATTTATTCTCTTGTTTTAATTTGGAGAATAAATGGCTGTCTACAGATATGGCCGTTGTTTGTTTATTGAAAAGATGAAGTAAATATTTCTCATAGCTATTACAGGCTACTTCGTGAGATTTACACTAGGTGGTATACACTTTATCATTACAGCATTATTATTTACGAGACAGTACGACTTTTTAATTCGGAAGCTATGGTTAAAGTTTTATCGTAGTTTTCCTGCTGTGTTTGTAACTTCTAATTATACTGTAACGATCGCTTCATTTTTTGTTGGTCGCGTGGCGACAAGCTAATGTTAATACACAAAATTTCAAGTCGGTTCGACTTATCTACGAAAAGCCTACTACCTGCCACATCTGCGCGAGAAAGAGTTGTATAATTTATGCAACAGGTTTGAGTTCTCCAACTATATTCATTCACAAATTGAAACATTATATGAATATTGTGTCAAATGTAATAGTTTCGAACGGAGCTTATATAGAAAAGAATCAATAAACAATGATTGTATTATACATGTCGCGGAAGAGATTGTTTATGAATGATTAAGATTGTTTATGAATGATTTAAATAGTCCACTTTCTGCTGCGTCTTCACGACGTAGTATTTTTGCTCAGCCCATTCATAATCTGATGCTATTAATAGATGCGGCTGATGATAAACAAGGGAGAGTCAACTTGCACGGATCAGGGACCTATACAAACCTATTGTTTGTATAGGTCCCTGCACGGATGATAACAACGCAATAGTATAAGGTTACGCTTGTTAATCTGAGGCTAATAATAGATTCGGGAAAACAACGCAATTGTATAAGGTTACGCTTGTTTATATTCTCAATTTATAAAACGTTATACATGCTAAAACCGAATATAACAAACAATTAAATATGACACGAATGATTTGTTTCGTAACCTCGTTCATGCTTCTACAGCGGTGATTTCTGGGAAACGTTCTTTTGTTCTCAACAGATAGCGGCGATCTTTTGTATTTACGGGTGCTAACAACGCAATAGTAGAAGGTTAAGCTTGTTGGACATGAGTTCGCCAATTACTACAGGTATACTATAGACAACCTCAAAAATGCCTCATAATCGCTAAAACCGAAAACGACTAAATAGAACAAGAAAAATCTGTTTAAAATGTAGTCGGCTAAACGCTGACTTTGAAATAAAGCTTGCAATTTACTTTTCTGAATAAATAAATAAAATGAAAACAAAAGTTCAACTACATGTGTATTGTGAGTTTTTTTCACTTATAAGTTGCATATTCACCACATGAAATGTGTGTTGTCAGTGTCAAATCACACATTAGTGTAAGAAGATAAAAAATATACTACGGGAGTGCACATCATATGTGTCTTCACATGCCTTATTATGATTCTATTTCTTCACTATCAAAATATATCGTATGTTAATGTTTGATTTAAAGGCAGTTTTCTTTCGACACATTTAAATCACACTTTCATAGCCGCGTCATGCGAAAATGGGTCTTATGCGTTTCGACCAGCGTTTCTTAAACTCGACATGTGCATTTGCGCAGTCTGGTCAGAGGCTATGTTGTTCGCTATAAAATCACTCAATATGTTATGGTCTCATTATGTATTTCCTGACCAGACTGAGAGATGAGCAGGCTGAGTGGGTTATATATATATGATGGGTGCATATGGAATAAGGCCCACTTTCGCATGACGAGGGTCATTAAAAATCTCATTGCGAATTGTAAATGGCACATTTTAGCACAATGCTTTTCGATACAAAATTAAATTCAAAATAGCAAACTTGTAAATAAGGGCAGCCTATCCAGGCGTTCAGGAACGATTTCCAGACGTGCTGAAGGAGTACGGCAAACATTGTGGTTGGATAATTAAACGATTTTCTTCTTATCGTGACACTATACTATTTTGGTAATGATTGTTTTCTCATCTTGAAAGCAAAACTGAAATTCTGTGAAATAGATTTTAACGCGTAATTGAAACTGGGCCACAATTTGTGTCGTATGAACATTCAGAGAGTAGTACGGAATTCCTTACACTGAACAGTGCTACATCCTTTGCGCTGAGCACAGACACAGTGATGTAACCAAAGTTCAGAGGTTTTATCTCGAATCAGTCTATGAAATATTCGAAAATATTTATGCGTGTCTGCTGGCGTTATTTAAAAGTCATTAAGATGAAAAGCTGAGTAAAACAGCTATGCCGAAAAAGCGCATGAGTGCTCTATACCTATGTTTAGGTAAGAGTTGTTGACAACGTGTGAACTTCTAGGGTTACAAGTAATGCATAAACAACAATGTACGGGTCAACAGGGCTGTCTTGATGACTACCTAATTCGTGAGTAAAAAGTATTGCTCGCAGATTTATTAATTATTTATTTTCATCAATGATCTTCTTGTATATTTTGAATTTGTATATGGTTTCAAAAATCAAAAGTTTTGTAAAGTGAATTTTCATCATGAAATTATATGTATATTCTTAGTGAGATAGGTATTCGATATTCCAACAATATTCATTTAATATGATGGTGAATGCAAATTGTCTTTATATTCAGTTCTCATTGCCATTTTTATTATACTTTCTATGCTTTCAGAACGTCCAAAAAAGGCCATGTTGTTTTTATTTTGTCTAAGTTATCTCTATGAAATAAATAGGATGATAAAAAGTGCACACAAAGCTCGACCCGTGCGTTATGACAACCTCTTCATAAATGTGAATGGCTTGTGTTCATTTCAAACTTGCGATTAATTTTGAAAAATGAATTGCGTCTTAAATTATGCAATAGCGAACAACTTCAGTGCCTTCAGCGCTTTGATTGTTTATCATTTAAGCAGAAAGAAAATGTGTTGTTGTTGTTGTGCTGTTGTTGTTGCTGTTATATTTACCAACTACGTTTCTTACGCAAAATAGTACATGCACGCTGTATTTTGGAGCACAGTATCTGAAGTCGTTTATCCTTATTCAAATTATTAAAAGAATTTCAATTAATATGAAACATTATTTTTATATTAATATAAAACAAAAATATTTTAATTTGACCCCCTCTTTTTCCGCACCAAATCGCAAGGTAAATGTTTGCTAACACAAATTTTAACGATATTATAGCCCTGAAAAGCTGCTCAGTCTTCTGCAATAAACAATACAATGCAATTATATATCCGTTACACCTATTTAAAGAAACGTACCCCCATTTATGAAAACATTGAAAAAGTATTTTATATCAGCATCCCGTCGGGATGCGAACGCGTGACCTCTATATGCGTAACCGATTGCGCTACCAATGCGCAAAATGCAATCTTATCAAAGAACGACAAATAAATCTCATTGAGGTTATTATTTTGCGGTTATCTCCCTTTCGTTCAAAACCATACAATAATAAGCTCGGATGCAGACCTGACCACAGGTGGTTAGCGTGTGGCTATGATATTAATTAGTAACGAGAGCGCCGATGGCGTTAAAAGCATAGGTGCAAGATACAGGGAAGAATGGCGTCACGTGGTATAATGTAGTTCGATATCGCCATTCGCGAATTTCTCAAATCAATAATTTCAAACAATTACCGACTATTTAAATAGATAATCTTTTCATTTACATTAGTGTTTGAAACGCTTATGAAAAATAATTACCCAAGCCTTTCAAAATTTAAGCACGGACAGATCTGTATAGAACTATTGTTTTCACAAATGAAAATAGACGCTACCCTATTCGTCTGCGTCAAGAATTTGTCGTAAAACTTGTGGTAAGCATTAGATGCAGACGTGCACAACAGATTGAGTTCTGAATACAGATTTCTGAATGCAGATTTTTATAGAAACTCCTCACAGCAGTTACTTCCCTTGCTTCGCCCGGTCAGTAACTTCTAGTATAAGGGAGGCCACTGCGTAGGAGATTGAGATTTATAGTGCAGATAGAATTGTTTTACGAACGAAATTTGTTTTAGGTTATAAGAAGATTTTATGACATAAAACGGTCTTAGAAAAATTCACTAAAAACGGTGTCAGCAATATTCTTGGAAGAAAACGTTAGAAAAACGTTTCCAAAAAAAAATTGTAAGAATGACCATATACTAAATTAAATAGATATTTCGTCTGATTTTTGATCAGGTAAGGCTTCATAAAGGGTAACCAATCGATGTGGATTTTTGAAATGTGGTATATACCATAAGCATAGGTGCGTAAACGCACCTATGCTAAAAACATCATTTTGAATGAAAAATAATCACATTATAATGAAAAATTAACTTTTCTGAATTTTTTCTTCAGAAAAGTTACTTTTTCGTTATAATATGATTATTTATCATTCAAAATGATGTTTTTACAAATTAATATCATAGCCACACGCTAACCACCTGTGGACCTGACTGGTGAACTAAAATAAATATTAATTCATAAATACCGCCATGCCACTTTACCTAAAAACAAACGGTTTTTTTGTGGGAGTGGGAGTGGGGAGGAAAAGTCGCGTACCTGGGCATCCTTTTTATGATTTTTTGTATACAAAGAACGCACAATATAATACTTCAAAGAATGAATATTAATAATAAATATTTTCTCTACTTTCATAGACAATAAAGATTTTTTTCCAATAATAATGATTTTCGAAAGTAATTCCATTCAACCCAAATATTGGAGCCGCCACCGGGACACCTGCTATTGTTGCAAAGGACGTATATGATCATCTCAGGACTACTTTGGAAATAACGTAACAAATTTAACGGCGTATAGCGACACATTCTCAATGTATCAAAATACGCAATTTTATTTTTTTATGTTTATCATCGTTAATTTTTTGCGTTATAGTTTCTTAACGGCAATTGATTTAAATATTCTTCTAGAAGTTCATTAAAGTGGCGACATCGTGAAACGGATAAAGCTACGTGATTCCCAAAGCGGTGTTATTAAAAGGACCTTATCACAGATTTTGGCATGTATCGAAGTTTGTCAGTGAATGCAGGGACCTTTTGTATAGGTCCCTGGTGAATGCTTTGAATTGATAAATGTAAACATTGGAACAAAATAGCTACAGTAAAAACAAGAATACAATTAAAGAAAGAAAAAAAGTCAGGCTCGAACCACTTATCATTGGAGTTAAGTCTAGCATTTAAACCACTCGGCAATCCGTGCTCGTGCAGTGAGTGATGCATTGTATACTGGATATAAGCAATCTTCGTAATGTCACAAAATATAACGATAATAACAGAACTCTCCAAATTATTCAATCAATTCGCGTTTGTAACGCTTTATAATTTTCAGGGTTTTAAATCGTAAAAAATGCATGTGGATATGTTAGGGAATGGATAATGTTCAGTATCTTTTTCCTCGCAAATATTATACCTACAGCGTAAGTGTGCGCATCTGAAGCTTTTTTCAATTTTGTCAACTTTACAAAACGTGAAAAGGTCTTTAAAAATGCGCTATTATAATAATAATGGTAATGTTGATGTCAAATTAAATCAAAATAACTTTGTTCTTTACCAGCGAAGTTTTCCTCCTCAACAACACTTCCCAGTTCATTTGTATGAAATCAGCGATGTTGCATGACTATAGTGCAATGTAGCCTTTACCTGATCACATACGCGCTTGAAAACAATACGGCATAGCCTCAACAAGCGTTGTGCTGTTTCGGATGAATAACATAACAACAGTAAACAGAAAAATGGTTCATGTCTTTTTTGAATGATTTAACAATCTAGCGTAAGTATTTGTGATAAAATAACTTTCGCATATGTGTGTACCTATGATGTTTTATTGGTAATCATGAACAGTGTAATGCAAACCTTTTAATTCAAGTTAAGCCCTAATCATGGCTTATCGTGTTTAGATTTCAATTTAACAGGTGGTTAAAAAGTTTAAGTTCTATCAATCCTGCAATTGTTAAATAACCATTTCAATTTTGCTTGTTACTTGTTGTTTATTTAAAAATATTATAACACAAAACCATTGTGTGTTCGTTCTGGATAAAGTGACCACTTGGTGTGCTTATATCATACAATTCTTCAATGGCATATGCATTAGACATAATCCATCGATTCTTAGCTTAATTTTCATGTTATGGTGAGCCAACTACACCATTATCATAATTATATGTACAAGAGTTGCGACACCTTAAGGATTTCGCGGGATGGAATATGTGGGGAGATCAAATCAAATTGCAAACCGATTATTTCGAAAAAAAATGCAGGTTTTTTTTTGGATGAAATATTCGGCGTTATTCGGCCCCATTCCCCCATCTTTAGAGCATATATTTTTCCCCCAAATATTTTTAAAATTCCCCTCTCGGAAGTGTTATTCAATTTTAATCAATACCTCATTTAAATACGTCTTTCGTTACGAATTTACTACAATTTTCCTGAACTGCATCCGCGTGTTAACTTTATTTTAGCCTTTACCGCAAACCATACGTAGTTCACTATCACGACTTTCGCTTTACAACATCTACCATAAACCATACGTATTCCAACATGTCGCACAACAACAAAAGCTTCTTTAAAAAAAATGACAAATCTGTTTTAACTTTAAAATAAATTGATATTCTTTTCAAACAAGTACAACTTAAAAGTCAGTCTTCTTCAAATGCCGGCAGTGAAACGCCAGAAACGTCCGGTCAAGAGAGTGTTGAAAGACTGTTTAGTTTGCTCAACCTGCTTTGCACGCCACAGAGAAACAGGCTTGGGGAAGCTACACTGAAGTCCCTGATCAGACTTTGTCTGCACACGGAGAGACTTGGTGAAGAGGAGGTCACCAGAATAATTGATAAATTCGCTGAAAAGCCCAGAAATGTTGAACTTTGAACATGAACATAACATGTTAATGAATAAAAGAGTTTGAATTATGTTTTTCTCCCTCTGTATGGTGAATTATAGTGTTAAAACTTGATTTTGTACTGTTACTAGCTAAGCATAGAAATTTCCCCCTTTTCCCCACTTACGCGCGAATTTTCCCCCTCTCAGGGGACCCGACCCCCTTCCCCCAAAACTGAAAAAAAACACTGAAATGGTACAAAAAAATTAAGTAACAAAAAACAATTGGGTACGAAAAAAAAATTGGGTATGAACAAATTTGGGTACGAAAAAATGGGTACGAATTTTTTTTTGGATACGAACAAAATTTGGGAACGAAAAACACAATTTGGGAATGAAAAAATGGGTACTAAAAAAAATTGGATATGAAAAAAAAATGGGTACGAAACAATTTGGGTACGAAAAAATTTGGGTACGAAAAAAAAATTGGGTACGAACAAATTTGGGTACGAAAAACATTTGGGTACGAAAAAACGTGTACGAAATTTTTTTTGGGTACGAATAAAATTTGGGAACGAAGAACACAATTTGGGAATGAAAAAATGGGTACGAAAAAAATGGGTACGAAACAATTTGGGTACGAACAAATTTGGGTACGAAAAAAAAATGGGTACGAAAAAAAAAATGGGTACGAATTTTTTTTGGGTACGAACAAATTTGGGTACGAAAATCATTTGCATACGAAAAAAATGGGTACAAAAAAAAGAAATTGGGTACGAGAAAAATTGGGTACGAAAAAGAAATTGGGTAGGAAAAAAATGGGTACAAAAAAAAAATTGGGTACGAAATATTTTGAGTACAATTTTTTTTTTTAATCAAATTTAAATTGTCTAGCGCATAAAAAATCTCCTGGGGGTGAATTGTCTTGGGGTTGCTATTAACGCTACATGTTCTTCCGACTAAGCCACGTGTTTATAGCGATTGCGCAATATGTCCAATATACAAAGATATCAGAAAAACTTATTTAAAGTCATATTATCAAAGATGGCCAACATTAAATAAGTTTGATTTATTAATGAAAACATAAAATAACAAAGAAATCATTAATCTTTCAAAATATATATATAATGCAAATTGTTTACGGAACAATTTAGAAACAAATTAATTTATCTATGAATACTATTTTTTCCCAGAATTTGATAAGTAATAATCAATATGAATGTTAAAATGAAACTAATTATGTAGAACAATGTACTCTTTGTCTCATTATTTTATTAACAACTATCATTATCAATGTAAGAAGGACATATCCTATATTATGAATCAGTAAAATATTTGTTAACTTCCTCCATTACATAATTTTTATAATTATTACCTAATTTCATAATAATTATCATCCATGTCGTTACACTTGGGTATTATGTATAATGCATATGGCTAAAAAGCAATTGTATGCAATTGTATGCTTAAGAGCTAATAAATGTTGTTGTTGTTGTTGTTTTCCAACAATATAAAGAACTTGGTATTTAGTCCACTACACAATCGATCTCATTTTCTCTATACATACTTTATAGGTCAGAATGTCAACTGACGTGTCCCTAGGGGGCTCAGATGCGATCCACATCGCCACCGTACTCGAGGACTGTGTGGACCAGCTGTCAGTCCTCGGGAAAATCATGCCTGCATCCTTCGATGGACGACCAGAAGCTTTCAGTGTAAGAAAAATTGTATAGAACATGTATTGGAAAAAATGATTAAAGTCAAAAACATTGCAACTTTAATTTTTTAAGAATAAGTTATAAGCTGAATAAAACAGTTCCGAAACAAGTTCTAGTGTGATGTTATATACATGTAAGGGAATTGGACAAATCAGCAGTTATTAAATATCTTTGTTAAATCTAGTCATTGTAATTTGCTTCATAATTGCGTTGTATTTAAGCTCATAATCATCTTACTTTACGTAAGGTTACCAATTTGCTTACATGTATATTTACTCAAAATAAATCTTTGTAGTTGAAAGCTTGTATTTTATTTGTTCAAGATTCAAGAGCTGATGTTGCTGATGTTTCTTACATTACATAATTGGTTTATGACTTTATTTCTAGAGGATTACTTACACTAATTATTTTCAATTTTGTAATAAACTTCATTATAAAAAATATTTGCATTTCAGATTGTTCACTCCCAAATGAATGAGTTGCTCAGTGGACAGAGGGATCTAGAAACAAGATACCAGTCCATCCTTGCAAAGAAGATTGACCTCAAACACAGTACGCAAAACACTGGCAAGCTCACAGATATGGAAAAGGAAGTATTGGAGATGGGAAAAGACCTGAAAAACAGCACCCATGTGTTTGCGAGGAGTGTCCGACAGAATCCACTGACCGGCGATAATATGGTTAAAATTCAAGATGACCGGTAATTGTATCATATTGAAATCTAAAAAAAAATATGTTTATAAAAATTCCAGACTATAAATTGCAATCATGAGCTGAAGTAGTTACAGGTGCCAGTAATACTTCTTGTAATCATCAGCTAGGTAAATGTTGTTTTTTATATACAGTCTTATTTTAAGAAAAACTTGTAAATTTTTTGGTATTGATTAAATAACTGTGTGTCTGACTATTATGAAATAATCATAAAAATAACTTAATGATTTTTTACTTTACGTGTATTGACAACTTTGGCATGTCTGTTTTAGAACTGTCGTTTTGAATTGATATTTTGCATTTATTTGAAACTCAGATTTGGACTTTAAATGGACCCTGTTACATGAATATGGGTAAAAATCACTTTCTTGAACAGAAAGTTAAAACATTTGGTGTTAAATACAATATGCAAACGCATAAAGTAACTAACCTTCACATGGCTCCTTTAACTTGGCCCTTAATTTGCCTGGTTAGCCTCAGATTGAAGTTCTCACATAATGCAGCATAAGGTTCTATATAACTTCAAAACCAGAAATAACAATTTCATCAGCATCAAATGAAAATAATTAAATGATTAAATAATTATCATAACATAAATAATAATAATTATAATAAAAACAATAAAAAATAACACTTACCGTGACGCATATTGAAGGCTGAGGAACATATTGAGCTAGGTGAAGCCCTGTGGAATAAAAGTGTACACACAAATACTTTGTTTACAACTTAACCCCCTAAGGACTCTTTTTGTCCTTTCATGATATTTTTTGTAACATAATTATTTTCAGTTGTAAAAGATTGCATACTGCTATAAAATATTCAAATTTTATAGCTGCATTAGCTATCAAGACCAAAAGGTAAGTTTTTCAAATTGCTAACATGGTTGTTTGTTTTTCAGGTTATTCTTGGAGGGTGTTATGACGGAGACACTCTCAGAGCTCATTCAGAACTGCACATTCCAGTACCTGGCTCATGCTGTGGACACTCAGAAGGAGAGGAAGGCTCACCTCCAGGAAACCATCCTCAAGTTTGTACCGCAATCCTTTGTGTCATGCATTAATTTTTAGCTCGGCTGTTTTCGGAGAAAACCCAAGGTATTGTCAGCCAGCTTGTCGTGTTGTGTCCGTCGTCGTGTCCGCCGTCTGCGTAGTGCTAAAACCTTAACATTTTGTTAAGGTTTTGAGCATTGGCTCTAAAATCAAAGTGCTTCAACCTACAACTTTGAATCTTCATATGTAGCTGCACCTTGACGAGTTTTACATGCCACACCCTTTTTTGGGTCACTAGGTCAAAGGTCAAGGTTACTGAGACCTTAAAAAAAATAATCTTTCATTTATTAAAAATGCACCCGCAGCCAAGCGTGGCACCCGTTATGCGGTGCTCTTGTTTTAACTATCTGTTTTAGCTAGCTTGCATTGAAAGCCGAAGGCTTATCAATATGATTTTGAGTCTGTTTCCAGGGAAGAACAAGTTCTTGATATCTATCGGGGGGGGGGGGACCTAAAGAAAGCTTCCACAGTAGGGACCCATGACATCCTGGTTGCTAGCCTGACATCAAAGCGTCCTTTTTGATTCATTAGTGTAACACGCTACTAAGTCTCAGTAAAAGTCTGTCGGACCCAGACAAAGCCAGAAAAGCTGCATGAGGTCAAGAAATAATTTGTAGAATAGAGACCATGGTAGGCCATGATACAACATTGATGGTTGACTGGCCAGTAAATTGGAATTTGGGCCAGTAATAGTAACGAGTTTACTAGATGTTTATGCCAATAGTGCTTTTGGGACTTTTGTGGAGACTTAAATGGCATGGATGTTATGCTACCTCCCACCCCCCTTCCCTTTTGAGAAAGCAACATACAGCAGTTGCACAGTCCATGTGCATCTATGAAGCTATCCGACTCTACACATGTCCATCGGAAAAATTCCTGTCTCAGTCATTCATTTGCCATTAATTGATGGATTTATAATAACTTAGCACACATGTAAACCATGAGATGTCAATGGTAAAGATGACACTAACCATTGGTCCTTAACATATGTGCTTGGCAATTCCTTGATTAGTTTTAGAAAACTCCTTTTTACTGTGTTACTCAAAACTGAAACAGCATGTGTGGGATACTTTGATCAAATGTTAGTTTATATTCCTGTAGAAGTTTGTAGAAGAATAAGCATGAGACAGACACTAACACAGTTTACTGCAATTTTAAATTAATAATTAAATTTCATCAGATGATGCAATTATTATAATAAGAGTGTACCAGGAGCTGAAGCACAGCAGTACTGCTTACTGTGGGTATTGCAACTTTCTGTTATCAATTTAACATCATTTCCAATTGAATAATGACTTGTGTTCCAAATGTAGCACTTTTATTACCCCCCGCCAAAGGCGCAGGGATATAGAATTGGTGTTGTCCCTTCCGTCAGACAAAATGTATTTGGCGGGGGATATCAATTCAATGAATTTGCTTGTTTTCATTGAAATTTTTGCATTTCGAATACTTTTATGGTAAAATCCTCACAATTGACTGATGTATCACAGGGAAGAGAATGGGAGGAAAAGAGTTAAGCTGCTTCAGAAGCAACTCACAGACATCAAGAAAGAAAAGGAGAAAGAGATACAAGAAAGAAATGAAATGATTGCTCACCTGAAGGTATTGATACAAAGATACTTTCACATGATTCCAAAATGAGCCATGCTCTGGGGAAACAGGGCATAATGCATATGCGTAAATGGTTGTCCCAGATTAACCCTTTGAGCGCTGGAACCGGATTTTGAAGGCCTTTGCAAACAGTTTGGATCCTGATGAGACACAACAGAACGTGGCGTCTCAACAGGATCCAAAATGTTTGCTATTTTGATAGTATTCTTGGAAAAAAAATCGAAGAAAATGCTAATTTTAGAAATTCAGCAGACGACATTTTAGCAGACGACAAATTTCCCAGCATGCAAAGGGTTAACCTGTAAAGTCTGCAAAAGCTCATCAAGGACACTTTCCACTTAAATGAAAAATGCCATAAAAGTTGGAATTGTAGTACCTGAGAAGCCTGCACAGACTGCACAGGCTATTCTTGGAAGGCACTTAACACACATGCATTATTCCCAGTTTTTCAAGAACGATGCTCAAAATAAAATTAGTGTAAATTGTTTGCTGTAGGTAGTGTATGATTTTTCTTCTGATAATGGTTGTAAGACAGAAAGCAGGAGGCCACCTGCATCCTTACTTTAAAAGCTAAGATCATTTTTAGCTTGGCTGTTTTCGGAGAGAACGCGAGGTATTGTCATAGCCAGCTTGTCGTGTCGTCCGCCGGCGTCGTGCTAAAACCTTGACATTTTGCTCTAAAATCAAAGTAATTCCACCTACAATTTTAAAACTTCATATGTAGATGCACCTTGATGAGCTCTACACGCCACACCCATTTTTGGGTCTCTAGGTCAAAGATCAAGGTCACTGTGACCTCTAAAAAAAAAATAAATCTGACAAGCTTTGGCAGCTGCGCGTGGCACCCGTTCTGCAGTGCTCTTGTTTTAAAAATAACTTGCCCCAAATGATCCCCATGTGATGCACAACCCTTTGTCCTTCAGGTGAAGGTATTGATACGATATATTATTGTTTCATATATTATTTTTGTATTTAAACTTAAGAAAAAATGCTTGTTTTTGTCAATTTATGTTATTTTTCTTAATAATTTCAAGTATTTTCATGTGCTTAGGAAATGCTATATGTGAATACTAAACTATGCTGTGATGCAGGATATTCATTTTCACAAGTATACGGGTGTATCTTTAAGAATAACTTCATCTCACTCTGCATCAGCACGCCACACACAATCAACCACATGAAAGTGAATATAAAATTTTCTAATTCAGGACCAACTTCAAGAGATGAAGGCAAAGACTAACATGGAAGGCAAGTACATCAAGAAGTGTGCAGAGGTCAGCGTGGCGCAGACACAGAAGAAATGCTCCCTGTCAGAGAAAGAACTCAAGGACGAGATCGAGGTATGTGTTTTTGCGTCATGTGATAGGATGAGGTACATGTGTTTGTGTCATGTGACAGGATGAGGTTTGTGTCATGTGACATGATGAAGTATGAGTGTTTGTGTCATGTGACAGGATGAGGTATATGTTTGTGTGTCATGTGACGGGATGAGGTATGTGTGTTTGATTCATGTGACAGGATCGGCACCCACGATTTTTAAGAAACAGTGAAATCTGTTAAATAATAATTATGTTGGGCCTACAGAAATTTAGTGGTTGTACTACAGCTATTACTTTTATTGAAATTTGTTAAATAATTATGATAATATGGTTATATTATTCTTGCTACATCGCATGTTCAGGGTCACCGTCATGAGATTGACGAGGAGATACGATGCAACTCTGAGATTGTATATATATATTTGAAATTTAGTGGTTGTACTACAGCTATTACTTTTATTGAAATTTGTTAAATAATTATGATAATATGGTTATATTATTCTTGCTACATCGCATGTTCAGGGTCACCGTCATGAGATTGACGAGGAGATACGATGCAACTCTGAGATTGTCTCCTTCCTGACAACCCATCACCAAGAACTCACTCGCAAGGTAAGCAACTCTATAAGTAAAGCAACTCCCCAAGTTAGGCAAAGGTAGATTTAATGTCAGGCCCACATGCAGAAAGCTTTCAAAAGTTGTCTCACTGTTGCTTTTTTTAAAGAAATAAGTATCAAAATGGTGACAGTTATGTAATAACACAATACTTATAAAAACAGTTAAATCATCTATTTCTATTGATATTTTTGTAAACTTCACACGTTCTGTTTTCACACTTTCAATTTAAAAAGAATAATACAGAATATAAATTTAGCTTGCTCCAGCAAATTTTGTACACCTTGCTTATTGTTTCAAGTATAATTATTTGCCACAAAATAAGCAAATCCATTTGCTTTGGCTATGAAGTAACCCTGATCTTATTGAGTGATTCAAACAAGTGAGCCCCTTTTGTTGAAATTAGGGTGTTTCTTCACATTTTATTGCTTTACATTTGTGAAACGTCAGGTGACTTATTAAGACTTATTGCATGAATAATGGGATGTTACCATATCAACCTGGATTAAGAAGGGTTGTCATATTGGTCTAGGGGAAGTTATTAATAAAACACTTTCAGAATGGAGATAAGTGTTGCTTTCCCTATGGCAAATTTGTTGGAGGAGTATTTCCATTGTGTCTTTACCAATTATTTCCCATGTTTTTGAAGGTCGATTGCCAATATTTCTTTACCAATTATTTCCAATCTTGCTGCATATGGATATCTGTTATTTCCTATTCAGTTTGCCTTTGCTAACTGCAGGTGGGTTGCCATCGTTTTGTACACTGTCCACTTAACTTTTGCTAACTGCAGATTGCTATTATTTTGTGTAAATTATGAACTATTTTCCGTTTGGCTGCATTTGAATGTCCACATTTTCTTAACCAGCTTATTTCCATGTTGCTGCAGGTTGATATCCATCAACTCTTAACAAACTACTTACCTTGTTTCTGCTGGTGGATCTATATTATTTCTTAACTATTTCCCATTTGCTAGAGGTGGATTTTAGTTATTTCTTAACAAATCATTTCCAGTCCAGTGTTACTGTAGGTGTATTTCAATTTATTACTAACCAATTATTTCCCTTGTTGCTGCATGTAGATTTCCATGATTTCTTATCCGACTTTTACCCATGATTGCTGCAGGTGGATTTTTTTATAAGGATGTTTACCCATGTTTCCTGCAGATGGATTTCCATTATAACCTTAAAAACTTTTACCCATGTTTGCTGCAGGTTGATTTCTGAATGGGTTTTGAATACTTCTTAAACAACTTTTGCCCATGTTTGCTGCCAGTGGATTTCCACTATTTCTTAACCAACTTTTACCCATGCCTGCTGCAGGTTGATTTCCATTAAATCTTAACCAACTAAAACCCATGTTAGCTGCAGGTGGACTTCAGTAATTACCTATATTTACCCATGTTTGCTGCAGCTTGATTTCAATTCTTTACCAATTATTTCCCTTGTTGCTGCAGGTGAATTTCAACCATTTCTAAACCAACTTTTCCCCATGTTTGCTGCAGATGGATTTCGATTATTTCTTAACCAGTCTGTAGACATGTTTGATGAAGATGGATTTCTTCTATTTATTAGCCAATTATTTCTCTTGTTGCTGCAGGTAAATTTTAATCATTTCCTAACCAATGTTTCCCGCTGTTTGCTGCTGGTGTATTTCCATTGTTTCTAAACCAACTTTTACACATGTTTGATGCAGGTGGATTTCTACTATTTATTGTCACATTTTTTCTCTTGTTTCTGCAGGTTTAATTCCATTATTTCTTTACCAATATTTTCCCCCAATGTTTGCTGCAGGTTGATTTCTGGATGAACAAGTACGAGAAGGATGTTGAGGCCAAGCAGCACGAGCTGGACGTGCTCAAGGCATCCAAGGCCAAGGACCTGGAGAAACTTCAAGAGCTCACCAAACTGGTAAAACATGCAGCACTCTCCTTGAACTATATACTATTTGAGGCAGGCCTTTTCCTTGTGTGTGGATAATATGGGGAATATGCATGTTATTTCAATTATTTTTTTCATCAGATCAAAATTGTGGTTTGCTATGAAATACAGAAATAATTGAAAACTGCAAAGATCATCCTGACATAACAAAAAAGTACTTAAGCTAGGCTCAAAAAACTAATTAAGATCCGTTTTTTACTCTGACAACATATACTGGGTAGAAAACCTCTGTTTTGTGTAACAAAGCTGTTGTTATATTTAATATTATACAATAAAAGTTAACAGGCTTTTAGATTTACCTTATTGGAAGTGATGGCTTTGAGTACTGTTCGTAGGATTATATTTACATGCATTTTTGCAATAGTTAATTATTTAGTTCACAGTAATACAACTTGACTGTTTTTTTGATTGTTTTTTTTTTATGTATCTTAATTGACCCTGTATAATGCCCACCCTTATGTAATGTTTATTTGATGACCATAATTGAGCCTGTATAACAATGCCCACCCATGTGTTATGCTTAGTTGTCCACCATAATTTACCCTGTATAATAACCGCCCATATGTCATGCTTATTCATTACCATAATTGACCCTATGAAAAAGGCCTACCCATATGTAATGATTATTTGACTACCATATTGAGCCTTCATAACAATGCTGACCCATGGGTGTAAAATGCTTATTTGATTACCATAATTGACCCTGTATATTGCCCACCCATGTGTAATGCTTATTTGAATATCATTTTCTATAATTTGACTGATGAATTTAACAGGTATGAGGCCACTGTTATCTTTGTGGGGTTGTATTTGCAGTATCGAGAATACGAGCAGGTAGTGGTAGAGGATAGAATTGAGAAAGAGAAAGCCCGCAGAAAGCAGGAACAGGAGGCCATAGAGTTGAAGGCATCTATTAAGGTAGGGGTGCATTATTTGAGTCTTAATCTGGAAAAACGGGGCTTAATGTTTGTTTGAAAGTGTTGTCCAAGATGAGCCAGCAAATTTCGCTAAGGCTTATCAACGATGCCACTTTCTGCTGTTATTGTATTGTTTGTTCAAAGGGAGTCTCTTCATTGATAAAATCAAGTTAAGGCAGAAAGTGTTGTCCTTGATTAGCCTGTGTGGACTGCACAGGCTAATCTGGACGACACTTTACGCACATGCATTAAGCCCGATTTTTACAGAGCAAGGCTTATTTATTTTAGAAACACTTGTTAGCAATCGTCGAATTACCAATTAAGCAATAACTCCGCACTCTTAGTTGCCTTACATTTATATTTATTTCATTACTCTGAAACTCTTTGTTTGTTAGAACATGTGGTGGTGATAAATGGTATATGAGTGGTTGATTTGCTATCTTGATTGACAGATGGCAAGTGGTCAAAATGCTTGACTAAAATGAGTTTTGTGAATTTTTACGAGCCTTATATATCTAAAAAGCATAATTACAATACAATTTGATTATGTTTACAGGTCCAATCGTGGTGGAGAGGAGTTATGGTTCGAAAGGGGTTTGGCCCCTATGCCAAGAAAAAGAAGAAGGGCAAAAAGGGAAAGAAAGGGAAGGGAAAGAAGAAGAAGAAGTAGAAGGCAGAAATTCATTCCTACAAGAACTGTTTGCATTTTATTGGTGGATATGTATTTATATGCATATTTTAATACTTAACAAGCATACATCTAACTTTAAAAGCGAATACAGTGTCCTTTTTAGTGTTGAGTTATTCAATATCTGTTTGTCTTAGCAAATATTATATTTAAAGTATTTATAAACAGTTCAATTTATAAAACAGAGACGGTTTGATTTAATGTTAAATGCTTATTTTCAAAACATGAAATTTTCTTGCTAGTTGGAATGTATGCATTTGGTCACAATATAAATATAGTTTTGTAAAATTTTAAATAAAAAAATAATCTGAGAAATGTTGTTTTTTAGCTCATCTATTTAAAAAAAAAAATGAGCTATTGTCATCACCTTGGCGTCGGCGTCCGGTTAAGTTTTGCGTTTAGGTACACTTTTCTCATAAAGTATCAATGCTATTGCATTCAAACTTGGTACACTTACTTACTATCATGAGGGGACTGGGCAGGCAAAGTTAGATAATTCTGGCTTGCATTTTGACAGAATTATGTGCCCTTTTTATACTTAGAAAATTGAAAATTTTGGTTAAGTTTTGTGTTTAGGTCCATTTTATTCCTTAAGTATCAAAGCTATTGCTTTCATACTTGCAACACTTACTAACTATCATAAGGGGACTGTGCAGGCAAAGTTATGTAACTCTGACTGGCATTTTGACAAAATTATGTGCCCTTTTTATACTTAGAAAATTGAAAATTTGGTTAAGTTTTGTGTTTAGGTCCACTTTTTTCCTAAACTATCAAAGCCATTGCTTTCATACTTGCAACGCTTACTAACTATCGTAAGGGGACTGTGCAGGCAAAGTCATGTAACTCTGACTGGCATTTTGACAGAATTATGTGCCCTTTTTATACTTAGATAATTGAAAATTTGGTTAAGTTTTGTGTTTAGGTCCACTTTTTTCCTAAAGTATCAAAGCCATTGCTTTCATTCTTGCAACACTTACTAACTATTGTAAGTGGACTGTGCAGGCAAAGTTATGTAACTCTGACTGGCATTTTGACAGAATTATGTGCCCTTTTTATACTTAGAAAATTGAAAATTTGGTTAAGTTTTGTGTTTAGGTCCACTTTTTTCCTAAAGTATCAAAGCCATTGCTTTCATACTTGCAACACTTACTAACTATCGTAAGGGGACTGTGCAGGCAAAGTTATGTAACTCTGACTGGCATTTTGACGGAATTATGGGCCCTTTATACTTGAAAATATGATTAAGTTTTGTGTTTTGGTCCACTTAACCCCTAAAGTATCATAGATATTGCTTTCATACTTGGAACACTCGCAAACTATCATAAGGGGACAGTAAAGGACAAGTTGCATAACTCTGGTTGTCATTTTTACGGAATTATGTCCCTTTTTTGACTTAGTAACTTTGAATATATGGTTACATTTTGTGTTTAGATTTTGTATCAAGGCTATTGCTTTTAAACTTTAAATACTTTCATGCTATCATGAGGGTACTGGACCTGGCAAGTTGAATTTTACCTTGACCTTTGAATGACCTTGACTCTCATGGTCAAATTATTAAATTTTGCTAAATTTAATATAACTTCTTTATTTAAGATTAGATTCCATTGATACTTTGACAAAACAACTCTTACCTGAAATACCACAATTGACTCCGTCCAAACCATTCCCCACGCCCCCTAATCCCCCCTCCCCTCCGAATCCCCCCTCAATCCCCCCCATTATTTTTTTTTAATCAAAGATCATCTAATAAATAACCACCACACCCTCACACTATACCCCCCACCCCCACCCCCAAAAAAATGTTTTCCCCCCGGTAGGGTGGCATATAGCAGTTGAACTGTCCGTCAGTGTCAACCAGTCTGTCTGTCCGTCCGAAAAAAACTTTAACATTGGCCATAACTTTTTCACTTTTTAAGATAGCAACTTGATATTTGGCATGCATGGGTATCTCATGGAGCTGCACATTTTGAGTGGTGAAAGGTCAAGGTCATCCTTCAAGGTCAAATGTCAAATTTATGGTGTCTGTCCGACCGAAAACTTTAACATTAGCCATAACTTTTTCAATATTGAAGATAGCAACTTGATATTTGGCATGCATGTGTATCTCATGGAGCTGAACATTTTGAGTGGTGAAAGGTGAAGGTGAAGGTCATCCTTCAAGGTCAAATATCAAATATATGGCGTCTGTCCGTCCGAAAACTTTAACATTTGCCATAACTTTTTTAATATTGAAGCTAGCAATTTGATATTTGGCATGCATGTGTATCTCATGAAGCTGCACATTTTGAGTGGTGGAAGGTCAAGGTCATCTTTCAAGGTCATCCTTCAAGGTAAAAAAATAAAAATAAAATTCAAAGCGGCGTTCTCATGAAGCTGCACATTTTGAGTGGTGGAAGTTCAAGGTCATCCTTCAAGGTCAAGGTCATTCTTCAAGTTCAAAGGTCAAAAAACAAATTAAAAATTTCAAAGCGGCATTATCATGAAGCTGCACATTTTGAGTGGTGGAAGTTCAAGGTCAAGGTGATTCTTCAAGGTAAAAAAGAACAACTTTTTTTTAAAGTAGCGTTCTCATGAAGCAGCACATTTTGAGTGGTGGAAGTTCAAGGTCAAGGTCATCCTTCAAGGTTAAGGTCATCCTTCAAGGTCAAAGGTCAATTTTTTAAATAAAAATTCAAAGCGGCGTTCTCATGAAGCTGCACATTTTGAGTGGTGGAAGTTCAAGGTCAAGGTCATTCTTCAAGGTCAAGGTCATCCTTCAAGGTCAAAGGTAAAGAAATAATAATTTCAAAGCGGCGTTATCATGAAGCTGCACATTTTGAGTGGTGAAAGTTCAAGGTCAAGGTCATCCTTCAAGGTCAAGGTCATCCTTCAAGGTCAAAGGTCCAAAAAATAATATTTCAATGCGGCCTTCTCATAAAGCTGCACATTTTGTTCAAATTGAAGTTCAAGGTCAAGGTCATCCTTCAAAGTCAAAGGTAAAAAACAGACATTACAATTTTTAAAAGCGGCGCAATAGGGGGCATTGTGTTTCTGACAAACACATCTCTTGTTTTTTTTCAAACATGGTTAAAAAACACAAATATTTATTTTTATTATTTTATTTTTGAAATACCGTCCAACCATCCCACCCAAGAATCACCCCCCTCCCCCCCCAAAAAAAATATAATTTTTTTTTTCATTTTTTTGGCATTTTTGGAAGATAATGTAATAAATGACCACACCCCCACACTAAACACCCCTCTCCACTCCACCCGCCCCTCCTATTTGATTGAAATTGAGATAGGTCACCACACCTTTAAAAAAATAGATGAGCGGTCTGCACCCACAAGGCGGTGCTCTTGTTTAAATGGTTTCCATCTTTAATTAACTAGATGCTCTATGAATGTTCGACCAGGAACCTCTGCGACGAGCATTATATTGTCCAATGTCATTTTTTTATTTTATGAACTTTAATCGGAGATGGGGACGGTTTATGTTAGTGGAAGCAATGCAGTAGACATATCAACGTCTAAACTGTCGACTGGATGTGCTATTGGCAGTGACGCAGTAGCCCTGCAGTCAAATCTCAAATAAAGCAAGATGATGCGATATTGCTAAAGAAGCAGTATTCATGCAGTCCCGCATACAATATATTAACGGGATGCCCATTTTGGATCGGACTAATTACGCAGTCCATAGTCTAATATACCGACAGAATGTAATCGATGCCTTATTGCTAAGGACGCATTACTTAGTCCTACGTGTAAAAATATGGACGGGATGCCTTATTGTCAGGGATGCTGTAATCCCGCCACCTCGAGGTTGTACCAAGCATAAGGGGGCGACACAACCTATGACAGGTGGAGCTTGGCTGACGACGTCTACGTTCAGCAGTTTATACTGTATCATCACATCGTGTAATATATCGGCGAGATTCCTTATCGTCGGGGACGCAGTAGTCAGGATACATATAGACAGGAAATCTTATTGTCACGGACGCAGTAACATATTTGCGGGATGCCTTATTGCCAGGGACGAAGTAGTAAGTTCTTCGAGCAATACTTTTACGGAATGCATTATTGCAAGGGACTCTGTATTCAGTCATACTTGTTATATATCGGCGGGATGCCTAATTTCCAGAGACGCAGTAATCAGTTCTACGAATTATATATCGGCCTGATACCTTATTTCCGGGATGCAATATTCAGTTCTACAAGTTACATATCGGCGGAATGCCTTATTTCCAGGGACGCAGTATTCAGTTTTACGTGTTAGATATCGGCGGGATGCCTTATTTCCAGGGACGCAGTATTCAGTTCTACGTTTTATATCTTTGCGGCTTTGGCGGGATGCCTTATTGTCAATGACTCATGACGCAGTACAGACAAAATAACATATATCAATTACTACCAGTATAGTCATTTAAAAAGATAATAACAAATTAAAACGAAAACATCATTAATAAGAACATCAAGCAAAGGACGGTGGCTATTGCAATAAACAATAATTACAACGAAAATGATTAACTACACAATGTTATTTATCTTATTTTTATTTTACAAAACATGTATTATAAAATCTGTCCATATATAGTATCAAATTATACATGTAATTATAAAAGTGTGTTATTTGATCGCTCTATACAAAATACAACACAGGTAGACGGACATAAATGTCTTCCCGGACATTTGCCCAGTCGATAGATATGCAAAGACGGACAATTGCCAACCCTTGCATACGCCACCCAACTGCTTTTCCACATCGGACTCCGACTGTCATTTTTCGGACAGGTTTGATTAGTTTTACTGTTTTATTAGTGATACTTTTTTTATCTTACTATGAACGTGTTATTAATAGAAACGTTAACTATTCAAATAACGTTATTTTCAACGATCTCTTTTCGGGGTTCTTAAATAAGTTTGTGGATTGAAGAGGTGAATCCATAGAAAACCTCATACATTTTAGAAATGATGGAAAGTATGTCATTACAGTTATTCTTTATGATACAGGATCCAGAAACTATGGAGAAAATGAGCTCAAAACTGACAAAAACAACGGTATATTATTTATAAAAGCACACCAAAACTTGAAGCAAGAATTACTTATACTCATTTAGCAGCTTTTGAAATTCGGCTTTAAAATAGAGTCATAAAGTAAAAAAAACACATTATGTTATAAAAATAGTGTTCATTAAAGCTAATACTAGTAGTCAGTTAGAAACGTGGACAGCCACATTCTCTGATAGCATATTTTAGTGTAGCTACTCAACAACGTCTTAGAAACGACCTGTCGGTGTCAACCAAACTGTTATGATATATCATACAATTTAGATTGTTAAAAAAGTCCTAAACATCTGTAGTTCTCTATGACCGATTCAAATCCTGCATGCGATGTTTTTGGCAAGACTACAATCGAGACCGTTTTGCCAAGGTAGAAGCTGGGTAGCCAACCGGCCATACATTCTCTAGCAGAGTTGTCGTTCGCGCCTTAACATACATGTAAATGTAATGAACCGCAGTGTAAGAGAGTGCCGGCCATAGCAGAGCTTTGACGTAATTTGCTAACCGTCGTCTCTTTCCGCCCGTGGACAAAAGCCCTTACCACTAGACAATTGGAGAGTCAGTACATGTCAACCATTGTTTACACAAAAACATCGTCGAAATGCTCGTTGTAGTCTTCCTTAGACGGTTGTTTGCAGTAGGCAGGTAAGATTCTTTGGTCATCAATAGGCCTCAGCAATATCTTTTCATTGACAGCGGTTATGTTGTCCGACGTAGTCGAGTGGATGCTTGTTAGCGATAAGAGTACCTGTAAGCGTTTTGGGTAATCCGATGTATTGATGGTCCGCTGGTACGTATTACAATGTTGACGTCGCTTGACGCAGTCACGTGTAAAACATCTGAACGTGAACGCGTGAATGAGTGCTCGGCGAAAGTCGCCCATCATCATGCAGTAGATCCAAAAGTTTGCATGAAAGCTGACAAGCATCGCGATCTCATATGCGCTGAACATAATGTGGTGTGTCTTTAATTCAAGCTTTGCAAGCTCAAGACTGTGAATATTAATCAGAACAAACAGCGTGTATATCCCGTAGGGGATCTCTGGCACGAGGAAGCAGACAACAATCAACGCTGTCGTAAAGGTAATTATTCTGTCCCTTGAGCTTCGTATCTTCTTGGCCTTGTGCGATATATTGGGGGAGGCCTGTCGCTGTGCCTTATGCAGGCTCATGAGTGTCTGAATCGTCAATCCTATCAGTAAGAATACTGGGAGAAAGTGTTGAAAAATAACGCAAATCCAAAGATACAAGCAGACATCTTTGCAAGGATGATCTGTCCTCCATTCACAATTATGGTCGTGGGTGTACTTGTGAGTAATTGCATTGATCAGCTTGTAAATATGCATCAGAAATGACAGCATGTATGTAATGATTATTGTTACAAATGTCTTCCAGAAGGTGCAAATGTTACCTGATTTCAATGGATGACAAACGCAGAGGTAACGTTGGATTCCCAAGAAGACAGTCTGCCATATGGATGCTGTATGAAACGCCATTGAGATATAGAGTTTCAAGACCATGTACGTATTGCATGCTACCGCCGATAATATATCATTGCCTGGAATGTATACGTTGAACGAGTTCGGAAGTAACGCAATTCCGGTAATCGTCTGAGAGAAGGCGATGCTCACAAACAGCAAATTAGTTGACTTGCCGCGTCCTTTACCCGACATAAAATAGCTCACGATAAATATATTTGCAAGCGCCACCACTAGTACGATGATAGGTCGAACGCGTCCTAGGGTAATGATCTCGAAGTCATACAGATTCAAATAGTATTCGTCATCATATACATGGTTATAATCACTATATGTCTGGTCGTTTTCGTTGCGTTCAGCCACTGTGTCATTATATTCATTGCCATTAGCGTAATCACTTGTTGTGTAGTTGTACTCGTCAACCACAGACACCATGGTAGCCTCGTGATCATCAAAGGACAGCCCAGAATCGTTGATCATCGCATGTAAATTATAAACCGCGGTACAATCCAAACAGTTAAACGATACGATATTCCCAATAGAAGACTCCGAAAGCGATTCGTTCGTTTCGTACAATAATGTTCTTCGTCCACAGCTTGTATGATAATTACATTTGTAACTGTGTATATTCCCGAAAATACCACAAGATTACATTTCTTTCACGAAAACATGTTGCTGAACGTGTTGCATCGAGTCTGAACAATAGCCGCATCTCTTCGAGTAGACAAAAGCAAGCAATTACTATTGCACAAACACTTCCTAAGCGTTATCATATCATCAACCACTTAAATAGTTTAGCGGAAATTATAATATTGAACGGAAGGGTGCACTTAGTGTGGCATATTTGTGTGTGGTATGTATGATTTTAAATGCACTAATTTATATTATGAAATACAATACCAAATGCGATCGAATATGTATATATACACGAGTATAGAAAAATACATAGTCAAAGAACACGATAATAAAGCTTGATAAATTGAGACGCAGCCGCATTTCAAAGAGATAAATAAGACCACTCGTTTAAGATTCAATGTAATATTAAATATAACAAGCAAATTCGTTGAATTGATATCCCCCGCCAATATGCTTCTGGACACAAAAGTGTTATATTTGACTTTAAAAAAGCATTTTTTCAAGATACAAAGGGCCATAACTACGTTATTAACAGATGGTGTACGATGCCATTTGGCCTGCATCATCCTCTTATTGATATACATACCCATACCAAGTTTTAATGAAATCCGCCAAAGAAATTGACCAGTCGCCAAATTATCGATCGCTCCGCCCACATAGTCACGTGGTCTAGTGATTAGAAAACTCCGACAAGCAGATCGCAATTATAGCGGATTACGTGAGGGAACTTTAGAGAGAAATGGCGTAATCGAAATAAATGAGTTAACGGCAGACTGACTATCAGAAACGTTTCTTATACATATTATATAGGGAGTTGATGAAAAATCCGTTGTAAAAATGAGCATTTATTTCATATTGATTTTGAACTTGTATTCAACCGTCTGACAGTGAACCCGGTGGCTATTAATATATAATTTTGAAAATATTTTTATTAAATGCAAATGACATATCCATATCATGATGGGTTTTTTGTTTATTAAAAATGTTTAGATCTTTGTTTTATTGTGTTATTTTTAAAAAAGACATCGATTTTTTTATTAAGATATAAATTAAATTTTGATTGTAACCATAATTTAATACAGGCCTAATTTCGTGGTTTCATTAACAGATAGTCTAATATGCATTTTATTTCATTTATGTTTAATGCGAACCTGTTACATTTCACTATCAAAAAATGAAATGTTGGTATTACGGTGCTGTTCACGAACATTCGAATTGAATACATTTAGCCTATTATGCATTTGCTTATTTATAACAAGATGGCCCTTATATGTTAATTGCAATTTTCACATTTCTCCCCGTATCAATATATGTTGAATTAGAAATGTTGTTGTTGTATTATAAGCCGTACATTTTACACTTGAAGTCGCTTTAAGCTTGCTAAGCCGCGTTAAAATCACCTTTTTTTGTTTTTACTTTAGTTAAAACAATATTTAAGTTAACAATTTATAATGATTTTCCTTGTTTATGATTAACAGAAAATAAATATATAATTGGAAATCATTTAAGTAATTAAATAGTTTTCTTTTCTTGTGTACAGTACCTAACAATGCCTTAATGTTCATTCATTCTGAGATCCACGCAACATACTGTTATTTATTAATCATCGACAATTACGCTGAGATTAATAAGCACGTGTGGCAAATATTATGTTGCCCAAACTGCTTAATAATATTGTGCATCAACCGGTATAACACGTTTTATAGAACACACACCTGGTGTGGTTAAACTATTTATTGTGTTTGTTTTCTCATTACTCGTTCATATGTTCAAGAAATAAAGATAAAATAATAACCTTTTATAAAGTATGTATACATAGCACCTACAATTTTGAATAATGATCGAACAGTAATGATCATGCATTTGATATATAATCTGTGTAAACTCTTAAAAATTACGTCCATTCCATATGTACAACACGCTTTGTTTGTCGGACAAAATGGCGGCCAGATAAGCGTTGCTGAGGGGTGTGTGAAAAATCGATATCTGATTGGCTGATCGAAAAATGTGGGCGGAGCGATCGATACTTTGGCGACTGGTCAATTCCAAGATATGGCTCCGGACACACACAAAAAGCATTTTTTTCAAGATAAAAAATGCCATAACTCCGTTATTTACAGATGGTGTACAATGCCATTTGGCGTGCATCATTCTCTTATCCATTTAAAGTATATACTCATACCAAGTTTCAGTGAAATCCAAGATATGGACGGACGGACGGAAAGACGGACGGAATGAAAGACAGACGGACAACGCCAAAAACAATATCCCACCGCCTATGGCGGGGGATAATAAAACGCAAAAAACTAACTGGAAACTTAGGAAGTTATCATTAATAGATGCTTACACGTGAGAACTCTGACGCGTTAAAGAAAGTCTACGCATTAAACACACACATGCATTTTACCGTGAATGTCAACATGGTACTCTGCCAGTTAGTCTTGATACTGAGAGGGGATGAGCCCGTAACGTATAAAATCTATGGTGGCATGAGGTGACATACACTCCTCCTTTTTGAAATGCACTCCTCTTTTTTCTATCTCGTTCTCACAACATTCTATTGCGAGGGAACGTCATACTTACTCGTGGGAACGAGTTAGCTAAGTCGACTTACTTAGTCGAGGGAACGAGATAGCAAAAAAAGGAGTACAAAACTAAATTAAAGAGGATTGCTTGTAAAAAGAGCGGTGCATTAGATAAAAGAGGGGTGCATTGAACGAAATAGGAGAAAACGACTTGATACATACGGATTTAAAAAAAAGTGTTTAAAAAAGATTTGAACTTTCTTGAATATGCGGCCAATATACGGATATACATTTATCAAGAGGTTAATAACTTATGTAAAACAAGGGACAAAATTGTCACAAAACCAGGTTTTCATTGTGAAAAAAAAATCTGATAAAGGGAGAAAACTCAAACTGAACTTTTAAAATGACCAAAAAAAATTATCCCCCTTTGTAATTTTTTTTTTTAATCTATTTTTAGTCGTGGCGACCTTGACATTGGAGATATTGACGTGATTCTTTCGTGGGACACACCGTCCCATGATGGTGAACAAATGTGCCAAATGATTTTAAAATCTCACAATGAATGACATAGTTATGGCCAGGACAAGCTCATTTATGGCCATTTTTGACCTTTGAACTCAAAGTGTGACCTTGACCTTGGAGATATCGACGTAATTATTTCGCGCGACACACCGTCCAATGATGGTGAACAAATGTGCCAAATGATTTTAAAATCTGACGATGAACGACATAGTTAAGGCTCGGACAAGCTCATTTATGGCCATTTTTGACCTTTGAACTTAAAGTGTGACCTTGACCTTGGAGATATCGACGTAATTATTTCGCGCGACACACCGTCCAATGATGGTGAACAAATGTGCCAAATGATTTTAAAATCTGACAATGAACGACATAGTTATGGCCCGGACAAGCTTATTCCGCCAGCCCGCCAGCCCGCCCGCATTCGCCAATCTAATAACCAGTTTTTTCCTTCGGAAAACCTGGTTAACAAAACGCCTAAAACATGATGAACCAGATGAAGATATACAATTATGCATGGACAGCAAATCTACGTTATAACAAGGGACAAAATTGTCACAAAACCAGGTTTTCATTGTGAAAAAAAAATCTGATAAAGGGAGAAAACTCAAACTGAACTTTTAAAATGACCAAAAAAAATTAACCCCCTTTGTAAGTTTTTTTTTTTTTTTAAATCTATTTTTAGTCGTGGCGACCTTGACATTGGAGATATTGACGTGATTCTTTCGTGGGACACACCGTCCCATGATGGTGAACAAATGTGCCAAATGATTTTAAAATCTCACAATGAATGACATAGTTATGGCCAGGACAAGCTCATTTATGGCCATTTTTGACCTTTGAACTCAAAGTGTGACCTTGACCTTGGAGATATCGACGTAATTATTTCGCGCGACACACCGTCCAATAATGGTGAACAAATGTGCCAAATGATTTTAAAATCTGACGATGAACGACATAGTTATGGCTCGGACAAGCTCATTTATGGCCATTTTTGACCTTTGAACTCAAAGTGTGACCTTGACCTTGGAGATATCGACGTAATTATTTCGCGCGACACACCGTCCAATGATGGTGAACAAATGTGCCAAATGATTTTAAAATCTGACAATGAACGACATAGTTATGGCCCGGACAAGCTTATTCCGCCAGCCCGCCAGCCAGCCAGCCCGCCAGCCAGCCAGCCCGCCCGCATTCGCCAATCTAATAACCAGTTTTTTCCTTCGGAAAACCTGGTTTTCCTTCGGAAAACCTGGTTAAAAAACTACGCAAACGTTTAATGCACCGCGGTTTTAAAGTCTTGTAAAATGTCAATCTTCATGCAGAGTTGTCGTTCCTTGCTCTCACATACACGTGAATGTAATGCGACCATCAGGCAATAGTTTGGTAAAATGTCCATAACGCAGTTTATATTCTTTTCGAAGATGTTGGGCTGAGTATATGTATTACTGCAATAAAAGCTCAAATGTTGTAAATTAATTATTCTAAACACGGAAAAAAAATCATTGAAAACTAGTGATGTATTTATATCAAAATCACTATCAATGCAGGGCGTAGTTTTAAATTGAACCCAAAATATACCATGTGCTTTTCTTTTAAAGACAAAAACACATACGCAGTTAATTTCATATCAAAGACCTTTAAAAGGTAATACTGTGTGATGTAAATTTTTAATTATGCTTTCATATAATATATATATATATATATATATATATATATATATATATATATATATATATATATATATATATATATATATATATATATATATATATAATATATATATATATATTATATATATATTTATATATATATATATATTTATATATACAGATCTTGAAAAAACACGCATTAAATTTAAGTTCACATTATTTTAGTAATTTATAGGCTTTAAATTGTATTATGACACCACTCATGATGTGACTATACAATTATACAACTACGGGACACATTATCTATAAGAGAAATTCAAATACATCACCACATGATCTCAGATTTAAGGCAGATAATCTAGTTTGTTTAACTGCCATTTTTACTATTTCATATTTTTTATTTTATGTTATGATGCATTGATCTTGTTTCTGAATTCACCAAGCAAACGTGTTAAAATATTTAAAAGAGATGCTATCTGATATTAAAATAACAAAATATAATAACTACAAAGTGAAAACACTTCAGTTGAATACTGTGACCAACTTAATTTACCAAAGAGCAAATCAGATCTTGAATTAAATTAAATACAAGTAAAGGGAAAGACTCTGCCTCTGGGATCCCAGTTCAGACTTTTTGTCAAAACTGCAAATTTGCGCTTGGCCATTTAGAATTGGGAACTAATTACCATCAAGTAATGTAAATAGGAGCAGGATGTAGCATGCTGCTATTTATCTCTTGAGCTTTCAAATGAATTTTGTATGGGTAATTTTCATACAACAAAACAGAAGTGGCAGATTTTTTTTTTTAACACAACACATGATTCATACGAATGATATCATTTAGTGTAATGAAAAGGCATTTGAGCACAAATTATATCTCATATTAGTGGTGCAACTGTCATTTAAGTGTCACATTTCAAAAGAAAATTTATACAAAAGGGTATTTTTAATTGTTAACAAGAGCTGTGTTTGTGAAACACAATGTCCCCTTCTGCGCCGCTTTGAAGCCATATATTTTACCTTTGACTTTGAAGGATGACCTAGACCTTTCACCACTCAACAGTTGCAGTTCCATGATATACACATGCAGGCCAAATATCAAGTTGCTATCTACAATATTGCAAAAGTTATGACCCAGGTTAAGGTTTCATACAGACACACACAACAGACAGACAGGCCAACAACAATATGCCACCGATCATTCGATCCAGGGGCACAAAAAAAGGTTATTTAAAGTTAATTTTAATTCACTTAAGCATATACTTACAAGACAAAGTGCATTTAATGCCCATTACATGTAACAGTAATTGCATTGTATTTTTCTGCATTTAGTGTGCATTTTTAATCATCACAAATACACCTTACTAGGAAATTAGTATGTTAACCCTTTCCCACTCAGAGCCAAAGTGGAAATTACTATATGCAAACAACATAAAACCAGAAGAGCTTGCAAGTAACTCACAGTCTGTTCAGGTTTAATGCTGTTTGCTGCTTATCAGTATCTAACGTATGGAGATGAAACCTTAAAAACTTGAATCTAATAAGAGTGGTGTTAAATTAAATATAACTTTCAGTTTCTAATCTAAGGCACTATAAATGCGTGAAAATACATACAAGTATCTAAGTGGTAAAGGGTTAAAGTGCATTTTTATGGTGTTTTAAGTATATTTTCAATTGCATTAAAGCACTCTTTTGCAAAACATGATGAACACTGAAAAAATACACATGAAAAAATACTCAAGTGTATTAATAATTCAAGTTTTTTAAAGTGCATCTAAAACAGTATCAAATTTATACAGTGCATAATTAGTAGCAATAGGCCTTATATGGTATACTTGTGGTAGAAATCATTTAGTTTGTATAATACAACATACATTACTTAATCAATATAGCTTCCCATACAGTTCAATACAATGTTCATTTAACAACACAATGCAAAGTTGAAATATGACATCAATCTGGGAATTAGCTTTCAATAATGTATACAATGCTGTTATAATTTAAAAGTGAAATAGACACTTGCATATAAAAACTGATTTTACATCAAAACTAATTGTTAAATTTGATTTTGTAAATACTCAAAAAATGAAACAATTTATAAATGCAGTCACAATGATAAAATATGCAATTACTATAAATAATAAAGTAAGAGAAACGCGCGATGATACTAAAAAACGAATGAATATTACAATAATACATTTTGAATATGAAATTAACAGTTTTGTCTTAGGAAATCACCAATTCTTTTCATATCAATGTACATGATTCTGGCATAGTTCTGTGCAACTCTAAATGATATTCTATGCAGTGAAGTAAATTTTTCATTTTGAGAGCATTAATTGTTGAATTTGCACAGTAAAATTGATATAAAATGCCCATCTAAGTCAAATTTAGTTCTAGATTTCTATTAGAAGATTCTAAAAAACTAGCCCAGGTAATCACAAAATTTAAAGGTATTAATTATGTTTATGGGATAACCATTAAAATGTGTTCCTTTGTGAAAAACTTACTTTTTATGTTCTGTTGAAACAATGAAATCTAATTATGATCTCAGACACTGGAAATTTTAATCATTATTTTTTTTAACACAAAGTGATATCATTTCAACATTTATGAGTTTCCTGATGATGTAAGTCCTGTATTTAATCTTACACACAATTGCCGGTGTATATTTTTGTTAGTTATGATTTCTGTGATAATTGTAAATAAGTAACATTTATATTTACCGTTTGCATTTATTGCTTCATTGGAATAATATTATAGACATACATTGAACTTTTATGGTTATGTTCATTTCAGCCCAAAAAGTATTGCAATAAAAACTTAAACTTAAATAATACTCTATAAAACTGTTCTACTTTTAGCGATGTTAATTTTTATGTTATATTTAATCATTCTAGAAGCACATAAATCTTAACAATATTATCAGAAAAATGTCAAAATATAGTGCTACATTTATGAGTCAAACAAGCAAATCCAGTGGCATAGAGTTGTTCATTGTTATTGTAACCATTTTTAAGATAAATATAGTGTGATAATAGCATTACTTAAATATGTTATAAATTGCAAAGATATTAAACATAAATGTCATGTTTTTACCAGGCACTTAGTGACTTCTTGCAATGGATAAAGAAGGACCGATATTGATAGTTGCAACATTGAATAACATTTTCCACTTTTGACCTAAATTAGTTGGACTAGTGTAACATATAATAAAATTATGTATGCATTAAGGAAGTCATCATAATCAGAACTGATTAGTGCCCAACATAAACATTAAGAATACACCATAAACACCTTGTTATTGATCTGGTTGCTAAAAAACCATTAAAATGTGATAAGCTGAAATCTGTCATTTTTTATAGTAATTAAATACTCCAGTAAACATAAAATTGTCTTTCGCATTAAAATACATCTTTTTAGACTTTTTTCACAAAACGTGACCAGGAAACATCTGGTATTTCTTATTCAATTTTAAGTGAATTAATTTTGGATTGATCAAATGTGAAAGGTCGAGCAACTGTGTCGTGTTTAAGGATAGGTACATAGCATTTACTTAATTGAAAGATGTTGCCCAATTCTATCAGGGACCAGCCATACAATTACTACAACAACTATTTTGGTTCCCTGAAAACAAGACACTGCTGTAGCCAAAATGATAAACCAAATGTAAGCGCAAGCATGTGGAATTGTTTTGAATGTATGAGCACATTTCAACGTCCATGCCTTTCCTGTTTTTCGCAATGTCACCGTTGTTATAATAACACAAGGCACTTGCAGGTTTACTGTTGCGACCTGCTCTACCGATTTCTTGCATGTACTTTTCAAGTGTTGTAGTTGGTTGCATATGAATTACTCTTGCAATTGAAGCGCGTTTAGACCCATACCTAAGGCAACTGTTGGAAGCACAAAACAAACATTTGGATTGTTCTTTCTAAGCTCAGAAATAATGTGAGCTTTCATTCTGACCATGTAGTCCTGTGAAATTGTGATACAATTCGATCTTCTGGTTGTGTACTGGATTCAGGACAATATGCACGTTTTCCTAGTTCATGGCAAAGTAGTTGAAAGCAATAGCCTAGAGATTCCAATTATCACAGTACATTATGGTGACTAGAAACTCAATATGTTGGTCTTTTAATTCAGGCAACACTTCATGCTTAATCATATCATACTTTTCATATTTGTGAATATTTGGCATTCTTTCTTTTCACCCCCAACAAATATTAGGGCGGTCTGGGTTGGCTAATACTTTTGTCGTGTTCTTGAACTGCAGACTTTCAATAAGGTTTAATTTTTAGGAGGGTACGTGTTGACCAATTCGGGTACGAGTTGACTAGTTGGGGTACGAGTTGACCAAAAATCGGGTACGAGTTGACCAAATCGGGTACGAGTTGACCGAAGGTACGAGTTGACTTAGGTACGAGTTGACTAGCTCCCTTCTATAGCATTTGTTGTTGCTGTAGATGTAAGTGCCAATTGAGGTATTTTGGGATACAAACATGTCAGGTCTCCAAGTTAGTTCTTCTTGAATGCCCTAAGCTTTTATAAATACATACGTACAGCTCAGAGTTCTTCTTGTTAACCCATTTTTAATGTAAAAAAATATGTCTCACTTATGTTTATCAAATCGAATTCAATCAACCTAATACATCGTTACAAACACAATACCTTGTATTGCCGATATCAATTTGCGAGTGAATTGTGGAGAAATACTTAAAACAAAACTGTTTACAAAAATCGTTATAAAACCGAAAGCCGAAGTTCTGAAATGACGATTCGATCTATCTTACGGATGTACTGGAGATAGTCGGTATATTACGATTGGTAGATTAGACACGAGACTCATCTTGCCGGAGATTCCGGAGATAGTCTATAGCGTATTTTCGAATTCGGAATCACTCGGAATACTCGGCTTTTTCTATTGCAAAAACATATACATTTAAAAGAACTCTATCTGCAGCTTGCTCGACGCATATTCTAGATCAGACTTGAAATACATTTTAAAGCTGAAATGGGGTACGACTAAATTGCGTATATGACTCATATCCGCAGATATGACTGAACAGTGCAGATATGAACTGATAACGGCTTTTTAAATGTATTTTCCTTTATTATTTATATGAAAATCGTTGTCTGAACAAAAATACACTCCGTTCATGTGTAATATTACGATCGAATGTGTTTTTCATTGGCATTTAAATTTCAGTATCTCCAAATTCATATCCGCTAATATGAACGACCAGTAGAGCACCGCTTTTATTGTGCTCTATTTTGAGGCGATGTTAACAGATTTATCACATATTGTGAATTTTTCATTCAACAGTGATTTGTTTATTTAAAAAAACTGCACAAAACGCTTAAATATTGCCTACATTCGTTCATATTCGCACTGTTCGTTCATATCCGCGGATATGAGTCATATGCGCATTTTAGACGAACCGGTAATGTAAACAAAACCATTTGCCGTTTGCCACAAAAGTCAAATAATGATTTATTATGTAATTATATATAATTCAATTGCTTGTTTTTGCATAACAAAGTAATAAGAAAATTATTTGCAATGATAATAATATGTTTACCCTCTATGTATTGCATCACTATTTATATGCGTAGTATATCGCCTTATACCGCATAACGCAGGCGGATCACGCGTTGGGTGTATCAAAGTCAAGAGTCCACTCTTTACGGAGACTCCGGAGATGGACGAAGTGTTACGATTGTTTAAATTGTCATAGGTAACAGTTTTTAACAGTTTGTTTACACCAATTGTTTGCAGTAAAAAGGTGTGATGATGATCAAAGATTTATAAATAAACCAAGATAAGCGTTATTGGGTGTTCACGCCCGGCGACGAGATTTCAATCATCTTATCGTGATAATCTTATCAACACATGCACAAACATATGGTGTCACAGACATAACAGTTAACACACTTAATCCACATTGGGGACATGGTCTTTCTTGAAAAGGTGTATATTCAAATGTTTATAGCCTTGCTAATATTGTTTATCTTTAATAAACGATACCAAAATCAATATATTTGTTTCCTGTTTTATAGTTTATTCTAAAATTTACACTTAATTTGGAAAATTTAATAAAGACATATATCAGTTTAGGAAATATAGAGAACATCGCCAGAACAGTTACCTCTAAATGTTCCAACATGAAATGTTAATTTAGAAATAGTTAAGTTTTAGGCAAAGGCGGATATGTACTGTTCAATAAGAAAAATCTGCATCGGTAATGAATATCTCCGAGACTGTTCACGTTTAAGTAATCAAAGCGCTGAAGGCACTGAAGTTGTTCGCTATTGCATAAGTTTAAAATGAACACACGTCATTCACATTTATGAAGAGTGTGTCATAACGCACGGGTCGAGTTTGTGTGCATTTTTTATGATCCTATTTATTTCATAGAGATAACTTAGACAAAATAAAAACCACATGGCCTTTTTTGGACGTTCCGGAAGCATAGAAAGTATGATGAAAATGGTAGTGACAACTGAATATAAAACAAAGTTGCAATCACCATCATATTAAATGAATATTGTTTGAATATCGAATACCTATCTCACTAAGAATATAATTTCATGATGAAAATTCACTTAACAAAACTTTTGGTTTTTGACACCATATACAAATTCAAAATGTACAAGAAGATCATTGATGAAAATAAATCAAAAATAAATTTGAGAGCAATAGTTTTTACTCACGAATTAGGTAGTCTTCACGACAGCCCTGTTGACCAATACATTGTTGTTTATGCATTACTTGTAATCCTAGCACTTCACAAGGTGTCGACAACTATTACCTAAACATAGGTATAGAGCACTAATGCGCTTTTTCGGCGTAGCTGTTTTACTCAGCTTTTCATCTTAATGACTTTTACATAACACCAGCAGACACGCATGACTATTTTCGAATATTTCATAGGCTGATTCGAGATAAAACCTCTGAACTTTGGCTACATCATTGTGTCTGTGCTCAGCGCAAAGGATGAAGCACTGTTCAGTGTAAGGAATTCCGGACTTCTCTTTGAATGTTCAAACGACACACATTGTGGCCCAGTTACAATTACGCGTTAAAATCTATCTCGCAGAATTTCAGTTTTGCTTTCAAGATGAAAACAATCGTTACAAAAAATAGTATAGTGTCACGATAAGAGGAAACTAGTTTAATTTTCCAACCACAATGTTTGCCGTACTCCTTCAGCACGTCTGAAAATCGTTCCTGAACGCCTGGATAGGCTGCCATTATTTACAAGTTTGCTATTTTGAATTCAATTTTATATCGAAAAGCATTGTGCTAAAATGTGTCATTTACAATTCGCAATGAGATTTTTAATGACCCTCGTCATGCGAAAGTGGGTCTTATTCCATATGCGCCCATCATATATATATATTTAGCCCACGCAGCCTGCGCATATGTCAGTCTAGTCAGGAGATACATAATGAGACCATAACATATTGAGTGATTGTATAGCGAACAGCATCGCCTCTGACCTGACTGAGCAAATGCACTTGTTGGGTTTAAGAAACGCTGGCCGAAACGCATAAGACCAATTTTCGCATAACGCGGCTATGAAAGTGTGATTTAAATGTGTCGAAAGAAAACTGCTTTTAAACCAAATATTAACATACGATATATTTCGATAGTGAAGAAATATACTCATAATAAGGCATGTGAAGACGCATATGATGTGCACTCCTGTAGTATATTTTTTTTATCTTTTTACACTAATGTGAGGTTTGACACTGACAACACACATTTCATGCGGTGAATATGCAACTTACAAGTGAAAAAAAAACACAATAGTTAAACTTTTGTTTTTATTTTATTGATTTATTTAGAAAAATAAATTGCAAACTTTATTTCAAAGTCAGCGTTTGCGCCGACTACATTTTTAAAAGATATTTCTTGTTCTTTTTAGTCATTTTCGGTTTTAGCGAATATAAAGCATTTTTGAGGTTGTCTATAGTATACCTGTAGTAATTGGTGAACTCATGTCCAACGTTTTATAAATTGAGAACTGTGAATATAAACAAGCTTAACCTTCTACTATTGCGTTGTTAGTACCCGTAAATACAAAAGAACGCCGCTATCTCTTGAGAACAAAAGAACGTTTCCCAAATATCCCCGCTGTAAAAGCATGAACGAGGTAACGAAACAGATCATTCGTGTTATACTTGTATTTAATTGTTTGTTATATTCGGTGTTAGCGATAATGAAGCATTAGTGTTGTTGTCTATCGTATCCCTGAAGTTATTGTTGAACTCATGTTCAACGTTTTATAAATTGATAATATATATAAGCTTAACCTTATACTATTGCGTTGTTTTCCCGAATCTGTAAAAAGCCTCAGATTAACAAGCGTAACCTTATACTATTGCGTTGTTATCACCCGTGTAATTGGACTCTCCCTTGTTTATCGGCAGCCGCATCTATTAATAGCCTAAGATTATGAATGAGCTGAGCAAAATTACTACGTCATGAAGACACAGCAGAAAGTGGACTATTTTAATCATTCATAAACAATCTTAATCGTTCATAAACAATCTCTTCCGCGACACGTATAATACAATCATTGTTTATTGATTCTTTTTTGTATAAGCTCCGTTCGAAACTATTACATTTAACACGATATTTATATAATGTTTCCATTTGTGAATGACTATAGTTGGAGAACTCAAACCTGTTGTATAAATTACACAACTCTTTCTCGTGCGGATACGGCATGTGTGGCAGGTAGCAGGCTTTCCGTAGATAAGCCGAACCGACTTGAAATTTTTAGGAACAACATAAAAAATCTAAGTCTTGTACATGTTAATATTACCTTCAAAATGATATGTACATCAGTAGTATTTATATATTTTTAAATAATCTAACTCGGCCTATAATCTCTCAAAGCATTGTAATTAAATACCCGCGAATATATTAAAGTTAAAGTTATAGACTGTAGATTTTGAGATCACCTTTATAGGCAGTTGAAAGGTGTACTTGTAAAAAACTCGGCCTAAAATACCATTATTACGCTTAATTACTTAATATTGGTTGAGAGACTCATATGTTTTCAAATCCATTATGTTTTATTTAAAAAAAAACGTTTAATTTATCAACGCTGCTATAAATATCGAAGCTTTTTCATGTTTCAAATGTTTTCAGTTCTATTGTGCGAAGTTATAAAATGTTATGTATTTGAATCAAGCGAGCAGACACGCTGTAGTAGCGAATGATAACGTCAGATAACAGAGTGAGACTAGCGCCTGCTCGATTGATGTCACGAGATATTTATCTCGTTTTCGTTGCGCGAATTCCAGATGCTTTCTATTGGTCCGAATGGATGTTTCCAATCTGTTTTTATTTATAGATAGATGCTTTAATACATTTAAGTACTGTCAAAGGGGAGAAACTGTGCCAATCATTTATCAATCCTCAATAAAAATAAGAGTCGTTTACAGATTATTTCTATAGATTTATTCAATTCGAACCGTGCTTCACTCAATTTCTCGTCATTAAAAAGCACACAACATGTAAACGCACACAACATGTCGTAATGAAAATGTATTTTTGAAATTGTATCATGATATGAATGCCTACTGTAAATAGCACATTATGTACGATAAATTGTATTACGTCTACTGTAGGTTTCCACATAGTTTTGTTATACCAAGACTTAACATGTGTCAGTATACACATGTTGCTTGGATGAAGCATTGGACTTTTGATACATGTAGTATACTTTGTGAAACATAATCAAGTAATGCACTGCTAGGGACATGGAACTTTAAAATAATGTAATAACGTACAAAAAGTTAAATATCTGCTGTATCCATATATAACAACATGATCCATAAAAGCTATTACATATGTTTAATACATGCTTATACAAATATTAATTAACATGGAGTTTTATTCTAAATTGATGATAGAATAAACATGAATTTATGTATGTATAAAAAGACATTGGAATGTTAAATACAAAAGGATATGTATTTAAAATATGCTCAATAACAGGTGACTGAGATAAAGCCAATAGCAATTTAAAAAGTATGACTAAAACACGTATTTCTACAACAGAAAGGCAAGAATTAAAACATGTTTAATGAAAACAAATGTGAATGTTTAATTAAACCACACATGCTTATCTAAAAGAATTTTATGCTAAAAAGAAATGTTTGCCTCCCTTTATATAGGCAGGTTTATATGTTCTTAATGAATTGAAGATATGTCTATTAAAACGAAGTACACATTTACATATATTCTGACACTCCAGGGTCAATTAAATGCATTTTAGAGAAATAATCACAGGCCATTCAAGACAGCAATGCGTATTGAAACTATTAATATCGTCAAAACTCTTTATAAACATCTATATATCATTAATAATCGCTATCCTATGGTAGATCAGCTAAAAGGAACACTAGTCCAGCAATCACATAGAAGACAAAATAAATCACTTCTAGTTATAATGCTACTATTAAAAGTATTATATGTATAACACATTTGCCTGATTTATATTAAAGATCTAATAAGTATTTTTTAAATCTCATTACCTCTATTAGAAACGAAAAATATATGTATATGGTGCAATTCGAATTACTTAATTATTTGTATCAGTATAATATAACTGAGTCAGGTCAAGCAGTCCATATTATTTGTCATAAAATACCTTACAAAAAATCACTAATGACAAAAACAATAGACAACAGAATGTGCATTATAGAACACTGCAATTCTCTTCGATAATACATATAAAATCACAGGATTGAAAGATCAAGGAGGTAATCATATCTGAAAATTCCGAAAAGTGCATCAGTACCTTTGTGCACAAGGTAGGCAACCTCTTCCAGAATTTCAAGAAACAAAATGATCTTAAAACTTTATGCAATACTTTTTGAACACTCCCCAATATGCAACTAAAAAGCATGACACTGTTGAAACTGCTAAAAAATAATAAAAAATTAACTGCATTCTAGCATAGAATCCTGCTAACGAGTTGCAGAACACAATATTATCTTGAAAACAAACATAAATTATTATCTTTAAAACAAACAGGAAAAAATGTAACTGAAGAATCTTTTGATTGCATAATTTGAAAAATTATAAAACCTTAAATAAACTCATACATAGACTATAAAATAACATAACTACATGTATTACATACACATATAACATCATTCAAATACTATAAACAGGTCGCCGTGGTGTAATGGATATGGTGTCCGCCTAGCGACCGGGAATTCACGGGTTCGATTCCCACCGTGGGAGCGTTCATTAGATCTCACCCAAAGACACCAAGTACTGGTTCTAGGCCCAGGAAACGGACTCGAGAGCGTTTATATAAGCCTAAGGCTTTCGATGCAATCGAGCTAAAATAAATAGGTTTAAACTAAACACTATAAACATTGTTCAATACACTGTGACAAATAACTATGTACAATGAGGGAAATATACAATTAAAAATAATAACAATATACATATTTTTGGTTCAAATAAAAAAACATTGGATGATGCAAAACACATCTGAATCTATCCAACTTTCTGACCAAAAAAACTCATTTTGCATTACATCATTGTTAAAAAGCTTGTGTAGTATTCCAAAATGCTCTTAAGGGACATCTCAATTTGAGTTGTTCTTGATCAAGACCGATTTCTTATTGTTGTGTTTTAAGCATTATATTATTTTGCAATTGTAAAATGATAGTCAGAATCTAAGTAAGTGTACTTTCAGTCAATGCTCTGGCAATATGTCATAGCATTTAAATAAAATATACTTCAAAATAAAAACTTAAAATACATGAATATGGTATAGGGAAGAGTCACTTTAAGCAAAGTATTCAACAGATGCAGCACTTTAAGATGCACCGAACACAGATGTTCAATTTACTTAAAATAATGTACTTGAAGATTAACTTATTTAAAAAAAAGTTGATCATCAGAACTATTTCCTGCTTCAGTTTGTTTAATGCAAAGGCCCCTCTGTGCATTTGATACACACATATGTAGGTAGGCATTAATATGGCTATTAAAATCCAATAATGTACAAGTGTAATTATCAAAGTAAAGTTGAGTGAGTCGAGATGAAAATATAGTATCTTTGTTTTTTTATATTCCTTTTCCAGTTACAAAAGGCACATGCACAACCGACATTTATCCAAATGTATGAACATTTGTGCAGTAAACACTTCGTACGAGTTCGTTTTATTTAACAATCAGATATAATGTTATTATGAATGTTATCTTGTTAAAAGCTCAAGTGGCTTCGTACTTTCAGTTTACATTGTTCTGCCATCTAACTAAATATAATAAGTGACCATAGTACCCACTTCAACGTTGCCTGTGTTTTTTTCAATAGATCAAAGCCACAAACATTTAACCACGTGTGAACTTCTTATGAACAAAAATAGAAATGGTCATTATACAATAATTTGTTGATATTCTTAATTCAGATAAAGTATACAGAGCAAAATTAAAAAAGAAATACTAGGCTAATTTTCAACTACTTAAAACATTAACATGCTATTTTTAAACATGCTAATTAATGTTCCAATTATGCACAACAAAAAGTAAATAATGAATTGGATTCGCATGCATTTTCATTCCACTCAAATTAAATTGATATAATCTATCAACAAAAGTGAAAAGCTGTAATAGTCTGAATTAAACAACTGAAGAACATTTCTATCTTGAATCAGTTTCTTCATTAAATATACATTTTAAAACATCTAAGTCATTCAATTGTTTAAATAACCCTGATAATAACATCAAAGTGCCTTTTGTGGTTTAAACATACATGTAAGGATGAGAAAATAAAAAGACAAAATAAAAAATAAAATTTGAATTTGCTGAACAATGCGCTGGGAGATCACATATTGCTTCAGTGAGGTTTTTATTAAGACTGTGCATGAAACACAGCTAACATGGTATGCTAATTACACGATACCATTGAAATACTCTTACAAGAAGTTGTACAAATCTATATGGCATACCGGTTAGTTCCATGTGCTTGAAAGAGTTGCAGTATACCATTTAAATGCTCTTAGAAGTTGTACAAATCGTATTCGTCTTACAGGTCAATTCCATGCATGAACAAATTATATTTATTGCAGCTGCAGTCAGGAAAACTATGTTATCATCTCAATCGCTGTACAACTTATTTGAACTTGTGAAGTCATGAACCAAGTCAACTGGCAAACAATTCGTCTGTCCGAACACGTATCAAATGTTGAAGAAGTCTGGAAGGAAGGCGAAAGTTTTGAATGGAAGTCTTTTGGTAAAATAAGGGAAAAACAAATGGTGACCTGCTTTTATCAAGCAGGCTTGGGGAATAAATTGTTCGTTCCCAGTCCATGGGATTTATACCTTACAGTTCATAGTTAATTGACTCATAAGTCCCTTTCCTAACCCATAGCCTTAAATTCCCCTTCAGCGGACACCATGTAGTTATTGAAGAAGTCCTGAAGGGAAACGAAGGTGGGTCTGGTCTCGGGCGATCGGTTCCAGCACTTGAACATGTGCTCATAGTAGATGTCAGGACAGTGGACGGGGCCACCCGTAGGGCGGGGAATGCGTAAGCCCTTCTCGACCCGGTTTAGCACCTCGTGACCGCTCATACCTGGGGACGATACGTGGAGTTACAATTTAACATGAAACATCACGGTTATTCATGAGCTGAGAAAAGACATTGCATTAGATAAATAATTTATGCACTAGGCAAATTTTCCACTATAAAAGTGGAGTCACCACAAGTATGTACCATAACTCTGCTAAAATTCCCTTTAGCAAAATAAGCAACAAGCTGCAGTGCAACATAACAAAAAAACTTATCTTATTGTAGCTGATTTATCATTTTATTAACACCCTCATAATTGAAAATTTCAAATTAAAATTAAATAGAAAGTTCTTTTTTCATCTGTTTTGTGGTTTATGATTTGACAAAATACATATTTGCAGAGCATAATGGGTAAGCATTTGCTTATTAGGCAAACAAAAGAGTAAGCCAAGGAAATTGACTCAAGAAGCAATATGTTATGGACTTTCCATTCAAATAAGCGAAAATAAACAAGCAAAGTCGTTGAATTGATATCCATCGCCAAAAAATTGTGTGACAGTCAGACGGACCGACAGACAACGCCATATCCCTCCGCCGTTGGCGGGGGATAATAAGTATAAACTATAAACAAGAAACACATGTTGGATTAACATGCCTGGATATGGTACACTGCCAAAGGTAATTAACTCATACAGTAGAACACCATATGACCAGACATCTGACTTGGAACTGAACTTGCAATCAAATGCAGCCTCAGGGGCAGTCCATTTGATAGCAAACTTATCTTATGAAAAGAAATTGGAGAATTGTGTCTATAAACCAATGTTCAACAATCTTCTTTGAAGATGCAGGCCATTTTATAGGCAGATCTGTTTTGACTCCATTACTTTAAAGACCTTCCCAGCTATTGGTACAGGTTTATTTCCATAACTTTGATAGAAACCATACAAAATCAACTACTTTGTAAAATAATAATTTTAAAATGAATGTCAAACATGTGATATCCAAGTATGAATATGATGCTTTGGCTGAAAATAATGTAAGAAAAGAACATTTTCTGAGGCACTTGATTATATGGTAAATTTATTGCCTGAAAATAAATATATAATACAATAATTTTAGGAAATAGGAATAGCGCTTAAAAATCAATCTAAAGATATTTTATTTCAAAGACAATACCTGATAATTATTGTTTTAATGGTAAATTTGATGTATTTTTGTCTTGTTCAAGAAAAAGCTTTCAAAATATAATTGAGCAAATCATTAACAAGTTTTCATGCATACCAGTAATTATCGATGAAACAACTGAAATTATAAAGTGTGGTTTCTGACATAAAACATAAAATAAGACTAGAATAATTTAAGCAAACAGTTTTTTATATAAAACAAATTATTATCTCACTTTCCGGTGCCTCATAGAAATCTTCCTGAATGATTTGAGCGCGAAAGAAGTCTGCGACCTTGACCTCATTGTGTTCACCAACCATAATATTTTCTGCACGAAGGTCGCAGTTTACACAGTTCTTAGTTCCCTAATATTCCATGCCATCAGCGATCTGGAAATGAACCAAATGTGTGTAACTAATACAAAGGATATTGAATATTTTTTAAACTTGACCCTGCTAGCTCATTTGGTTAAGCACTTGTTTTTCAATCAAGACCACTTTGACATGTGTGGTGAGAGTTCTGGGATGTTGGACTATCAATCCCAGAATATAAACGTCTGTGTTTTTTAACAACTCCATTCATCTTAAGATTATTTAAATATTCTTCCAATTCTTCATTACAGGCTTTTTTGGCTGACTTTATATGCTGCCATATTCCAAAATAGCGAAAGTATTGTTTTATCACCAAAGCCAGAATTCCGAATTAAATTACTTTTATACGATTGGAAAAAGAACTTATTAGTATAGTAATAATGAGTTTGAAGTGTTATATCCACTGAACTGATACATTTATGTTCAGTAATTTTAAGTTTTGAATAAGTGTTATCAATAAATATTCAAAAGTTATATATCAGGCAATAAACTATTTCGCATTTGTAAATACGACGCTAAAATTCCCTGATTCACGAGTATGAAATGTAAGTCAAAGTCCCAAAATGGTGAGAAAAGCCAGGCATCATCAGATATCAGCAATTATTGTATTACAATGAAAATGCTATCAAGATCAGACATGACGGATTTAGTTGTAAAAATCTCGAACATTGCATGCATAGAATATGGCCAATTATCACACAAGAAAAGTGGTACTCGGTAATAAATATATGTGAGCCTGAATGAAAAATTAGGAGAAAGGCTAATGCAAAGCCTGCAGTGGAGCACATCAAAATCCCTTTGTTAATGTATATGTGATCATAATACTGTATGAATACAAACAATTTTATGGCGTTCATCACGTTAAAAGCTCATGACCAAGAATAAACAATAGTCGAGTGCTAAAAACATCTATTCTGTTTCAATGTAAGCGCAATAACAAGAAAGGATTTAAAAAATAACTTCCTTCGTATCTGTATATCCTTTGCATCTATAAATGAATACAATCAAATGAAAAGATAATTATAATATTTAAGTGGTTTAAAAACAAGAGGGTCATGGGCCCAAAGGCGCTCACCTATGACCTCTAGGAACTTTACTATTTGTAGGTGGAGTTAAGAATAATAAAAAGGTTCTTTATGAAAGATAAATATTTAATTCCTATGTACATATTTATTTTCTAACTTTGCTGAAATTTGGCTTGAAAAAAATGTTTTGACCCAGTTTTAAAAAGATTGAAAAAAAAAACACATTCAAATTCTAGAGAGTTAATAAGCTATTATTTGTTTTACCTAGTAGCCAAGTTTTCGACCTAACGTAGCCCAGTTTCAAACTCAGCTGAGGTTTCATTCGGACAAATGCTCTGACTAAATTTCATGAAGATTGGAAAATAAATCAGGCCAAAGGATAAATTAAAAGGAAAAACTTGCATTCCTCTTGTCTGCCATGTTTTTAAACAGATCTGCCCCATTTTCATGCTCAGTCGAGATATCAATAAAACAAATGTTCTAGCCAATTTGTATTACCATTGTACTTTAATTGGGACTTCAAAAGTGTTAACGCTTTAGTCATATACGGAAGACTTCCCCATCCCATTGCAACATGGTTGTACAACAAACCACAACCATTGGTGAAATCAGCCAAGCTATCATTAGAACAAATGTTTTGACCAAGTTTCATGAAGATTCGACTAAAAGTGTGACTTCTAGGGTGTTCAAATTGCTCTGCTCTTTACAGGCCATGTTTGTTTTACAAAAGAAACACGTTTTTGATCAGGACATAAGCAATCATTAGAACAAATGTTCTGGACAAGTTTCATGGGGAATATACTTAAATATGACTTCAAGAGTGTTTCACTATAGCTACAGTAGGATAACTGTCTCATCCCCTGACAGCCATGTGTTTTGAGAAACCGGAGCCATTTTCGAACTAAACTAACATTATTATTTATTATTTATATTTTCACATTAAAACCTTTAAGAATAAATGTGAAAAAGCCCTGAGCTCTATCAGTCCCATATCTGTCCAGCCATGTCAGCAATAATATTAAATGTAGTTGTCCTGCCCTCGTCCTCCCGCAGGTAATGTAGAAGTGCACCATTCACCACGAGCTCTGTGATGATCCAGATTGGCTCCGACTTCGTGCAGACGGCTATCAACTGTAAAATCTTCTGGTGACGCAGATGATGCATGAGTTTGGCCTCCACAAGGAAATCTTCTGGAGTCAGCTGACCAGGCCTGGGTGTTTTCACCGCAACATCTACTGTGTTACGCCATTTACCTACAAGGGATATTCTAAATGAATTATAGATGGAGTTCAGATTAGTTTACACTGTCCGGCATTCACCTTAATGGGTGTAGACTTCACAAGAATGTAACTTGCATTAATAATAATTGTCCTGTGTCTTGCCTTGGAAGGAAACGTATCATCTTTATTACATAAATACGGTTTTAAAACCAAGGACCACAATTGTGTCTAGAGTCTTACCTGCCCACATCTCTCCGAAGACCCCATTGCAAAGCTTCTTACTAAGTTTCACAGAATTCCGTTCCACTTCCAGTTAACGGAACTGCACCATTGTTCGGAACTTCGGGTAAGTGGCTCCCAGTTTCCAAGCATCTTGAACATAGTGAACATGGGCCAAGAGCTTTTATAAATACCTGTACTAATTCTGTTAACAGCACTTTCATAACTGATGCAAATTTCCATCCTCAAACAGACTGTTTAAAAAAAAAATTGTTTGATATATTCTTCTTTTAGTTCAGATTTGAGGCTTAAGGGGTTTTCACTGCAACGTCTAGCTTGAATATAGCAATATTTATATCCAAGTAACAACTGTCAGTGTACCAGAATGTGAATTCAGAACACAATAAATTTGATTGAAAATAAGTGTGTCTTGAAAACTGTTAAGAGTTGGCCAGTTCAATACGAATGCACGAGATATGCGTCATTATTTTTATTTGCTGACGATTCTCTAAAATAAATACAATACATTTATAATATATACAGTCAAACATACCAAATTATTAACATAGTATTTAAATAAATAATTCAAACGATTGCGCGTATGTAATAATTATAATGCTAATACATACAGAAATACATATACAATATAAGTACCAACAATATATTTACCGATATTAATTCTTCCATACACAAAATGCCAAACAAAAATGCTACACTCTTTAAACAATTTAAACTTAACAGATATTTACGTAGAATAACAATGGATAAATGACGTCGGATGCGTATATATATATTTCGCGCCAACGTATGACGTCGGATTCGTATATAAATATATATTTCGCGCCAACGTTATAATTAAATTTCCCGAACGGCTTTAACAGAAACATAAGAGCGTAGGTTCTTACACTCCCCACAATGAAATATCTCAGTATTTCATAACATATCATGCATTGTGAGCTGTGTGGTGCTTTAAACCAGAGACATCTAAATGTCAATTAAATATCAATTAAAATTCAATTAGCCATACTAATTGAAACACATATATATACATTCTGCATAAAGCAGATAAGCATTACTCACTATGACACAGACAAGGTAAACAATATTTTACCAGGTACGTCACTTCCGGAGGTTGACTGAACACGGAGATTCACTTATGAGCCGAAAACGGAACTTCCAGAAGAGTTTACTGTCGTTATCTTGAAATCTTCTGGTTTCCCTGGCTGCCCTAGCTTTTTCAAAAGCCGCTCATCGCACAACGATTTATCTGCGCCATCATCTATTAGAGTTTACGTCTCGCATGTGTTGCCGTTCATTCCCGTAACTTTCACAGGTATGATACCCAAATACGGCTTTAGCAACGAATTTTGCGTGGATGCACAATTAACGGACGTCTGAAAAACAGTGCGGTCGGACTCGGGCTTTACCCAACAATGAAATAATGAATGGTGTTTACCTTGACACTCAGGAACATTGCATTGTTTGGGCATTTTACAACTTACAGACATGTGTCTTCCTTTAAGACAATTGAAACATAGTTTACGTATGGCAACAAACTTCCGCCTCTCACTTAATGGCATGTCAATAAATGCTTTACAGTCACCCAATTCTTTGCATTTACCAGAACAACAAATGCATTTGCGCTCAAATTTCGCACACTCGCTACCCTTATGCGTTGTAAGAGTTGTGACCTTTGTGTTTACAAAGCTGTCAGACTTTACATGTGTATCATGACCACTGCTACGTGATTGGTTGTCTCTAACAATATCGGTAGCATACATTGAACTAGCAGTCTGTGACATTTTGTTGACAAAGCAAACTAAATCAGAAAATTTTGGCTCTCTATCTGATTTAACATTTATGTCATGTGCTATATCAACCCATCTTGTTCTCATATGCATGGGCAAGCGTCTAACAATGCGTCTAAGGGTTTCTGATTTGTCAATATCAGAGGCGAAACCTAGTAGAGAAAGAGTTATCTCACATTTTTGCATGTCCAACGCAAGCATTGAAAGTGCATCAACATCTGAGGCCTTAATCTGAGGACCATGCACAAGCTTATCGATGTAAGACCTAGAAATGACATGCGGTTTGCCGTAACGAAATCGCAAAATATCTCTCGCACGTCTATATCCCTCAGTAGGTTCTAACAAAACACAATCTTCAATACTACATTTAGCCTCACCCACACAGTACTGTATAAGTTAGCTCAATCTAAGCCTATCATCATACACTTTACATTCTACATTTGTCTCAAAATTCTTAATAAACTTGCAATAATCAACAGATCTGCCACTAAATGTCAACAGTTTAGGCAAATTAAAGCCTTCTTGTAATGTATTAGCCAGTCTGTGAAATGCACTGTCTATGTTTTACGTAGATACCTTACCGCTGATGTCGCTAGTAGAATTTACCGCTAGTGCGCAGTTGTTGTGCGTAGACTGCTGTGTCGACCGTAAGTCACGCTGGCCATGGTCCTCGGATGTAGACGCTTTTGCATTCGGGCTCGTCACACTCGTGTGCGTAACACTCGTGCGCGCAAATAAGTCCGAAACACCTACACTTCCGGTCGATGAGACGCCCGCCCGTCCACCGTCCGCGTGCACATCAGGCCCCGGATACTCGGTTGCAGATCTCGGTGCCAGATTGGAAACGTTAATCGCGGCACGGTCCTCATTATCGGTCTTAGTCCCGGACTTGTCGCAGTCTGCCTCCCTCCACACGGATTCCTCTAGGACCGCTTCATCCAGCTCGCACTGCGTGTCAAACAGCTGTTGCTTTAATTTAAGTTCATGCCTCTCCTTGATTCTCTTAAGTCTATGCTCGAGTGCTAAGCGTTTAGCCTTTGCTTTCCGGAGTTCCGTTATGGCTGACCCTGACGACGCCGAACTTATCCGGCTTGCCACGGAACACGCGTCATCCTCTTCCGGTGTTTTCTCGTCAGTTGCTGTCCACTGGGAAAACCGCTCCCGGAGTTCAACAAAGTTCTGTAGGCAATTTCCATACGTCAGTTCCAAATATTCTTACAAAAACAATTTTCAACAGGGGAACGTCAAAAGAATTTAAATTAATTTTACAATGTTAACAAATGTATTTTCTGTGAAAATACAACTACCATTTCTATAACTGCTTCTGCAACTGCTCCTGCTGTTGCTGCTGCTTCTGCTACTACTACTGCTTCAACTACTACTACTACTTCTACCACTACTACTACTACTACACAAACTACTAGTAGTAGTAGTAAAAGTAGTAGTAGTAGTAGTAGTAGTAGTAGTAGTAGTAGAAGTAGTAGTAGTAGTAGTAGTAGTAGTAGTAGTAGTAGTAGTAGTAGTAGTAGTAGTAGTAGTAGTAGTAGTAGTAGTAGAAGTAGTAGAAGTAGTAGTAGTAGAAGTAGTAGTAGTAGTAGTAGTAGTAGTAGTAGTAGTAGTAGTAGTAGTAGTAGTAGTAGTAGTAGTAGTAGTAGTAGTAGTAGTAGTAGTAGTAGTAGTAGTACCTAATACATAAAAAAGCAATGCTTTTTGGAAGGACACTCTAAAATCATTTGTTGATTTTCGCAAAGTGGAATCATTAAATGTAAAGTCTATATTACAAACCCCAATTTTTTATAATCCAGATATAATGATAGGTAATAAAAGTGTTTTCCTCAAAACATGGTTTGAAAATGGTGTACATTTTATTTGTGATTTGATAAAAAAAAACAAGAAGGATTCGAATTGTACGGCTATGAAGGTCTGTGTAAAAAATACAATTTCTATCCAAACCACTTGCATTATATTGATATTGCAAATGTAGTTACTAAGTACTTGAAGAAATATGGTTTGTTGGAGATAGCCCCCGCTCTAAATACGATTGCGGATTTAAACAATCTTGACGTTGTTAAGCCTTTCATTCCCTACAAGTGATATCCATTTTAAAATATCAAAAGGGAACACAGCCCATGTATAATATTGTTAAAACAAACGACACATTACCTTTATGTATTTCAAAATGGACGAGCACCTTTTAAACAATTGAATCAAAAGGCTGGGTCCATATTTTCGGAATGCCTTTTTCTATAACTAAAGATTCATCACTACAATGGTTTCAGTATGAAATTATACACAGAATTATTGGTGCAAACTATTTTTTGAATAAAATCAATTATATAGCATCTGCAGAATGCTCTTTCTGCCATAATACGCCGGAAACAATCGAGCACGTTTTTGGGGAATGTAGGCATGTTTAATTTTTTATTGCAAAATTGTTCGAAGGATTTGAGGTATTCACTGACTTTATTAATGCGCCATCGTTTATGTTAAGATATAAAAACACTAGTATTCCTCTAAATCTTACATTCCTTCTCACTTAAAAATTTATATATAATTGTAAAATTAATAAAAAATACCTACCGTTTTCGCAGCAAAATCATATTTTGCAATCCAGTATAATATTTTAAAGGAAATGAATGTCTTCTGCAATCAAGATTCTTACGTTATAACCTCAAATAAAGATTGTGGTACTCTGCTAAGTCTATATCGTTAGAAAATTGTGACTTGCATACGCTATCCCTATAGTGTTAATTTCACTATAAGTTGCAAGTAGTATGTTGCTATTATGAAATTATTTTATTACTCTTATTTCGTAACTGTGAGTACTTTGCTACTAAACAATACTGTAAATTTTGCAGTGTATACATGTAATGCTTCTACGACAGAATCTTAGTATACAGTTATAAGCACTTGTTTACCATGCAAAATTGTTAGTAATGCATTATAAACTACTATATATATATAATCTGTTGATGTATGGTGTGGAGGGGGATGCCCTCGACCCCCACATACCTGCTATTATGAAATTACTTTATTACTCTTATTATGTAACTGTGAGCACTTTGCTACTAAGCCATACTGTAAATTTTGCAGTGTATACATGTAATGCTTCTATCACCGAATCTTAGTATACAGTTATAAGCACTTGTTTATCATGCAAAATTGTTAACCATGCATTTTTATCTACTATATATATAATCTGTTGATGTACGGTGTGGAGGGGGATGCCCTCGACCCCCACATACCTATTGACGAGATCAATAAAATGTATAGAACGGAATTTTTTTTTCTATTTTTACTACCCACCGTCCAATAGGCTATAGGCGAGAAAATATGTTGTTAAACTAAAATAGAGGAAAAAACTGTCTTAAAATATGAAAACGCAGATTGCAATTATTGCAATTAATGAGAATTTAGTGACCTTCTCCTTCTCTTCGGTTGACTCCCTCATTCAACAAGTGTAACCCTTTACTGGTCGATTCTCGAAAAAAGTATAGATGCATTCTAAACTTGCCGGCCACTGTATGCGTGGGTTTTCGTTCGCTCCTACACTTTTTAAAATATGTATGGCAACACATAATGTTCGCAATGCAATTCAATAATTTTTTGAACTAGTTTTCAAAGAGTCGTTTTTGGATAATGTACAGAATGCAGCCTATCCGAAGAATATTCATATGTTCTATCTCGTGTGACTCATCCTAGATCAATGAATGTCGAAGTCAGTTTAAATTTCGAATTATATAGAGTTGACCCTAGCATTACCCTAACTGGGAAACGGCTGATCGAAAAACTTAAAAATGGCAGTTAAATACGACGTTAATACGTACAACATTGCTGAGTTTAACAGATCACGAGTTTTGAAAAAAAATCTCTTTAGGCGCTTTATAGAGGTAATTGCAAATTTAAGTAATTGCTGCAGTTGGAAGACAACGCGTCGCCAAAACAAATCTTGTATGATTTTTCATTTACAGTTATCACTAGGAATATACATTTATAAATACCATCCCAGACTTTGGTAACGCGTTGAGGTAATACCGGCGTAGACGAGTTCATAATAAATTCACTTATCGAACAGGAACACGAAGTAGACTTCCCCCATCGAAACAACTATGAAAGTCACTGCTACATTGCATGATTACAAATATATAATGATTTATTATATGTTTTGAGTAAATACGCAAAATAAATAATAAGAATTATATTCTAGTTTATGCATTAAGTAGTATGTCAGAATTTCGTTTCCTTTCAAAGTGTTTATGACAAATACGCAATTTAACCATATTTAATTGTTTTATTTGTTTGATAGATATGCATGTAAAAAATGACAATACGCGAAATATGCATACACTTAATAAATTGTATTTATGCATGGATTTTCTTTAGGTTTATTTTATGGAGATTTAAGATTGAAGATCCTGATTGATACTTTGCAGGTGAACGAGGACCCTCTTGACTTCGCAATTGATCTAACCGACGTGGGCTTTGCAGATTTCTAAGATAACTTTCGTCGGTGTATGGTCCGGCTTTAATTAGATTAAAGACATTGCTTCACTGTCAAATTTGTTAAAGTTTGCATAGTTTTACTATTGTCAACCTATTTACTATTAACACACCTTTAACCGACCGAAAAAAAACTTCTAAAGCATATCAAACGATATTGTATTGTTGTGTTTAATTATTATTAAGGCGGAGCGTTTCTAGTTGTGTTATTTAGAATACAATGTTAGTTTGGAATAAATAAATGCTCTATTAAGCATGCTTAAGAACCGTGTGTTATTTGTGTATCTATGCCTGTGTAGTTGGCGACAATGAAAGATGTAAAACCTGAATCTTCAAGAAATTTGTTATATATTATCCTTTGAGGAAGGGATACCAGTGTAACACGCTACTCCTCGTCACATGTTGAATTGCAATTGTGCGAAGTCATTTTCCAATCGCCCACAATATATGGAAACCTTACGACGGAGGCAGGACTTTTCAATCTGTTTAATGGTCATATGTGTATTTTGACCTTCATGTTTGACCTTGACCTTAAAGGTAGGGAGACGACTATTGACCACACAAAGCCGTCTCCTAATTGTTGTCATTTGTGATAATTTAATTTGAAAAATCTTTGAACTCTAAAGTTTGACCTTGAGCTAGATAGGGAGACAAACGTTATATTCAAGTTGTCATCTGAGTGTGAAAAGTTATTTCTAAATGCCCACGTATATGGCAGATTTTCCAGTTGTTTTATAGGTCAATTTCACCACTAAGTGTGACCGTCACCAATGAGGTAGGGAAATAGGTGCTCCATGTGACATGTCTTATTATGGTGGACATTTGTGCACAAATATTTCAAATCCATCAACATATGACAAAGTTATGGTTGAGAAAGGAAAGTTTACACTGGCAGGCAGACGTTCAGTGCAACTGTGATATGCCGCCTTCTTTGAAAGGGGGCATTAAAATAATACATGTGTGTATTTCAATAAAAAACACGCAAATGATACAAACAAGTACAATGAACTATCATGAATAACATAGCAGTCAAAGGGGAGTAACTGTGCCAATCCTATATCAATCCTCAATATAAATAAGAGTTGTCTATAGATTATCCAAGTTGTCATCTAATGATGTTTTGAGTGTTTGAAAAGTTATTTCTAAATCCCTATGTATATGGCTGATACATGAATGTTCCAGTTTTTTTATGGCTTTACTTGACCACGTAGTGTGACCTTGACCTTTGAGGAGAAGGAAATCGGTGCTCCGTGTGACATGTCCTATTATGGTGGACCTTCGTGCTAAGTTATTTCAAATCCATCAATAAACTGAACTGCCATTAATAACATATCAGTCAAAGGGGAGTAACCTGAGACAATCCTATATCAATCTTCAAAATAAATAACAGTTTTCTCACATTTTACATAAGCTTAACTATTGACTTGAAAATAATTTGTACAGTAGTAACAATGTCTTTCTTAATGTTTTACCTGATATCCACTTCATGATCAGTTAAGCTAAAAAACGTGAAAACACCCTTGAAAGGAATACATCTACCAGCCCTTTCTGGCTATATTTATTTCGTTTTTATATAGGCCCGCTTTGATAATAATCTGAAAAAAATATTCCAATTAACGTTGATGCGCCAACACTGAAAGCTCCTTCGATTATGTTATTCATCGACAGCAATCGAATAATCAGGTCAATGCAAACAAACAGACTTTATATGAATCCACTTTAATAGGATACATAACACTTTGAGTTTTAAGATCACTTAAAATCTTTGTTAACAGTCATTTTTTATCCATAATTTTGATCAGTCAGCGTTTAACCCTTCACCACTAAGATACGTATTTTACGCATTCATAGTGCCTGTGAAAGTTATATTTAATTTAAGACCTTTCTTACTAGATTCAAGTTTTAAAGGCTTTATTTCAAACCCTTAGATACTGATGAACAGCAAACACTATTAAAAAACCTGAACATAGGTTACTGGCAGGCTGTTCTGGTTTTATGCTGTTTGCACGTAGCAATTTTCACTTTGTTTCTGAGTGAGAAATCAAATTGCGAAAAAATTAATTGCAAATCAAAGCTTTAAGTTTGCAGATTCAGAAATGTCAATCTCATGTTTATTTCTTTACATTTATTGAATTTGTTTTTTCAACTGTGCTTCACTCACTTTCGCATTATTTTAACGCACACAACATGTAAAAACTCGCAAAATGTCGTAATCAAAAGGTATTGTTCAAATTAGATCATTATAGGAATAACTAATGTAAGTAGAATATCACATAAGGGACGATAAATTGCAATACGTTCACTGTAGGTTTCTACATATTTTTGTTACACCAGGCCTTAACCAGTGTTTGTATACAAATGTTGCTTACATGAAGCATTGAACTTTTGATACATGTAGTATACTTTGTGAAACATAATCAAGTAATACACTGCTAGGGACAGGGGAATTAAACATAATTTAATTATGTACGCAAAAATTTTAAATATCTGCTGTATCCATATATATAACAACATGATCCATAAAAACGATTACATATATTTAATACATTATTATAACAATATTAATTAACATGAAGTGTTATTCGAAATTGATAATAGAAAAGACATAAATTTATATATGAATAAAAAGGCAACATTGGAATGTCAAATACAAAAGGATATGTATTTAAAATATGCTCAGTTACAGGTCACCAAGATAAACCCAAAAGCAATGTCAAAAGTATGACTAAAACACATATTTCTCTAGCAGAAAGGAAAAGTTAAAACTAGTTGAATGAAATAAAATTTGAATATTTAATTAAACTACACATGTTGATCTACAAGAATTGTATGCTAAAAAGGAAATGTTCGCCCCCTTTATATCAGCAGGTTTATATGTTCTTAATGAATTTAAGATAGGTTTAAGATAAGAGAAAAAAAATCCCACGCCATTCAAGACAACAATTCAAATCAAAACTATAAACATCTTCAAATCTGTTTATAAACAAATATATCTCATTAATACTCGCTTTCCTATGGTAGATTAGCTACAAGGAACACTAATCCAGCAATCACATTGCAGACTGATTATCATAAAAAACAACACAAATCACTTTTTATTATAATACTAATAAACAAATTATATTTCCAATACGTTTGCCAGATTGATATTAAAGATCTACTAAGATTTTTTGAAGTTTATTACCTGTATTAGAAACGAAAAATGTACGCTATTCTGTGTAATTCAAGCTACTTAATTATTTATTTTCAGTATATTATAAATTAGTTAAGTAAAGCGGCCAGTATTATTTTTCCTAAAAGACCTTACAACAAGAGCTGTCTCCATAGGATGACATATGCCTCCGAAAAACATTTTGATAGAAGTTATGAGCATTTTACGAAACCTAAACACTGACCCTGAGTTCAAGGTCAATGTCAAAGGGGTCAAAATTTGTGCGCGTATGGAAAAGCCTTGTCCATAGACACATGCATACCAAATATGAAGGTTACATCTGAAGCGACATAGAAGTTATGAACATTTTTCGAAACCTAAACGCAGACCGTAAGTTCAAGGTCAATTTCAAAGGGGTCAAAATGTGTGTGCGTATGGAAAGGCTTTGTCCATATACACATGCATACCAAATATGAAGGTTACATCTGAAGCGACATAGAAGTTATGAGCATTTTTCGAAACCTAAACGCAAAGTGTGACGGACGGACAGACGAACAGTGCGATCACTATATCCCCTACTTCAGGGACATAAAAAATCATTAATGACCATGAACAATCGACAAAAGAATATATAAAAGAACATTACAATGCTCTTGGATAATACATATAATAATCACAGGATTGAAAGATCAAGGATGTAATCATTTATAAAAATCTCGAAACGTTAATCAGTACCTTTGTGCACAATGTAGGCAAACCTTTCCAGGTTTTTAAGAAACAAAATGGTCCAAAAACCTTATGCAATACTTTTTGAACGCTCCTCAATATGCAACTAAAAAGCATGACGATGTTGAAACTGCTAAAAATAATCATAAAGATAACTCCATTTTATTCCACAGAATCCTGCTAACGATTTGCAGAACACAATATTTTTTTTAAATGCTGGAAAAATGAAACGTGAGAAAATGTTGACTGCATAAAAAGAACAAGAGCAGCGCATAACGGGTGCCACGCTCGGCTGCGAAAGCTTGTCAGAATATTTTTTTAGAGGTCACAGTGACCTTGACCTATGACCTAGTGACCCAAAAATTGGTGTGTCATGCAGACCTCATTAAGGTGCAGCTACATATGAAGTTTCAAAGTTGTAGGTTGAAGCACTTTGATTTTAGAGCCAATGTTCAAAACCTTAACAAAATGTTAAGGTTTTGCTGACGACACGGACATGCTGGCTATGACAATACCTCGGGTTTTCTCCGAAAACAGCCGAGCTAAAAATGATAAAACATTAAATAAACTCATACATAGACTACAAATAACCAAACTAGATGTATTACATCCAAATATAACAAATTTCAAACACTTTATACATTGTTCAATACACTGTGACAAATAACTATGTACAATGAGAGAAATATACAATTAAAAGTAATAAAATAATGTACATATTTTTGGTTTAAATATAAAACAAGAGCTGTGTTTGTGAAACACAATGCCCCTTCTCCTCCGCTTTGAAGCCATATACTTTACCCTTGACCTTTCACCACTCAAAATGTGCATCTCCATGAGATACACATGCATGCCAAATATCAAGTTGCTATCTTCGATATTGCCAAGGTTATGACCAAGGTTTAAGTTTTGTGACAAACACATAGACAGACACATACAATGACAGACAGACAGGCCAAAAACAATATAACCCCGATCAATCGATCTGGGGCATAAAAACATTGGAGGAAACAAAACACATCTGAATCCTAACCTGAACCCAAGCTTTTTGACAAAAAACATAAACTCCCTATTTTGCATTACATCATTGTTCAAAAGCTTGGGCCAGGATTCAAAAAAGCTATTAAGGGACATCTCAATTTTAGTTGTTCTTGATCCAAATCCAGATACAATTTTCTTCTTGAAATCCAATATTTTCTAGTTACAAAATGCACAAATGTTAAATACAAATGTAATAATGTTTATTTGTTTCAAATATTCTTTATATACAAAGACATTAAAACGAATTAGCCAGATAATGAATGAATTATATGAATTGAAGACATTTTTTTAGTTTTCCCTACTGGGCTTTGTAAATACAAGCCCAGACGCAGCCATTAGAAGAACTTCATTTGCAAATATGCTGAAATACTGCATATAAATTGCTTTTAACAGATCATATTACACATTTTAAGCACATTTAATTTCAATATTTTAATTACTGTAATTTATGTTCCTGATATCTTTAAAACTAATTGTCATTTTGCGAAGATGGGTTCAAACACTTTTAGACAATAACTTACATTTTGATCCAAGATTTAGGAAAGATCATTAGACTTATTTGAAAGCCTTACATATCATGGCTTTACTGGAAGTAAAGGTGGTTTTCACTGGTTTCTTATTGCCTTTTGTTTTCAATCTTGGTGGAACTCAATGACACAGGAGAAAGTTGGGTAAATGCCTCAGTAGACAGAAACATGTTGTTTTGTATTTTTGAACAGAACAAAAAATTTATTTACGACTTAAGCATATACAGCTCATCGTCAAAATAACAATATAGCAATAATAAATACACACAAATACTTATGCGTCAAAATAACAACAATTTTGTTGATTCATTTGTGCTTATATGTGATTTTGTGAGAATATAATATGTAAGAGAAAGTTCTTTTTTAACAAAGCTAAATGGATGTAAAAATCCGTAATTGATTGAGAAAAATAATGCGATTAGATATTATATACAAAATTTCAATTCTGGGGAAAAACTTATCTAATATATTTTCGGCACTATGTTAAAATTCTTTAATACGGAAATTAGGAAGACGTATCAGTATAGCTTTTCTAGTCTCATTCAACAATTGTAAAAATTTAAACATACTTGGTCTTCTTCTGTAAACATCAGGTATAAATGTATTTCTAAAATTATCATACAAAGGGCATATCAAAACAATATGGTACTCATCTTCAATTTCTTTAAGTGTGCATAATTTACAAATTCTTTCATAACTTGGAATGATTTGGTGCCTACCAGTTTCTATATATAGAACATGAGAAGATTTTAATTAATTTTGCTAGTATGTGTCTAAATTTAGAATTTTCTATTTTTTCTAAGTAAATGGATCTTTCAAAGATGGGTTTCAATTCCTTGTAAAGAAATAGTGATGAAGTGTGATAAACATCAGTTCGCCATTTTGAAATAAACAAATCATTTAATCTTTTGCGAAACAATACAATAAAGCTGTTAAAATTAACAGATTCTGGATATATGCACACGTCATTAAAACTCTTGCAAAAGTTTTCGAACGTTCGATACCCATGAGAGAGGGTAATCACATGCTTCTTTACATTGTCTACGAATTATATTTCTTAAAATACAGTTGAAAATATTTTATTGAACAATTTTAAGAAATCTTTTAAATACTCGTAAATATCGACATATATACATCTGGTATCTACCAACTCCGGCATACAAAGCATTTGAATGTGTAGAAGATTTCACATTTTAAAGCCATTTGCCTTGACCTCGCTCAATATTTTCAGCTTTAGTAAATCCCCACTCCTCGCTTCCATAATTTGAGACTCGAGGCAACATAGGCATCAAACAGATTAAACATGATTTTAACAGGTACATTCAAAGATTTTGTAATCGTTAATAATGAGTTCATCGCCCTAAGCGCTTTGGCAGACAAAGTATTTGTAGCTTGTATAAACGCGCAACTGCTTGACATATCTGTTCCAAGAAAATTAAATTCCAAGAGCATTGTTGTTATAAACCCAATTATATCCCTTTTTAATATAGCTTTATGAAAGATGACAATTTTCCACTTCGTGAAATACTCACGCAAATTGTTCAGAGAAGATTGTAATCCTTCAGCATATTCAGAGATCAATACTGCGTTGTCGGCGAATAATAAAAGATAGAATGATAATTGATCAATAGTAATGCCCGCATTTATATCAGCTTGAAAGTGCAACTCAATATCATTTTAGAATAATGAAAACATTATCAGCGAACATATCTCACCTTGTAATAAACCGATGTCGGATTCAAAAAAAATCTTAAATACTATTCAAATGCTTAACACCCAATTTAATCTAATTATACAAAGATCGATAAACGGACAACAATTTACCATCAATATTAGACTTAATGAGCTTAAACCAGAAATGAATACGATCCGTCATCATATCATAAAGGCATATGCTTTTAAATAATCAACAAAACAGCAAAATTGTTATTAGAAATGACTGTTAGAGTCAATACCAAACATAATATAAAATATGAATACAGGTCCTGGGTCAGAATTCACCATCTATTTTTTAGACTTAAGTCTGGAAATACAGAATTTTCAAAAACTATTTAGTTATCATAGCAATAAAAATATCTAATGACACAAAACTTAAAACCTCTTAATACACTATTATATATATGATATAATAACTTTTTTAAGCTTGGAAACGTGGAACAAGTTTTTGTTTGGTTCCTAGTGTATTCTTTATTCTTAAGTCTCAGAATGAGTAGGTGAATACGCCCCCAGGTGATGTTTATAATTTCATTATTTACTTCTTATTGTGTAATTTAAAATAAACATATATCAATACAAAATAACATTATAAAACTATAAAAACGAAAGTTACAGGAATTCATGCCATAATGGATACAGTAATATATATACTTAATACACCATCACGTAATACAGAAAATCAACATCATTATAACATAACAGTATTAACCTTGTGAACATATATGCTCCACTTGTGCAGGTAAAAGAAAGAACTTTCAATTGCAAAAGCCATACTGAATGGCGCACAAAGTGCTGAATCTAAACAAAAACGGAACATAAAAAGGGATAAGATGCCTTTCTACATAAACCAATAGGAGTGATTATATATCAAAATAATAAGTACATTTAATAAGTAGTAAACTTAAAAGCTAGTTATGAGCTTTGATTAAATATGTTCTCAAGACGCACTTCAAAGAAATGGAGGAGAGGGAATGTTCATATATTGTATCTTTAAGAGGTTTAACAGGAATCATTTGTTGCTTCAAAACCAAAACAAACACGTTTATTCAAGATAAAAAATTCAATATTAGCTAACAAATTAACCGTTAAGAAATTTATTGAAGAATTGTTTGCATAGTTAATGTGGAAATATGTGTTTTTTAAAAAAAGCAACAACTTCACACATTTGAAACAATGGTAATACTAATCATTGAATGTAACAATACAACACATATATAGTCAACAAAGTGAAATTACTACACACATGTTCTATAAAAAAGATAACAGAAACTTAAAGCTTCTTTGATTGTCTTAAAAACATTAGTATTAAACTGCACTACCAGTATAAATTTTTTAGTTTCGCTCATCATGGAACAATGTGTTTATCATTCTATTTCAACTGCACTACCAATATACAAATCTATGGTATCTATTGTATTCGTGCAATTGTAAAATGATATTCAGAATCTAAGCAAGTGTCATTTCAGTAAATGTTCTGGCAAGATGTTAAAGCATTTAAATAAAATATACTTCAGAATAAAAAGTTAACAAACATTAATAAAGTAAAGGGAAGAGTCGCTTTAAGAAACTATTCAACAGATGCAGCAGTTAAACAAGCACCGAAGAAAATAAAAAATGTACTTAAAATAATGTACTTGAAGATTTACTAATGTTCAAAATAAATAAAAAGTTGTTCATAAGAAATACTTCCTGCTTCGATTGGTTTTATGTAAGGGCCCCTCTGTGCATTGGATACACAAACATGTAGGAAGGCATAAATATGGCTATTAAAATCCAATAATGTACAAGTGCATTATTCAAAGTAAAGTTGAGTGAGTTGAAATGAAACTATAGTATCTTTGTTTTTTTTTATATTCCTTTTCCAGATACACTAGGCATATGCTCAACTGACATTTATCCAAATGTATGAACAGTTGTGCAGTAAACACATCAGACAAGTTTCTTTTATTTAACAATCAGATTTAATGTTATTGTGAATGTTATTTTGTCAATAGCTCAAGGAGCGTTGTACTGTCATTGTTTTGCCATTAAAGTTAACATAATAAGTGACCATAGAACCCACTTCAATGTTGCCTGTGTTTATTTTTTCAATGGATCAAAGCCACAAACATTTAACGACATGTAAACTACTTATGAACAAAAATATAAAAGGTCATTATACAATAATTTGTTGATATTCTTAATTCATATAAAGACTCAGAGCAAAATTACAAAAGAAATACTATGTTAATGTTCAACTACTCAAAACATTAACATGCTATATTTAAACAAGCTTATTAATGTTCAAATTATGCACAACCAAAAGTAAATTCACTATAGCATGCATTTTCATTCCACTTAAAAAATGTACTTCTAATCTAACATTTATATTGTACTTCTTGAATCATACATATATTTTTTATTAGTATAATTATTGTAAATGGAATGTAACGAACATGTTTTTAAAAAGATAAAAAATGCTTAAATATAAATATTGAAATTATATTTATGTAATCTATCAACAAAAGTACAATGCTGTAATTGTCAGAATTAAACAACTGAAGAACATATCTATCTTGAATAAGTTTCTTCATTAAGTATACATTTTGAAACATCTAAGTCATTCAATTGTTTCAATAACACAGATAATTACATCAAAGAGCCTATTGTGGTTTAAACATTAGGATGAGAAAATAAAAAGACAAAAGAAAATTAAATGTGAACAAGCTGAACAATGTATTGTGAGATCACATATTGCTTCAGTGAGGCTATTATTTGAACTGTGCATGAAACACAGCTAACATGGTTTGCCAATTACATGATACCATTAAAATACTCTTAAAAGCAGTTGTACAAATCTATTTGGCATACAGGTAAGTTCCATGCGCTTGAAAGAATTGCAATATACCGTCGAAATGCTCTTAAAAGATGTTGTACAAATCGTATTCGTCTTACAGTGAGCCGTGCTCTGTGAAAAATGGGTTTAATGCATGTGCCTAAAGTGTTGTCACAGATGAGCCTTTGCAGTTCAAACAGGCAATCAGGGACAAACGACACTTTCCGCCAAAACTTAATTTTTGCTAAGAAGATACTATCTTTAAACGAAAAATATCACTAAGAGGGAGAGTGTCGTCCCTAATTAGCCATTGCGGACTGCACAGGCTAATATGGGACGACACTTAACGCACATGCATTAAACCCCGTTTTCACAAAGCACGGCTCATATGTTATCAGGTCAATCACTGTACAATTTCATTAAACTTGTAAAGTCATGACCCTAGTAAACTGTCAAACATTTCATTTGTTCGAACAAATCATAAATGTTGAAGAAGTCTGGAAGGATGGCGAAAGTGTTGAATGTAAGTCTTTTGGTAAAATAAGAAAACACAAATGGTCCCTGCTTTAATCAAGCATGCTTGAGGAATACATTTGTCCTTCCCTTGCCTATAGGATTATACTGTACAGTTCATAGTTCATCAGCTAATAACTCTCTTTTCTAATCTATAGGTTTATATTTCCCTTCAGTGGACACCATGAAGTTGTTGAAGAAGTCCTGAAGGTAAGCGAAGGTCGGTCTGGCCTCGGGCCATTGCTTCCAGCACTTCAGCATGTGCTCGTAGTAGGGTTCAGGACAGGCAACAGGGCCACCTGTGGGACGGGGCATGCGGAAGCCCTTATCGACCCGGAATATCACATCGCGACCTTTCATACCTGGGGAAGATAGGTAGAATTAACATTTAATATGAAAGTGGAGTCACCACAAGTCTGTACCATAACTCTGCTTGAATTCCCTTTAGCCAAATAAGCAAAATGCTGTTTTACAACACAAGAAAGGAACTAATCTCATTGTAACTGTCTTGTGATTTTATTAACATCCTCATAATTGAAATTTTCGCATTAAAACTTAAATAGAAAGTTCCTTTTTCATCCGTTTTTTTTTGGTTTATGATAAATTTGACAAAATAAATATTTGCAGTGAATACTGTGTAAGCATTTACTTATTTGGCAAACAAAAGAGTAAGCCAAGGAAACTGACTTAATAATTGGTAAGTTATGGACTTTCCATTCACTCAAGCTAAAATAAACAAGCAACCAAAAAATTAATTTTGTGACTGTCGGACCGACAGACAACGCATATTCTATATCCCTCTGCCTTTGGCGGGGGATAATAAGTTTAAACTGAATCAAATGTTTGATTGACTTGCCTGGATATGGATCACGGCCAAAGGTGATTAACTCATACAGTAGAACACCATATGACCAGACATCTGACTTGATACTGAACGTGTTATCAAATGCAGCCTCGGGGGCAGTCCATTTAATAGCACACCTATCGTCTGAAAAGAAATTAGAAACTTAGTGTCTTGAAACAAATGTTCAATGTTGTTTTTGGGAAAACAAACAAAGTGTAACGCATATAATTACAGTGGCTACTTAATTATCACACAACGAAAGAAGCAATCAATGCCTATCAACTAACTAACCAAGATCAGAGGTCAACATGCAGTTATATAAAACTTGGGGGCGGAGCGTTGCTACGCTAGGCGTGGCGTAGAAACATGATCTTAATACACAACAATCTTCCACTTATAATTTCATTGATCATACATGTAAATGAAAATGAACATACAAATGCGTTTACATGTTAATACCAATGTACGCAATTCTAACCATTATACTGAATAATCAATAACACCTTGATTATTTCAAGTTCATGACCTCTTAACTTAGCATTGCCTTCTCTTCATTATAGGAAGCAATTTAAGAACATTAGTGAGCGTCGGAATTCAACACATGTTGTAATCAAAGTACTGAAAGTACTGGTGGGGCGATTTTGCTCAAATTTTGTGGTCGTAAAAACACTATAGACCGTGATGCCGACAAATCACCTTTGTTGAATAAAACAGATGGATTTAAGGAAAGGTGACAGGCTGTCAATATAATATATTATTTAGCTGTTGGGGTTAAAAGTAAATGATGCTTTTAAAACAAGTCATTGTTGTACGTGCCAATTTATAACTGCGAAACGTTTGTGAATTCAATGTTGATAGTATCATTTGAACTGGTTACCAAGGTTTTTATTCTGACTTAGTGTTATATGTATCTAAGATTTCGTGAAGACAAACGTTGTCATAAGGTTTCTATACATCATGAAGATTCAATTATTATTCATATATATATTCAATTAATTTATTTGCAGGATTTAAAGTCACACCGACACAGTGTAGGTCATAAAGCGACTTTATGGGAACATGAATACATGTTGATAATGTTCTACTGTTAGGACGGGCATATACGAGATTGTTTTGATTACTTGGAAAACATGAACGCAAATTAATTAGCTGCTGTGAGAGTGACAACCACAACATGTATTTTGTGTGTAAGGAAATAGTTCAAAACTGGCATGAAAAGCAAGAGCGAATTGTCATATACAAACTTTGTAGCGCAGAGAACATTGAGATGTTCACTTTGACAGTATAAATGTAGCGCGTGGTAATTAAATTTTGTCACCCATATCGCGAAGGCAGTTGATTTCTTAAAACGAAAGAACATAAATGCGCTGTATCGGTTAAGTGTAGATAGTTCAGTAATGAATCGATATTTCGTCGCTGTATACACCTTCCATGAGATCTGCGTGTTACTCGGGTGCTAATGCCAGAGCGAAAAGACGTTGCCATGGATGGAACGCGCTCATCGGAGCTATGTTGTTTGCGAATGCAGAATCTGGATGCAAAGTGGTAAAATGATGTAACGGACTACATTCTTCGGTATACGTATATTATGTTACAGAAGGCATTATGTCGCAGAAGGCAATCGCCCCAAAAACAACCGATAACCTGTCTTTCACTCCTTCCAACTAAAGTAAATGTCTTTATGCCACTATAAAACCTTATTGGCTTAACATTAAACCATCAGTTTCATTAGTACTGCAGGCGTTCGGGCGGTCTTCTATTGCGTAACGGATAGCGTCTTTCTGGCAGTCGCAAATCCGTATCATTACTACGATTCTGCCGGTACTCATTTATTTCTATAGGTTTCGGTGTCGACTGAAGTTCACTGACATCTGTGTTCCCGGCATATAAAGAAATTTCTAAGTGTGTGAGAACTGGTACTTTTATACCAGAATAATTCTGAATTTCCGTGGCGCGAAGCTGATCAACATGGCGTTTCCATGTCATATCATTCCCGATATCTACTTTGTATAAAAGTGGACCATCTCGAGAAACTATTGACCCAGGAATCCATTTTTTCCTTTGAAGTAGGTCTGAAATCTCGCGCTTAGACACGTTGGCCACATTTGAATTCGCGAAAGTTTCTATTGTCAGCCATTGACAATTTCATTTGAACATTAGTGACTCGTATCTGTGTGTCGAGTAAGCCAGTTTACTGCGCAAATTCCGACCGAACAACAGTTTTGCAGGAGTTTCCCCCGTCGTACAATGTGGCGTATAACGATATACCAACAAGACAGAGTTAATCTTCAAATTGAAATCGGTGTTGTCGTGCATTTAAGCGCGCATTGCAGATTTGAAAGAGCCATTGAACTTTTCCACAATACCATTTATGGACGGTTTTGCTACCGGGGATTTTATATGACAAATCCCGTTTCTCTTCATAAACAGAGAAATTCTTCAGATTTAAATTTACAACAATTGTCTGATACTAATTGCTGGGGCAAGCCGTATCTTGCGAATAGTGTACGCAATTTTTCAATTGCTCTTCCAGAAGTAATCGATTTCATTTCGATGACTTCTGGCCATTAAGAATGAGCATCTACGATAACCAAAAACATGCGTCCAAGAAATGTATCTATGAAATCTACATGTATTCGCTCTCAACTTGACGTAGGCCATTCCCACGGGTATAGCTGAACTTTCGTGGGCGATTTCTGTTGCATCTGACACGGTTCACATATTTTAACCATTTGTTTGATGTCAGTGTCAATGCCAAGCCACACGACGTAGCTACGCGCTAGTGCCTTTATTTTAACGATACCTGGATGACTGATGTGCAATTATCTAGCACTTGTTCGCGCATCTTTTCGACAGGGACGATTGGTGTAGCCCATTTACTGGTGTCCACTTTCTAGATGATTCCTTTACTCTCGACACTGTCCAGTTCTTTCTCTTTTGTTGGCTTAATATAGTAGGGTACCGTCCTAGCCTTTATGAGTTTTGGCTGAGCATTTTCATTTAGGGTGAGCCTTGCCTTAATTACCTTCACCTGTCCTATACTGTTACTAAACAGGTCTTTATGTTTGTCAAGTATAGAATTTAGATGTACCTTCAGGCCTTCCGTTGTCACAGAGTTCACTTTAAAAAGTGTGTCCCAGTTCAGTTTAATGTGACTCAGCCAGTCCCTTCCGAACAGTGCAGGTCCATCACCTTTAACGACGCAAAGTCTGCGATTGTCCATTATAATTGACATGCATCCTAACTGTCCCTTGTTGCTCAATGACATCGCCTAAATATGTCTTCAGTATGGAATGAGCAGGATCAAGCTTCATATTTCCAAATCGTTTTCGGAAATCTTTGTTTGATATGAGGGTAACTGCTTATCCTGTATCAAGCTCCATGGGTAACTCTACATCGTTAATCTTCGGCTTAACGACGAATTTCCCATTGTCTCCTTTTTTCACAGTGTAGCAGGGTTCGGTATAAGGAGAACTTATACTGCCTTGCTATATGAGCTAGCTTTTATAGCGACGCGGTAGAGTGTCTGCCTGATTTGGAACCGGGAGGTCCCGGGTTCGATCCCCAGTGTGGTCGGGGATTTTTCTAGCTGGGTTACATTGGCGCCCAACGTAAAAAACCCACCATGTGTGTCAGACGTCCCACAGATGTCATGGCAATGAGAAATTCGTGGAACAATTTCATAATTAGAGGGGTTGTATGTAGCAGGGTTCAGTATAAGGGGAACTTATACTGCCTTGCTATATGAGATAGCTTTTATAGCGACGCGGTAGAGTGTCTGCCTGATTTGGAACCGGGAGGTCCCGGGTTCGATCCCCATGGCGGTCGGGGAATTTTCTAGCTGGGTTACATATGCGCCCAACGTAAAAAAACCCACCAGGTGTGTCAGACGTCCCACAGATGTCATGGCAATAGGAAATTCGTGGATGAATTTCAGAATTGGAGGGGGTTTATGTAGCAGGGTTCGGTATGAGGAGAACTTATACTGCCTTGCTATATGAGCTAGCTTTTATAGCGACGCGGTAGAGTGTCTGCCTGATTTGGAACCGGGAGGTCCCGGGTTCGATCCCCAGTAAGGTCGGGGATTTTTCTAGCTGGGTTACAACAGTCTTGATCACTGAAACGTTTTCCTTCATATACTGCACCGACTTAAGCTTCCTACATAGTCTTTAGATGTCCCTTTGCATTTCAGTGGTGACAGACTGCATCCTTAAGTCTGCATTTCTCGGAGGGGTGGTTAGTTTTTCACACAATAGATGCACTTGCTGCTCTGTTTGTATTGCTTCAATTTCTTGAGTTGTGAATGTCCAACTCGGTGAACGGGATCATCGGCGACTACCGAAAACTGTAACTCGGCGGCGTCCTTATGTGCAGCTTCCATGGCAAGCGCTATTTCTATGGCATTTGCAGTGTCAAATCAGCGACAGACAATAACCTTCGCTGTGTTCCTGCATCTTTTAGTCCACAAACGAACCTGTCCCTTAAAGAATCGTCCAAGTTGGATCATAACTCACAGAATTCTGCCAACTTCCAAAGTGAATCCACTTAACAACTCACACTTTCACCCACTGCTTGATTTCTCTTGTGAAATAGGAATTGTTCCGCGATTATTATCAAGCACAAATGAGTCTGTAAAAGCTGACCAAGTTCCTTATACGATTTCTCGGACGGCTTCGCTGGTACGTTAAGCTTCTTTAACAAACCGTCCGTCTTTTCGTTTATTATCGATGTCATTGACCAGTAAGTACTGTTCAAAACGTTCCTGGTATGAAGTCCATGTTTCGACATTGCTGTCATACGCGTTAATGTTCCCAATCCGGACCGTTGCCATTTTGTATTTATACCCAGAATTCCACGCACAATTTTATTAAACGGATAAAAGAATCGAAATATAAGCAACAAAGTTGTATCTTCGTCGGATCTGATTTTGCCTCCATTACTTTAAAAACCTTCCCAGCAATTGATACACGTTTTATTTCCATAAATTTGATAGAAACCATACAAAATCCACTACTTTGTAAAATAATAATTATTTAATTAATGTTAAACATGTGATATCTAAGTATAAATTGAATATCTTGGCTTAAAATAATGAAAAATAACATTTTCTGAGGGACTTGATTTTATGGTAAATTTATTGCCGGAAAATAAATGTAAAATAAAATAATTTTAGGAAATAGGAATAGCAAACTAAGCGCCTAAATATATCAATCTAAGGGCATTTTATTTCAAAGACAATTACCTGGTGACCGTTTCTTAAAACTACGTACGTTCAAAAATCATGCGTAAGTGCAAAACGTTCAGTTAGTAGCGTTTCTATAAACTTCGTAAAGTTACGTTTACCGTATTTTTGCACGTCAAGTTACGTGTGCTCAAAGGCTAACGTAACTCAGTAATTTAGCGTAAATATGGCGGCGTATGCACCGATATTTCGGAGAACCGAACGTAGACAACGAAATCTACGAGCGCAACATCATTTTAGTTAATTTAAACCTTTATCTATATCAAGATCTTGGTAGGGCATGGGAAGATACTGAAACGGAAATCCTGCGTTGATTGTGCGGGATCTATTGTGTACGATTGTGGATTGGAGTTTTGCTAAAAGATGAAATTTAACATGTTCGAATCTATTGTTGTTATGATTTGTTCGATTTTCCTTTTGACAATTCATTCAACTTTCGTTTTGAACAAGGCATTATCCATCATAAGACGCCAAGTTGAACTCAACGAATGTGACGTTTGCTGAGTGATAGAATTGTTTCATTGTAAACATGGGTAATAGTCTACTTTTGTAAGTCTGTAAGAATTATGTTTTAGAATTGTATGATCTACGTTTTTGTAAATAGTTGCATTTATATTATACTGCTGTGTCAATGAATTACAATTATACAGTAATCTGTGCTAATATTAATTCAATTAATTTTAGCACAGATTACTGTATAATTGTCATTCATTGACACAGCAGTATAATATAAATGCAACTACATGTATTTACAAAAACGTAGATTACTGTATACAATTTAAATTGATATGTCAACAGCGCTTCTTATAAATGTGTATACGATTGTCTGTTTATTGTTGAATTTGGCACATTTACAGTTTAAGCAGAAGTTCTGCATCAAGATCCATTTCTTTGGAAATAATATCATGCATATATCATTTTGTCAAAACTGCGTAAATTAAAATATACTGTAGAGACTGTGAGATACAACCTGTCGACATGTTAGCTCAGTTGAGTTAGATTGGTCTTTGTCAGCTCTGGTACTACTTAAAAGTTCCCTGGGTACTCTTATGTATGCTACAATATACCCTGGGTTCAGAAAATATACCTAAACATACCCAGGAATACTTACGCTAAATCTGCTGTTGTTGGCTCTATTTTCAAATTAATAATGTTTCTGTTTACATTCTGTGAAATGGCCTCCGCGATGATATTGTCGAAACTCGTACTCAAAAAAGCATATTGAGTTAGGTTTTGTTCAAAGAGGATTTTGTTTCGTATTCGGAAGTGCGTTTGATGACATCAGATTTTAGGCAGGAATAAAACTCTGTACCCAGGATACATTGAAGTGTACTTAAGAGTACCCCGGTACTTTTAAGTAGTACAGGGCCAACAATGACAAATCAAGGTTCAGTTGTTTACGCGCTGCAATTATTAACTGGAAATAAAGGTCAAGGCTCACACACTTGGCTAACTTTAGGCAATGGTTATTGTAACAACTTAAACTTAAGTTATCTAAATATTAATAATGGCTAATTTTAAAGTATGTTTGAAAAGTTTTCACTGTTGAAGTAAATTTACTGAAAACATGTATTGAAATGTACCAAATATGTCATTTTATACAAAAACTGTCAAAACACTATGACTTTTAAACCAATTAAACTTGTTCAAATAAATAAGAAACATATAATAGACAATGTTTGTGTTGTGTAGAGCATTAACTACCATTGCAATCAAATAATTTAAATAATACCATTTTTGTTTCTTCACTTTTAACACCATAGTTATGCATAATATTCACATTAAGTTATTTGTCAAAAACATAACTTATAAGACAATATAAATTCAAAAGAAGTTGTTTGTTTTGCACTAAATAAAGTTTTTTGCGGACATGTATGGTATCAGTGTATGAGTTCAAAAATCAATTGAAAAAAACTATTAAAGATTTGAACTGAAAAAAAAACAGCAGATTTAACATATTCTCATAATTATGTATCTTTCCCAAACGCATGAACAAACATTTGAATAGCACAATTTTTACTGATTTAAAAAAAAATGTAATAGAAATTTAATATCAAGTATATGGACACATATTTTTAATAGCATAATTATTAGGAACTTGCAAGAATAAATTGTGTCATCCTGACATGATTCAACCAGTAAAATTTAACTTCATAAACATAGTAACATTTAAAAATGGTTTGCTTTCTCCCTGTGTTTTGTTCATATGTACATAAAGCCAGATGTGTAAAACTTTTCCATGAATTTAATTTGATGCATTAGTTTCCATTAGTGAATGGCATTATGTTTAAGTATATTATGAGTGACTGAACTTTTTCACAAATATTTCAGCCATTGTGTTGGTAAAGCACGTAAAAGTGATTCAGGTTTACGCAAGTGCCCGCTTGTCATACCAATTACCCCATACCAATGACCCAGGATGGATCCCAATTTCTCAAATTTTGTATTTAGAACTAATCACAACTGGTACATACCCTGACATATATTTTACCAATCCATGCATTTTTTTTAAATATTGAACAAAAAATATAATATAATTATATATGTGAAGAAGTATACTTTATGATAATTGCAAATGCCTATTGTCTCAAATTAATAGAAGCATTCATGGACAATGTTAATTTATCACAGAACAAAAGTCTCATTTTAAATGAATTTATGAGTAAAAATCTGTTGTTGTTTTTTTTTAAATATTTTGCACACAAGTATAAATATAAACATGGTAAAAACATGATGTTGATTGTTATAAAATTATCTAGAAGTGCGACAAGTGAATACAAGCTACAGAGTTTGTTAATTCTTCTAAAACCATACTGTACTAATGTACATTATCATTGATCAGTAAATGAAATTTAAAAAAATACTACCTTCTTTACAGAGGCCATTGCTGATGTTCTTCTCATTATAAGACATTCCATGTGTAATTCAGTGACGCACTAAACATAATCAAAGATACCCTTCCAGTAAATTGCATTCCTGTCAGGAAACTCCTTGATTATGTTTCTGTAAATTCAGATGTGTAAGCTACAATACACATGCCTGTCTTCTCAGTATTATCCATCCATTTTTTCCAGTTTGCTCCAGCAATTCCAGTTTGAAATATATCTGACTGACCTTCGTAAAAGATTTGCTTCAGTAAGAATCATCTCTTCTGTTTTAACAAAGAGCAAATCCAGCACAACAACGAATGGCCACACTTAATTTTAAAAGAATCAAGAGATTGAACTTTTTTTACAGTTGACCCCTTTTTTCTTCGCAATTTCGCTAACAAGGGAAAGAACTTTGCTCTTTATAAGTTACTTCTTAAGGATAAATGTATAAATATTTAGTCTACCGAAAGTTTGTTAGAGAAAGCAAATTAAATCTACTTTAGGAATTTCTTCAAATGTTCTCTATAAGGTCCGCGCAATCACCAGACTTCTGTTTAGAGATTATTCAAACATAGCAACTAAGTTTTACGCTACGTTCGGTTTATAGAAACGCACTTACGCATTCAGAAAAGCGTACGTAACTTTATACGTACGTAAATTTTCGTCCGTAAAGTTACGCATTGTACCAGAAACGGCCCCTGATCATTATTGTTTTAATGGTAAATTTGAGGTATTTTGTCTGGTTCAAGAAAAAACTTTAAAAATAGTATTTAGAAAATCATAAACAAGTTTCCATGCATACCTGGTAAAATATGTAATTTCTGACGTTAAACCATAAAATTAGAATAAAATAATTTAAACATTCAAAATGATTTTATAAAACAAATCATAATTTTACTGTCTGGTGCAATATAGATATCTTCCTGAATGATTCGAGCGAAACTGAAGTCTGCGATCTTGACCTCATGGTGCTCCCCAACCAGAATATTATGTGCACGAAGGTCGCGGTGTACACAGTTCTCAGACCCCAAATATACCATGCCTTCAGCAATCTGGAAATGAACCAAATGTGTGTAACTAATACAAAGGATATTTAATATGCTTGACACTTGACCCTGCTAGCTCCTTTGGTTGAGCGCTTGTTTGTCAATCAAGACCATTTTGCTTGTGTGGTGAAGGCTATGGAATGTTGGGCTATCAATCCCAGTATTACAAAAGTCTGTGTTTTTACACAATTCATCTTAAGAATATTAACATTTTATTCTAATTCTTTATTACAGGTCTTTTTGGCTGACTTTATTATATGCTGCCATATTCCAAATAGCAAAAAGAGGTGTTGTTTTCACAAAAGCCAAACTTCCAAATTGCATTACAGTCAAATGTTTGGAAAAAGAACTAACCAGTACAGTAATAATTAGTTTGAAGTTTTATATCCATTAAATTGATACCTTTATGTTCAGTGTTTTAAGTTTAGAATAAGTTTTATCAATAATTATTCAAAAGTTATTTATCAAGCAATAAAACTATTTCGTGAATTCCCTGATTTACGGGTATACAATGTAGGTCATAGTCCCAAAATGGTGAGAACATCCAAACATCATCAGATATTAGCAATTAATGTATTACAATAAAAAAGGCTATCCAGACCAGACAAGACGGATTTGGGTTGTCAAAATCTCGAACATCGCATGCATAAAATATTCCTATTATCACACAAGAAAAGTGGTACTCGGTTATTAATATATGTGATCCTGATAGAAAAATTATGAGAAAGGTTAATGGCGTTCATCACGTTTAAAGCTTATGACTAAGAATAAACAATAGTCGAGTGCTAAAATCATTATGTTCCAATTTTAGCACAATAACAAGAAAGGAAATAACTTCGTTCGTATCTATATATCCTTTGCAACTATACATGAATACAATCAAATGAAAACATAATTATAATATTTGTAAATGGTTAAAAAACAAAAGCGTCATGGGCCCAAAAGCACTCCTCTATGACCCGTAGGAACTTTACTAGCCTTAGGTGGAGTTAAGAATAATAAAAAAGGTACTTTATAAAACATAAATATTTCGTTCCTACTTACATATTTATTTTCTTTCTTTGCTGAAATTTCGCTAGGACAAATGTTTTGACCAAGTTTTAGCAAGATTGAAAGAAAAATTCAAAGTCTAGAGAGTCAATAATCTTTTATTTATTTGATCTTGTGACCAAGTTTTCGACCTCATATAGCCCAGTTTCAAACTTAGCTGAGATTTCATTGGAATATGCTCTGACCAAATTTCATGATGATTAAAAATTAAATCAGGCCAAATGATAAATAAATTAATTAATACAGAAAACTAGCAATCCTCCTAGCAGCAATGTTTTTAAACAGACCTGTATGATTTTCAGTCGAGACTTAATTTAAACAAATGTTCTAGCCAATTTGTATTATTATTGTACTTAAATTGTGACTTCAAGAGTGTTAACAAGGTTTCCCTATAGTCATATACGGAAAACTTCACCACGCCTTGGCAACATGGTTGTACAACAAACCACAACCATTTTTGAAATCAGCCAAGCTATCATTAGAACAAATGATCTGAACAAATTTCATGAAGATTCGACTAAAAGTATGACTACTAGAGTGTTAAAATTGCCCTGCCCTTTACAGGCCATGTTTTTTGACAAATCAATCACATTTTTGATCAGGACATAAGCAATCATTAGATCAAATTTTATGGACAGGTTTAATAAGGAATATACTAAAATATGACTTCTAGGGTGTCTCACTATAGCAATATTAGGAAAACTGCCACATCCCCTGACAGCCATGTTTTTGACAAACCGGAACCATTTACGAACTAAAATAACATTATTAATTATTTTTTATATGTTCACATCAAAACCTTCAATATTAAATGTAAAAAAGGCCATGAGCTCTATCAGTCCCATACCTGTCCAGCCATGTCAGCAATGATATTAAATGTGATTGTCCTGCCCTCGTCCTTCCGCAGGTAATCTTTAAGTGCACCATTCACCAATAGCTCTCTGATGATCCAGATCGGCTCCGTCGTCGTGCGGACGGCAATCAACTGGACAATCTTCTGATGACGCAGAAGATGCATGAGTTTGGCCTCCTCCAGGAAAGCTTCTGGCGTCAGCAGTCCAGGCATGAGTAGTGTTTTTACCGCAACATCTACTGTGTTACGCCATTTACCTACAGGGGATATTTTAAATGAATTATAGATGGAGTTCAGATTATTTTACACTTACTTATTTTACACTTACCTTAATGGGTGTATACTTCACAAGAATGTAACTTGCATTAATAATAATGGTCCTGTGTCTTGCCTTCGAAGGAAAAGTATCATCGTTATTACATAATACGGTTTTAAAACCAAGGACCACAATTGTGTCTAGAGTCTCACCTGCCCACACGTCTCCGAATTGCCCATTGCCAAGCTTCTTAATAAGTTTTACAGCGTTCCGTTCCACCTCCAGTTCACGGAACTGCACCATTGGTCGGATCTCCGGACAAGGGACTTCCAGTTTGCAACACAACCCATTAGCAGCATCTAAAATGTACAGAAACTATTTGTGCACTCCATTGGTTTTATTTTTTGTTTTGTTAAACCACCAGCTTATCATAATTGACCGTCCAGTTTGGTACATTTTGTTGTATTTTGCTTTCAGGCATCTTGAACAAAGTGAACATGGGCCAAGAGCATTTACTGATTCTGTCAACAGCACTTCCATAAATGATGCAAATTTGCATCCTTAAACAGACTGTATAAAAAAGTGTTTGTTGTTTGATATATTCTTCTTTTAGTTCAGATTTGAGGCTTGATGGTTTTCAGTGCAACGTCTAGCTTGAATACAGCAATATTTATATCCAAATAACAAATGCAATTGTAACAGAATGTGAATTCAGAGAACAATGAATTGGAATAAAAATTAGTGTGTCTTAAAAACAATTTACAACACGGGAACGTCAAAAGAATGTAAAATTTATTTATTAATGTTAAAATAATTATTGTCTGAGAAAATTCTACTACTATTACTACTGCTGCTGCTGCTGATACTACTACTGCTACTACTACTACTACTACTACTACTACTACTACTACTACTACTATTACTACTACTGCTACTACTACTAAGAGGATGAGGCATGCCAAAAGGCATTGTACACCATTTGTTAATAACGGAGTTATGGCCCTTTGTATCTTGAAAAAAATGCTTTTTTGAGTGTCAAATATAGCACTTTTGTGTCCAGAAGCATATTATCGGGGGATATCAATTCAACGGATTTGCTTGTTTATATATATATATTCCTTTATAAAATAAATTGAATATCCTATTTAGAATTACAAAGCGTGTATGTATTTTTGGAGAAATAACAAAACTATGACTTGAACCGACCTCCGCCTTCTCGTGAAAAACGACTAAAGATCGTGTTCAATCCTTACATTTTTTGTTTTGGAGTGTACCAAGTTCCAAAAAAGTATCGTCAATATTTGCTTAGAAATTCGTGATTCAGTTTTATCTCGATTTCCTTTCTAGTTATTATAGTTATTATGGACGAATGAAGAGCGATATGCATTGACAGACATACATGTATATTCTAGCTTATGTGTTAAACATAATGAATATATGTGACAGACACATGTGCTTTTTAAAACAAAAAAGTGTTGATTTATTTGGAACTTTTTGATGTCATACACTTGTATTCATACACACGACAACAAATCTGCTTTTAAAACATTAATAGTGATTTTAGTTGTGATTGTAGAACCTGTTTATTGTAATCAACTGAAAGATTTAATAACATTGTTTTGCATTTAAACGAATTATTTTTCTTTGCAAAAATATCATGGTAACGATTCATAACCTACACAACGGTTTTTTATAGAGGACCACTCAAGAAAAATTACTGTGAAGTTTCATCAAATTCACAAGTTTTACAAGTGACACGTCGTCTTATATAGTTGGTCATTTTAGGTCATTTAAAAACTAAAACTGCATGATGAATGACACAGTTTTAATCCGAACATGCTATGGACGCAAACAAATACGCATACATTCATATCCTACACAATGTTTTTTCATAGAGGACCACCCAAGAAAAATTCCTGTGAAGTTTCATCTAATTTTTCCTTGGAGGAAATAATGAAGACAAAGTATATGGACACACACCTCAACACATACGGACGGACGACAGATATCACGGTATCACAACAGCTAACCACAAAATCATGTTCAGAAGAGCTAAACATACTTTCAAGTTTTACCTACAGCGTACAGGTTTACGTTTTTCGTGTGCAAGGTTAGCACATGGGGCATACGGAAATTAAGCTGACAACAAAACGTGTACGATATTTGCAACAGAAAATTAAAAAAAGTTAACAAATGGTGTTTATGAGAAAAACGCACAAACAGTTTAGTTTAATATCTTACGGTGAAGACATTCTCGAACATTTTACGTTTGTTTGTTGTTGTTTTTTTTTTCATTTAAAAGCACAACATACTCAATTTGGAGACAAATATTCTCTCTTTAATTGATAATAAATCTTATCTTCGTTGATGCTCACTTTAATGTACACTTTTTTCCTAACTGACGTACACTTAAAAAAAATCTAGATATAACCCACTCTCTGTTACGTGTTTGCATAAAATTGTAAAAATATCATAACATTTATCTAGACACATATAAAAACTATTTATCTGTATGAACCTTGCACCTGTCTCAACTTTAATCTAAGTGTGACCTTTACCTTGGCCTTTGATCAATGGATGGCCACTGGACTAACGTATGACAGATTTCTTCTGGTAAATTATTTATACAATTGCATGATACATGATGAAGTTTCATACCAGAAAGCTTTTGTTATCCCAAAATTACCTGTAGGTGTCAATGACCATTGAACAAGAAGTCGTTTAGACGACGAGCTAAATACACATGGTGAACATTTATGTTAAGATGCTTCGTTAATTGCAAGATAAATGACGAAGTTGCAGCATTGAAATGTTGAGTAATGTTCAGATTTGATAGTCGCCCTCTTTTGTGACATTGAACTTGAAGCTTGGAAACTGCCGTTTCCACATAGTGAATATGTGTGGTTAAATATTTTAAGATTGCATTATGAATGATGAAGTTACAGTCTGGACAACATGTGATGGAGCCATTGTTAACCTTTAACCTGTAAGTGTAGCTTGAACAAAGAGGTAGGTCGATGGTCGGTTCACGTTATACACTATTTCCGTATAATGAAAATGTGTAATAAAAAAATTTCTAAGTGCATGGTGAATTATGAAAGTATAGTCCTGACAAGCTGTTTTATGTCCAGTGTGACGTTTTACATCTAAGTGTGACCTTGACCTTTTGGAGTAGAGACACGGGTTTTACAAGTTGCACGACGTCTTATATAGTTGGACATTTTAGGTCATTAAAAAAACTAAAACTGCATGATGAATGATACAGTTTCAATCCCGATATGCTATGACGCAAACAAGTACGCATATATTCATGCACGCACGCACCATCTATCGACAATTTTGACTACTATATCGAACTTTCCGCGAGTTTGCTCAACTAAAAAGCAGAAACTGAAATAAAAACTGTAAAAATGTAATTAAATATATACATACAAAAGAATAAAAATAAATTAATCAATTAATTAAATTAAATAATAACCCGTTAGCAAAAAAATAATATGTAATGCCCATTCCAGAATCCAAATGAGGTAATTGCGATTATGCCTTGAAATAGAATATGGTAGATATAAAAGGTTATAGCGAGACGAATACAAGGGTAAACTGTGTAACCACGTTGTATGTTAATCAGAATATCACTTGTAACTGTGTTGTTCATCTTATAACGAATTGCCTGTAAAATATAGTATAAGTACATATAGGCACACCATAAGTGAATACACATGCTAAACCTCAACAACATTATAAACGTTTTGCTAGAGGCTTTAAAATTTAGATACGAGAATGTTAATTGTCTTGCTACTGCATGTTTACACAGAGAACTGAAATGATTAGTCTAAACTGTTATTTGGTATTATGCATATTTGTTCATCTTTACGTACGCTATATTGTATGACTCCCTGTATCTGTCATATTTCTTTTGTATATATGTACTTGACTTGACCAAAGGATTGTCAATAAAGATTGAAATTGTCTGCTGAGCAATGAAAAAAATCCACGAGAAAGATTTTTAAACAATGTGCCATATTTAAAGGTACACTGTCGGATAAATTATTCAAACATTCCCAAAATCTGTTGAAGTATTTTCTGTTTTGTTTAGCTTGATTATAATGAACAACTCAATAATTATTTTTAAATGTGATATTAATTACCCGCCAAAAGATTATAAACTTATTTTGAGATAGTGAATTTTGTTTTAAGAATAAAATCGTTTTCTTATATGCACATAGTAAACGCACTAGATTAAACCATTTCTCGTATTGAAATAAGCGTTATTCGATATTTTCTTCTTGTCGTATTGCTGTGTTGTATTATACATTAGTGTTAACTTAATTTGCAGATAATATTACGAATTGAAAACATTTCATATTTGATTGGAAACCTTTGAATGATTTTAACTTTTTGAAATGTTATTACAGAGTTACTTTAAAGCTCAGCATTTGGTTTAGCTTTATTTCTCAAATGTGTTCTCAAAGTAAAATACGCAATTGAAAAAACTAAGGATGCCGAATCATGTTTTATGTATCTAGTCTTTAAATTCATTATATTATATTAATTTCTTACATTAAGTAATTGCAAACTAATTTAGAGCAAACAAAATGGGTAGACCTTGTTGCAACGCAAAAGGTTGCAATAGGAAAGCTGTCAACAAGGCCAAACTTATCAAGACAAACAATTACTACAGTAAGACAAAATGCATAGTTTAATTGCTATACTTAATTTTTTTTATGAGTTTCAAATAAAATCTGAGATTTGTTTTCTTTAACTACTATCCAGAAAATAAACAAACATTTCGTGTGTGCAACTCCCTTTTTATAAAATTTATTTGTATGTTGAATATCAAATACTAACTCTTTTTCAATGTGTTCCCATCAGTTTGTTTAAGTGAGTACTAATTTATTGAAAGGATAAATTTTAAATGATACCTGTTCGTTCCAATTTCACTTTCACAATATTCTCCCCCATTTCAAGAAACGACGAAAGCTCTTTTGGATAAGACAATGTCACTTTTTTGGAAACGTGCATTGTTCGTTGTTCGTTAATGTCGGATACGATCGTTTTATATTTCTCTTCAATCTGTTTAGAAAATATACACTTTTGCTGGAATGTACCTTGTTTTGATATAGCAGAGAACATCGACAAAATGTCATTAATTTCGTCCTTAACTTTTGTATTAGCAGCATGCTTGTCGTTAAGTCGGTTAACCTCTTCATTCTTCAAAGCATTTGCCTTAGTCATAAATGAACGTTTAGCCTCTTCAATCTGTTTAATGCAACGATCTCCTAAATATTCTACTTCTTTAGATATGTCTCTAAATGATTCAGTCAATTGTTTCTCCGATTGCTTGCATTCAATTACATAAGCGTCAGTATCGGCTTCCAACTTTAACAAGCACTGTTTTAAAGTATCTAGCTCTGCTAATTTTCGTGAAGAAATAGTGGATATTTCATCCAATTCGTCACATCTTCGGTGTGTGATAACACAGATGGTACAGCATAGTTTTAAATGGTCTTCGCAGAAAAACTCGAATGCCTTTCCATGGTCATTACAAATGTCCATTCCTTTCATGTCCAAGGCGACATGAGATGGCTCGCTTTCTTGAATAATGACCATTCCATGTTGTCCAGATTTATATGCGATGTGTGGATTTCTGCACGTTTCACATAAAAACTCTTGACAATCCTTGCAAAACAATCTAGCTGCTTTTGATGTTCCTGTTTTCAAACATGGTTCACAAGATTGTGAAACATAACATTCTCCAATAAAGTCGCTTGCGTTGCCTCGGTTTGATTCAGCAGAAGTCATTATGAAAATATTTCTACGTTCTATTTCGAAAATAAAGATTTATCAAGATTTCAGATAGTTATACTCTGTGTACACACGTTAAGTATTGGTTTTCTCAATGGTAGATCCTATTAATAAATCAACAACATTTTTACATTACAGTTAAGTTGTATCTTAACCTCTCAAGCAGCATTATGCGCTTATGGTTGATAAGAGGCGTTTACCAATCGCGATACATTGACAATCACCGGAATCCGCCGAAAGAAAGACTTCGTCTTCTCATCTTGCCTTAATACACCCAACGCGTGATCTTGGTCTTAAATCAGGCTGTACGTACACTAGCGCAAAACATTCCGCCGTAATTTTGCTAAAAAGAGCACCTTCAACGTTCTTTTGTTGTGAATTTTGACCTATTATCAAAACGATTTACTTGCTCAATATTTGTGCACGAAATAAATGTGCACTTTAAACATTAATTTACGGTGTTTAAAAAAATTCAATCGAAAGAAATACTGGATTTCGCGATGTCACCAATAAATATTTGTTCAGTTTGAGGAAGAGAATTGGACAAAGACAATAGAGTATTTATGCAAAACAGAGTATAATTACCTTGTTAAGCACTGGCTTAAAGGACCTACCTATTTGTTTGTTATATCTCGGTGTATTAAATAATTTATGTGTAAATATAAGGATATCTTCCATATTAAAAGTTGTAATAAAAAAACATGTAATGTATTCATTTTTAATATCTCCATCGTACTACTTCTTCTACTTCTACTACTACAACTATTACGACTACCACTACTTCTACTTATTCTTATACTAATACTAATACTTAAAATAACGTATTTATCAAGTGCTGTGTCTTTCTTCAAACAGCAGTAATAATGCGTTTGACAATATTATTTAAACAAACTTAAAACGCTCTTAGACTTACATAAGTTCTTGTAAAGTGTATTTTCTGGAATTTTGAGTGAGTGTTAAAGCGGGACTGCACGATTTTGTCAAATATTTATGAATTTATATAAAATGTGCAAACAACTTATTATACATATATTTTAATATAAATTAAAATAAAATTTAAGAATAACGTGTGTTGAAATATGCTAAATAAGCCAGATATTTAATTCAAAAATCGAACATGTCTGTACAGTCGAATTCGCAAGCATGTATAGCATGCATGTACGATGTGAATCTAAATTTAGTTTTACAAATCATTTTCATTTCCTGCAACGATATCTGTTCAAACGACACACGAACACTAACTCCGATCCTAATAAAAAGACGAATGCTTAGGTTATTGTATGAAAATATGTACGAAATATCTTCGTCACAATCGGCTCGGGACGCTAGTTTGTCTTTGCTGCATTTTATAAAATTCGGCTTCAATGTATAATTTTGCTTGCCTATTTTGTGTTATTATAACATTATTTTATAACATATTTTATCAATACATTACAATTAAACACATATAACAATCATGTAGTCCCGCTTTAATGCAAACTTATAACAGAAAAACTAAACCGATAAAAACAGTTTGTATTTTCTGGATTGTCAAGTTTATTAAATCCGCATTTACAGTAATGCGCAATAAACGCAGAAATAATACGCATTAAACGCAGAACAAATATAATGCCGATACAGCTGCGTTCCATGCGCATTAAATAATGTTGTTTCACAATTGAACTTTAAAATATACTAGGTAGTGTGATACAATATTACTGTAAATCACCATGCACCAACTTTTATTTTAACAAATAATTAAACCCTTTAATATGCATTTTCTCTTGAAACGTGATACTCGAGGTCGCCGTTGTACAATGGATATAATGTCCGCCTAGGGACCGGTAGGACACGGGTTTGATCGCCTCTAAAGGAACGTTCTTTAGATCTCCCCAAAGACACCAATTACTTGTTATATGCCCAGGAAACGGACTTTGAGTTTGAGTTTAATAAGCAGAAATAAAACGCACATAAATCTGAAATGGACTTTGTCTACGTTAATGCCATTGTGTTCTCCACAAACTACGTCACATGGCTTCGTACTTTCAGTTTACATTGTTCTGTAATTAAAATTGACATAGCAAATAACAATATGTTCCTGTTTAGTGCTGTCTGTCTTATTTTTCAAAGAACAGAGCTTCAAACATATAAAAAATAGGTTAACTAAGAACGGAAACAATCATGTAATTATGTTCTGTATTTATACAAGACACTGAGCAAAATTAAACATAATTAAATTCTTTAATATGCATTTATCCTTGAAACGTGATACTCGAGGTGCCGTGGTGTTATGGATATGATGTCCGCCTAGGGACCGGGAGGACACGGGTTCGATCCCCTCTGAGGGAGAGTTCTTTAGATCTCATCCAAAGACACCAAGTACTGGTTATAGGCCCAGGAAATGGACTCGAGAGGGTCTCAATAAGCCTAAGGATTTCGATGCAATCGAGCTAAAATAGATAGGTTTAAACAAACGTGATACTAATTTTGCATTACTCATTTAAGGTATTACGTATGCCCTCGTGCTTTCTTCATTACACTATGTTAATCAAGTGCTCTTAAAAAATATATGTATTTTTCATTTCGGTTTTGTTGTCTAAAATAAACGGTTTAATTCAAGTGTAATATTAAGAGCAAAATAACTAGATAATATAAAAAAATTATAACAAATACAATAGGCACATGCCCTAGCTAAAATTATCAAAATACATGAAAATTTGTGGATTAAACACTTCTAACAAGTGTGTTTGGTGGTGTGTTTGATATTTTCAATAGGTTAGAATGTGTAAGTAACGAACATTTGGGGAATTATTGAATAAATATAATATAATAATCGAAATTTGTATCAACGCAATAAATTTCATACAATTATCATACTTGATGAATCCTTGTATATTTACGTATCATAGGATCGTCAAAACATCGGTCAATTCCGTATGTATTCGTTTTGCGTCCGTTTCATACGTCATATTTACGTTGCAATTGTTAGACACGTGACTTTGCACTCGGAACATCAGATTGTGCACGCTTTTCAATAAACTGTTTCATGGTTTAAATCTGTATTTTGACTTAAGTAAAGAGTCAGTATCACGCAAACAGCTGGACGGAAGAGGCCATATTTCTTGCTGTCGCGGGTGGTCTTCGCTTTTATCTTGAATTTAACAACATTTGAGTTTAATAAGCAGAAATAAAATGCACATAAATCTGAAATTTGTCGTCGTTTATGTCATTGTGTTCTCCACAAACTACGTCAAATGGCTTCGTACTTTCAGTTTACATTGTTAATAATTAAACTTGACATAGCAAATAACCATATTTTCCTGTGTAGTGCTGTCTGTCTATTTTTTTCAAAGAACAAAACTTCAAACATTTAAACAAAATATGTTAACTAAGAAAGGAAAAAATCATGTATTGATGTTCTGAATTTATATAAGACACTGAGCAAAATTACAACAGAAATACTACGCAAATATTCGATTACTGAACAAATTATCATGATTTCTTCGAAGAAGCTAGTAAATGACAAAATAATGCACAACCAAAAGTAACTTATCAATTGGATTCTTTCATATGGCATGCATTTTCATTTTACTTAAATATATAATTCTAATATAACATTTACATTTCAATTTTAACATGAAACCTATGATGTAATTAATGTAAACAGAATGCGAGGAACATGTTTGCAAAAGAAAAAATGTACTAACCCAAACGACCCCAAATCTGTAAAAACACAACAGAAGAAACACAACCAAAGCAAACATATTGGCAGACTTCTTCAGTAATGTTTTCGCGACCGAAACAGCATCCCCGCATTAGTAGGGAAAACAATACTATGGGACAAATATAATCGTAAAGAGCAAGGTATACAGAATTTTCGTTTAAAACTAAAACCAGACAAATCCCCTGGGCTGCAGAAAATAAAATGCACTCATCTTTACTATGTGCATTGTCCACTGAATAAGCTGAACCATCAAGGCACATATTTCGATTATCCATTAACACAAAGATCAGTGCTATTTTCAAAGGGAAACAATGATATTGCCGGAAATTACAGGCCTGTAAGTCTCATCTCAGTCATAGGGAAGATAATTAAAAACGTAATACGTAACCACATCACACAACATATGGAAACAGACACATTCTTGACAGACGCTCAGTTTGGATTTCTGAGATCAATAACCCTGCAAGTGCTAAAATTACTAGAAAAAGGACAGAACAGTGGATAATGGATCAGGTAATATACATGGAGTTCAAGAAAGCCTTCGACACAGTACCTCACAAACGAACGAACGGGTAAATGACTATCATAACAATACATCGCAAAAAGTAACTATTACCAACCTCACATCAGAATGGCACAATTAAACTTCAGGAATTACCCAGGGGCCGGAACCAGCACTTCAGCATGTGCTCGTGGTAGGGGTCGGGGCAGTGGAAGGATTTCAGCACCTCCCGACCGTTCATACATGGGAACAACACGTGCAGTCACCATTAAAATATTACATTACGGTAATTTATGTGATGAGTAAAAAACTATGGTAATGTAAAAGATCACTGAAAGTAATTGCAAAATAAGATAATTTTAGGAAAGTATATTTAATATGAAACTTAGCGACTGAAAAACAATCTGAAGACATTTTATGTCAAATACAATTTACTAATAATTACTTAATGTTTTAATGGTAAAATGTATATATTATAATCTAGTTTAATAAAGTTTAAGTTGAGTAGATAAATAAAAAAAATTACATGCATATTCGGAACGTGTCAATGAGACTTGTCAACTGCTTAATATTTGGCTGTTTTCCAATTGCAAAAACATATCATTTTCCTTATTAATTTTGACCGCAATTTTCCCAATATTGGCCAACCTTTCCAAAAAATATCAATTAAACATGTCATACAGAGATAATTATGTGAACAAAATACAGGACATGCATGATAAAGTTATCTCCACTTTGAAGATTTCGAATGGATTGTTATTCTCGTTCTGATTGGCCGAAGATTAAACTATTACTTTAGTACTTGGATTGTTGACCAATCAGAACGAGTCATTTTCAGAAGGTCGTTTTCTCAAGTTTTCCTTTGAAGACAGATTTATTGATACTGAAAATAGGCAAATGTGATTTATAGTCGGAAATAATCAGATAAAAAATAGAGTTCACTGTGCCTTATAATTGAAAGGTCTTTTAGCGTTTACTAACCTCTAGAATAAATTATGATGCCAGTGAGGTAAGAACAAAATACAAATTAGACATTTTTTATTTTTTTAATAGGAACACATTTTTTGTATGTTTTCAGTGTTATATGTACCCACGATTCATTTTAAAGGAAAGTAAATGCATATTGTTTTCTCCAAAAATATAACACATACACCAAAGGTTAGAAATATATGTTACAACCCTGACCAGGCAAACTATCTTAGGTTTAACTAAAACCAATGTAACTTCGCTTCATTTATTTAATAAACCAGGTTTAAACAGACGAAAAAAAAGAAACAACACATTCAATTGATAAATATAAGTTCTTAAATTCCTGTATAATGTGTTCCCCTTACAATATTACAGTGAAAAATGTCATTCACTAGATGTAGTCAATAACATTATAACGTTATATTTAACTTGCGTATTTAATAATTTGTAACGCAACACTTTAACTTTGCTCAAACATTTCTTATTGTACATTATTCTGAGTTATAATAATACATAGATTATTGCAAGTGAAACATACAGGTTAAAGAATTAATTTCAACCTAACATTTGCTTGATTGTAAGAACAAATCTCAGCAGCGCTTTATAAGATAAATTTAAAATTGCAGTTTAACATTAACGTATAAAAATGTACTGGTTTACAGGTATGTATAATCATAATTATAATGTTTCATTTTTTTTCCAATTTCATGGTTAAACACGCTATCTTTCCCAAGCCAAAAATCACTGAAGTTCGCAATTCCTGACATCAGAAAATATGAAGTAAGAATAACATCGTATGTGAATACAATGTTTTTTTTTAATTATTACCTCACTTTTATGTGCCTTATAGATATCTTCCATAATTATTCGAGCGGGCCCAAAGTCTGCGACCTTGACCTCACTATGCTTGCCAACCAGAATGGTGTTTGCCCGAAGGTCTCGGAGTACAAAGTTCTCCGCCACCAAATTTTCCATGTCATCAGCGATCTGAAAATATACCAAATATGTATCCCTTATAGGATATTGCCTAATTATTATTGGGAACAGACCAGACCCTGCTAGCTGCTTTGTATTAGCAACGACCTGTCAACACAGGGCTCATGAGTTTTCATCCCGGACAGGCCACATAACTTGCGTGGTATGGATTCTGGAGTGCTTGACTGTCAATCCCAGGAATCAGAACTCAGATTTGTAAAGACCTTAATTCAACTTAATAGTTATTGTAACATTTACCCAATGCCTAAATCAAAGTATGTTTGTTGATTTGTCGAATGAGTTGATATTACAGACTGTATTCGGTCATATTCCGAATAACAAAAGTATCCCAAAGCACGCCAAAAAAACTCAACTAATGGCTTGACATAAAGATGTTTTAAATGCAGCTGTTAAGTATAGAAATCATGAGTTTGAAGTTTTGACATCCATTTAATTGATATTTCTATGTTGAGAATGTTTCTTTACGAATAGAAAATTTGACAAATTGGATGAAATAGTCATTTTTTCTTTGCAGGGATAAATAATTTGAAACGATGCTTGTAAAAGTAATAGTCCGCTGCTGACGCTTATGTAATTGATTGCAAGCACTCGGAGGCACAGCTTAATGAATCTATTGGAGACATATCTAAAGACGAAGGTGATTTTGGTGTAGTGCAGCATAGCTAACAATGGTTTTCGCAGAAAAATTCGAATCCCTTTCATTGCCCTTTACACATACCCATTTCTTTCATGTCAAAGAACACTTGGGATGATTCTCTTTCTTGAATAAAGACTATGTCATGCAGCCCAGGTTTATATGCAACGTGTGGATTTCGACACTTTTCACATAGAAACTCTTGAAAATCCCTGCAGAACATAGTAGCTGCTTTTGATGTGTTGGCTTTCATACATGGTTTACAAGACCGTATAACAGAACAGACTCCAATAAAGTCGCTTGCGATGCCTCGAATTGAAATATTAAGCCAAGGAGAAGCCATTGTGACAATATATCTACTTTCTGTTTCATAAATGAAAATTTAATTCAAATATGTATACAATGCGCGCAAACGTAAACCCGCATTAAAATTTAATATTAGATCTTAATTAGAGTCAATGTGTCAAAAAGCTTGTTTAATTAGAGATTAATTCAATCTCAACCTCTGATAATGCATAATTGTCTTAATATTGATAAGCAATATCGAGTGTATTCACAAATCGATTAGTCAGATAGATCATGTGTTTATTGTGGAGACAGCTTACCTTGATACGTCAAGGGCGTACTCAACGTGTCCAACTCGTGTTATAAAGCTGAAAAGGACGCGCGTTTCACTAGCGCCTATCTTTCTGTCGAACTTTTGGTGCAAAAAACATCAAAGTTCATTTGTTGTGTATTTTGACCTATTATCAAAACGATTTGCTTTTTGGATTGTTGTCCGGAAAATACTTACCTAACGGTCTTCTCATTTTAGGTCATTTGCTATTTTAGGCCTAATGGCTTGTTGCTGAACGATTCTTTTATCGAAATAACTTACTGCAAATAAACCATCGCGTGCGACATCATTTTGTTTTATGCCAGGCGCACTATCTTAGTACAAGCAGAATACCAAATCATTCATGAACAAGTCGTTTCCGAATGGAAACGGAAGTCTACTTACCACCGCACTTTGAGAACAATCACACAGATGTTAAAATAGCGACCAACACTCGCGTGATGCGTATTTCATTGCGAATTGTTATATACATTGTATAAATAAACAATGCTCGAGGTTTGACTTGTTTTGCAACGGGTCACATAATACACAATGCCTTGGATGGCGACGGCAAACTAACGAGTGATAATCAGGCGCCATTTTCTATCAACCGATTGTTCAAATGGATGAAACAGGTATTGACAAAACAGCCAGTTAAACTTCCAGATTCTAGATAGTGCTGTTCCTATATTTCAACTAATTATTATACAAGGTTATGTTATATTTTCATCCTTTGCGCTGAAGTTTTGTCGCTTGCATTTAGAGATAACAAGAATATAAAAAGTGTAACCATTAATGGAACTGAACACAAATAACCTCAGTTTGCAGACGATACTACAATTTTATTAGACGGAACTGAACAATCCTTCAATGAAAGTTTTATTGTTATTCAGGATTTTGCAGTTATATCAGGTCTTAATGTAAACTTTGATAAAACAAATGTTGTATGGATTTGCAAGCACAAATATAGTTGTCATACCATAAAAACAAAATGGAAACTAAATTGGATGCAACAAAGTTTTAAAATGCTGGTGATATATTTTCATGTTTACCTTTCAAAAATGAATAAATTAAACTATGATGAAAAAAATTGTCAAAATGGAAAATATTCTGAAAAACTGGAAAAGAAGAATTTTAACACCCATTGGAAAGATTGTAATTGTGAAATAACTTATTGTGTCCTTATTCAATCACTTGTTCTTATCATTGCCTAACCGAAATAATACCATTCTTAACTCAATAAAGTCTTCTATTCTGAGTTTTTTTTTGGGATGGGCATAGTAAAATAAAGTTTTCAACAATAGTAAAAGATTATAGTGAAGGGGGATTAAAAATGATCAATCTGGATGCATTTATTTGAGCAATAAAACTAACATGGTTACAAAAAATCAATCCTTTAGGGGAAATTGGATAGAAATTACAAAACTTTATTTTGATACATTTTAACTCTTAAATTGCAGTTATCATTATGCTTTAAATATAGCTTACATAATTTCTAACCCTTTTGGGTAGATGTTTTAAACACATTCTCACTTTATTGTGGTAAATTAGAAGTAAACATAGACGAATTTTTGTATGATCCACTTTTTTATAATCCAAATATATTGATAGGAAATAAAAGTTTTTTCTTCGAGTCATGGTTCCTAGCTGGAATTTATTGTATATGTGATATGTTCAAAAATAGAACCTTTATCTCTCGTGATTTCCTTAATAGAACGTACAATTTGAACATAAATTTCATTCATTATACAGGGGTGACAAGAGCAAAATATAAATTTAAAAAATGTATATCTTGCCCTACTCAACAAACTATCAAACCTTTTTTACAACTATTATTTCAACTTGTACCGAAAAAAGAATCTGATGCAAATCAACTATACACCATTCTAAATAAAAATAATGAACAGCCATCTGTTAAATCAAAATGGTGTTCAAAATGCAATACCATAATTAATGAAAAAGAATGGAACTGCTTATTTAAACTACCATTTTTAATAACCAATGATGTAAAGGTTCAGTGATTCCAATATAGGCTAATTCGCAGGATACTTGGAACATTAGTATTTTGAGTAAAATGAAAATTTCTGATGATCCGTTATGTTCTTTTTACAAACAAAGTTAGGAAAATTTGGAACATTTATTCTTGGAGTGTCAAATATCTAAAGCATTTATTGATCAAATATTACCAGAACAATCTTTTCCTTTCATTAACACGACAATCCTACTACTTGGATATTCGATTTCGTCTGCTACAGCCATAAATAATATTATTTTGTTTGTTAAGCTATACCTGTACAAGTGTAAAATGAATAAATGCATTCCCAGCATAACAGGAACAAAGAAATATATTAAGTATGAATATGATAACTTGAGAAAAATATCAAGTTTAAAAAATTTAGAATCCTTTGACAGCGAATGGGAATTGTTTAATGGTATTGTCTCACGAACTTAGAATTAAAATTATAAGATGGTTGTAGTTTTAAGTACTCTTAACAAATTTTAACTAAGCGTACCATTACCCACATAAAATTAAATGTAGGGTCTACGGTATAAAATATAACGATATGCACATATAAATATGTCTGTCATGTATTCGTAATTGTTTATTGGTGTGTAACCTTGATCTGTGTTGATCAATTCTATCTGGTAGACGCTCATCGAATAAAGGACGAGTCACGCCGTCAACATGTCTTTATTCTGTTTAGTCAAATGTAACATGGTGTCAAGAAGTAAAAAATAGGCCCTCTACAGGTCCCTGAAGTACCCAGTGTTTTGTAAAAAGAAGTACGAAGGTATAATCGAACAAAACAAACCATGGAAGGCATCGGTGCTGCCCCAAGTATTGACTGGGAGTCCCCCGATCTTGAGTCGGAATGAAAAAGGTTCACAGAACATGCAAATTTTATCTTCGCCGGTCCCCTCAGCAAACAATCGGAAGAAGAAAAGTGCAATAACCTTATGATAAGGGTAGGAGAGAAAGGTCGAAAGATCTACAGTACATGAAACCTAACCGCTTATGACAAGAAAAAGATAGACAGGTACACAGACAAATTGATGAACTATGTCAAACCAAGGACAAATTTAGTGTACAATCGCTACAAATTTAGCGCAAAGGTTCAAAACGAAAGTGAACCGATTGATCAATTTGTTACAGACTTACAAATTCTTGTTAGAGACTGTCAATATGACAAACCTGATGAAATGGTGAGAGATCGCATAGTGTTTAGGGTAAAGAACAACAAAATAAGAGAAAAAAAATCATCATCATTGGATCAAGACTGACGTTGGAGAAAACATTAGAAATAGCATACACACATGAAGTGTCAACAAAAGTCCATGATGAATGAGGCAGAGAAAGTCAATGCGATAAAGAGTAAATCACCAAAACACTACCAGAAGAAGTCAGAAAAAGGAAAAAAGTGCACCAAGTACGGATATGAACATCCAGCCGATGGTCGATGTCCCGCGTTCGGTTAACAGTGTACAAAATGTAAGGCCTACAATCACTTTGCATTTTAGTGCAAGACAGGAAAATCTAGACAAAAAGCGAAGAAATTTACATGAAAGAAACGCGCAGTGCATCAAATCGAAAACGGATCCGGCAGTGATGATGACAAGCTGTTTGTGGACACAATAACTGTAAATTCTATACACGGAGAAACCAATTGGACACAACACGCTATAATCAATGGCAAAACTATCACAACGAAGATTGATACAGGAGCGATGTGCAATGTGATGTCCTTTAAAACATATTAATCTTTAGGTTTTCCTGGAATATTGGACAAAAAATCAACTAAACTGAAGTCGTACACAGGTCACCAGCTGCCTGTGAAGCGTACAAGAAACATTCAATGTAACCTGAAAGGACAAAACTACAATGTGAAACTCCATATTGTTGAACTTGAATCAGAAACACTGCTAGGTTGAGAAAGTGCTAAAAAAATTAAACTCATCGTGCGCGTAAGCTCAGTTAGTCCAGATGAAATTTATACAAAGTATCCCAAGATTTTCAAAGGATAAGGCAAGATTCCAGGAGAACCAGTAGTTCATGCACTAAGAAAAGTGCCAGTTGCCCTTAAAGACAAAATCAAGGAAGAACTAGATTCTATGGAGATAAAAGACGTGAAAAAGAAACAGACGAACCAACCGCATGATTCAATTCGATGGTGACAGTAGTTAAACCTTATGGAAAGCTACGTATTTGTATGGATTCTAAAGATCTTAACAGAGCAATAATGCGGGAACATTATCCTATGAAGTCAGTTGAAGAAATTCTACCGCGGATGGCCAACGCCAAATACTTCTCCAAATTGGACGCCAGTAGCGGATTCTGGCAATATAAACAAGACGAACCATCATAGAAGCTGTGCACGATGAATACCCCCTTCGGGAGGTACACTTTCAAACGGCTCCCGTATGGCATAAAATCAGCACCAGATGTTTATCAAAAACTGGTTGCTGAACTCACTCAAGACCTAGATGGTTGTGAATCCATAGTCGATGATATAATTATTTGGGGAGAAAGCGAAAAACAACATGATCAAAGGCTGGTTCAGAGTTTTAGACAGACGCAATTAAATGAAAATCAAGCTAAACAAGGAGAAATGTGAGTTCAAGAAAACGAGCCTAATGTATGTTGATCATGTGCTATCAAGTGAGGGATTGAGACCTGATGGTGAAAAAGTACGAGCTGTAAAAGATATGAAACAGCTAGGAAATACTAAGGAATTGATGACCTTTCTATGTTTCGTAAACTATTTGGGAAAATTCATTACGAACCAGTCACCCCTCAGAAAACTGCTGGAAAAAGATGTCCATGGGGTATTGGGGAAAGGAACAAACTGACGCATTTAAAACCTTCAAAGAGTCAATCACGAAAGTACTACAACGTGAAAAAAACAGTAACGTTGAACATCGACTCATCGTCAAAAGGGCTAGGTGCAGTCCTACTTCAAAATTGACAACGAATCGCGTTCGGATCACGTGTGTTGACTACAGTTCAACAAAACTATGCCCACAAATAGAAAGAGGCAATCGCAATCACGTATGACTGTACAAAATTTCACCAGTACATCTACGGGAGAGAGGTGCTGGTTGAAACAGATCATCGACCGTTACAGGCAATATTCGCAAAACCGCTAGTGCAGGCGCCGCAGCGACTGCAACGAATTCTGCTGAGTTTGCATAGATATAACCTGAAAGTGAAATACAAATCGGGAAACTCGCAAATGCTCTAAGTGAACTTGATCACCTACCTTCTAGTTTCCAGTCAATAAAGGAAGATATTCTAAGAAGAAACAGCGAACGACTCGGAACTGAAACAACTAAAAGAGTATGTAGATCAAGGATGGCCAGAGACAAGTGAAGAAGCATCTGAACAAATGTTGACATACTGGATCTTTCGTGACGAATTTGCCAGTGATGACGGTATGTTGTTCGAAGGCCAGAAGCTAATAGTGCCGAAAAAACTCAGACCGGATATGCTAAAAATTATACATGAAGCGCATACCGGCATAGTGAAGTGCAAAGCAAGAGCGCTGGATAGGAATGGCGAAAGAAGTCGCAGACAAAGTATCTCAGTCTGAAGTTTGTGCGCGACATCAAAAGATTAATCAGAAGGAACCAATGATCAAACACGATATTCCGACAAGGCCATGGTTGCAAATAAGTGTTTCATTTCAACGAAGAAAAGTACCTGCTGACAGTTGATAGGTTTAGCTCTTGGCCAGAGTTAGAGAAACTAGATAATCCAGGTAGCAAAAACACTATCAAGCACGTGAAAAGCCAGTTCGCGAGGTACGGAATTCCGGACGAACTGCCTTCGGACATCGGTGTTCAGTTTTCCAAGTTCGCCAAGGTATGCACAATCCAATTGTTTGATCGAACGTGGTGTTCAAACTGTCAAACAGCTCCTGAAAAAGGCAAAAGACCCTTATAAATCACTCATGGTGTATCGCGACATCATCATCGAACACACAGGACTTTCCCCAGCGCAAACGTTCCTTGGAAGAAGGGTGAAAACAACATTGCCTGTGACAGCCGAACTATTACAACCTCAAAACGATTCAAAATATGTATGTGAAAGCAAGAAAATAGCACAACAGAAACAAAAGTTCTACTTTGACAAACACTGTGGAAAACCACTTCCAAATCTAAAACAGGGAGAGCGCGTGGTTATGAAGAAATATCAAAACGATAAAACATGGACGCCAGCAACCGTTGTAGAAAAACACGATAAACCGCGATCGTATATTGTCCAATCTGATACTGGACAGAAATACAGGCGAAACCGTAGACATCTGAAGCCGACAAAAGCAACATTCCAGAACAATTTCGTTGAAGACAATGACAGTGCGATGCTCACTGAAGAGCCTCCTGTTGTTGACCCTCCAGCTTCGGTGGTTAAAAGTGTTCCAAAACCTACAACAACGAGATCCGGCATAATAGTTAATGTGCCATCGAATTACAGTGATTACAAAGTTGATATTAAGATTTAATGGTATACTAAACCCTGTTGTGTCATTCTGTCTCAAGACAGATGCAAATTCTAGTCTAACAAACTCTTGTAAGCTCATTTAAGCTTTTCAAGAATGCATGTAGTTGAGGTTGTTATAAAAAGGTTCAGAGGCATTGAGAGACATTGTTTCTAGTCATTAGTTCTTAGTTCATAGTGGATACATAACTATAGTTAATCTTTTAGTTTATAACTATTTAAAAAAGGCATAATGTGACAATTACAATTTTGACAATTATTCATCAATTCATTGCGAAATATGTTAAGAAATAGTTGCATTTGATAAATTGAAGCATTTGTATAACTTACTATATTGATAGACAATGGATAAGTTTATTCCCTTCAATTGATATAAAGGGAAATAAGGAAATGTGTTCTGAAAATGGACAACATCTTTGAGTTATCTCTCTTTAGCATTATTGCATTTGATGTCAATGAGTAAAACGAAACTGATGTTTTAAATTTTTAACTTGGTATTTGAATACAGTAACATTAATGTAGTAATATAAGAAAAGTAAATGTTAATTACTAATTGTTTCAGATAAATTTACATAACTTTCATTGTTATGTAAAGCATTATAATTACATACATATATCAGTTATTAACACTTTGCTTAAAGTTGATGTCTTAAGAATTTTTATTTATCTTAATGAAAGGAATGTCATGTATTCGTAATTGTTTATTGGTTTGTAACCTTGATTTGTGTTGATCAATACTATCTGGTAGACGCTCATTGAATAAAGAACGAGTCACGCCGCCAACATGTCTTTGTTCTGCTTAGTCAAATATAACAATGTAATTATGCCTTTCTCATCTGTTATTATAATGTTCACATTCTACTTAGTCTATACACACTAGATTTATTTTCCTTCTTTACGCATTTTGTTGAAGTATTTTTCAACACTTAACTACTGCATGTAATTGTAATGTTTAGTGTTTCTTCACTAACCTATACGCTTAGTCATCAATGAATACCATTGCGAATAACTTATGATATGTGTTAGATGCATTACATGTATTTTCTTGCCATTTTATTATGTTTGATTGCAAAACAATATTATTATTATTATTATTCATATTGTATGCACATGCAATCACGAAATAAAATGTGTTGAAAAAATTTATTATACAAGGATTATTAAGAGCAAAAGTTTTAAAACAAGCCTAAGTAAAACTTGAAATTTGATAACTCGCGATTGGAGGACACTAAAATTCATAGCTTACCTTCGATGGTCAGGATTTCATGCTGGAAATCGATGATCCTCTAGAACCTAATAACATATAGATATCTAAAAAGCCAAACTGTTTGGAAGATTAAAATCCAGTACTGTAGAATATTCGAGGAGATAAGACAGTAACACAACCATCAGATTATTATGAATAGCAAAAATGGATTTCATTTACGATACATTTTAGAAGCTTTCTATTCTGAACCACGCTGCTACGATACTACTATATACATAGACAGCAAAAGAATACGCTTTAGAGTCGAAGGATAATACAATAATCCATACATTAAAGACTGCGCTTTTGTGACATCTGTTGGAAAATATATCCGTCTGAAGTCGAAAAATGTATCCGCTTTGAAATGTATTTCAGATCATGTTCTTGAAGGTTCGTAAGACCTAGTGACAGCAAATGCGCAGATTCAACACAGGTAAACTTGCAATCTACATAATCTTACGTCAAATGGTCTCGTGTCGCAAGGCACTTGTCCATGACCTGCAAACAATTTGATAATTGGTAAAATTGATAAAGTGGAAAAAGATTATAATTTCTCTCCTACTTCGGAGAGTTAAAAACCTAGTTTGCAATTATAAATTGGTAATTTAATAAACTATAAAACTTGATATACTTTATCCGTTGGTCTGATGATCAGTATAAAACATGAAGTGGTACCTTTGCTGATACAGACATCAAATTGCAATTACGAATTGACTTGAACAGAATAAACAATTAATAAATAGTCAACCTTGCAATGTCATTTAAACTATCTAAAACCATCGGAGTTGATTGTTCGAATATATTACACATGAACAAGTCCTACAAACGATCGTTTACTTTAAACTGGAATAGTTTTAACAAACATTTTTGTAGAGGCTTCCTTATCGGAACTGCAAATAAATGAAATTTTGTTGTTTTTTTAACCGTAATTGCAAATGAACACTCATTCGATTTATGTTATGATGGTGTAGTGAATAATCTTAAAACACAGACTATGATAAAGTGCATGAAAAAAGGATAACCGCTTTATCAATCCATTTCAATTGTATAATGTCGTAGCTGGCTTTGTACATAATCGTATGTCCAAAAGTCTCATATCGTTAGCTTTTGTTAATAACAATCGGTGATCGATTGAAATTATTGGGAAAACAAGAGCTCTCATCCCTCTGAAGAGTTAAAATGCCGTTTGCGAATATGGAGTTGAATCAAATGTTCGAGGCGAATTATTTCTCTGCGTTAAACGCTCACATTAAATAAGTGCTGTCTTTGCTTGTCAATACATCATGATCGAAATAGGGGGTACCTTTGAACGAAAAACATTATTTGCGGTCAACCTAACATTTTTCTTCAAACGATTTAAAGCCATTTGCGTTGATTGTACTGGTTGATTTGATGGATACGTGAACTAAAAAAGATCGTTTACAACAAACGGTAATTTAAAAGATACACGTGTTGTAGAGGTTTCATTTTCGGACAATTAACGTAAGGTTCATTATTTGCGACGGCGATACAGGGCAACAGATAAGGTTCGTTTTATCGTTTTTACGATTTATATTTGACAGAAAACGAATTGAAATTAAAAATCAATTGTACAGAAAACGATTATGAAAATGGAAAACGAATTGAAATTGATTCTTCGTCGTTTCAGTTGTTCCGTTTTCCGCCGTACCGCTTTTAATTATAATTAGTGTATTGCAAACTTTAGTGCGGCCATAATATTTTCAGTTAGCTTCTATAGGCCGATATCAATATAAAAAGTTACTTCAGCAGAGATAAGTTCGGGAAAAGGTTCTCTGTTCAACGCTGTCGGGTTAGGAAACTTTCATAAATGGCGTGCGCGACCAATATTTTACAATTCGGTATGAGACCCAAACCGTCGGGAAAAGACATTGTGAAGAGTATACTATCACATTTAATAGCGCAGGTGGTGACAGATTCTGAAATATTCGGCTCAAAACACCGCTGCGATTCCGTGTCTCAAATTAACTAACACCATCGTGATCTCCACTGGCTTGTCATTGATGGAGATGATTTGGCAATGTGAGTATGATCTGAGACTGAAAGGCAGGAGTGTTGAAACTGATTGAAATTAAATGACTCATCATCATCCAATTGTCAATATACAATAAGTACTAATATTTACAAACAACCATTGCCACTGTGAATTTATAATTACTTAATTGGAATAAGAATTGCTGAGAATTATCAATATCCTAAAATGACGCGCTAATCTGATCCAGAAATATATGTATGTTTTGATCAAATTGTAAAAAAAATATTTGACAAATAGTTTTGAGGGAAAAAACTATTTGTTGCAAAAAGCTTGCAGTGAAAACTAATTGACCCAAAATATTATCTGTTGCCCTGCGATAGTATACTACTGAAGTTAATTCAGGATATTACAGTGGATAAGTTCAGAACTTAGGATTAAGTTTGATAAAGTTTTCGAGAGAAAAAATAAATATTTTCTTTGACATTTCATTTCAGTAAGATCCTGTCCTACAAGGTTAGGTGGACTAAATCACCTCACTCCAAATATTCGAAACTGGAAAGCTTGCTTTGTAAACGACCTTACGTCAAAAATTCTCTTTTTGTGTTAATCTCAAATTGTGTTGAAATCCCAGCTAGTGTAACAAACCGAGTATCAACAAACAGGTCATAAGGCGTTTGTTGCAACCTTTTGTCAGCTGTTATGAATAGCTAAAATACGCCCTTTTTTCATTGCACTAAATCAGGCTATGCTTATGCATTATAGTTCTTCTTTAAACATAGTTAGTGTAACGTGTCTACCGTTCCTTCGGGATATATATATCCTTGGGTCGACTCGGGTTGACTTGGGTTGACTTGAGTTGACTTGGGTTGACTTGGGTTGACTTGGGTCGACTTGGGGTGTCTTGGGTTGACTTGGGTCAACGTGGGATGACTTGAGTCAACTTGGGTTGACTTGGGTCGTCTTGGGTTGGCTTGAGTCGACTTGGGTCGACTTGCACTTATACCAAAAGAGTCTGCAGTGTCTCCCCTCTGCGTTACGCAAGGAAGACAATCAATGTCCCCCCTCTGCGTTATGCAAGGAAGACAGTCGGTCACTGTTGTACAAGCGACAATCAGTAGCTTGACAGACTCAGATTGACCTACGAGACCAGACTCGTGCACCGTCTTATATCACCAATGAAAACCTGTGACCCGGACAAAGGTATGAGTCTCTATTGAAACTACCCAGCAAGCTATGGTGTAATGCGCAAAGTTGCTAGGGTCACTTCTACTCAAAAGGCATACAAAGTCCCAGATAATTCCAATGGTATAAGGTCTCTAATTAATGCAACGTATTTAACGATGTGCTCTGATCGCCAATCGAACGCAGATAGCTCGCTCCCCATAAGAGCAGCGCTTTATATACTGATATATATACCACGTGACCCGCTTGCTAAAGACATCACCCTACTATTTCATGTAAACACAACCCTACTGTTTCAAACAGTAATAGTATAATACTGTGGCTATATTATGAAATACATATTGTGCATCTTAATAACCGACTTGTATTATTAAATCATCAAATTATGTACATAAAAATACAATGATCAATCCAAAATACACACGCTATTTGCGTGGAACTTACCGAATAGTCGAATGCTTGCCCGCGGGAAATGTACTTTCGTTTTGGTGTAAATAATAGGAAAGAACTCAAAGAATAATGAACCTAAAGGATATAGTACCGGCAAAAATCGACACACTACCCACGCCTCCGATTTAAGCGCCCCGCTTACAATACTCTGTCTAAATGTAAAACAAATACGTCAACAACATTTTTGTATTGATACTACTCCCGGTAGTCATGTTAAAAGCAAAGGTTATGACAAAACATGATATCTAATGCTAACTGAATGACTAATATCCTGATGAGATAAGAAAAACAAACATGAGTATGACCTGATGAATAATGATTAACTTGATAGTTCAACAATGAAAAGAATGGGAAAAGAAAAAAAACATTAATGCAACTGTAACAAAACAAACTGCACAGCTAACGAAAACAGTTCTAAAATCATCACTCTACTGAAAAACACAATCACTTGGCTGTGTGACCAATCGTTATGTGTATGAAAAAGTTCATCTCATCCTGGCATGTTTGCACACAAACATTGCATCGCAGGGGGTTGTCAACACAATGACATCCCTTGTGTACGAACAACATTGCCTGATTCCCAAATGTAATGTCACATACACTACATCGATGAACATCCATCCCACGATCATCAGTCTGTACGGCTGTGCAAACCACCGGTTGGCAGGTCCTTGGTTGTACTATCGTCATTCGAAGCGATAGCTTCCGCAGCTGGGCGATCTTCTATCCAGGTGCTGCAAGACTGACCCTCCGTGGAAATACGCGGTTCCTTCGGTGCTCTTACCAGCTCTGGAACCGTTCGCTTTCTGATAACCCTACCGATATCGAAATCGATGCAGGGCTCCCCTGCTACTTCCACCTCTGGGTCGCTGTCCTAACTAATGTCGCTACCCACCGTGTCGTCCCCGGGTGTTTTGGGTGTTTTTGCACTTTCCACGAGTATGTTCCGTTAGCTTCACTTGACGTTTAGGTACACAAGTTCCTTGTAGTCTTTTCCACACTCATAGCACGTGTGTCTTTTGGGATTTTGGGATTCATGGCGCACTGAGTAACGTGCAGCTCGAATCTTTCACCAGCAGTGACTTCTTCTTTGCATAGCGGACATATGGCCCTCGATCTGGGCGTGATCTTTGTGTTGGGCGTTCCAGAACTGAAAGTAGAAAGACATAGTCATGATGCAAAAGTGGTTTACGTATTTTCCTACTTATCGAACCAAGGTCATCGTGGTTACTACCATCGTGAAAGCCTGGCTCGCTGGGTTCGGCACCCGACACCTCAGATTTGTCCTGAGTTGTCATAGCATCGGGATTATTTGTGTCTAACTCACCCAAAAGCACTCGAGGTCTTACTTTCCTCAATCTATCTGTGTGTATGACCTGCGCAGATCCAGACCTACCACAATTGGAGACCACACTGAACGTTTTACTGGAAAGAACACAAATACTGAATCCCCTACATCAAAATGTTCATAGGCAATTGACCTGCCATGATACTGCTTCTGTCGTTCCAATTGCCTTACCAGTATATGTACGAACAAACGCATGAGCGGCTTCAAGCTTTTCTTGCAACTGCCACACCCATTCGTTAGGTGGTGTACATTAGCATGTGTTGGCATATCGTATGCTAGGTCCAGAGGAATAGTTGTTTCACGTCTAAGCATCATAAGATTTGGGGTGACACCGGTAGTTTCGTGCTCCGATGACCTATAAGCAATCATAACGAATGGTAACTGGTCATCCCAGTCTCGATGATTTTCATTTAAAAATGCGCTGAGCATTGCACACAAGGTTCGATTGAACCGCTCCGCAATCCCGTCCGATTCCGCATGGTAGGGTGTCGTTCTAGTTTTCTCTATTTGAAACAGTCAATACATCTCTGTAAACAGTCTACTGGTGAATTGTCAATTGATCCGAATGCACTTTCCTTGGCACACCACACCGTGACACGAATTGTTCCACAATGACACGAGCAACAGTTGCTGCCTCCATATTTGGCATTGCATACGCTTGTGTCCACTTGGTGAAGTAGTCGGATACCACCAAAATGTATTTATTCCCATTCTCGGTCATTGGCAATTCCTCCAAAATGTCGACTGCTATACGCTCCAAATTATAGCCACTTCTTGTAACCTGCATTGGTGCTCGATTAGTTTTGTTGGGTCCTTTTCGCTTAGCACAAGTTTCACACCCATTGACGTATATCTGAACATCATGTTGTAGACCCGGCCAATAGAAGCGTTGCCTAATCTTTGCCAACGTCTTCTTTATTCCTAGATGTCCTAAGGCCTTGATGTCATGTGCATATCTCAATACCTCTCTTCTCCTACTCAAAGGCAACACTGCCTGTCATTGTATAGTCTTAGTATCAATAACGTCCCATCTTCTCACCACAATGTCATCCTTTACATGTAAGCGCTCCCATTGGTTCCACAGGGATTTCAGATATTTACTTCGAGGCTCAATTACAGTATGGCTTGGGTGATAATTTTGTAATAGCCATTCTCTCATGGTGGCTATATCGGCATCATTGCTCTGGCACGATTGAATATCAATGAGGACGTCATTGGGATGTTCAGACTCCAACACTTCTCCAAGCGTACACACTCCCAAAGTTTGAACCTTGTCCATCACCGGACAGTCACGACCACATTGCTTACAGCCCTTCTGCTCAAAGCATCAGCATTGCCATGTAACCTACCAGGCCTGTGCTCAATTTTCATGTCATAAACAGATAATATCTCGAGCCACCTAGCTAACTGACCCTCTGGATCTTTGAAGTTCATGATCCAACGGGGTGAGCTATGGTCTGTTCGTAACAGGAACTGTCTTCCGTACAAATAATGCCGGTAGTACTTGACGAATTGAACCACTGCAAGCAACTCTTTGCGTGTCACACAGTACTTGCGTTCCGACTTGCTCAGAGCTCGACTAGCGAAGGCAACGACCTTCTCCTCTCCATTCTGCTTTTGTGACAGTACGGCTGCTATGGTCATGTCACTCGCGTCAGTGTCTAGGATGAAAGGTTCGCGAAAGTCCGGGTGACTCAGTACTGGGGCTCCCGTTAGTTTCTGCTTTAATGACTCGAATGCAAGCATGCAGTCAGGTGTCCAGTCAAACTTCACATCTTTCTCGGTAAGTCGGTGTAGCGGTTTCGCTAGCTCCGCAAACCGGTAAATGAAACGCCTGTAGTAACTACAGAGTCCCAAGAATGAGCGTACAACACGCAGGCATCCGGGAATCGGCCAGGTACGTATAGCTTCAGTTTCTTCGGGTCAGTACGTATCCCTTCTGATGATATTAGGTGGCCTAAGAATTCGACTTCTTCCGCAAACAGATGGCACTTGTTAGGTTTAAGTTTCAGCCCAGCCTCTCTTAACCTTTCTAGCACAGTACTCAAATTTGTCAACATATCGTCAATTGTCTTCCCAGTGACAATCACGTCATCTAAATAAATCAAACATATTTCCAAGTGTAAACCTGCTAACACTATCTCCATCAGACGTTCAAATGTCGCAGGTGCGTTGCATAACCCAAAGGGCATGACCTGGAAATCAAACAGACCTCTTCGACTGGAAAAAGCCGTCTTAAGCTTGTCAGCTTCCTCAACCTCCACCTGCCAGAAGCCTGCATTAATATCCAAGGACGAAAACCATCTACTATCGGACAAGTGGTCTAGAGATTCATCCACCCTAGGAAGAGGGTAGGCATCCTTAATTGTAACATCGTTCAATCGCCGATAGTCAATGCAGAAGCGGTGCTTTCCATCCTTCTTTTTTACAAGAACGATACTGCTTGACCACGGACTCTTGGATGGTCGAATAACTTCTCTATCGAGCATGTCATTGATTTGTGCGTCCACCTCGTCCGTCATGTTCACAGGGACACGAACCGGTGGTTGTTTGATTGGTTGCGTGTCACCTGTGGGTATCTTATGCTTGATTATACCTGTCCTACCAATATCACCATCGCCTGTGGAAAACACGTCCTCGAACTTTCCAAGGAGTTTTCCAACCTGTTTGGCCTGTTCCTTATTTAATCCACTCACAGCACGACTGTATAAATCGCGTAAATGGTCTGGCACGGGTGCCTCATGAGGCTTTGTGAATTCATCTACTTTAACTGAGTGTATAGATAGAACGGGGCTGGATGTGGCAATCACAGTCCGCGGGAAAAGTATTTGCTCTTCCTGGTTAGGATTAAGTATACGTACAGGGAATTTTTGTTGTCCTCGTACTAAGCACTTTGCGACAATACCTCGGCCAATGTCATACGGTCTTTGAGCTTGCTCTATCAAGCACATACCTTCCTTTAGAATATCCTCAGACGTTACCTCTGCAGGTATCATCATCTCTGACATTGCTGGTATTTTGACAACTTCACTGACGATAACCCTGTAGCAATATAAAGTGCCACTTGAAACTAATGGACACATTTTGCCCAGGATTTCAATAGATTCAGTGTCCATGCCAATCTTACATCTGTGAATCTTGAAGACATCTAGCCCAAGGATAACATCGGTATCAATATCGGCAACAACAACATTCATGTTGTAGGTCGACCCATGTACGTCAATACTTATGCTGCCTTGTCCCTTTATAGACAGGGGTGTTCCAGCTGCAGACACAATATATATCTGGAAGAATTTGAGGTCTTTTGTTTGACCATATATCAGCATCCAAAGTTTGTCCGAGACTAATGAGAGTGTTGCGCCTGTATCTACCAAACAATCTATGTCGCGTCCATTTATCTTCGCAGGGAGGTACAACCCTGACTTATTATATGATGAAGTTTTCACAGACGAGTCGTTTGGTTTGGTGGTGCTGTCCTGGCGAGGTAAACGTGGGTTTGTATCTGACTTGGAGTGAAACTGTCCAACCTGTTTCGAAGATCGGTTACTCCAATATTTTCGTTTACCATCAAACGTGGGTGGTTTGGGATTTCTCTGCTGGTTTTTCCATTGCCGGAATTCATTTTGCAAATCATGTAAAGTTTTTGAAAGTGTTTTGATGTCATCACCCATGGTTGGATTCATTGAAGTATCCTCCGAGGATAGCGTTCTTACCGAACTACTACTGACTGTTTTCTTCTCAGCCCTGTAGAATGCGTCCATCTCTACGGCGTGTCGAACAGCATCATTGAGACTGATCGGACGTGCTTGCTTGGTACGTATTCGTAACTCAGTGCTATGTAAGGAATCTATGAACTGTTCCTTTGCTAGTGTCTCGCGTACATCAGCAGGGGCAGTGGGATATGCCAGGTTAGTAAGCCTGCGAATATCCTGGGCTAACTCAGATAGCTGTTCAGAGGTCCGCTGTCGGCGTTCTCTTAATTGCACCCTGTACAATTCCGTTTGGTTCGGCGGAAGACATCTTTCCTGTAGGGCTTGTACCAAGGCACTATAGTCGTGTGCCTTTGCAGGAAGATTACCAAACACTACCTGTGCCTGTCCCCTCAAAGATACTGCCAGATACAACCCTATTTCTGACTCGGTTCATTTGTTTATCTTAGCACATGCATCAAAGTCGGCTTTATAATCTTGCCAAGACCGCGTACCATCGTACGTGGCAGGCTTCATCATGACTGACGGCTTGGACTTTCCCTGAGTCTCATCAAGAGCCCTTAATATACCCTTTCTTCGGGTGGTTATAAACCTTTCCGGTGACATCGCTTCGTCAGGCTGGTAATTGTCACCACGAGTCGGGGTTTCAGTACACTTAAAAGTTACTGACCTATGAGCTTTGGCAAACAACGGTTTGGGTGTGGACGTCGATGTCGATGTATTTGCAGCAAGTTCCAGTTCCCTTGCAATACCAGTGAACTCGGATTCAAGCTTTAGTGTAGCATTTTCTAGCTTGACATGCTCAAGTTCGGCTCTTATCCTATCCAAGTCGCTTTGTTCTTGATGTGAAGCCATTGTGACGCTGAGTCGGGATGCTTTAAGGGTAGTCCCAATATATCCCACCGCTGCCACCAATTTTTGTAACGTGTCTACCGTTCCTTCGGGATATATATATATATATATATAATGGCTTTTCCTCGGGGTTTCCTTAGTTGTGTGATTTGATAAACAAATAAATAATTTGCCTCTATACAAGCCGGTTCCGTATGCCCTGTGCGACTTGGATTGCTTTCATCACTTGGGTTGACTTGGGTCGACTTGGGTCGACTCGGGTTGACTTGGGTCGACTTGGGTCGACTTGGGTCGACTTGGGTTGACTTGGGTCGACTTGGGTCGACTTGGGTCGACTCGGGTTGACTTGGGTCGACTTGGGTCGACTAGGGTTGACTTGGGTTGACTTGGGTCGACTTGGGGTGTCTCGGGTTGACTTGGGTCGACTTGGGTCGACTTGGGTCGACTTGGATCGACTTGGGTCGACTTGGGTTGACTTGGGTCGACTTGGGTCGACTCGGGTTGACTTGGGTCGACTTGAGTTGACTTGGGTTGACTTGGGTTGACGTGGGTCGACTTGGGTCGACTTGGGGTGTCTTGGGTTGATTTGGGTCAACGTGGGATGACTTGAGTCAACTTGGGTTGACTTGGGTCGTCTTGGGTTGGCTTGAGTCGACTTGGGTCGACTTGCACTTATACCAAAAGAGTCTGCAGTGTCTCCCCTCTGCGTTACGCAAGGAAGACAATCAATGTCCCCCCTCTGCGTTATGCAAGGAAGACAAAAGGTCACTGTTGTACAAGCGACAATCAGTAGCTTGACAGACTCAGGCTGACCTACGAGACCAGACTCGTGCACCGTCTTATATCACCAATGAAAACCTGTGACCCGGACAAAGGTATGAGTCTCTATTGAAACTACCCAGCAAGCTATGGTGTAATGCGCATAGTTGCTTGGGTCACTTCTACTCAAAAGGCATCCAAAGTCCCAGATAATTCCAATGGTATAAGGTCTCTAATTAATGCAACGTATTTAACGATGTGCTCTGATCGCCAATCGAACGCAGACTGCTCGCTCCCGTTGTTGTTGTTTTTGTTTTTTATCGAGTGCACCGGGATTGTCTCCCATATGGCCATCGCCCCTAGAAAGACTTGTTAGTTGGTCACGGGGGATAGTGCAAGATACAGGAGACACCCCGTTCCAGAGGTGACCCTGGGTCTTTTAGTGCCCGGTGTATAGCACCTAGTACACTGCACCTCGGTTTAACGTCTCTTGCGAAAGACAAATAGTAGGTTAGGTGCAGCGGGGGATCGAACCAGCGATCTCTGGATTGTGAAGCCAGTGTGTTAACACTAGACCACGGATCCGCTACGACTGCTCGCTCCCAATAAGAGCAGCGCTTTATATACTGATATATATACCACGTGACCCGCTTGCTAAAGACATTACCCTACTATTTCATGTAAACACAACCCTACCGTTTCAAACAGTAATTGTATAATACTGTGGCTATATTATGAAATACATATTGTGCATCTTAATAACCGACTTGTATTATTAAATCATCAAATTATGTACATAAAAATACAATGATCAATCCAAAACACACACGCTATTTGCGTGGAACTTACCGAATAGTCGAATGCTTGCCCGCGAGAAATGTACTTTCGTTTTGGTGTAAATAATAGGAAAGAACTCAAAGAATAATGAACCTAAAGGATAAAGTACCGGCAAAAATCGTCACAGTTAGCTCCCTTGTTAACAAATATGTCATGAATATATGTGTAAACACGGCGTCATGCATAATGTTACGCTTAAAGGGGCTTGTTCACACTTAAATTGCATTTTTTTGAAGTTTTTCATTTAATGCTTTAAATTGATAAATTTAAACATCGCAAACAACGTGCTCCAGTATAAAACAAAAAGAAAATTAAAATAAGAAAGAAAAAAGTAAGCCGCACCAAGGCTCGAACCACTGACCCTTGGATCGGTTTTTTCCCCGACTAAATATAGATTTTAAATATAAATTTAAATATAAACACGCATTGTGACAGCAACAACAACAACAACAAATATGGCGGAATCTGTATTGTCAAACACGGAAGAAGAAGGTAAAATATGTTTTTTTATTGTAAAACTCAATAGTGCGTATGATTTTTTTTTATAAAAGTAGATTAAAATAGTATAACTGATCAAATGATTCGTTTTCGTTACATAAGTATCTGCATATACATCACAGAACGCGTAAATACTGATTCTCTCGTTTACACTTAAGTTACAGATAGAGACTAAAATTAAAAGCCAAGTTGAATACAGAATTAACTTTAGTATTCGCGCAAATAAATTAAATTTATCATTAGCCTTGGAGTACTGAGATCATTTAAACATTACAGTATCTTTTTCTTTCCTCATATCTGACAGTGACAACATTATTTGTTGGCAGGCAATTCAAGATGCTGTGCATTTATTGACATATTCATTATTGTGTGTTATATGAAAATGACATTTATTATTAACTAAAATGCATTTGAATGGTACTGGTAGTTTATTAATTTAAACCCAAAACTCATTAAGCGCTGGAACCGAATTTTGAAGGCCTTTGCAAACAGTTTGGATCCAGATGAGACGCCACAAAACGTGGCGTCTCATCAGGATCCAAACTGTTTGCTATTCTGATAGTATTCTTTGAAAAAAATCAAAGAAATGGCTAATTTTAGAAATTCAGCGGATGACATTTTAGCAGATGACAAATTTCCCAGCATGCAAAGGGTTAAAATGTATTTATATCAGTTTCTTCTGCACAGCTTTTTTATAAATAAACTGAATAACCAAAATATTTTTGAAAGTTTAGTAATTCATGGCATCAAATGCATGTAGCTGGCGCCAGACAACTCGCCCCAATACCAACTTGCCCCAAAACAAACTCGCATCAAACATATGGTCACTCGCTCCAACCAAGAGACAACTCGCCCCAATTTTTTTTCGTGCATCTGATGTTTTCTTTATTTAAAGTATTTTATCTTTATATTCTTTGTTAATTTAGCAAAGCACGTATATATTTTGATAAATGTGTATTTCAACAGTACATTGTATTTTGAATAAATCAAATACAGGTCATCTGAAATGCATGTATCATTATATTTGTAAAAGCCAAGACTATTCTGGATATTCCTCTTTTTTCAATTGTTTTGAATATCCTCAAGATTTGATTTCCTGAATGTTGAAGAACACTTATTAGATAATAATACCACATATTTACAACTCACTTTTTTAATAGAAACCATAAATAGTTTTAAAAAGTGGTTTAAATTGTGTATTTACTTTTTCAATAGGATACAACCATAATTAAACCAAGACGTTTATGAAGAAGGGATCACTGGATTTTGTCACTTTGGTACAAGAAACAGAAAAGGTATACTTATTTAGCTGCATTTTTTTCTGTTGATTTCATTTGAGAATATTGAAATAATTTGTAGATAATGTTTTCAGATATTCAGGCAAGTTGAGATTTCATTGAAAAAAGTATATGTCATTTCACAATATTCTTGAATGGAAACAGAAAAAACACAGTTCAACGCACTTATTGTTGATATATAAAACAAAGTCTTTGTATGTAAAACTGTGTTGCTACATGAGCAAAGAATTTAAAAAATGATCCTACACTACACTAGGTGAATATTGAAATTTTACAAAAAAAAACTGACAGGAATGTTTAAAAATGGTGTCATGAAAAATAAAAAATTCTATATGTACATGTAGCTACATCTTGTGTCAAAATTCTTAGCTTTATGTTCAAAACATTTATTGTTAAATGCAGAAATGTCTTTTCAAGGATATCATAGACCACCTTACTTATACGGAAGCATAGGAGCTGTTGAAGGAAATTGCTGCCAGACAGTCAGCAGTTATCACTGACAGCCTGTCCTGGCCCAGCTTGGACCATCCTCAAGCTAACCATGATGGTGTGTTTGCAAGAATTGTCCATTTGGTAGACCATGATGAAGACCAGCTTTGTTGTGGCATGGCCTGACAATACTGTACAAGCCAGAGACCAGTATGTTTACTGTTGTTGAATAAGACCCATTTTTCATGTTTATTTTTCTGTGGGCCTGTTTAACAGAATTAATAATGCACTTTATCTATTTCAAATATGTTATTTTTCTGTGGACTTTTTAACGGAATTATTAATGCATTTTATCTATGTCAAATATTGTATTTGTCTGTGGGCCTGTTTAACGGAATTAGTAATGCATTTTATCTTTATCAAATATTGTTGCTTGTAATATTAATATAGAACACGTAAAACTACTCATGTAATTGTCTCAGCTTAAAATCAAAAGTGTAGAAAATTTAACTCATTTACTGTCGAAAAAGTGGCCATTATGTTCCTGCATCTTAAAAGTTGGACGATAACAGCTAATATATATATATATATATATATAGATAGATTTAGCAAGAGTTTTTTTAGTTTTTTTATGTGTTCATATTTTTCAGAAAAAGGGTTAAGTGGTGACTGATCCTCTCACCCTCCTTATCCAGGAAATATTTCGGAACAACGTGTTGGCACTGAAGATGTGGAGGACACAGATTGATCACAGTACATCCTTTGGATACATGGACACCTTCAACGTGACGACAACAAAATTGTACCTGCCTTTTTTTTTGAAAGGAAGTAGTTAATAAAATTATTGTTAACAGCTTTTTTAGTCTTGTTGTTTAAGAATGCTTGCAACATTTAAGTGGATAAACGGTTGTTTTAAATTTGAATCTTCAGTAATGCATTCTTTATTAAATGATGTAATCTTATTTCTTTCAATATAGTGTAAATAATAAGAACATAATTATCCTTTGTATACAAAATGAAAACCAAGTTTACTGTTCTATTAATCATTATTTATTTATCTTGTTCTTTTGTCAGAAATATTTCAGGGGCATACATACAGTATTCCTTAAATAAAAGGGGCAGTTATTAGAAAATTAACATGTATTTTAGTAATGCATATTCAAACTTTTTCCACATTTATAACCAGCAACAATATGTAAGTAGTATAATGTAACACAAATTAATACTATGAATTTACTACTGATTTTGCCGTGCCTGTCATCAAACATGTTTGACTGAAACGTTCTTAAAAGATGTTTTGTGGAAGACTTAATCAATCATTTAATAAATATTTGAGCCACGCTCTGGGAAAATGCATGTACTTAAGGTTGTCCAAGATTAGGCTGTGCAGACTGCACAGGCTAATCAGGGGCAACACTTTCCGCCTTATCTTGATTTTCTCTAAGAGACTCCAGTTCAACAAAAAATACAATAAAGCAGCAATTGTCTGCCTGATTGGTATGATCAGCACATGTTAATCTCGTACGACAATTTACGCACATGCATTAAGCCCCATTTTCCCAGGGCAAGGCTCACCTATTTAGGTTTTAGCTGTCTATATGCTCTTTAACTTTTGAATCATGATGCAGTTTCATATAATAATGTATTATGAGTTGTTTTTAATTGATGCATATTCTTTTGTTCAGTGTTGAACTCAACATGTATTATAATAAGGTGTTCACTTAACATTCTTGCAGTAATGCTTTGCTGTGTAATATATATGTAATAATAAATCAAAATTGAACAACAAGCTTCTTATTTCTTCATGTTATTTATTAAAACATTTTAAACCAAAACAACAAAATCCATAACATAATGAACACAAAACATAAAACTTTATATTCATGAAACAAAACTATAATTGATAACATTTTGAATAAATGTTTCCAACTTTCAACATTTGACAGATCAAATTATTTCTGAATTCCACCAATTTTTTATTTATGGATAAACAGCACTTTATCATCTTTATGACAGTTTATGTAAGGCTTTTACAATAAATGGTTGTTTATAGACTGATAAACAATGGAAAACAATACATAATCTATATATAGCATTGTGCTTTGATGTCATTGTTAATGGAACATAAACAAATGTGGTGTGCAGCACACACTCAACATTGACTATGGTAGCTTATACCTAAAAGAGTCAATAATTCCTGTTCATAGTCTTTACTTGTGACAAAAAATCAGGAAAATGCTGAGCCCAGTGTTTATTTAGCTATTTGCCAGACAAGGTTTTCACAAATTCTTCTGTTTCAGAGTGACCTATATCAAATACTTTGGATCCTCTATTGTAATAACAAAACAATTAATTCACCATGTTTGATCATGGGTCTCCCATAAAAAACTTAACACAAATCATGAAACATAACACCTATAAGAGTCAACAATTCCTGTTAATAGTCTTGACTTATGACAAAAAAATCTGGAACTTGGCCCATTGTTTATGTAGTTATTTGCCAGACTTATTCTTCTTTTTCAGAGTGATCTATGATTGAATACTTTGGATCCTATATTTTTATAACAAAACAATTAACAAAATTCACAATACCTTACAAACTTAAAACTCAAATACATATTCTCATGGCATTTCAGGGCACTTGTATGCTATGTTCATCAGTATTTTATTAATGATATTTCTGCCCTATGTTTATAAGCAGTTCACTTATTAAAATCACATTTTATCACCATGATGATGACAGGACAGTCGACCATAATGTCACACATTTGGTCACGCCTTCATATTACACAAATAAATTCAAGCATCATTTCAAATACTTAAGTCATTTACTGACTGAAAAAACAGCCAGGGTCACACATGCACTTTCATACTCAATGGTATACGTCCTATAAAACCATGCTGCCAAATTTACACAACATGTTCCTACCCATAGTCGGTTATCATTTATTTCAGCTTTGTCAATTTTTTAATTCATAATAATGGTATGTTGAAGTTAGTTAAAACAACATAGTTACATACACCATGTACCAATTTGTATGAGTAAATCTTCATATTGTTTCCGGGTTGCTTGCCCTTGACCTATTGGATATTGCAGCTCCTCATTAGCCGCAGGTGGATATATAAGGGGCAATTGTAGAGGCAATCAGCTTTGGATAAGCTGAATCAAAAAGGAACTTTGATCGAAGGGTTTTTTCCTTGATGATCTCTGTGTACTCAGTGCATGTAGGTGTATCCCTTCTTTTCATTGATTGGCACCACCGTCCAATTGTTGGCTGCCTTCAATTTACTCTGAAATAACATATAAGCATATTTGTAATTTTGAAATGTACACTAAAACTTATCATAAAAACTATGTATGAAAGTTGTTTGCTATTTTAAACATTATTTTATTCATATCATGCCAATCAGGTAACATACCAATACTTTTCTGGGCTACTTGATTCACCAGTATTAACTTATGAACCTACCAATACTTTTCTGGGCTACTTGATTCACCAGTATTAACTTATGAACCTACCAATACTTTTCTGGGCTACTTGATTCACCAGTATTAACTTATGAACCTACCAATACTTTTCTGGGCTACTTGATTCACCAGTATTAACTTATGTACCTACCAATACTTTTCTGGGCTACTTGATTCACCAGTATTAACTTATGAACCTACCAATACTTTTCTGGGCTACTTGATTCACCAGTTTTAACTTATTAACCTACCAATACTTTTCTTGGCTTCTTGATTCACCAGTATGACTATGAGCTTATTATATGATGAAGTTATCATACTTGAGTCACTAACTGACAATTACTGGACTACTAGAGATTGGAGGAGAATGGCATTGAAATAATTTCATGACCAATCACCATGCAAGTTGTCTAAATGGTTCAGAAAACAAACCAGCTATCGGATATTCTCTGGTTTTCATAACATAAAAAGTTTCTGGTAAAAAAAAAGATAAAGCAATTATATTACCAAGGAACTTTAGGATGCACATAGAATCTTATTGAATATAAATATATTATTTTATCAATTAAAATATGCTAAGACAGGGTTGTTTGCATACTCTAAGTAAGATGTTATCTCTCCAATTTCTGACACATGACCAGGTGTGGTACTTCCTTGTGACACAAATGACAGGCCAGGACCTGGCTGGGGCTGATGATCGTGCATAGGTGAAGAGTTTGTTGATCTAACATTATGCTGAACAGTCAAACTTGCAATAGTTTGGCCAGCACGTCTTCCTAAATACCTTAAAAAGAAGGTTTGTATTAGAGCATAAAATTGATCACATATCAATTTAAAAAAACAACAAAATTGATGTTAACCCTTTCAGTGCGGGAACAGAGTTTTGAAGGCCTTTGCAAACAGTTTGGATCCAGATGAAATGCCACAGAACGTGGCGTCTCATCTGGATCCAAACTGTTTGCTATTATGATAGTATTCTTTGAAAAATATCGAAGAAAATGCTTATTATAGAAATTCAGCAGACGACATTTTAGCAGACGACAAATTTCCCAGCATGCAAAGGGTTAAAATCAGGGAATAAACTGTGTAATCATATTATCATATCATGATAATTGATTACATAATATAACATACATTTGCATACCAGTATATTTTATAATATAATATATACCGAATAAATTAATCATTCATCATTTATCATTAATTTCATGCTTCATTTGACTCGTGTTGGAGACAGTGTTCCTTGTAAGTTATAACGAATTCAATAAGTTGATACGAACATCTTGGCATAGGGGCATAAAGGCTTATTTTAAAACGCGCAATGAACAAATTATGTTATCAGTGCGTATCTGGTTTCGTTGCAGACAATAAAACTAAATACCTATCCAAACTTTTGCTAAAATTCCTTTGTAAACAGGCAACACTTGCCAAAAAATAAACCTAGCTTCTAAAATATGACTTACATTTCGTGTGTTTAAGCCATTACCCTGTCTTCGTCTCTTCCAACGATCCTCCTATGGTTCTGCAAACACTTAGTCTTGTCGCCAAGATTGAATAAATTCGAGCGATGTCGCTGGCTCCGGCTTTTGTTTCTCTTTTTCTCACAGAAATGAGATGCATTGTTTGTAAACCCAAAGCGGATAAGCGCAGCGCGCATGCGCATGCTGCATTTTGGTATACTAGTTTGGATCCCATTCACAATTTCTGACTAAAAATAACTCATTTCGCGTTTGAGACGCTTTATAATTTTCAGGTTTTCAAATCGTCAAAAGTTGCATTTAATGGAAATTTTAGAGCATGGAAACAATTTGGTATTTTTTTTAAAGCAAATATCATAACTACAATGAAAATTTGCAAATCCGAAACAATTTTTTTCAATTTTGTCAATTTATCAAAGTGTGAACAAGCCCCTTTAATACAACTCTTTTAGCGGAACGTTCTTTTTTATGTTTTCAACAAAAATGGTTTGCTTATTTTAGTTAAGGTATATTCGCTTTAACATTGCCTTTTCTACTCACTTTTCAATAATTTAAATTGATAACTCATAATTATAATTACTTATAGTATCAAAAAGTTTAAATTATAATAACACTTTCTGCTGTCTGTAAAAAGGCCTATTGTTGGAATAATTTTGTCAGAAAACGTAAATTTAACCCTGGATATATATTCTATATGCTTGTGTCTATTGCATGTCTGAATGTAACATGTATGCCTGTTAATCCTCTTTGCTTTTCCTGACCTTTTTATGACTAACAAATGTTAATATTCATGAATGTTCTTGTGTTCATATCTTATTTTTTGCTTGTATATATTGTCTGCTTACTCGTTTTTATCTATGTTTGCTCGTTTAGATCGTCTGTATGTTTGATAAATGAAGTGTGCTTATTAACCCACTTTGTCATGCTGACACTCTTGACGAAGAGTTCTTACATGCACTTAAATTGAATATCCTTGTACTCTACTTGAGTGCGGAATTGTATGTTAATGTCAACAGCTTTAAGATATTTTCATATATTTTAAAATGCATATAATATGTCATCAGCTTTAACACTCATTTACAATTGTGTAAAATTGTGAACTTTAATATGCACATCAATAACAAGCCTTTGCCTTTTTAGTAATATGAACTTGAAAATTGAAAAAAACTGATATGACAATACTGTTACCAAAACATAATGATCTCTCCCTCCAATACAAATTATGTGTACGTTCAAACTTTCTGTCTATGTAAATGCCTCTTCATGCTACTGTTATTAACTATTGTTATCACTTGAGTACTATTGATCTTGTACATAAACAATTCTTCTTCAGTGTGTGTTGAATATTGAGAACTATTTTTTGTATGCATATACTCAAATATATACTTCCATTTATGAGGAATGGTAACTTTTGGATTGTATATCCAAACCTCTTTTAATGCATGTAACAAGAAATATAATTTAACTGCTTAAATATAGACAAATAAACATAATTCTATAAACACATGCCTATGCAAATGTAACCTGCTCTTTAATACAGATTTAAAGTCTCTGTACAAGTTGAAAAGTATAATAAAAATTTGGTAATTGTAAATCTTATTTCAAAATACTGATCTTTCAGTATTACCACTTACTTAAAAATGTATGCACTTAGGTACCTTTAATGCCAATTTGTACATTTACATTTTTATTCTAAAAAATCAAAATGTTTTGAAGGTACAAGAAGTGATGAACATAATATCATCTGCTTGTTTTTTATTTAACACTTTTAGTTAAGCCTTTCGTGCCATACATTTGTAAACCTGGCTTCATTTTCGCTTTCATATGAAGCTATTTTTCAAGTGTTAAGTGAAATTAATATGTCAAATGCAATAACTCTATCTGATTCAACATCCTTGCCTCCTAAGTAATTATCCTTTTCTTAATTCTTATTAGTTACATCATAACAGGCTTAACACATTGTAGTTTGTGTTTTTCTAATGCTTATTAGAAATAGCATTACAGGCTTGATAATTTGTGATTGTATAGATTGTCTGCTTATTTGATTATACCTATTTTTGCTTGTTAAGATTATCTGTTTGTTTGTTAAATGTATTGTGCTTATAAACCCACTTTTGTAATCCTGTATACTTGACAAAAAGTACTTACTAATATTTATGAACTTATACTTAGAATATTGTCAGTTTATTTCTTGACATCAGCTTTAAAATAAGTTCATATATTTTAAAATGCATATAATGTGACATAAGCTTTAACACTCAAACAAAATTGTATAAAATTGTGAACTTAAATATGTACATAAATAATAAGTTTTTGCCTTTCTAGTGATATATACATGCTAAACAGTATAATAAAAAATGGTAATTGTGAATCTTATTTCAATACTATATCTTTCAGTAATGCTGTGTTGTAAGCCTATGTAAAAGAGTGGATTTTAACCTTGTATCGATGTACTTCCGCCCTCCTGTAACATGTTTTCCTAAACATTTTATTTTAAGATATTCTTCGAATTGCGGCCTTATAGTGTAAGCATCCTTAGTTTTTATGATATTTTAGTACATTGTGTATCAGTTTCTTAACATTTTGAACACAACTTTGTTCATTAACTACATATTATCTGCATTTCTAATTTTTAGCCGAATTAGCGTTTGTCCGAAAACTATAAGTGGAATGTCGTTATCTCTATTGTACTACAATGCGATATTTTTTAGCAAATCTAACATTATGAAAACGTGTTTATAGTTACAAGTATATGTTTATTGTATGGATATCTTGCACATTTCTAGAAACATTGTATTATAAGCCTTGTAAGGTTAATTTACTTACATACTCTTACAGCTTAATTTATCAAGTATATCAGAATTAAGTATCTACAAATTGTATTCTTTGTGTACTTGCAGTTTCTATTTGATGCGTCGCCAATAAAGTTAGAAAACCTACTCAGTCTGTGTCAGTGGCTGAACAATTACCCCTTACTTAATAATGTATGCACTTAGGTATCTTCAATTCCAATTATTAGATTTAATTTTTCGGCGTAAGCTGCATAAGCCAGCTTTTCACCCTGACTTGACCTTTGTAAGTGTCCAATAAAATTCAAATAAAATTTCCCGCGGCTAGGTACGAATGAATACACTTCATTTATTCCATTGGCTGATTTGAGTATACCACCAGAACATTGGAAACATATCCGCGTCTTTGTAACACTGTTTTACTGTATGAAACAATTTTATCTCTAATGAAAAGGCTTAATAGATAGAACAGTTTTACACTCAATTCTCGACATCAATACAGTTTGTGCGTACACCTTTTATTTTCAGAGTATTACCAGCTCAAAAGCGTTTATACTTAAAAGGCTATGTTCTCATATTTAATACTTACTTCCATATTCCTGTCAACATATTAACATGTAAAAGTATAAAGAGCAGTGGAAGCGAGGCCTCACTTTAAAGAATTGCATTTCAACCCGCGAGGTTTCGGGTCAAGTCGCGGACATTCAGAGTTTATATACAGGTCATCACCGGAGTTCGCGGTCAGTAAAATAATCGTTATATAATAAAGACGCTATCCGTGAACTAGGTGACCTGGAATTTTCTTTAGACCAGAAATATGTTAAAAGAAGATATTCAGCAATATAATTATGGTATGTCAATAATAGATTCTTAATGTGTTTTCAACAATACAATGATAAATATTATTTTTAATAAATTTAACAATAATTATTCCACCATATTGCCTAATGTACTAAAGTGATATTATGAGCATGTAACAGTTTATAGGTGTCTATCGCAACCGTTGATTATTTTTGATGTTTCTACTTCATATACACTTATAGTAATTAATGCAGCATCAACATACTAAAACAATATACCAGAAAGAGAAAAATAATGCATTTCAATATTAACCGTACTTTCGTTTGACAACTGATCATGCGATTACGAGTTGAACCTAAATTTAGTTTTAGTGCAGATTTGTTCATACGACACAAAGACACAATATTGTTTTACGGATCATTTCGGCTTACAGGACTGGGTGGGTCACGTAAGAATATCGAATATAAAATATATTTTTATAAACAACTGGTAGCAAGGTGAGTTGCAGATAATTGATCAGTAACCACATTTTAACTAACTATTTTGACCTGTTAATTCTTTTCAGCTCAATTCAACAGTGCAAAATGCCCATAATATCACTTTAAGCATGAGCACGATGATTCTCGATACTGTTAATAATCGAATCAAATAGCAATGCCCGACAGACCACTAAAACAGGTTTGTTCTCGTGTGGCCGGTTGACTCATATGTTTAAATTTCACTTCCATATTTCTTTTGGTTTTCTGTTTTGTATCTATAGGTTTATGACCAGCAATATGTTATAATGTAAAATAAGCCGCGAAAACTCCCCGGAACATCCCGTACTGCGTGTGATGCAGCTAAGAACTGCACAGAAAAAGACATTCGCTATCCTTGATCTCATTCATTAAACTATTTACGCCGTATATCTTTTTTAAAGATATTTCTTGTTTACTATAAAATTTAAAAAGTTTTGAAGGTACTAGAAGTGATGAACATAAGATCATCTGTTTTCATTTAACACTTATAGTTTAGTCTCTCTTGCTATACATGTGTAAACCTTGCTTCATTTTCGCTTTCTTATGAAGCTTTTTTCAAGTGTTAAGTGAAAATAAAATGTTGAAGGCAATAACATTATCTAATTCAATATAATTGCCTCCTTAGTAATGATCCTTAATATTATTGTAGTTAGTAAAATCATAACATGCTTTACACATTTTAGTTTGTGTTTCTAATGATTATTAGATATAACATTACATGCTAGACAATTTTTAGTTTGTTTGTGTGTGTATTTGTGTATGTATACTACAAAACAAAACCCAAATTTTTTTCAGTCCATGTTGCCATAAGTCTGCCTCTTTTTTCAATTTCTTATAGATACTCAAGTGAACGAGGAAAAATAGCAATTATAATTCTGTTTCATATACAAACTACAACATATAGATCTTGTTTAATATATCTTTGAACTAAGACAACAAATAATATATACTAGAAGACATGCAGTTATTAAAGCTTCACATATTACTTAAAATTGATCAGTATTCTATCATATCTACAGTTGTGTGCAGTGATATATCATCTAGAAATAATAAGTTATGAAAACATTTACTGATTTGTATATGCTATTTTACTCGTCTCGTTTTTTTAATCCAAAATAATACTCTAAAAATGTTCTCTTATTTTTTCATCATATTTTTATTGTTTCGTTTCCCACTATTCTTTCCTTTTTTCCGTTCTGTGCCTCTGTGTTGATACTATGCATGCAATTGTTACTATTTATTATGCTCATTGTATTGCTTATCTTTGAGCGAGCCTAAAATTTTATCCGTTAATTGCAGAGGCATCCAGGTGAAAAAGAAACGGTTACAGGTTTTCAAATATCTGAAAGAAACAAAATGTGATATTTACTGCCTTCAAGATACTCATTTGATTAATGATCAAATTAAATCTGTTTACTCCGAATGGGGATCAGAATGCTACTTAAGTTATGGCTCTTCTAATTCGCGCGGTGTAGCAATACTATTGTCAAAAAATCTTGATTATAAAATACATAATGTACAAGGTAACAAATTCGGTAACTATATCTTTTTGGACTTGAATATTAGAGAAACTAGGCTCACACTGGCATCTATTTACGGACCGAACTCTGACAGTCCCGATTTTTTTACAATTATTTTTGATATTATTGATAAAATGATTTTAACTTAATTTGCGGCGATATTAATTTGGTGCTAGACCCAAATATAGATTATCATCACGACAGAGCAATAAATAATAAAAATACCAGAGATTGTTTATTAAAAAATATGGATGATTGTGTTCTTACTGATCCCTTCATGATTTTATATCCTAATTGTAGACGATATACATGGAGAAGAACAAATCAATACAACAAGCCAGGCTTGATTTTTATCTAGTATCGTCATTTTTGTTACCCTTTGTTTACGACGTTAATATAATGTCCAGTTACCAATCTGATCGTTCAATTGTAATTTTGAAATTAAAATTTAACGATTTTAAACAGGGAAAGGGTCTGTGGAATCATAATAACATACTTCTAAGTGATATCAATTACATTAACACAATACAATAGACGAAATAAAGAAACAATATATGTACATGTATACACTCAGAATAATATTGATACAATACCAGACGAAAAAATACAGTTTTTAATAAACGATCAACTTTTTTTAGATACAGTTTTAATGGAAATAAGAGGTAAAGCTATTTCATATTTTTCTTATCAAACTAAATCACGTAACAATCGCGAAAAACAAATAAAAGTAGAAATTGAACAATACGAGAATATGTTAACAGAGAGTAACGTTCAAATTATTGATGAATTAAAAAACAAACTTACAAAAATCCAAGATGAGAAATTAAAAGGAGCCATAATAATATCGCGTGCCAAATGGATACAATTTGGAGAAAAACCATCAAAACTTGTTTGTAACCTTGAAAAATATAACTATACAACAAAAACTATCACTAGCTTAACAACTGATGACGGTCTTGTTTTAGATAAGCAGGTTGATATATTGAATGAAACCGCTTTGTTCTATAACAAAAAATGTATCAAAATACTGACAGCACCGAACAGAGCTCCAGATAAGATACGTATCTGCGTATTTACGCATTGAAAAACAAACGCTTTTAAAATCGGTCCAGTACGTACCATTACGCAAAACAAATCTTGGTACGTATTTGTGATCGATTAAAGTGCGTAACCGGTTTAACCAATAATCTAGTTGAGTGTTAAGTGTATTTAACCTTTGAATCTAAAGTATGTCAATCAAAAGAACCTTGTAATAAAAATGGCGGCCCATCGTGTTCTAAGTTCAAAAAAGGGGCGTTTCAAGCGGCTGCAGGAAGTAACTGTATATTACAATACGCCAATAGAAATAAATCTTATGATGCTTATAGCTTGTTACAATAATTTTAAGCGATCTAATTGTTGAACAAGTTTATAGTTAACTTACATAGACCACATGTTGTGTGACTTTATTTTCAATTGTACAAACAGTGCCATAACTTAGTTTAATTGCGAAATGACGTTCGTGTACTATATGAATACCATATGCAAGAAAGACCCAATCAAGACAGAGATACAACTCATGTATTAGTAAGTTGACTATTTTAAAGACAGTCTATTAATATAATAATTAAACATTTATTTTGTTTGCACTTAATACGAACTAATAATATTTCTAGATTAAACACGCCATGTACTATGATAGTTTTTATGGAAATGGAAAAAAACCCTCAATATTCCTAAATACCCTTTACAGTAAAAAATAAAGAGTAAAATACCCTTTAACAATAATATCAGGGGGTTAAATGCCCTTTAGACTCAATCCTTATCTGGAGCTCTGGCACCGATATTGATGCTGATTTTAATAGTTTTATAAAAGATATTGACATGCCGAAACTTTCGAACGAAGAGTCAAGACAATTAGAAGGACCAATAACACTAAGTGAAGCTTCTTTTGTCTTAAAAAACATGGCGAACAACAAAAGTCCTGGGTCTTCGGGTTTAACTCTTGTTTTCTACAAAGTATTTTGGCCAAAACTGGGTACATTTGTTTGTAGAGCGTTAAACCATAGCGGGACTTTGTCTATAACTCAACGTCAAGGAATAATTACTTGCATATCCAAGAGTGATAAACCCAGAAAAAAAAGCTGGCGTCCAAAAACCGTGTTAAACACCGTTTTTAAAATTGGTTCTGGAAGTATTGCTAATAGATTTAAAAAAAATATATATAAACAAGCTCATCGATAATGATCAAACTGGTTTTATTACAGGCAGGTGCATAAGTGAAAATACTCGACTAATCTATGACATTTTGCATTACACAGAGGAAAATAATATTCCCGGTCTACTCCTAATAGATTTTGAAAAGGCATTCGAATCCTTGTCATGGACGTTCGTCAACAAAACACTCTCCTCATTAAATTTTGGTCCTGACATTGGAAAATGGTTTAATGTTTTATATAAGGATGGCATCTCAGCCATAATGCAATGCGGGTCGTTATCTGATTTTTTCCAAATACAACGTGGCTGTCGTCAGGGTGATCCCCTCAGTTGTTATATTTTAATTATATGTGCCGAAATTTTGTCCCTTAGAGTCAGAGCAAATCCAAAATTAAAAGGAATACAAATCAACAATACTGAATATAAGCTATCGCAATTTGCTGATGACACATCTATTCTCCTGGATGGCTCTGCAGAATCCCTTAATGAAACCTTAACCGAATTGTCGCTTTTCACATTGTGCTCTGGTTTGAAGGTAAACTTCGACAAAACAAAAGTGGTTTGGATAGGAAAAAATAAATTTAGTAGTGAAAGTATCAAAACTAGATGGAAGTTTATATGGAATCAGCAGATCTTCAATATTCGTGGCTTAACTTTTCATGTTGATCTCAACAAAATGACCAGCCTTAATTACACTGATAAAGTGTCTAGAGTTAAAGCACTTCTAAAAAGCTGGTCAAGAAGAATATTAACTCCAATTGGTAGGATACAAGTAATAAAAACCATTGTTTTGCCAGTCCTTACCCACTTGTTTGTTTCACTTCCTAATCCACCACATAGAATGTTGATATATAACTTAATGATCTTTTTTGAACTTTGTGTGGAATGGGATTTCGAAAATTAACAAAATATACTTTTTAAAGAGTATTCTGATTGGGGTCTTAATATGATTGACATCTTTTCTTTATAATTGCTTTGAAATGTTCCTGGATACGTCGGTTCATTACGGGAAATAGTAAATGGATAAACATTGCAAAACTGATAATACAAAAACTTTACAATTGTGGTGTTCACTATCCGGAAAATCTAATACATAAAACAAGCAATGCTTTTTGGAAGCACACTCTAAAATCATTTGTTGATTTTTGCAAAGCGGAATCATTAAATGTAAAGTCTATATTACAAACCCCAATTTTTTATAATCCAGATTTAATGATAGGTAATAAAAGTGTTTTCCTCAAAACATGGTTTGAAAATGGTGTACATTTTATTTGTGATTTGATAAAAAAAAACAAGAAGGATTCGAATTGTACGGCTATGAAGATCTGTGTAAAAAATACAATTTCTATCCAAACCACTTACATTATATTGGTATTGCAAATGTAGTAACTAAGTACTTGAAGAAATATGGTTTGTTTGAGAAAGCCCCCGCTCTAAATACGATTGCGGGTTTAAACAATCTTGACGTTGTTAAGCCTTTTATTCCCTACAAGTGATATCCATTTTAAAATATCAAAAGGGAACAGAGCCCATGTATAATATTGTTAAAACAAACGACACAATACCCTTATGTATTTCAAAATGGACGAGCACCTTTGAAACAATTGAATCAAAAGGCTGTATCCATATTTTCGGAAGGCCTTTTTCTATAACTAAAGATTCATCACTACAATGGTTTCAGTATAAAATTATACACAGAATTATTGTAACAAACTATTTTTTGAATAAAATCAATTATATAGCATCTGCAGAATGCTCTTTCTGCCATAATACGCCGGAAACAATCGAGCACATTTTTGGGGAATGTAGGCATGTTAAATTTTTTATTGCAAAATTGTTCGAAGGATTTGAGGTATTCACTGACTTTATTAATGCGCCATCGTTTATGTTAGGATATAAAAACACTAGTGTTCCTCTCAATTTTACATTCCTTTTCACTTAAAAATTTATATATAATTGTAAAATTAATAAAAAATACCTACCGTTTCGCAGCAAAATCATATTTTGCAATCCAGTATAATATTTTAAAGGAAATGAATGTCTTCTGCAATCAAGATTCTTACGTTATAACCTCATATAAAGATTGTGGTACTCTGCTAAGTCTATATCGTTAGAAAATTGTGACTTGCATACGCTATCCCTATAGTGTTAATTTCACTATAAGTTGCAAGTAGTATGTTGCTATTATGAAATTATTTTATTACTCTTATTTCGTAACTGTGAGTACTTTGCTACTAAACAATACTGTAAATTTTGCAGTTATACATGTAATGCTTCTACGACAGAATCTTAGTATACAGTTATAAGCACTTGTTTACCATGCAAAATTGTTAGTAATTTATAAACTACTATATGCTTCTATCACCGAATCTTAGTATACAGTTATAAGCACTTGTTTATCATGCAAAAGTGTTAACCATGCATTTTTATCTACTATATATATATATATATATATATATATATATATATATATATATATATATATATATATATATATATATATATATATATATATATATATATATATATATATATATATATATTAAGCATGTGGTGATAAACTGTTTGACCTGTTTAAACTTCTGGTAGAACTATATTAAGAAAAAATAACATGTGTGTGAATATAAATAAATACATTATATCCATGTATATGCGATGCATAATGCTCATAATAAACAGTGATACAAAATATAATATTATTCTGAGAAGCATTATTTGAAATACTTTGCAAAATGGTTTGATTGCATTAAGTTCAAGAATAATCTATTAAGTGCTCTCAAGTTGTGAAAGTGTAAGCATGTATAATCAGATTATGAACCAGAACACTATTGTTCCATTAAAGATTGCAGTATATGTGTATATATGGTTGTTTCAATATGCCTGAATATCTCACGTACAGGTTAAAACATAAATATCTCTTCCTCAAGTTCCTTTCGGGGAACACTTGAATTCGTCATTTTTTCGAAAAGGTCTTACCAGCTGAGTTTAGGTTAGCTAGTTGTTTATTCTTGATTTGTGCAAATTATCGATGTTTTGTAAAATGTGACTAAACGTCAGCCTAATGAGAACTTTTAAAGCACTAATTAGACTGATAGTATTGTTATAAGGTACAAAAAATTACTAACATTTCCGAAATATGATTTTCATACATAGCATTTTACCACACTGTCACAAGTTACTGTTTATTTTCAGTTAAGGAATAGTTGCCGATCTGCTTTCAGTTCAAAATTCAGACTTACATAACATTACTAAGGGGCATTGACCGTCTATTTGTTTCCTTTTTTGTATATTTATTACATAAAGATCCCTCTGATTATATAATTTTTGAGACTTCCAATCCATGACCTATGACAATTTTATGCTGACAAGTCGGGGTCTTCTCTTCAGATTGAGGAGTGTATTGCCACGGATAAGAGGTTATTCTCTACTCCCTACCCCTAATGCCACACCTATCCCAGAAGTAACATTGGGCTATTCGCTCCTTTGAATATTTCGTGAATAAAAGCCGCGAAGAAATGGCAAAGGGATCATGTGGGCATGGTTCTGTGAAAAAACGATTCCCCCGCTTTATTTAATACTGTCTGGTGCAAGATTACAACATAGGAAAATGTAGTAAGTGAATTTCGCCGTTGGGGTCTTTTCCTGCTGATACCTACTTTCCCATCACTGATGCCAATGTATATGAAACCACAAAAATTGCACTAATTCATTTTCCTGAGGGTACCTCACGAGCAGAACCGGTTCAATCAGATATAAACTAGGTCGGTACATACTTATAAGAAGAACAATCTGCAAGTGCACAGCACGTGTTTTTATACTTCCAATGTGCAATGTTACAAGTAGCCATTTGAAGATATCTTGAAAACAAGGGTCCAAAGACAATCCATTTCCGGGATTCACTGCAAAAAGTACTGACCGGTTCGGAAGCATTAAGTATACCTTTGCGATCGCGAACAGAGGAAAAAAGTCGAGGATCTGCTTAAAGACAAAAGAAATGTAAAAGTGAGGGGAAGAAACGATAGAAAGTTCTTAATTCAACAACGCATGTATAAATCATATTCTTACAAGCAAACTAACAAGTCAATTGATATCGTAAACAAGACACATGTATAGCATTCGTACCGCTTTTCGTGACCGATTTCACAAAAACGTTTATTTCCCAGACAGCATTTTAATTACGATAGAGATGCAAAAGCCGGCGCGGCATAGTGGTAACACGTTAGCTTTTGTTTACAGAGGTCCCGGGTTCGATCACACAGCAGGTGTATGTTGAATCGTTTTCTTTGCTATCATAATTATTTAAAACTATTCCAAATATTCCAAAACTTCTCGTTCATACATTTAATGACATTTTTCAATAAAAATCCTAAGCAGTCGCTTTGCCCAGTTGCTGGTAATGGCTGCTTTAAACAAATTAGACTTTATACTGATTAATAACTGTTAACTGTAATATTTATTATTAATGCGATTGTCTACTTTATAAAAAACGTTAAATTTGTTTCAGAACAGTTTTCATACTTTTTTTAACAAAATAAGAACAACACAATCCTGATGAGAAAGTGGAGTCGAATACAGAGTAAACAATGGATGTTACCTACCAGTTTATTTTATTTAAAGAATATGTACTTTTAAATGATTCGTTGCATAATTATACTGTCTGTGACGGACATACATGCAATTTTCATAGCAGCGTAAAAACAAAACAAAGTTCTTCTTCCTGTTGAGGAAATTATACCAATAACTTATGTTTCGAGTAAATAAAGCATATGCCATATATTTTTGAAACAGCGTCAATATGTAGTGCAAATATAATATAAAAAAGTGCTATTAAACATAGCAAAACATATAACTAAAATCTATATTAAACTGCAGCTTATTTGTGTCTATTTTGAAAACAGACGATCTAATGTCATGCCATTGTATGTGAACAATAGAGCACCAAGGCGTGACCAACACGGTTATACGGGTATACATAAACTATGAGAATTAATTAATATTCTTATTTCTATCTTTTGTACTGACATACGCATGTGTTCACTTAAGCTCTATTCGAGGTGTGCCCTGGATATTTTGCAAGTATGTTTATATTTTTTATATTCAATTTTATATCATATTATCAAATTATCATAAGCATAATGTAAGTTGAAATTGTTCATTAATGAATTTATAAATGTCGGTGTTAGTTTATGAATTATTGATATGTAATTGGCGCTATATATCAGCATGTTACACCAATAATCCACGTAAGTGTCACAATTTAAGTCTTCATCAGTTTACAATTAACAAAGTACAGAAAACGTTATTTATGTCATGTTCATTTTCTTGTCTGCTTATTAGTGAGACCTTACATGTGGTGATCCAATCTCCCAACAAAGTTGTCGTTCCATGCTCTCATTTTACACATTACATGAATGTAATTATTAAATCGTCGTGAAAGACACTGGCAATGATGATCGATTCTGTGCTGTCCTATTAAGAGCCTAACATGGTGACTGACGGCGACGATTACGACTTCAAAACACGGGAAGGTGTATACATGTCTGGCAATGTATAAAATGACACGGTGGCTGAGGGTTACAAGGTTGACACGACATCAAGTGAAGAATTCATGTATGGCAATGAATATTATGACCTGGAGACTGGGGGTGACGATTACTATGATGTATACTATTTGACATTGTTCGACTTCGAGGTCATTACGCTGGGACGCGTTCGACCTATCATCATCTTGGTCGTGGCGCTTGCAAATATATTTGTCGTGAGCTATTTTCTGGCGGATAAAAGACGCGGCAAGCCAACAAACCTGCTGTTTGTGAGCATCGCCTTTTCAGACACGATGACCGGTATTGCGTTACTTCCGAACTCGTTCAACGTATACATTCCAAACAATGATAAATTATCGGCGGTAGCATGCAACACGTTCATGGTCTGGAAATTCTACATCGCAATTGCGTTTCATACCGCATCCATATGGCAGACTGTCTTTCTGGGAATCCAACGATACCTCTGCGTTTGTCATCCATTGATATTCGGTCGCATATGTACCTTCTGGAAGACAATGGTAGCCATAATCGTCATATACATTCTCTCCTTTCTGATGCATATTTACCAGCTGATAAATGTAATTACTCACAATTACACTAACAGCCATGAGTGTGAATGGAGGGCAGATTATCCTTGCAAAAATGCCTGCTTGTATATGTGGATTTGCGTTATTTTCCAACACTTTCTCCCAGTATTCTTACTAATAGGATTGACGATTCAGACCCTCATAAGCCTGCATAAGGCCCATCGACAGGCCTCCTTAAATATGTCAGACAAGGTGAATAAGATTCGACGCTCGAAGGAGAGAATAATCACCATCACGGCAGTGTTGATTGTCATCTGTTTTCTTGTTCCAGACGTTCCTTACGGAATTTACAAGCTCTATGTCCTGATTGGTATATACAGACCTACGAGTGTAAAGCTCGATGTCGAGACACATCACATAATGAGTTCCGCTTACGAGATCGCCTTGCTTGTCAGCTTTCACGTCCTCTTTTGGATCTACTGCACAATGATTTCCGACTTTCGCCGAGCACTTATTCACGTGTTCACTTTCATGTGTTTTAAACGTGACTGCGTCAAGAGACATCAAAGCTTAAATTCTTACCAGCGAACCTTCTTGACCAACGGATTCGGATCATCAAGAACACTGACAGATTCCGGTATAGGCGAAAACACTGATCATATTCCGCTCATGGGTATTAACTCAACAACGTCGGAAAAAATCCACGCTGTTGATCAAAAGATATTGCGCCCAATGTCGACCAAAGAATCTGACCAGCCAGTTTGTTCGACCGCCTATTCTAAACAAACGTCTGTGTAAGACTACAACTCACAATACCACAGTATTATGTGTAAACAGTGCTTGTATTGACTGTCCCATGGTCTAGTGATAAGGGCATTCGTGTACGGGCGGAAAGTCGAAGGTTATAATACATCATAGGCTCTGATAAGGCCGGTTGCGTTCCCAGCAGCTTCTTTTGTGAAACGGTGCCAGAAACCTCGCATGCAGGATTTGAATCGGTCATCCAGAATTACAGCTGCAAAGGACTTTTTTTACTCTGAACTGTATGATACGTAATCTCGAGTTTGTCTCACTATGATAACACACACTTGATTTTCACTTTCATTTAACGATGACACGCGTTAGAGCTCAAGCATCGCTCTCATTACATATAGGGCTGACCCGACAGGAAACACGTTATAACTCAATCATCGCTCTCATTACATATCGGGCTGAACCGACAGGAAACATGTTATATATCAAGCATCGCCCTCATTACATATAGGGCTGACCCGACAGGAAACACGTTATAACTCAAGCATCGCTCTCATTACATATAGAGCTGACCCGACATGAACAATGTTATAACTCAAGCATCGCCCTCATAACATATAGGGCTGACCGGACATGAAACACATTATAACTCAAACACCGCTCTCATTACATACAGGGCTGACCTGACATGAAACATGTTATAACTCAAGCATCGCCCTCATTACATATAGGGCTGACACAACAGGAAACACGTTATAACTCAAGTATCGCTCTCATTACATATGGGGCTGACCCGACAGGAAACACGTTATAACTCAAGCATCGCTGTCATTACATATAGGGCTGACCCAACAATAAAAACATTATGACTCATGCATCGCTCCATACATATAAGGCTGACCCGACAAGAAACACGTTATAATTCAAGCATCGCCCTCATTACATATCGGGCTGACCCGACAAGAAACACGATATAACTCAAGTATCGCTCTCATTACATATAAGGCTGACCCTACAGGAAACACGTTATAACTCAAGCATCGCCCTCATTACATATAGGGCTGACCCGACAGGGAGCACGTTATAACTCAAGCATCGCTGTCATTACATATAAGGCTGACCCGACAGTAAACACGTTATAACTCAAGCATCGCTCTCATTACAGCAGTATCCGTATCGTCGGTGGTTGAACTCTTTGCGGTTACAGAACAGAACAGAATATATATTGTATTCCCTGAAGTACAGTTTGTAGCGTAACAAAGTACATTATCAACAAAAAGAAATAATATATTATTAAATTAAATATTATATTTTATGTTAGTAAACTAAATATTATACGCATTGGACAATTATTAACAACAGAAATAAATGGTATTAGAGGGTCGCGAAATTCCTACTATATGCTTTGGAGCGGTGTCAATATTGAATCAATACCGATCTAATTATGAAATGGCTAAGCTTATTAAGAGCGATAACATCAAACTATACGAGAAGAACACACTAAGTTAATTACTAATTGCTCTTGCTAATTAGACATGTCTTGTGTATGCAGGTGGCAGATTGAATGTTGTACGATTTCATGTAAATAGCGGACTGTCATCATTATTTGTCTATCGCATATATCATATTACTTCGCTACCTTTGGGCTCGTGGTTTTGCACAAGATCCCGTCGGAAATTGTACACGTCATCATTGGTTGTTCCAATCTATATTAATACACTGTTATTCAGTTGAGAGAGATTCACGCACACGGCCAGACATAACGGTCACACAATTTGTTATTGTCATCGGGTCAATAGGCCATTACATTTAACTTATAGTTTAGAATCTTGTACGAACACTAGAAACGTTGTGTTGAAATTATATTAATAGAAATAAATCGTTATGATTCTTGAAAAAGACTTGTGTATGTTTATTATGATTTGTCAAAGACTGCGTCACAAGTTCATCTAGATTCATATTATTAGGCATTCAAACATACGGGTAAATGAGTAATTAAGATTTAAATACACTATTTGTGATAGTGTTGTTTGTTCATATAAACAATGAATTGAGTATGTAAACAACATGTTAACGAAAATCACTAGACACATGCAAAATTAAACGTATAGTCAGACAAAGTACATTTATTTAATAATAAATGGTGCATAAATGACAATAATAAAAGTTGAGTTTAAGAAAAATACAATGATATCTCTTCTTAAAGCATGTTATACAGTAAATAGCTTACTTCATAAGGGTCACTTTATCGTTACTATTTTAAAGTTAAAAAAAGTTACACTAGTACTTTATAGCTTTTGTAACGAGAAGTAAACGTCGGTAAATGAACTGAATTCAAATGGTATGCATAAAAAGCATCGATTTCTCGAAAATTGTATTGTTAAATGAATAATTTACATAAAGATTTATCATTTATACGTGCAATACATTTTAACAAAATTAAGCATAATCGTTTGATGATAACTACAAAATAAATTGATTTTATTTAATAACACTTTCAATATCAACACAATACAGCACCAAAACGATTATCACTCTCAATGGAGAGACACTGCCAGATGCTGTACACGCTTCACACGGCTTGTATGATTTTATCATCCCTACAGACGGATTAACAAATGCTGAACACTATTGGACTTTGTATTTTATGGTGATTTTAAGCACGGTATATTAGAAGTCTTATTTGTTTATCTGATTTATATATTTATTAATATATGTTAAGTGTAAATATTAAACAATAAAATGACAGTAATGAAAATATATAAATAACTTATTAAACAATGTCTGGGAAGGAAATTGAGCGTGATTAAAACATGTGTAGTACTTAAATGAACTTGAGACGAAATTAACCCGAGGACTACATTTAACTTTATTTTAGCATTTCCGTGATAAAGCAGTCACGCGGAAACAATCACGTCATTTTGTTTTTATGTATGTGCATGACTCTATTTGAAATATATAGTCTTTTTTCTGGTTATGGCTGTTTAAAAAAGTTCCTTAAAAAGAAATAGAAAATTATTATGCTTTATCGCAATATTGATTAAAAAGTTCGTAAAAAAACGTACAGCGCTTTTATTTGACCCGAGACTCTGTGTTTTGATGCTCAGAAATTGTGTTTGACTACATGTTGTCAAGGGTATGCTTATTGCATAAAACTTACCGGACCCATAAGTCCACATTTAAGCTTGTGTTCATAAATGAATGAAATAAAGCACGATTAATATAAATTGACAATCATACAATGACCTTCTTAAAATAAGTGTTGTTTTTGTCAAATGAAATAATCATTTTATAAATATTTTATCCATTGAACATCATGCTACCTCTTTGTGTAAAGACAGCTTCCGCGTTGTCAGCCTCGTTCTCAATTAGTTTCATATAGGGAGGCAACTCCTACAAAACTCGATATCGGGAAAGTGGAATGAGCTAGTCTATTTAGCAAACAGAATATTGCAAATTGATCGGTTATATTAAAGGGACATTTTCACAGATTTTAGCATGTATTGAAGTGTGTCATTAAATGCTATATATTGATAATTGTTAACATTGGATCTTAAAAGCTCCAGTAACAAAACAAGAATAAAATAAAAGAAAAAAACTGGGCTCGAATCACTGACCCAGGGAGTAAAAGTCTATTGCTTAGACCACTCGGTCATCCGTACTCATGTAACCGGTCAAAAATTCTATGTGTCATCACTCGTGTGCTTCCAGTCAGACGTGGCTATACATGTCATGTCACACTTCAATTTCTTCAAGATCGTCGTACAAGCTCATTAGACATGTGGATCGCCGTGGAGTACTTCTCGGGTTACATGTGAACTCTAAGAGTGCACATGAACTAGAACATTGTGACATTTAGTAAATCCAGTGGTCAAATTATGCAGTGTACTTTCAAGGTCCAGGTCGACTGATCGTGAGTATTGTAGTGTGAGAGATTGTCACTTTCATGCTAAAAAATGAATAATAATAATAATAAAAAAAAATTAACATTTTCTGCTGTATTCTTATGTCCAGGCCAGGCTATTTTCTTTTCATTTGGCTATATAAATTTGTTAACATTTGCCTTATAAAGTGCATAAAATAACATGGGACTCGTTGCAATGGTTTTGTACTGACTCAATTTCTGGTGAGAATTTTGTGTTAACAATGCAGAAACATTTTCAGAATAACTGGTTATTTCCTGTTAAGAACTGGTTTTGACTTTGGTGATCTTTGTTTACAAACATTTTCATTGGCTATATCTTGTGTATTTTGACAATGACCGGGCACTCGTCTTTATTTTTTTGTAAATGGTTTTGAATTAATGAAGAAATTCTCAAAAATGTAACCCGAAGCGATGTTTTGTTGGCATCCAATTGTCCCACACATAGCCGAAAAAGTCACGTGGTACAGACACCTTGTGTACTGTAGTCCATTTTAACTTGCATTGCAAATTAGCAAAATAGAAATGACCTCCCCACAACAGAAGTAAAATATAAGTTATAACGCCCCCATTCAGAAGCAAAATTCGAAGAAACCCATCCCGAACAGAATTTCTTTATTTTGCCGTCCTGGGGGGGGGGGATATATGTTTGACCGGAATAGCCATTATTTTGTTACCATATTCGACCCTGAAAAGGCCTACCCATGCGCTATTCTTATTTGATTTGCATAATTGACCCTATGATATGCCCACCCATATGTAATGATTATTTGACTACAATAATTGGGCCTTTATAAAAATGCCCACCCATTTGAATATTTATTATTATTTAATTTTAATATCATTGACTGTAATTAGACTGAGGAAACATACAAGGTATGAGACCGCTGTTAACCAAAGTTTGTGGGGTTGTATTTGCAGTATCGAGAATACGAGCAGGTAGTGGTAGAGGATAGAATTGAGAAGGAGAAAGCCCACAGAAAGCAGGAACAAGAGGCTATAGAGTTGAAGGCATCCATTAAGGTAGGGGGCAACATTTGAGTCTTAATCTGGAAAACAGGGCTTAATGCGTGTACGTAAAGTGTCGTCCAAGATTAGCCAGCAAATTCCGCTAAGGCTTATCAAAGATGACACTTTCTGCTGTTATTGTATTTTTTGTTTAAAGGGAGTCTCTTCATTGATAAAATCAAGTTTAGGCAGAAAGTGTAGTCCTTGATTAGCCCGTGTGGTATGCACAGACTAATCTGGACGACACTTTACGCACATGCATTAAGTCCGATTTTTACAGAGCAAGGCTTATTTATTTTAGAAAAACTTGTTAGCAATCGTCGAATTACCAAATAAGCAATAACTCCGCACTCTTAGTTGTCTTACATTTATATTTATTTCATTACAACAAAACTTTTTGGTTTGTTGGAATATGTGGTGGCCAAAAATGGTATCTGATTGGTTGATTGGTTGATTTTCTATCTTGATCGACAGATGGAGAATGCTTGAATGAAATGGGTTTTGTGAATTAAAAAAAAAGCCTTATATATCTTAAAAGCATAATTACAATACAATTTGATTATGTTTACATGTCCAATCGTGGTGGAGAGGAGTTATGGTTCGAAAGGGGTTTGGCCCCTACGCCAAGAACAGAAGAAGGGCAAAAATCGCAAGAAAGGGAAGGGAAAGAAAAAGTAGAAGGAAGAAATTCATTCATGCAAGAACATTGTTTATAAGTCTGGTGTTCCGAATTTCCTAACCCAAGGAGTGAGAATACCGTTACGTACTAACTGGAATATTTCGAACTAAGATCAGTGTTGGTCGATTATGAAGATAATGAGATATGTGACTTAATTGAGTATGGTTTTCCAATAGGGTATTCCAACAATACACCTCCAGTTTCTGACGGTATAAATCATAAAGGAGCTATCAATTTCCCACAAGATGTTGATACGTTCATAAAAACAGATTTAGATCACGGAGCTATAATTGGTCCATTTGACATGAATCCGTTGTGTTGTGAATAAGCGATTTCGCTACTTAACACCGTAACTAGGGATGAAACTAGTAGGCAAGTGATTGTTGATTTAAGTTGGCCAGTCCATACTTCGGTTAACAGTTGAATACCTAAAGACATGTACCGAGATGAGGAAACTAAACTGACGTTTCCTACCATTGATTCACTAGTGAAAATTTTTCTTCATCACGGTCCTGAAGCGTTAATGTTTAAAACACATTTATCACGCGCATACCGACAAATTTACGTCGACCCCGACCTCACTTACTTGTTGTGAATTGGCGAGGAAAAATTTACATTGACTGTGCTCTTCCGTTCGGCTTACGTTCATCTGCTTTTATATGGCAAAGGGTTACGTCGATGATTCGGTACATCTTATCACGACTGAACGTAGAATGCGTTTACTACTTACACGACTTCGGTGGAGCTGATTCTCCGATTTCTCGTCGTTCCGTGTTATTTGCGACACACTACGCTTGGTTGACGCTCAGGAAAACGTAAAGAAAACATGTCATCCTTCAACCGTTATGGTGTTCTTATGAGTCTTGTTTGATTCTGACTGTCTTGAGTTACGGATAACACCCGAGCGTTTGGAAGAAATACGAAGGCTACTTCCGATATGGGTTCGCAGACGATCCGCGTCAATGCGTCAACTGCAGTCTCGGGAAACTCAAGTTTATCGGTAAATGTGTAAAACCAAGTCGTGTTTTCATTACTCGCATATGAACGTTATTGCGAGGTTTTAAACGAAATGAGTATATTATTAAAATCAAACTGAATCAAGAATTTAAGAAAGACATAAAGTGGTGGATACATTTTGTCCATATCTTCAACGGCGTGTCTATGAGTAAAACTAACGATTGGTCAAATGCTGATGAAGTGTTTTCTTCCGATGCACACCTTTCTAGATGTGGAGCGATAAATAAAAGAGGTGAATATTTTCATGCGATGTTTCCAGACTTTGTGCTTCAAACGTGTTCAAATATAGCGCAATTTGAGTGTTGCAGTGGCGTTGAAGTTGTGGTCACATACATGGAAAGGTGAACGAATTTCAATATTTTGTGACAATGAAGCTGTATGCATAGGGTTAAATTCTGGAAAGACCAGTAACCCCACCCATATTGCAGATGTGTCTTAGGGAGGTGGCGTTTTTGGCATGTACGCGCGAGTTTGAACTGCGTGCCGTGCATCTGTCATCAGGCAGCAATAGACTGTCGGATCTACTTAGCCGGTGGCATCTAGACTTGTACGCTAAACTGTTTCAGGAAGAAGCATGTAGAAATGGGTATAGGGATATTGTGATCAATGAGTCGTTGTTTAGATTTGAGAATTACTGGTAACTGATTTCAAAGTGGCTCATGTTGACTGTTGACTTACACGAGAACTCTACTTATTATCTGACTTACGTTAGTATAGACATAGTGTATTTTTTATTTTATTTTATTTGTTTGCTTTTGCTATCATATTAAGATATTTAATGATATTAAGCGTGATCAGATTAACCTAAAAGCTCCAAACAAATCTAATATATGTGTATATTAAATGTTGCATTCATTTACAAACGTTTGTTATTTCTGTTAATTGTCTATGATAACTCATATTTGATGTTTATACGTCTTATTTTTTTTATCAGAAACAGAAGTTGAACTATGTAGGGAACGAACTGTTCTTCGCCACCAGTTAAGTCGTACGCAGAAATCAGCTTACGAACTTGGAACTTATCGGAATTTAAAGACTCAAACACGTTCCTTTTTGTTATTTTGTGAATATTATTCTCTGCAAGAATGCCCGGTAGATATCGATACCATCTGTTTATATGCGCAATTTTTGAGTCGAAGTATGAAATCTCCTCAAAGCATTAATAGTTATATCAACGGTATTCGCACTTACCACGCCTTTAGAGGCGTTGATTTCCCTGACATTTCTGATATTTCTTTACAATTGATGTACAGGGATCTAGGAAAATCACTTTTTCATTCGCCTAAGCAAGCGCCTCCTATGACGCCAGATATTTTGTTTCAAATGTGTTGTGCTTTGAATTTAGATTCTCCGTTTCATTGGTGTTTGTTTTTGTTTGCATTCTACATGATGTGCAGGGAGTCTAGCATAGTTCCCCGTTATGTATTTAGTTTAGATCCCACCAAATACTTGTGTTGAACTGATGTGACCACAGGTACTTGAAAAAAAAGTTTTTTGTCCATATATATATAATAAGAGTAAAGGTATCCAACGATGATTTCACAGGTGTATTGAATAACACAATGCAACAGCATAAAAGATCAAACAATGCACACATATGTCATTGTGGTTGCCAGCAGAAAGCGTCCATCTATGATAAAACACCTTTTATTTGATAAAAATCGTCCAAGTATGTCCAAAACAGCCAACAGTTTCACAAATAGCACCCCAAAATCAAAGTGTGTAATTCCGGACGTCCAGCTGTCAGTAATGAATGAAGGCGATTTTCGATCGATTGTTCACAATTAAACAAGAACTTTGCTATGAACTCCACGAACGTTTATCATTTACTCAGTTTGCCTTCGAACTACGTCGTTCTTTAGTAACGGCACAATAAAAATACTCAGAAAAAGTAGAAAATACACCAACTGTCATATTTTATGTTCAAACTGTATCCATTTTATTGATGATTGTGGTAAATTTCATCTTGTTATCGATTGGTTGAATGAGTCATTCGGTTTGCTCGGTCTTTATCGCATTAAACATTAAAACGGGAAAATATTCGCGAACTTATTTATAAACAACGTGCATTTTAGTCTTGATTTGTTGAACTGTAAATGTAAATATAAATAATATGAACAAGGAGCAGCAGCAGGCGCTCCTTTGTGCACATTAAGTGTACATAGGGGGGGGGGGGGAGCCGCGGGTACTGGAAAGTCATTTATCGTGCGCGCATTGGTTTCTTGGGCCAAAGAAACGGGAAAAGAGCCGGCACTGACATGTACAACAGGAGTCGCATGCTCATTGTACCCGAAGGTTAGTTATTTACTAATAAAACTTTTCACGCTTGTTTTTAACTACCTTACATAAACAATGGTGTTCTTTACTCACATATCAAAACGATATAATCGTGAAAATAAATCGAACACGGACACTTCTATTACATAATTATATAAAGCGTGGAATGTAACCTGAACGAGTTTATTTAAGTAAAGTTAGGCGTATACTTGTTGATAAAAGATTTGAATTTTTAAAGGCAGCACTTTATTGATATGACCAAAATTTATTGTGTGACTCAAATCCATCAATCCCAATTTCAAAATGGGTAGTTTTTAACACTGGTACACTGAAAAGATTATTACAAAACAATAACACTAAATAATCTAGTGGTACTGTTCCATTTTCCCACGGTCATCAAAACATTGCAGCATGTACAAATATGTACACATACAAAGAAAGCTACTGGTTATTGCGGAAGATTAACGACCTAGGCTAGCACTCATGCTAGAAACACATATTGTGCTGCATGACCATGTAATCATCAAACAAGATATACTGAAATTAATTTTTTTATTCAGTTCAAGATAAAATTAATCTTACAGTCATGTTGTTTATTTTAAATTTTTAAGGGGTTATATTTCAAAGTTTGCTGTTATTGTTAATGTTGACCAAGTAATCGCGAAAAAAACTGCTTGGAAAGTAATGCCTATAAACAGTAACTGCATTAAAAAAGGGTGCAAAAAACACACAGCCACTAAAAGCAAGATATGTCAAACTTATTGTATACCGTATATATTACAAGTATATTGTATTTGATATCATACGTGCTCTTAACTTTAGTATTTGAATTCCAGGTGTTCAACCGCATGACCCTCCATAAATGGAGAGGGCTAGGGGATGGGAGGATGACCGTTGACCAACTTGTTAATCTTTCCTCTGATGATCGGTATGCTGCTGCATGTGAGCGAATCAGACATACAGACCTCCTCATAGTAGACGAAATAAGTATGCTAAGCAAGTGTATGTTTGAAAAATTGGAGGGCATTATGCGAAGCATAAGAGGGACTAATAGTGTTTTTGGCGGATGCCAAATAGTGGTTGTTGGTGACTTTGTACAGCTCCCCCCTGTAAAAAACACCAGATACGATGACCAAGGGGAGTTCTGTTTGTTGTGTGAAACATTCCCTGTCCACAGAATTTTTTTGAAAGAAGTGGTCAGACAAAGTGATGCGAATTTCTCTTCTGTGATCCACAATATTGCTTTAGGCAGAATGGAGGAGGCTAGCTTACAAGAATTTGTTAAAAGGTTAAGAAGGCCGTTGGATAAAAGCAGTACAGAGACTGTGAGATTGGTGGCTACGAACATACTGGCTGACTCATACAACAGGGACTGCCTCGTCATACTTCCGGGTGAAGTGTTTGAGTTTGAAGCCTTGGATGAGGGAGAGAAGAGGAGTTTGGCAAGCCTGACAGTACAGAAAACACTTTGGTTAAAAAAGAATGACAGGGTAACGATACTTCAGTGTCTGTTATAAAAGATTTTGATTACTTTGAAAATATAAAAAAAAACAAGTTAAATAAGACAAGCTTTTATTTCAAAATTTAAATGAGGGTTTACATTATATTTTTAAAGACTGTTTTTATAATCCTTCTTCTCCCAGTGTCTGTTTGTTCTTTATTTATCTATCACCATTTGTTTATCAAAATGACCTCAATGAATTTTAACCCTTTCCCACTCAGAGGCAAAGTTAAAATGTCTGTATGCAAACAGCATAAAACCAGAACAGCCTGCAATTTACTCGCAGTCTGTTTAGGTTTTATGCTGTTTGCTAATCATCAGTATCTTAGGGTTGGAAATGAAGTCTTCAAAACTTGAATCTAGTAAGAAAGGTCTTTAATTAAATTTAACTTTCTAACAGACTACAAACACATCAAAATACGTATCTAAGTGGTAAAGGGTTAAGTGACAGCTTTTGTTTGTTTATCAGGTGATGCTGCTGAGGAACATCTCTGACCAACTGGTTAACGGCTTACGTGGACGAGTGTTGACAGTAAGGGAGGGAGAGGTAGATGTGGTTTTTCCAGTGTTAGACAAGGTGTGCACCCTTACTAGGATGAATTTTGCTGGTAAGTATGCATTCATATTGTTTTCACTGAGATGGACTTAAGTTACAAAGCCGTATAATGTTTCTTCATAGTTAAACTCTTCTTAAGGAGAGTTCATTAATTTTTAAGGGATATTACAATGTAGTTACAGGAAATATGATGATTAATCATATTGATATATACAAACTTTCAAATTATTTGCACATTGTACCGATAATAAATCAATGGGCATGCCATACATATTTTGAATTATGTTTATAAATAAGGCAAAATTAAAATGTAATGTGTAATTTTCCGATAAACAATTATTGAGTTGGTTTGGCAAATGGACAGATTCTTTTTTTTTTAGTTCAACAGTATTATGTTCAAATTTTTATAAAATAAAATTTCGATAGCAATAAAAAGCTAACATCAATTATAATTATTTTAAATATTTGACCCGTCATCCAACAGGAATTAAGCATTGAGGAGCCAAATACAACTGAAGTTGTGCTATGCGATGACAATTCACAAATCACAAGGGATGACTCTGACCAGGTATTGTTAGGCAAAGTAGAAAAGTTGTTTCCTCTTACCGGTCAAATCTTTAGTATGGGTGTTTGCTTTTTATGCCCCCCCCCCAACACACCTTCAAAGAATATGGTTGTATTGTTTGGTTTATTTCGATCTGTCTGTCTGTCTGTCTTTCTGTCTGTCTAGGGAATATTATATATTATATCTAATAGTAGGTCACTACCGGTATGTCAAAGGTGAAGGTCACGGTGACCTTAAATTTCAAAAATATTTATTTATGAAATTTATAATGCTATGTACTTGAAAATTGTTATTGTAATATAATGAAACGTTGTATTCACATCGATTACACAATCTGCCCATATACATGACCATTTATATTGGAAAATAGTACAGTATTTTTATCAAAATTTCCAATGCTTACATTTGAAGGGTTGAGTTAGATTGCAGACAGATATTTCAACCTGGGCAGCTTGCTGTTGCGATGGGGCGTGTTAGGGAACCAGATGGCTTGAGAGTGGTCAACTTTACGAAGGATGCAGTTATCCCACAGTCATCGTGTGTGGTAGATTTCCTTCACGGGGAGAATATTCCACTGAAAGCTGATATGTCCTGCTGCCATAGGTAATCCAGATACAGAATGTTGAATAATGTTGTTGAATATATTAAATTAAAAACAATTATGTTTTTATTTCACACACAAGTATGTTTTTAGTTCCCACACAATTATATTTTTTGACAAACAGGGAGTTTTACATTTTACGACACTTAATTAGCTGTTTGGTTGTAGTCTCAGGCTTTCTTTTCAACGATTTGCGTCTTACAGGCTTGTTTGATGAAAAAGCAAAGTTTGGGGTCATTCTTCGAACAGCTTTTGCATTACTTTTGATACAGTTGATTGTCCCAATATCACTCCATTGATATTTCGTCTGTATTGAAGTGCTGTAGGGTTGGTATTAAGACCATTGAATTTTCCGCGATGCTGGCAGAAATTGTTTTCTATTGCATTATAATTGATCATTGCTGGAATGATATATGTTCCAGGATGATTTTTTATCATGAAGGCACACATTTCTAAAAAGCCAATGATAGATGACTGAATATCTTCATGGCACTCTGATGACATGAGTGACTTTTGGGATTGAACTTTCTTTTGCAAGTTACGGAACCATTGTTGAACTGCATTAAGTTTTTGTAAACGAATGTCATTGGACTCATTGACTGTTCTCCGATCCCTGAATACATCAATCAGAACCGATGTGTTCTTTAACAATTCAATGACCCCATCCAGTGCTGAACCATCCGCTTCCATATGCTGCTGGTAAGCTTCCATGAGGGTAAGCATATCTGTATCTAAAACTTCTTCTGCAAGTTTATTTCGCATTTTTTCAGACTGGTTTGGGAAGATGTGCTCATTGGTTAGTTTTCTGTGGATTTGGACAGGATTTGTATGGTCAAATTTGTATGCATCCACCCACATGTTCCACTGTACTTCCTTACCATCTGCAAACTTAAGCAACCGTGTGCACTTTTCATGTGTTCCACTTTTCATTATGTTATTCCGTATTTTCTTGAAGTATGAGAAGGATCCATAAAAAATTTATTTCTTTTGTTAAGTTGCATGGCATGGAAGCTTTAAACCTATTTCCAATAATTGTCTCCTCAGGGAAATGTAATTTCATAAAAGAGCGATTGCTTACAGCCCCACCCATACTGATGAATATGGTTTCAAAGCCAAACTGTAACAGTTTGTTCACAGAGTCCCACACATGTATGTATAGATCACCAGCATTCACCTGATCTGAAACGAAGTGAGCAAATGGACAGCGGAAACCAGATATACCCTGGAACATGAACTGTAAAATGTGAGATCCTATTTTTTTGCTTTATTTACCATCTCTTATTGCCAACAGGTTTTCACTTTCCTCACCCATTTCAACAAAACCAACCATTTCCACAGATTTTCCATGTTTACTCAGTTCGATCTTTTTCTGGATGGACATTTCATCCAAAAGAATTCCGCCTGTCCTGCCACTTTTAGGAATGTTCATTATATTGGCTTCTTGGTCCATCCAGCAAAAAATGTCCCTAGAAAGTCCTGGTGAATGAGAAATGCTGTTTTTGTACAGGATTAACATGGATGACGATGGCAATAAGAGCAATCCTGACTGGCGCATCTGAATGTAACTTAATGGGCTGCGAGTGTACTAGTTCATGCACTCATTAACAATTGTTCGCTCCCATCTGTTCTGGTTGGTATTGCTGTGTTTGCAGTTTGATACTTGCGACATGATAAGAGTAATCATTGCGTCTGTTGCAGATGGCATGAGCTCTCTGATTTTCTCTTCTTCACTTTTCTGAATGGGTGGTTCTATATATTAAAGTCTTTGCCTTGTACAACTTTTGCAAGTTGGTTGTTTTATAATGGTGAATGGTAATACAGATTTACAACATTGAGATTTTATTACACGTTTTGTATTGTTGCCATTTTGAAGGTATTCAACTGTATAGTTTTCTTTGATTTTTTTTCTCCAATTCCAAACCTTCACATAAGGGAATCGCTTTCACAGCCATACAGACATTGTACATTTCATTTTGTGAACATGTGTATTTTTGTGAAATTCTTAGTTTCTGGATATTCACTTCTTGCCCTTTTAGGATTACTGAAAACTGGTTATCTTTGAAAATGATCACTTTTTTTAATTTACTGTTTGTGATCCATTTTAATTGATAATGTGCCATTTTTTCCCCCGCAAATATTTTACACAAAACAGTCTCTGAAGTACCAACCCCATTTGTTCAATACATATTTCTTAAGTATTTTCCTTGTCATTTGTATCCAGGAGAACTTCCATTCTGTATGTGTCCATGATATCTCGCACACGAATGTTGTATCCAGTTTCAGCGTCAACAGCCAGATGATCAAGTAGCCTAAAACAAATAAAAGCAATATGATGATTATGATAAATGTTGCATGAATGTATTAAAATAAGAGTAGGCCTAAACAACAGCTGTGTTTGTGAAACACAATGCCACCTACTGTGCTTTGAAGCCGCACGACAGCTATTTTAGAAACAAGGTCATATTATGAATGTAAAGGTCACATTGAACTTGACCTTTGACCTAGTTACCTCAAACCATGTTTGTTTGTAGATCTCAATGAGATGCATGCACATGTAAAGTTTAAAGAACATAGACCCAAGATAGCAAGGTTAATGTTTTGGGACAGACACACATTAACAATGACAGACAGACAGACAGACAGACAGACAGAGAGACAGAGAGACAGGCCAAAAATAATATACCCCCTGACCATTTGATCTTGGGGCATAAAAAGTTTGTTGTTTCCAATAACAAGACCAACCCTTATTTGTTTGTTCTGAAACCAATTTTTTATTTGCCATTTGAAGTCATGTTTACAGCAAAATAGTTATTTTTTTAAAGCTTGTTAAACTTGACTATTTCATCAAAATTATGATTTTGCCATCTTTGTATTATAGAGAAATTATGTTTCAAAGGCTCTTGGAAAGCTTTTGTCATTTAAATTCACTTTTTGAAGTGGAAAAAAAAAGTGTAAAGTTAAAGAAAATAATGAATGATAAATGGAAACAAAATTACGCTGACCTTCCTGCCCTATTATTTTGATGATGTTAATTGAAACAAACAACTTTTTATGCTGCTACTATACTTATATCTCATAGATTATCCTATCTTATTCCTTTGTCTGCTTTAAGTATAAGAACATGTATATGGCCATTGTTGTTTAAAAACACTATAAAGGCGACATATATTGAAATAGTTGTACAAGCTAGTGTTCAAAAAGCCTTTATCTCAAAAGTGAAGGTCATATTAGTAGGTTATCTGCTTTGTCTATGATTCAGTTGTGTCCTTTAACAATATATGTCATAAGAGGTTTGCACAATATTTACCCTGTTGGAGACCTGTGTCTTACAATCAACCATTTTCAATAAAAGCCTACATATTGTGATGAATTTTCAGGATAGTCAATGACCATGGCATTTCAAGAAAATACAAGCTGTCTAAAATTAAATTTTTTAAATTGCACTTTCAGTATACAATTGAAATGTCAAAGAATATAAGTTATGATGTATTTTCAGGTATTTTACGCAAGCACATGGACAAAAAACAGTTGTATTGCCTGCACCTGAGTATCCATATCCCGAATGTGATATTGATATATCCTATGAACTTGAATTTGATGAAGAAATCGATCAGGTGATAGCATCAATTGATATTGGACAATTGTCACAACAACCAGCTGCAGCAGAAATACCGGAAATACCATTGCACCAGAATTTAACAAAGAAACTCAGCAGTTGTCTTTTGCAGAGCCAACAAGAGAGAGTCATTTTATTTATAACCATTGGCTTGATTATCTAGCTGAAAATAGTGAACAACTTATAACATTCTGCTCATCACAGTATTCACATTTTCACTATATTTTCAAAACAACTGTAAATGTGAGTCAAACACAGAAATCCCAGACAGATTTTTTCAAGGCTTTTCAAAAGCATACTACTTCAAGTAATTTCAATTCTTCTGTATTGAATTTAATGCCAGAAACTGATCATGTTGATGTTGTTAATCAGTTGGCTTTTGATATTGTGTCAATTTTAAGAAAGTTGCTAATACAGAAAATGTCAGAGGGTCTCCCTAATGCTGGGGTCAGTGAAATGTCCAAAAGACAAGTTGATTCTGACATGACAGACACAGCTAAAGGTAAAATAAGGTACATTGGTGGTTATGTGGTTGCTAATTTGAATCACCAAACCAATATTACAGTTCAACAAAATGCCTTCAAATCTGCAAAAGGTAAGGTAGAAAAGTATAAACTAGGAAAAAGGACTTTGAAATTGATTCACTGCATGAAGTGTGCTGAATATCTTCTCTTCAACACAGTGACTTCCCAGAAAGTTTAAAGGAGACAGCTAGAAAACAAAATATCAACAGAGAACTCACCAATATAACTAATTTAGCTTATAAGTTCTTTGAATGTCTAATAAACACAGTGCTTTCTTTTCTCAATGGGGATAATCTCAACAAATATGGTTCTGGTATTCATAAATATGTAACCGAATCAGTTAACAAAGATGCCAGCCTACACCAAAACTTTATAAGTGTTGTTCAAACTGCTTCAGTTGATGATTTATCATTTGACACAGACAATACTGAAGAAAATGAAGAATTTGTTGTATCTGCTTGTTTAAATGAGCTTGTTGTTCAAATGCTCTTTATTGTAAGATCATAGACCTGGTTATTGCTGTTTTGTTTAAACAATTTTCTAAAGATATTGCTTCTTCTCTGAATATTAAGAAAAAACTTGAACATAGAAAACAGATTAATGTATCTTCATCTACAGATCAAGGGTCTAAATTAAAAAGGAGGAAGAGTATTGGATCCAAATCAGGAAGCAAGTCAAGTTCATCAAAACAGACCACTTAACAAAAAAAAGAAAAAATCTGGTAATACTGCAAATGTACAAGGATTGTCAAGTTCTTCAAACCCTGCTGCTTCTGATAACAATGGAGACTTATTGTGTATACCCAGTACTAGTACTTCAATTCCCTCTTCTTCCGATGAATCAGAAGAAACATTTTGTCTTAAATGCAACAAATTGTTCATTGATGAAGAAGATTGGATTTGCTGTGATAGTTGTGACAATTGGTATGATAGGAAATGTGCTGGTTTGACGAATGCCTTGAAGTGGAAGAAATTGTCAAAGAAAAACAGCAAATTTCTGTGTATGTATTGTCAGTGATACATGTAATATAGAGGACTTTTTAAATATGCTCAGTGGTGTTACTTTATTTCTACAGTCATTGACCAAGTTGTTATTAGCCAATAAGGATGAGACAATCACACCATCTTATTAAGATATGAATTGAAATGAAAGAGGATGGTAGGATATGTATAATGTATCGATATGATACAGTCTTACGCAAACATAGGTGAATAGAATGAACAGTTCCATGTTTAGTTCAATAAAATAAATGGAATTTCATGAACACATTTTTTATGTAATGTTTCAGCTTGTTTTTGGTTATTTCACCTTATTTATCTTATTAAAGTTTTTCAAATGAACAATTTAAACAATATGACTCTACATTATTTGTCCATTGTTGAGGAGCACACTTTATTACTATTTGCGAATAAATCAGCCATCTTGTATTATGATATGGCAGGCTTGTGTATTGACACCTATTGGAGACCTATTGTATCAATTTACTATTGTTTATCTATATTGTCTCATGTCTATTTGTCAAATTCAGGGTCATGTTTTAAAAGATATTGTTGATTGTGTGATAACAATCTTCTTTTTTTTATTTTGTCATTAAAATTTGTATTATTTTTTGGAAGGTTTGAAACATTGGTGTAAATAGGTGTTATTTAATATTTTACGTGTTTATGTTGTCCTTTATTAAACAGTAGATTGTTCTGTCCATTGTAAACATTGTTTCCTAGTGTATTATTATGATAAGCAAACCTCTATGGTAAGTTTGAAAGCATAATTATGTTTAAGTAAATGCTGATATGATTAGATGAGCATTATTTTAATGCCGCGGTAGGGTGGCATATAGCAGTTGAACTCTCCGTCAGTCAGTCTGTCTATCTGTCTGAAAACTTTAACATTGCCCATAACTTTTTCAATATTGAAGATAGCAACTTGATATTGGTCAAGCAAGTGTATATCATGGAGATGCACATTTTGAGAGGTGAACGGTCAAGGTCATCCTTCAAGGTCATTTGGTATGCATGTTTATCTTATGAAGATAGCAACGTAATATTTGGCATGCATTTGTATATTATGGAGCTGCACATTTGAGTGGTGAAATGTTAAGGTCATCCTTCAAGGTCAAATATATGTCATCAAAGCGGCGCAGTAGGTGGCATTGTGTGTCATTAAAAAACACATCTCTTGTTTTTAATGTTGTACAAATTGTAACCAATTAACTTGTGGTCAAATGATGCCCTTTCAAAGTTACATAAGAGATACCAGTAACTTTAAATTTATCTTACATGAACTTATTTTGAAATATATGTCTTATGAACAGTTTGTCTGCATTAAATTACAAGGGTATTAATGTCCAAATATGTGCTATGATTGAAGATATGTGATAATGATTTTAATAAGTTGAAATGTTGTTAAGTTAACTCATCAGTTGGTAATATAGCATAATTGTATATATATGTCATATTGTTTAATTCCGAATATATATACATATTTGTGTTTATTTATTTATTATTTTATGGAACTCTGTGCATTGTATTATTAAGTAGATAGTTAACATCAATGCATCAAAAATAAAATCAAAACCCTTTTAAAAACTCTGTGTATGTTATGTTCCTCAATCAGGGTATTCGCATATAAATAAATATATAAATGTTAACATATGAGACTTGTTGTTTTCTCTTATTTCTTTCTTGTCATGAAAATACAATCTATGCCTTAAAGGGAGCCTTGATATTGCAAGTATTTAACTTAATGACAGCACTTTTGACAAATAATCATACCACAACATGCACATAAATGTTAAGATGGTAAATGTTAAGATAACATTGGTTGTGTCCAATTCAACATAAAATAACAATAGAATACTGGGCTTCAATGTTTATCATTGTGTCATAATCAGGGTAAGTGTCATGAGTTGAGTTGAGGATGCAGGTAGACACTTAGTACTTAATGCACGGAAGCTGCAATGGCGGAATGTAATATGACACGTCAGTTGCAAATAAAAAAAAATAAACACAGGATCAAACATGTAAAGCTGATGTCCGCCTAGAGATCGGGAGGTCACGATTCAATCATCACGCAGGGACCCTTCTCGTGATCTCGTTTCCTAACACAAAGTACATATTTTGCATATGCTGACTATTTACAAATAACAATAGTTTTACTCCAATTTAAAATGCCTGTTGTTGCAGTTTACGATCTGGACTAAGTGTAATTTTAACAAGGGCTGTTTGTAAAACATCATGCCCCCCCCCCTTTGGGCTGTCAGTTGTAGTGATAGCCATTGTTTGAATACGTTTTTTGTCACAGTGACCTTGACCTTTGACCTAGTGACCTCAAAATCAATAGGGGTCATCTACCAGCCATGATCAATGTACCTATGAAGTTTCATGATCCTAGGCCTAAGCGTTATTGAGTTATCATCCGGAAACCATCTGGTGGACGAACCGACCGACGGACGGACCGACATGAGCAAAACAATATACCCCCTCTTCTTCGAAGGGGAGAATAACAATAATTACCATGTAATCAACGCCATGACCACACTAAAGTTGTACACCGCACAACCCAAAAATAATTTAATCAAACTTCAAATGTAGCAGGAATTATTTTTACCACATGTGTTAGGCAGTTGCCGCCTTTTTTTGCATGAGATTCTCATGCTTGTCTATGCCAAAAGTGTATATAAGCTTTGGATTTTTGAAATTTATGGCCGAGTTCAAGAGACAGCCAAACTAACTTTAACCCAAGTCGAGAACGGAGCCATCCCCTCCCCTCTAAATAGTCAATTGTTTTCAATCATTAGAAAGTTAAACTCGTTTAATTAGGACTTGTCAAATAAGTTAAGATTATATAACTAAATTAAGTATTTAAAATATTAATAAAACAGTGATTATGTTTAACTTGTGCTTGTATGGTACATCAGAGAATTTAAATAAAAATGTGTATTGTTTAAAGGTGTTTTGGTTGTAAAAAGTATTTACGAAGGGAAACCGGTTACAAAAATACGATTTGAATTTCGCGCTGATGTTTAAATTAAAAAGATCAAGGTTATAACGTCATGTATAATATGTTTTTACTGTTGGGTTTAAAGCGTAAAAAATATAATTTATTATAAAATCATCGCAAATAAAACATGAATTAATAAATGTGAAAAGATATACTTACAAAATAATTTAATGTAAACAATAAAGAAAGATTACCAATTTTATTTTCAACCAATGGGACGACTCATTTTCGTAACACCGCTTCCGCTTCAAAATGGTAGTCTTGATGGTACGAGTTACACAAAATGTCTTGTTTCTTCTAAATTTTCGACTGTTTATGGTTCAACTGGGACTAAAGAACGATGTAGTTCGTTGGCAAACTGAGTAAATGACAAACGTACGTGGAGTTTATAGCAAAGTTCTTGTTTAATTGTGAACAATCGACCGAAAATCGCCTTCATTCATTACTGACAGCTGGACGTCCGGAATTACACACTTTGATTTTGGGGTGCTATTTGTGAAACTTTTGGCTGTTTTGGACATACTTGGACGATTTTCATCAAATAAAAGGTGTTTTATCATAGATGGACGCTTCCTGCTGGCAACCACAATGACATATGTGTGCATTGTTTGATCTTTAATGCTGTTGCATTGTGTTATTCAATACACCTGTGAAATCATTGTTGGATACCTTTAGTCTTATTATATATATATGGACCAAAAATGTTTTTTCAAGTACCTGTGGATGTGACTGTTACTGATTTTGGACTTCTTGTTTTGCTGAAATACGCAAAGACAAATCAATTCGGAGACAACATCGTTTTTATTCCGCTTTGTAGAAATGAATCTTCGCCTTTGTGTCCAGTTAAAGCATTTCAGCGAATGATACAGCTAGTTCCCGTGGCAGGCACTAGCCCTTTGTTTTGCATTGTAAACGATAAAAAGGTAGTCCCGTTGGACGCCAGCGCGCTGACAGAAGCGTTTCGACGCACCATGTCTCTCATTTTAGTTCTAAACGCGCATGAATACGCCATGCACTCTTCCGCCGTGGTGGCGCTTCGTTTTATTTTAAATGTGGCGTGCCAGGGGAACTTATTCAACTCTTTGGCTGACTGTTATTTGCGTTATTTGAGATTTTCTTTGACAAACATGATTGAGGTTGCACAGAAAGTTGCACAGGCTTTGTAATTATTTTTTGGCCGTTATTTTAGGAGGTTTTGGGCTGTCTTTGACTTGTCTAATACCTTTGTGTTGATACTATGTTTTTATTTGAAGTACAGCCACAAAATTTATTCGGCCAAAATTAAATAATAAATTTAAACGTGTGTTTGTTGATTCTCTTTCTGACCGCAATATTTTCAATGACGAATGACGCAGTACAGAAAAAATAACATATATAAATAACTACGAGTATAATTATTTAAAAAGATAATAACAAATAAAAACGAATACAGCATTAATAAGAACATCAAGCAAAGGACGGTGGCTATTGCAATAAAAAAATAATTACAACGAAAATGAATAACTACCCAATGTTATTTATCTAATTTTTAATTTACAAAACATGTATCATAAAATCTTTCCATATATAATAGCAACTACACTATACATGTAATTATAAAAGTGATTAATTTTATCGCTCTAAACAAACTACAACACGGGTAAACGGAAGTACATGACTTCCCGGACATGTGCCCAGTCGATAGCTTTGCAAAGACGAACATTTGCCAACCCTTGCATACGCCACCCAACTGCTGACAGGTTTGATTATTTTTACAGTTTAATAAGTGATACTTTTTTTATCTAACTATGAACGTGTTATTAATAGAAACGTTAACTAATCAAATAATGATATTTGGAACAATCTCGTTTCGGGGTTCTTAAATAAGTTTGTGGATTGAGGAGGTGAATCCATAGCAAACCTCATTCATTATGGAAATGATGGAAAGTATGTCATTACAGTTATTCTTCATAATACTGGATTAAGAAACTATGGAGAAAATGAGCTCGAAACTGCCAAAAACAACGCTATATTATTTTTAAAAAAAACACGCACCAAAACTTGAAGCAATAATTACGGTCGTATACTGTAGTGTACCGCTACCATTTAGTTGTACCCAGCCTATAATTTTGCCGCACTTGTCAGGATGGCGTCAAAACAACTGCGGTTCATGTTTTCAACGTCTTTTATTTGCATATACTAAGAATTACTACTAATGTATTATAAAGTCGACATGTTTTAAAAGGCACTTCAATGAAGACGTCAAACATAGATCTTGTGACAAGTATTTTCTAAAAAGCGCAGATAAATTCTTGAGCTCTCTGGAGTTCATAAGATGGATCATTGTTACTGTACTAAATACTATAAAACACCAAAGATGTAAAAAAAAAGTTAATTCAAACTTGTAAAATAGCTTACCATTTTCAGAATGGAGAAGATCTGACAGTAAGTTCTAAATAATGTATAACGATCTGATCTTTATGACGTAATGAACGGAGATTTTGTGATCATGAAAGATACCAAATGTTGTTTATCCGCGCTATTTATACCTGTCGCTCAGCAACTTAGGATTAGGATTATGAGCACTAACCGATCAAAATGACTTAGGAATTTCCTAAGCAAATCAAAATGACTTCGGATTACAACAACCAATCAATGCATTTAGCAATCCTTAATCATAAACAAAGTTCACTAGCGTCACACAATCAACAATAACATTATACTTTAACTAACAAAACATTTTATGAGCATATATAGATGAGCAAAACATTCTACATCTAACAATGAACAAATATGCTTCTCTCTGACCTAAACAAAAATGCAGTTATGACAGAGAATAAATTTCGCGGCACAATATATCCGAAATATTGAAACAGCTGAAAAGTGCTTTTTAGGAATGGCGAATTTTACACAAATAACAACACATATGAACATTCAACGATAATGAAATAGTATCTTAAAATAACTTGTAGTCGTATTATTATAATTATACAATGTTAAGTCACTTGGAAATGAATATAACCAATAGAATCATTGCAAGATGACGGTTGGACTAGCTTCCTTGAAGTTCGGACATTGACAGTAAGTTTTAGCAAATAATTTTGGTTAATGATCTTTTAAATACACATGCCAAATCATCATCACAGCTTATATGTGCAATCCTAAAACTATATACCAGATGAAGGAGTGATAGATGAGTGATTAAAATAATTAGCAAATGACAATTGTTTACTTTTGAACAACACAACAATAAACATGGTAGGGGATACTACAAGGCATTACAATATTCAGTTAGCACCGTTTGAAATTCGGCTTTAAAATAGAGTCATAAACTCAGAAACATTATGTTATAAGTAGCTTTTTTATTTAAGCTAATAGTAAGTTAAATCGTGGACGGCCACATTATCTGACAGCACATTTTTGTGTAGCTTCTCGACAACGTCTAAACGACCAGTCTGTGTCAACCAAACTGTGATAAGGTATCATACAATTTAGATTATTTATAATGTCCTTCACAGCTGTAGTTCTGTATGACCAATTCAAATCCTACATGCGAAGGGTTTTTGGCAAGACTGCAGTCCGGACCGTTTTGCCGAGGTAGCAGCTGGGTACGCAACGGGCCATAGCAGAGCTTGTGACGTAATTTGCTAACCGACGTCTCTTTCCGCCCGTGGACAAAAGCCCTTACCACTAGATCATAGGAGAGTCAGTACATGTTAAAGCAATGTTTACACAAAAACACCTTCGTCTTGCTCGTTGCAGTCTTCCCTAGACGTTTCTTTGCAGAAGGCGACCGAACGATCAGGCAGGTCAGATTCCGATAAGAGAACCTGAAAGCGTTTTGGGTAATCCGATGAATTGATTGTCCGCTGGTACGTATTAAAATTTTGACGTCGCTTGACGCAGTCACGTGTAAAACACCTAAACGCGAACACGTGAATGAGTGCTCGGCGGAAGTCGCCCATCATCATGCAGTATATCCAAAAGTTTGCATGAAAGCTGACCAGCAAAGCGATCTCATACACGCTAAACATAATGTGGTGTGTCTTTAATTCAAGCTTTGCAAGCTCAGGACTGTGGATATTAACCAGAACAAACAGCGTGTATATACCGTAGGGAATCTCTGGCACGAGGAAGCAGACAACAATCAACGCTGTCGTTATGGTGATTATTCTGTCCCTTGAGCTTCGTATCTTGTTCGCCTTGCGCGATATATTGGGAGATGCCTGTCGATGGGCTTTGTGAAGACTTATAACGGTCTGGGTAGTCAATCCTATAAGTAAAGACACCGGAAAAAAGTGCTGGAAAATAACGCAGATCCACTTATACAGACAGGCATCTTTGCAAGGATGATCTGTCCTCCATTCACAATTATGTTCGTGGGTGAAATTGTGAGTGATTGCATTGATTAGCTGGTAAATATGCATCAGAAATGACAGCATGTATGTTATGATTATTGTTACAAATGTCTTCCAAAAGGTACAAATGCAACCAGATTTCAATGGATGACAAACGCAGATATAACGTTGGATTCCCAAGAAGACAGTCTGCCATATGGATGCTGTATGAAACGCCATTGCAATGTAGAGTTTCCAGACCATGAACGTGTTGCATGCTACCGCCGATAATCTATCATTATCTGGAATGTATACGTTGAACGAGTTCGGAAGTAGCAAAATGCCTGTCATCGTCTGGGAGAAGGCGATGCTCACAAACAGCAAATTAGTTGACTTGCCGCGACCTTTGCCCGACATAAAATAGCTCACGACAAATATATTTGCAAGCGCCACCACTAGTACGATGATAGGTCGAACGCGTCCTAGGGTAATGATCTCGAAGTCGTACAGTTTCAAATAGTATTCGTCATCATATACATCGTCAAAATCACTATATGTCTGGTCGTTTTCGTTGCGTTCAGCCACTGTGTCATTATATTCATTGCCATTAGTGTATTCACTTGTTGTGCAGTCGTACTCGTCAACCACAGACACCATGGTAGCCTCGTGATCTTCAGAGGACAGCCCAGAATCGTTGATCATCGCATGTAAATTATTAACTGCAGTACAATCCGAACAGTTAAACGATGTGATATTCCCAATAGAAGACTCCGAAAGCGATTCGTTCATTCGTTCAATAAAGTTCTTCGTCCACAGCTTGAATGATAATTACATGTGTTACAGTGTATATTCCCGAAAATACCACAAGATTACATTTGCTTCATAAAATATTTGAAAACACTTTGCTGAACGTGTTGCATCGACTCTGAAAAATAGCCGGATCACTTCGAGTAGACAAAAGCAAGCATTAACTATTGCACAAACACTTCATAAGTGTATCATATCATCAACCACTTCAATAGTTTAGTGGAAATTATAATATTGAACGGAAGGATGCACTTAGTGTGGCGTAATGTGTGTGTGGTATTTATGACATTAAGCAGATTTTAAATGCAATAATTTATATTATGAAATACAATACCAAATGCGATCGAATATGCACGAGTATAGACAAATACAAATAAAAAAACTAACTGGAAACTCAGGAAGTCTAAATACTGAAACGGGATGATCCCGTAAGGCATAAGCTCTACGGTGGCATATAGGTCACATACACTCCTCCTTTTTGAAATGCACTCCTCTTTTTTTCTATCTCGTTCCCACGACATACTAAATGGAGGGAACGACTTACTAACTCGTGGAAACGAGTTAGCTATGTCGTGGGAACGACTTACTAAGTCGAGGGAACGAGATAGATAAAAGAGGAGTGCAAAACTAAATTAAAGAGGAGTGCTTTTAAAAAGAGCGGTGCATTAGATAAAAGAGGAATGCATTGAACGAAATAGGAGAAAACGACTTAATAAATAGGATTTAACAAGATGGCTTATGAAAGATGCGAACTTTATTGAAAGTGCGGCTTATATACGGATACACATTTGTCAATAGGTAAATTTATTATGTAAAACAAAACGCCTTGAACATGATGAGTCAGATGCAGACATACAAATATGCATACACAGCAAATCTACGATATAAAAAAACTACGCAAACGTTTTTATGCACCGCGGACTTAAAGTCTTGTAAAATGTCAATCACGCAGTTCATACTCCTCTCGAAGATGTTGGGCTGAGCATATGTATTACTGCAATAAAAGATTAAATGTTGAAATTAACCCACTTATGTCTAGTGGACTCTCCCATCCTTCTAAATTGGATCAATTTATTTCCAAAATTAGGGATGTATAGTTTATTTCTATATTTAGAATATTTCTTACAGAAATTCCTTTAAGCAAACAGCGCAGACCGTGATGAGACGCCGCTGTTTGTCAATGCCTTTTTTTTATACGCTAGGCATAAATGGGTTAATTCTTCTAAACACGGAAAAAATCATTAAACAAACCAAAACTAGTGATGTATTTATATAAAAATCACTATGTTCAATGTAGGGCGTAGTTTTAAATTGAACCCAAAATATACCATGTCCTTTTCTTTAAAATACAAAAACACATATGCAGTTAATTTCATAACAAAGACCTTTAAAAGGTAATACTGTGTTCTATGTAAATTTTTAAGTATGTTGATGCTTTCATTATATATTTGTGAAAAGATAATTAATGGGGTTTCGCGTGCAATATTAAAATAATACAAATTTAATATTTGTTATTAAAATGTTTTAAGGTATTCTTTAACTCCAATTAATATTGAGAAAGAGAAGCTCTTATAATATGTTATTGTATAAGTAACGACCAACTTCTCACTATCAGGTCAATATTCAACTGCTTGTCATTGATTGGCCTCATAGAATCGTCCATTGCCAAAACTCGTACAAGTACTGCAAAAATAGAGCTTACCGATAAACACGAGTTTTCAAAATTAACATGTATAGCAACGCATTATTCATAATAGATATGCATACAAAGCAAATCTATAATACTTTCATTGACTGTATGATTGTAATGAAGTATCTAGTAAAATTTAAGAATCATTATCGGAAATGAAAGGAAACAAATCGTGTAAGAGATCCAAATAATTGAAAAATTTATACAGTAAACAATTCATATTTGCTTGGCATTTTAAAAGACGATCTGAAAACAGAAGACAAGACCATTCCGCATTATTGCATGTATTACAATATCCGCATTATTGCATGTATTACAATATTTGTTTATGCATAACAATCTGACATACCTGTCTGCTCCGGATTGTACAAAGGTTTGTACGTCTGTACGATCGGATAACCTGGTGTGTAACTTGGGGCGATATATCGGACCTGCGATGTGGTCCGTTGCAGACCAACTTGATTGAGTTCGGTTTTTCTCTGAACTTCAGACTATCTTTGATGTCTTTGAACAGGCGACCTTGACAGTTACCTCGACAAGATGGTCTTGAAACGAACACATATACTATGGTTGCACGGCTTATATTTTATACTTGTCTTTCATATAGACATTTCAAATTAAATAACTGTAAATAAAGATGTTAATACAGCTCAAACGTCATTAAATACTAAAACAAACAACAATTACTTTTTTCTATTTTTTAAATATCGGTTTAGCAACGAACAAAAACAAAGGTATAAAATGCACAAACAAACTTGCCTAAATCTTCTATCGTTGTTGCTTTTCTGGAGATCGTCTTGTTCAGATATTCAAAGTATACCTGTTGCAAAAATATTATAATCAACATATCAACAACGGTTTTAAACGTAGGGAAAATAAGTTTGCAGTTTGTTCGTATATATCTGGCAAAAGATAATACTGCCGATTATGTTATCAGCACACTTGGAACGCCAGTGATAAACCATCACTTATTACGTAATATATGGTGCATTCGACGCATTTGATAATTTAAATATGAATGGATAATGGGTTTGTTTATGTTGATGCGAATACACTTGGGAACTTTTCTAACGCATCACTTTTCAAACTTGAATATCTCAGTTATGAGTAAAGATATTGATTTAAAATTTTACATAGGATCATTTTAAAACATTCTATGAAAGCTCATGATAAATACATTCATCCCTGACGATAGGACGCTTTGGCACGTGGGGTAGGTGTGGTTCCATATTTGTGCACGTGAAAATGTTGAAACGCGATTAAATTCTATTTTTATTTTTATTTCATTATTTTATATGGGTTCTTACACAAGGAAAACATAAATTAATTTACAAAACAATATAGCCCGTATGAATATTCAGGAGCGCAATCGCGCACTTTGCATTTTACAGGCTACCTTTACCTCTTGCTAAAGCGTCCGATCGTCGCGGATGAATGGTTTTATCGTTAGCTTGCACATATTGTAGTCAAATTATCACATGTGCAATTTTAAATACAAATATTTACTCATTACTGAGATATGTAAGTTTTAAAAGTGTCGCGTTAGAAAAATCACCAAGAGTAGTAACAGGCGATATACATGTTATTCCAATTTAATTTCAATTTCATAATTCTATGTAAGGTTTTACACAAGAAAAACATAACATTAATTAATGAAAACTAATATGGCTCGTATGAATATTAAGGAGCGAAACGGCTCAATCGGCATGTTGCAAGCTGGTCAGTTATTAAGACGTGTAAGTTGCGTTTTACTTTTCAAATTGTTATTATTTAACGTTGTACGAGTTTGCGAATTTGACTTTTAAAGTGACGTTTTTAATTTGTTAAGTTTTATATTTTGTTGTTTTTCAATTTCAATTAAATTTTCAGGAATTATCAGATTTGTGTTGCATTCTTCTTGGTCCAAATTTCAACACAAGCCGTTCAAAAATAAGGGAGCTATATGATTATGATGCGTTATAAAAGTCTCCAAGTGTATAATCTAAACAAACAATACACGAAACACGTTTTTGCAACGTAGAGATTTATTTATTTTCCTTTTTGCTAAATCATTTATTTGATTTTATTTAAATCTAAATATGCCACGAAAATATTTTTATACGAACACATATAATGCGAATGCTTTTTGTATACACAAGTTTCACAGCTAAGGAAGAACATCGACAGTGTCATTTGTTGAAGTATTCGCAAATTACTGAAATATAACGCAAGTTAATATGTATAAGGTATTTCGTGACAGTAAGTAAGATCATACTGTAATATTTGTAGATGAAACTAAAATTGGTGGTTTACCTTATTATATAATTGCACACAGTTGCGATCTGATTCCTTCCATTCCCAAGATGGCCAACAAGCAGGGTCTCTCGTTTTCAAGTCGGATCACGTTTGGTGCCAGGACATATCAAATTGGTAGTTCCTAAAATGAACAGACACCATTGACGCATGTTGATTTGTGACCTCGTATGGTTTTAAATAGAGTACAATAGTGATTTCCAAATGTGAAAGTTTACAAAAGCAATTAACGTGTGCTTCCTGTCGAATAACTTCAGGAACATTTTTATCCATTTTGAAATTAGTGACAAAAGTGTCACGCGAGTGCGCTACACTGTGTGATTGTTGAAGTTCTCTTCTTGTTTGTTGCATGTGTTTGAATTGGAAAACATAATGAGGTATGATTAGTGGTACATGTTGCAACATGAAACGAAGAACACTTCACATGGTATTCCATGATTTACGAACATTGCTTTTTAATTGTACGCAGAACCGCTATGTTGTTTGGCATGAAACGATAAGTAAAAGAACGTCTAGTAACATCGGAATATGAACCCATTTATGCCTAGTGGACTCTCCCATCCTTCTAAATTGGATAAATTTATTTCCAAAATTATGGATGCCTAGTATATTTATTTCTATATTTAGAATATTTCTTACAGAAACTCCTTTAAGCAAATAGCGCAGACC